>NC_066261.1:2009058-2609058 GCF_000011425.1 Aspergillus nidulans FGSC A4 | reverse complement strand
TGGCTAATCGGATTCTCCTTGATATCGACTAAATCAACAGACTCACGATTGAACTGCTCGTAGTAGCTTGTCTCCAGACAAGGCCTCTTGACGCCGAAGTAGTGCGGCATCTCCTTCGGGGCCAGCTTCTCCCTAAGGACTGGGTCCCCGATGCGAGACCTGACCTTCTTGCACCAGAAGTTATACGACTCCTTGTTCGCCTCCCGATTCAACAGGTTGTCCTTGTAGATAGAGACCCAAAAGCGGAATCCACCCTCATTCCATACCTTTTCGTACAAGGCTTCGCGCTCAGCAGCGGTGTCATCAAAGGTATTCTTCTCCGCCCAGTCGTAGAGGAAGCCCGCAAAACTGGTCTCGCGGTACCGGAAGAGCTCCGGGTAGAATTTCTTGCTCCGTCCTTGCTCTTCGGTGCTCAGCGGCCGGCGGCGCATGGGGATGGCAAGGTTCGGCGTACGCTGGAAGATCTTTAGAGAGGCGGCGACTGGACCCCATGCCTGAGTGATCTGCACGCCTGATGCGCCGGTCCCGATGACAGCGCATCTTTTGTCGCGCACGTCAATCTCACTGTCTGGCCAGAAAGAGCTATGGTGGATTATCCCACGGTATTTGTCGAGGCCTGGCCAGGGGGGAATCCAGCGTTTGGCAGCCTATCCCAGAAGCTCATTAGCTATACCACAATACGGCCACAACCAAACAAGAGAGAGAAGATAGGGAACATACAAATCCCGTCCCCAGCACCAAGAATCTACACTTACTGACCCTCCCGTCCGCGGTACGCACACTCCACTTGCCAGATCCCGTATCAAACTCGGCCCCCACAACGACGCTGTTGAACGCGCAGTCCTTCTTGACGCCGATCACCCTATCGACATGGTCAAAGTACTCCCGGAGCTCTTGGTAGGTCGGGTAATTGCTCTTCCAGTTCCACGTCTCGTAGACCTCCGGCCAGGAGAACTCGTACTCAGGAACTTCCGAGTCAACCGCGGCGCCCGGGTAGCAGTTCCAGCGCCAAGTGCCGCCAATATCGTTACCAGCTTCGAATATAATAGTGCGGAGGCCCCGGTCTCGCAGAGTTTTGAGCATAAAGATTCCGGCTTCGCAAAGGTAAGATGGGTTAGACCACCGTAGAAAGGATGGCTGGAAGGCTGAGAGGGACAAGACAAACCGAAACCAGCCCCGACAATCAAGGCATCAATGTCGAGATCCTCCGCGTATGGACCAGTCTTGGTGGAATGGGTCGTCGAGTAGTCCGTGAGGGAGGTGGAGAATTTCTTGGGGGTCGATAGGGATGGGGATATTGACACAGGTTCCGGGTCTTGAATGCTGCCCATCGTGGCTGACTTGAGAGAGATACAAGACTGTATATGATAGACTCTTAGACTATATGGTAGACTGTATTCTGGAAGGATTCTATGATGAGACCCGGTTGTTCTAGCTATGTTGGTTAACGAGGAATTTCTTTCTTTTATACTGCTTCCTTGCCCTTCCCCAGGCATGCACCTCCGGCTGGGCTTACACAACATCTGTCACCACCAGGAAGAAGTCAGGTTTCACAGATCGTGCTAGCCAATGGATTATATCCTGCACTGATTGCTCGTCGTACTTTGTAGTTAGCGCCGATCAAACTGATCCTAACGGATCCCCCGAGGGTGCCCGGCCCCTCTCCGGCTCGATCGAGCCCGTGATGGGCCTTGTTCCCCGCGCTTCCCACTGTGTCTCCCACTCGCTGGCGGGCCCCTATTGGGCCTTGATGGGGGCACGTTCGATTCGCGATCCACTGCGGTTCCGCAGAGTTGCAGACGGTTGACTGCGGGTCTGCAAACCCCGCTCGTGCGCTCGTGGTTTCGGCTATGGTGAGAGTCAGTCGATTCACTGAATTTAGGTAATGCTACGGCAATCAAACCATGGCGAGTCCAAGAAATGCTGGTCAGTGTTCATGCAGATCATGACCACAACTGAATGGTGGTTATGGATCGATCTCAAACCATTGCCTAAGTGCCGAGGTGGTGGTAGCGGAGCTTGCCCCCTCCCCCTCAGCTGGCTGGAGCAGTATCGCAGGAAATGCATGGCAGAGGAGATATTAATTGGCCTGCATGTAGCGCAAATGTCAGCGATTCAAATGTTTGCTAGCTCTGCATCTCTGGATACCCCGCTTTACTCCAGTCTCGGCCATCTCCTCAGTTTGATTCTGAGCAGTTCGATAACCCCTCACCCTCTCGCGCCTCTATTTGATATCTCAAATCCTTGACAGACAGACACAGACTCGCCACCATTACCATGCCCTTCACCGAGCAGACCGTGTCCACTCTTCGCGACCTCGTCGACGCCGCCTGTTCCGACTCTAAGACTGGCATCCCTGGCGCAACGGTCGTGATCGTCGACAAGAATGGACAGGAACTATTCGCGCACGCGGCCGGGAAACGTGGCGCGGACTCAGCCGAGCCCATGACGCTAGACACGGTCTTCTGGATCGCGTCCTGCACGAAGATGCTTGTCGGCATTGCATGCATGCAGCTCGTCGAGAAGAGTATTCTGAATCTAGACGATAAGGAGCAGATCGAGTCGTTGTGTCCGGAGCTCAGGGACCTCGGCGTGCTGAAGGAGGATGGCACCTTGGAAGAAAAGAAGAATCCTATCACGCTGCGGATGCTGCTGACCCATACCGCGGGCTTCGGGTATAGCTTCTTCAACGACAGACTGAGAGAGTGGTCCTACCCGGCCGGCCTGGACGAGTTCTCCGGCCGGATCGAGGATGTCAGGACACCGTTGCTGTTCCAGCCGGGAGAGGGATGGGAGTATGGGGTATCTCTTGCTATGCCTTACTTGCCTGCTGATATTGACGTACTAATGCCTACATAGGTCGGTATCGACTGGGCAGGTATTGCACTGGAGCGGGCAACCGGTCTGAGTCTGAACGAGTACCTCCAGCGCCATATTTTCCAGCCGTTGGGAATCAAGCACATGTCAATGATCCCAACCGAGGAGATGCGGTCAAAACTGGCGTATATGAACCACCGAGACCACGACGGCACTCTCCGGCCTCGAGACCACCTCCTTCGAGCACCACTTGTTGTCAACCTCGGCAACGAAGCTGAGGTGAAACGGCTCTTCAACAGCGGCGGCGCAGGGATGTTTGCGAAGCCGCAGGAGTACTGCAGTATGCCTCAGTCTTTTCCCCGACTACTGGGAAAACCCGGCCTGACAGAAATGTAAACAGGAATTCTTTCCGTTCTTCTCAATGGAGGAACCTACCCTATTACAGGAACTCGCCTCCTTCTCCCCAGTACGGTTGAGACCATGTTCAGCAATCAGATCCCCCATATGCCCAACTACAGTCGACAACCGATCCCAGCATCGAAGCCTGACCTGACGAACCCGATCCCCGAACTGTATCCTGTCCCTGGAAACCCGCCGCAGGGATGGGGACTGACGTTTATGCTCAGTAACGGCGGTGCGACGGGACGGTCAACTGCGACGGCACATTGGGCTGGACTGGCGAACCTGTGGTGGTGGGCGGACCGGGAGAAAGGAGTGGCAGGAATGGTTTGTTCACAGATACTGCCATTTGTGGATCTGAATGTGTTGCAGCTTTGGGGAGGTGTTGAGGCTGAGGTTTATAAAGCTCTTGATGGAACGAATTAGCGGGTATTCTTTCAATGCTACCGGCAATGATGTTCATTTTGTTCTATTACAATATCATACGGACTAAATCATCACTTTCTAAACGAATATCATTCTACAAGAGCATGCGTGAGCTTTACGCGTTCGATTTGCTGGGAAAGCCGGGCACGGCCATGACGAAATCAGCTGAGTCGAAGGGAAATGCATTTGCAGCTCGTCTTGGGTTGCATGGTGACTACTCTGCTTGGGTAGAAATTTGAAGAAGGTAAGGAATATTGGGCCCCGGCGGAGCCTAGGAGATTTAGGGCTAGGGGAGGCTAGTACTCTCCGCTACGTCTAGTGAGCCTGATGGATGACCATTGAATTCACATAGAATAGGGCGACTATGATTGAAGGCATATAAATGGACTGGAAACATACTCTTCCATGATTCGAAACTGAATCCTCTGGACGGACGGTACCTCGTTCTTATTAACAATAGGCGGGCCGCTCCGCAGATACTGTCCTAAGTTCCTACTCTATAAATACCCAGCCAGTATCCATGATTTGTCCTTTGTCCTCTGAAATGAAGCTAAGGATAAGGTACCCTTCTCTTTCAATTTCGCTGTCGTCTATGTCAATCCTTTGTGTATATTGATAGTTTTCGGCGGCCGAAGTTCAAGACTGAAAAGTCCGATGCATCATCACCACGATTTGGACCTACGATAAATTGCTTGAGGAGTTTTTTTTTAAAAAATGCTCACAGATCGTGAACGCAGTCATTCTATATACCTGTTGTAAAGTTCTGAAACAATCTTGGGATAAGCGCCACAGATAACTGTTCGCAACGCAACAAAGAGCGGCGCCAGCCCTACTAGATATGGTTGACAAGAACAATACAGCATCGGGTAAAAGTGAGGAATACAGGCTTACAAAGGGTCCCTCGGAACAGCTGAAGTCGTATATTCCGTTTGGGTAGACGGATGTTCGAACGTCGTAGTCAAAATCAGGCCCCGCGCGGCACTTCACTTCTGACTCCGTATTGACAACTCGGCATGTTGTGATGGCGCGGGAGTTCAGGTCTGCTGGAGAGGCTGGTATAGCTAAGGTGTGGAGGGGGAGGAGGGCAAGGAGGCAGCTGGGGACGCATGTTCGGCTGAGCTTCATTTTGGAAGTGGCTGGTTCAGCTTTGAATTGGTATGTTAAGAGACATAAGATGAAATTCTACAAAGCGCGAATAAGAGAGATCTTTATACTCCTTCATCCCGTCCCGTGACCGCCGGAATTACGAGGGCACAGGCACAAGGTACAACTCCGTCGCTAAGTCTATAGCAACGCGGGATAGAGTTTATGGATCACGCTCTTTTACTATCTATGGCCTCCAATGCTACCGTACCTTTTGCCATGCAAAGCCCGATTTGCGCAGGGAAGAACTGCGGCAAACTACTTTAAGAGTTGGTTCCAGCAAGGCGCCAATATAGAGCCAATATAGAGTAAGCGGAGGTAGATGCCACTAGCCTCGTATCCAAAAATATCCCTCGCTGCAGAAAAGGAACAGTATCCTACAGTCTCTCGAGGGTCAGAACTAAGACAGTTTGCCTAAATGTTAGGTTCTTTGTCATAAGCACTTCTAGGCCAAATGGATATATGAGCACCGTTTTAAGGAGCCACCTTCCCCTTTTTCCGACGTATGCACTGGTAATAGTCCCGTAGAGATTGTATGGTTGTGGGATAAAAGTCACAGTCATTCTTTCTGTCCTTACATTGGCGCCTAAACAAGACGCATTGGCTTATAGATGGAGCACAACACAAAAAAAAGACCTGAAAAATCAGTTGTGTGAGATCTTCCAGAAGCTATCATCATGCCGTAGCCTGAAATTCTTTGCCCATATCCAGAGTGGTATTATCCAATAAATTTTTACTCACCATTTGTACGAACTTATGCAGAAGACATTGCATACGAAACAGTAAATACAGATTTCCGGATTCTCCCTTTTCGACATACTTCAAACACCTGCTTTGGAATATCCCTCCATCTTGCGATATAATATTCTATCCACTGGCCATCGTCGCTTTAGCGACCGAATGTCCCTTCCCCCTTCAGAACCAGAGTTAAGTTGACAGAGGAGTGGATTGGCTTCGAGTAACACGCTGGGGGGTCTCGAATTACTCATCATCGCTCTTCGCCGTACCAGGGGCACCGCGTTTTCTCATTTCATTGGGAGATGGTTTACTCCGCCTTGCTCCAATTCGTTGAGAGAGACCCCCGTCGATAATACCAACCGGAGGGTTGTCATTCTGCGTCGCAAGTGTGGAAGGAGAGTTTCGAGTGACAACCTCAGTGGATTTCGAGTCAACTGCGCCGAAGCGGCTGCTGTAACGTTTGTCGGTCAGGTTTTGAAGAGACGCGTCAGTCATTGAGCCGACTAATTGCGCCGAAGTATCTTTGGACAGGGCTTTCTTAATATCAAATAGGTCAGCTAGCGTATTCACCACGACCTGGTCACTGTCACCATCTGCAACCACCTCTCCAATCCGGTAGATTTTCTGTCGAGAAACTTCATTGGCCATATTGCACACTTCTAGGCATTGTCTTGAGATCTGGATATCTTCCTGCAGTGCCAATCGCTCCTCGCTGCTTCGGTTCCCGTTTGTAATTAGGGAATTTAGCCGTGCCTGAAGGCGGCTTATGATGTCCGCAAATCCAGCTCTGTTTTCATCCAAGGTTTGGCGTGTCAGCAGCTGAGCTTCGAAGCGCTTCTCAACATCGTCTAAGGTGACGTTTCGCGGGACCTCTTGCAGCACAGCAGACTCCCTTTGTGTTAAAGATTCGATGAAATTTTTCGCATCTTCACAGATGCGAAGACACTGCTTCGTCACCTCCCTCTCGTCCTCCAGATCTACGCTCACATCGGAGGCGCTATCGTCTTGAGCAGTTAGAAGTGCCAGTTTTTTGTCAATCCGTTGCAGGTGCATATCAAGGTCATAAGCCGTGTCCTGTACCATTTCATTGTACTCCCGCAGGACCCGTTCGGTCACTTTTGAGGAATGACTTGTACCAAGAAATCAGTGAAGACTCATGCAGCAGTGGAACCTTGACTAACATAGTGATAGTACCCAATCCAACATTGATAGTTGACTTGTATCCCGCAATGTTATCAATGAATTCGTTGATGTCGCCTCTCATGAACTCCATCTTTGCCCAATCACGAAAGCCTGTCGTTGACTTTCGACCGAAATTCTCCATGGCCAGTTCAAATTCACGACATAGTTGGTTGCATCGCTCAACAGGACCTTGAAGCAGAGCCAACATTGGCATTTCTGCATTTATTACATCTCCCAGTGAACCGAGGATGTTTGTGAGGTCCTCAAGCTCAGTTCGAAGTCTGCGTAGTGTCTTATCACGATCCTTGAAGCGCTTGACGGTGCTGTGGAGCGATTTGACTGACTCAACGGCCGCTGTAATAACAGCCAGCATAGAAGCTGCGATGCTCAGAGGGTCCGCCATTCTGGAACCCGGAAGTGGAATGCACGCAGAGCACCCCGACAGTTTATTAACAGATAGTATGTGAAGTCGTGGTGATTTTTAGTTGAAGATTGGGTGGCAGGTGGGCAGGTGTTGAAATAGCCTATCTTAGGCGTTAACGCCGCGCTAGACGCACCTGACTTCTTAATATTAGCGCGAGGCTGAATCACCGGCGTAGTTCAGCTCAACAGCATCCTCCTATCAGACAAGACAAGTTACCGCGTACTTTGTCGCAAGTTTCTGCACGTCGCTCACCAATCAATGTAGCAAGCTGCGGGGTAGGTGCGGTAGAGACCATCGAATCAATGCAGGGTTGGGAGATGCACTCTTGGTCCCTTTGGATGAGCCCAGAATTGGCCGCAGTAGTTACCGACTCACTAACCACCTACTCACGCCGCAATAGAAACACTAGTACTGAACTTGTGATCCGCAAAGATCCTATAGGTGAGGACAATGATCTGATTGCTTGCGGCGTCTTTGGAGAAGGTAAGAACACAAGACCCCAGCTAATCGATTCGAACGGCGATCATGTGATCTAATTAGTAATCGCGCCGTCACGGCGCATAATCGATGGGCAAATCCCACGTATCTCGAAAGTGATTGGCTGGAGCAGCTGGTAAATAACAGCTGCCGAACTGGTAGACGCTTACTGGAGACCGTACTTCAATTAGTAACAGAGTCGTCCTGTTGCTATCTTCATGTTGTATTGATCGGGTCATCATCTTCTTGCTTCCGATATCAGAATGCCTACACTTTGCCGCAGTGCATTTTTTTCCTGAACTCTAGTGTGGTATAAGCAAATCAACTATTTGGGCGACAGAAGAGACATATCATGACAGGCTGCAATGGTATAGAGCTTACAGGACTTTACCCAATGGGGCGGCCGATGATGTTAAAGAAACGAGAGAAGGCTCGTTTGAAGCGGTAACATCAAACACTGTGAGCGACAGTGGTCTTAGTAGAGGTGATCCAGCTACCCGATGCCAGATTGGCCAAGGAGGCTCTTATATGTTATCAGCCCTACTTTTTTGTATTCTTTAAAGCAAATCCGCCGGACCGGCCCACGGGCCTGTTCATATAACAATAACTGCCGGTTAGACCTCAGGGTCGGAGTGAGCCAATGGTGGCGCTGACTCCTGGCATATCGCTTATCCTGATCGTAGAGGTATGTTTCACCAATAATCATGGCGCAATAACATTATCTGGCGCCGGCAGTGGTTCAGATCACTAAAGATACTAACATGAAATACATATATAAATATTGGTAACGTGTCCTAGAAAACGGATTTGGCACGTCTGAGCCATATGGCAGAACTCGAAGTACACCGAGCTGAGACCCTGCTTAAGCGGACCTTCCTAAATATCTTGGATTTTTGTCTACGCTTTGAAGCAGAATGGTGGTGAAGGATGGGCTAGCTGACAGGGGTCCGCCGTACTCGTGCTGTTTCTGTGCTACTGCTCTCAGCATCTCAGAACTCAAGCGACTCAATCGAAGGGGGGGATTAAATCGATATGTGGGCTTCGGCTACAGGATAAGCGACGTCAATGACAGCAGTTCGTCATGGCCCAATTATATGTATATCTTGTGACGAACGCTATAGACCATGCAATGGATAGTATTTGATGCCGGGGTCACTTGCAATGTCACCAGCAGGTCTGTGAGCTGTTCCTATCCTCTATTCTATGTCTCTTAGTTACTCTTGGTCTATCCAGTCGGCCTCCTAGGACGCGGATTGTCGAGATGAGATCCTTTCTTACAACCCTGAACGGGGTTCAGTTAGTTCATCCTGCAAACCCATTCCGCCGGCGTAGATGTTGATACCCAGTCCTCAGAATACAGGACATCATTATAGATAGAGGCTACTATTTTACTACACTGCCCTTGCGTGGCTGCTGACCCTTTGTACCTTGCGGCTAGTGTACATGTACACCCGATTGGTCTCCTGACAGTCTACACAGGATGCACAGACTGGCCGCTACTGCGAAAAACTCCGAAGCCGTGTCACCTAGAATGTCTTGAATACTAGCGTTCCTACATATAGTAGGTGGTGGGGGTAATTCGTGTCTTTCGGGGGACAAAGCTGGACGGAAAATTGCAACTGGAATAACAGACCGTTCTCCGATATACCGCGTAGCCAATAGCCATTAGGTTTAGGATGACACTACCGATTTCTCTGTGCTGCTTCCTTGACGCAGGGGTTGACAACGTTGCTTTTTTGGCGGGCGTTGTATACTCCGGCCGGGAAGCCGTCCTATTTCAAAGGATGTTTCTCCTTTGCAGCTCACTCACTTTTCTTCCGGGCGTTTTACCTCACTTTGCTCTTAGTTTATAATCTTTCACAGAAATACACTGAACCCAGCATCAAAAGCCGTGGCTAACTACAGACTGAATATTCCTAGCCGCCGTTGTCATGGCGGAACAATTCGTCGGTCGATGGGTGATGGTGAGTCTAGCCCAAGTCTCTGCGACAGCATCAGGGGGAAACCAAGTGCTAAGTATGAGTTTTTTTTCTTCAACAGGACAGAGCCCTCTGTTCTGACCTAGAAGCGATCTTGAAACTGGTACCTCACCGTTCCTCGCCTTCTCCCACTCCGTATTAATACAACTAACCCGCATGATGCGCGGAATGGCAGCAAGGACTCAGTTGGCCCCTCCGCAAAGTTCTCTGCTTAGCAGGCTTGCGTATAGACGTAACCGCCACCCCGGGGAAGCCGGATTCGTCTCAAGGTATGGATCCTCGAGAACAAATCATCACGGTCAATGCAACAGTCACCGGCACACCCACGGGCGGGTTGGGAGGCTCCACGGAGGTCAGGAAGATGGATTGGAGCATCCTTGAGAGAGACGATTTTCTATTCGGACCGTTACAGGAGCAAAGCCACTTTGTTTACCCCAAGGAACGCGGAGATGAGCATGAAAACACAGACAAAGGGGTGTACCCGGATGTTGAAATGAAGACAAAGGTGGATGACCTGAGGGCGGGCAGGTTTCTCCGCGGGGAGATCTATGAGAATGGAAGTGAGAGTCTCTGGGATCTCACGGGGCGGAAGAGAGGAGATGAGGAGGAGAAAGAAGGGAAACAGGACGGGCCTGTATGGGTTCATACATTTGTCCGGAACCTGCGCGGGAATAGATGGACGGCGGAGCAGGTGATTCAGCGCGCACTCGTCTGTGAGGATCTACTGACCTTGTATGCTGCAGATCTGGGGCTTCGAGGTCATCAATGGCGAACGATGCCATACTCGACGCGTTGTTGTTGCGAATACCAAGGGCCAATATGTGCTGGCTAGGCTAGTGTACAAGTACGTTGGTGAAGAATCTGAGCCGAAAAAATAGATGGCAGGAATAGGGGTACTGGTCTCTATGCATTCTTTGAATTAGCGAAGATGTAAGCTCGTATGTATAGGCTAGCAATAGGGTCTTAGTTTATAGAATGATACAACAGACATTGAAGTATTTACGGGCGAAGTTGCTCTGTATATCGAGCATAGTCTCTAATTAAAGCAGTACTTTAACTTGTTCTCGATCTATTCAGAGATATATAACGAATTGCTTTCTCAGACGCTCAGGGCTCGTTGACATCCTAGTTCTTTGAAATAGCTGCCGCTATAACGCGAGATGTATCAATCCGCCATTGTATGTGCTCTGTAGGTACTATCAACCTATTCTCTCTTATCCTGTATCATCAATCCAGACTCCAAACGCACAGGCTACTAGGGATCATCGTCTGGGCGTTTGCCTAAATAGGTGTGAAGTAATAAAGACCTAGTTGAGTCTCTCTCCGTTCTTGTTAAACTTCACAACCTCTCCGCTGAGTAACGCATGCTGCAGCGCCTGTCCGATCTTCATCACTGTCATGCCTGTCTCCAGGTTGACAGGCACGGGCTTATCTTGAAGCACAGCATCCACAAACTCGTTTGCCTCTAGGGCAAAAGCATGCTCAAACCGCTGCCAGTACTCCGGCTGTACTTCATGTCTCATCCCTCCCTTATCCGCTACGACCACATTGTTCGCCCGCGGGATTACATTGACCATGATCTTGCCGTCTGTCCCCGTAATCTCGGTCAGCACATCGTGCCCATGCGCCTGCGTCCGCGAGCAGTAAAAGTAGGCGATCTTGCCGCCCCAGAACTCGACAATTCCAACAGCATTGTCCACGTCATTGTTTTCTGCGAGTTCGGGGTGGTGCTGTAGGGTGCCCGCTGCCCATGCAGCCTTGGGGACGGGGTTATCCATATACCAAAGCGTCAGGTCGATGTCGTGGATCGCGCAGTCGACGAAGATGCCTCCATTACGCGCGGCGTAACGGACAAAGAAGCCTGTTTCGTCTTTCAGGTCGCAGGTGTTGGATCGCACGAGAAAGGGGCTGCCAATAGTGCCGTTCTGGATCTTCTGTGCGGCATCCCTATAGGAGGCATCGAAGCGGCGCGAGAACCCGGCCATTACTTTGAGTTGGGGGTTCGCTTTGGCGGCATCGACGACGGATTGCGCCTAGTCACAACAAGCGTCCCCGTCAGTTATTTGCCGTGGTCCGATGAGTAATTGGAGGAGAAGAATTGTGAAGGAGGGAGATACCTTCGCTAGATCCGTACTGATTGGCTTCTCGCACAGTACATGGAGGCCCTTCTCGATGGCCTTTAATGACTGAACCGCGTGAACGTCTGTGCTCGTCGATACCCAGGCCGCGTGAAGATCTGCCTGGGACGCCAGCATATCGTCGTAGTCGTCGTAGACTGCAATGCCGAATTCGGTGTACTCGGCATTGCTCTTCGCCCATTCGATCTCGTGGGGCTCGGTGGTGCAGACGGCGACCACCCTGGCGCGGGGGACGCGGTACAGGAGTGTATAGACATGGCGTTTTCCCTGGTATAGCGTCTGGTCAGCTGCTTAACTATACTGACTGCGTTCATACTTCCGTACCATGCGGCCGAGACCAACGACGGCGATGTTGAGGACCATTGTGATGAGGGTAGAGAGGATTAAAGAGGTTGATTGAAAGGCTATTGTGATTGAACAAGTTTATCTGTAGCAAATGAATAAGGCCGACTGGGAAGTATTTATGCCTATCGTACAAATATCTTCTCCAACTTCTACTCGAGAATCTACATATGCACATGAGCGCCGCCTCTTTCCTAATCGGGTGATTTTTATATTGCCTTCACGCTGTTTCCCCTCACATACGCCCACATATATGGCTTTTACTTGCATTACTGAGTATTATTGCGCGTTTGAAGAGACCTTGCAGATGTTGGAGCATGGGGTGATCAAACGTGCAGTTTCCCTTTCCTGGACATCCGCAGGACCGGCCCAGAGGCCAGCATAGTGGATCGCCGGTATCTTCCTCCACTCTCGTCGACATGAATGGACTCCGTACTCTAGTGTTCTATGTGCGAGAAGAGTGGGCAGTCTACGTGATAGGTGGAGGGTGACCTAGATTTGGAGGAACTCTTTCCTAGACTTCTTTACACCAGAAGAGTGGCCATTCTGCGTGGGATGTCAAGATACGGCAGCAAATAGTCTTCTCAAATTGCGCTAGTAGATTCTCTCACAAGTTCGGACGCAATTTCAGGGCTTCCTCAAATACAAGACCGAGCTGATCGATAGAATCAGCCGAGATCTGATGATGCAAAACAATTCGCTCCCCCTCCAGTTTGACCCCATACTTCCTCCCAAGCTCGTTCCATCGATCAACCGTTATGTCTGCATTATCCAGATTGACCCAGACTTGATTCGTCTCGACCTCGCGCAGCAGCTCTCCTCCCAGATCCACCCACATTTGGCCCACCTGCTTCGCCAGCAAATGAACGGCACGTAGCTTTCCTCGACTTCCCCAGGGCCCCAGCCCAAACTGCTCCATAAAGGCAAACTGCGCGGCTGCGGCGATAGGACCGGACTGCCTGAGGGCACCACCAATGCTCTTGCGTATTCGCCGCAGCCGGGCTATGAGCTGGGTTGACCCAAGCACCATTGCGCCCATGGGCGCACCGAGATTCCTGCTAAAGTCCAGGGAGACCAAGTCGCAGAGCGTACAATACTCAGACAGGCTGCCCCGCCCCGTGGCTACGGCCTCCCATAATCGAGCACCATCCATATGGACCGCGACGCGGTTGCGATCAGCCCACTCGCGGATCCGGCGCAGCTCAGCAAGAGGCACTACACTGCCGCCAGCAGTGTTTTCGATACTGATGACTCGTGTCGGCCCTTTGTGGACATCGTTGGTGACGATAATTCGCGTCATGATGTCCTCCAGGACCAGGTATCGCCCGTTGGATGGCCGGATCGTCTGGAGGGAGGCACCACTCATACCGAGTCCGCCTTCTTGAAAATGGGCGGCGATATGTGATTGCGAATCAACGAGAACACGGCAAGGCGGCTGTGTCAATAGCGTCCTAATGGCCAACTGATTTGCCATTGTTCCCGAAACTACAAACGCCCCTGCTTCAAGGCCACATTGGGCGGCCATAAGCGACTGGAACTCGTTTGTCGTCTCATCTTCCTCGAAGACGTCGTCTCCCAGGCTGGCACTGGCCATTGCGGCGAGCATGCCCGTCGAGGGGGTCGTGACAACGTCACCTAGCTGGGTTACCAGAGGCCTCTATGAGGGAGTTCTGGGAAAAGCTTACTGCGGAAATCTGCATGTGCGCGATCCGTTGTTCCCCATTCTAGGTTTTGCATCTGCAAGTTTAAAACGCTCTCTAGTAGTCGTGTCATATTCCAGCTGTCGTCGCTGGTAAGGAGGATCAGTAAGATGAAGTTGTCTTTGGCTTTTATAGATGCAGCCTTATAGTCGACGCTCAAAGCTCAGCTTCGCTTCCACACGAGTGGGGGCTTCTGCCATGGGACACACGGTCAACGCCAGCTATAGCTATCCCTTCAGCCCTTCATCATAGATCCACTCTATAGGAAACGCAAGTCTCTTCTTAAACCAGTCACCGTCCATGTTCCGCTAGGGTCGGTAGTCAGCTTACAGCTCAGCGTCTCATCAACCAAGGAATCTCTGCACGCCTAATTCCATGACCCAGCGTATCCCCTATTGAACCATGCTAGCGGCGGTAGCGGCCGCTAGCGCGTAGGCTGAGACTCCAACCAGGAACCTGTACCTGTACCTGATATAGGAGCCGAGCCACCAATAAGATATTGCCGGTTAGACTGAAACGGCCTCAATAAGTCTCACACACTGACATTCAGCTTGTTCTGCCAATCTATCTTCTTATCAAAATCATTTGTGGTTGGGGACCGGAGCTGATGTTTACAGTGTGCATGCAGACCTACCTTGTAGCCTGTCCCCCGTTCCCCCTCATATTCTGGAGGAAACCGAAGACTCCGTGTCAGAAATTGCATCAATATAACCGTTTCTGCTGTGCTTTCCTGTGCTTAACTGTATGGAGGATAATTTCGCCCCAGTCACATCGGCATCCCAGCAATGCCATCACAGATGAGCAACTGTATCTGCATGGTCTCTGGATCGAGCCAGAGAGCGACTACATTTGATGACAGAACAGCAAAACCATTGGCGCGACTAGTCGAGTTCGAGGAGGACGTATGATACGTCCCTTGTTTTCTCGAATTCTATACGTGAGTAGGATCCTATATTTCTGCGCATTCTCTCTCCCTCATTGACTTGATCCAGCACAGTCGGAGCAAAGCAGGTGTGTTCTGTAATACCGCTCGGTGAAAGATTGCACCGCAAAGGTGATCCGCTCACAGGCGTTTGCAGCTGAACTGGCGTTGCACGATCATGGGCTCAATAGGACGATCCTGTGGCTTTCAGCCTAGTGTAAGCGGTTTATGAGTTCCCCACTGTTACCTACATCAATACCTTGACATGCCCAGGTATAAGTTTGGCCAAGAATTTGGGGGCCTAATCATCCTTCCCTCATTGGACCTGTTGCGACGCCGCATGCCCTACCCGCTGTCCTGCGCCCCTTTTCAGCCTCTCTTCACTCATTGTCGGGTCCGTTCCGCATAGTGCCGTCTTCCTTGGCAGGTTCTTTTGGGGTCTCGCCTCTGCCGTCGCGTCAGTTCAACACCTAGCGCCGAGTCTAGATTGTCCTGCTATGGAACGAAGTTGCAATAGCTGGACTAGCCTTTGGTCGGTATGCGCTTCATGTATCATTATGGTCTCTAGCTGGTACGCTACGCTCTATCCCCACCTCTGCACTGTCCAAGTAGACTAACAATCTCAGGCGCTGGATCTTCTACAGCGCGGCAATAGTGGGAATCGGCCGCTGTTTACCGGGAAGCACAATGTTGTCCCCGGGTATGTGGTTGCTGGTAATGGGACGATGTTCTGCGAGGTTCCGTTTATATTCTACAAAGTAGGCAGAATGATGAGAAAGAGGAGCAAGTTTGCAAAGTATAGCGTTGAGGTAAAAAGATCAACGAGGGTTGAGGGGACTGCGGGATGCAGCTGGGCGTTTAGGGCTGGCTGACAAAAGGTAGCTCTAGCCTTATTCATGTTTTTGATCTTATCTCGTGTCCATTCATGCCCACCTTCGATACTGCGTAGGCAAAAATAGTTCATGATTATTCCTTAGCTGTCTATCTAGACCGTCTTGCGTGCTTGCTTTATGCATTCGAACCGTCTGCAACCGTAAAGCCTTGCTACGCTGATCGCACCCCTCGAGCAACCAGTATGTGACTGATCCCTAAGAAGGCCTGATCTAGCATTCAGTGATGCCGGATATAGCTGATCACTCACCCCCAACGACCCCCCACCACGCAATCCCCAACGCAGCGCCTGCAACGATCGCCACGGCAGGCGGCACCCTAAACCACCGAGTTCCACTATAGGAGACAGCAGCAACAACAACCCACCATGGCTCCCTCCCCAAACTGACACCTTCCTCACTCGATCGGCCCTGCCGCAGATACCCAATCTCCCATAGTCGATACACAGCCGTAAACACCAGCCCTACCGCGGCGGCATTGACACCTCGCAGAAAATGAACGACGTACATCTTCCGTCGCAGAGCCCGCCAGAAACTCTGTACCGCAACGGCAAGAATTAAGCCCGGGCTAAAGATGGCAAAACCGGATAGCATCGCGCCGAGGACGCTGTGATGTGAGGCGGAGAGAGTGAGTGCGCCCAGAAAGACTGCAAAATTGAAGTTAGGACCGGGGAAGGACTGAATGATGGCTAAGCCGATCAGGAAGTCACGGCTTGAGACCCAGTTTGGGTCGACGACGTAACTGCGCAAGAGGGGGATGACTACAGGGCCGCCGCCGAAGATAACCGTGCCGGCGAGGTACATGTTGCTGAACAGGGAGAGGGGTAATGGGGGCGAGGAGAGGCGGGCGCGTATTGTGAGAATCGTAATGAACGAGGCTAATACCGATATCAGTGAGCATACCGATTTGGCGGTATTCATCTAGGCAGTTGAGGACAAGGGCATGAGTGAGACAACGTACCGAAAAAAGAGACCAGGATGGCAGCGCCGATTCGCACACGCACGACATGGCCCTGATCCTGAGCTGGATTCAAGGATGGAGTGATATCTGATCCTGCTGGTACATTTGCCAGGGGAATGGTGTCCAGGTCAGTCGAGCCTGCTGGTCTTCTCAGTCGCGGCATCTCTCCGTCCGCGACAGTCCTCACATCAACCCTCTCGACATCTACAGCCTCATCCCCATCTCGATTACCCTCCTCTAGTTCTTGACTCCCAGTGCCATCCAATGCTGAACCTCTTTCCCTCCGCCACCTCTTCACTCCTCTAACCCACCTCGCTCCCCACCCATCCCAAGCAGCCGTGACAAAACCCCCAACCACCATGAGGAGGGGAAAGTACCAGAGCGCGCTATAACACAGCCCTGCACAAGCTCCAAATATAACAAGCAGCCGCGATAGCTTATCACGGACCGCTTTCTCCGCGAGCTGTACCGCTGCAAGCGCGATAATCCCTACTGTTGATGCGTTCAGCCCCGAAAGCAGTGCGTAGACGGCGGCTGGAAGGGTATCGTCTATGCGCTGCACGCCGAGAGAGAGAGCGTACATGCCTATTGCGCCCGGAAGGCTATACATGGCGCGGTAATCAGCATATACAAGGAGTGTTGGCCGGATGAGCCATGACGCACCACCAGAGCAGAAAGACTACAACGGCAGGGATAAACCCTGCCCTTAGCAGCGTCAGACAGAAGAGCATCTTTGTGCTTGCGGGCCCGGGCAGGCCCTGGCAGACTGCAAAGAGTTCTTGATACTGGTCGACTCGGTCAGTCTACATCTGTGAAGGATAAGACTAGGGGTAGTGGCATGAATGGGTGCGGCACCGTCTCCTCATCAACCCACTTCTCCCGCTCCACGAACCGTGCATGTAGAATCTGGAAGTGAACCGGCGGTCCGCCGAAGGCCGTGAAGCCAAGATCCCACGTTTTTCTGACGACATCGAGCACCCGACTGCTCAGAGCAGGGCCGGGGGATGTGGCTGTGCGAGGACGCCATTGTTGTATCAGGTAGCGGAGGGAGGAGGGAAGGCCGGTGAGTGGTAGGAGTGGCATTACTGTTACCGAGTCCTGTTCTCTGCGACAGGAGATTATTGTCCGCAGGTTGAAGGCGACAGAAATACTCTGATAATTTCAAGAAGGGATCCCGTCGTTCTTGGCGGAAATGGCGCAATAGCGAGCCGCCATGGGCGGAGGCTTGGCGCGAGGTGACTGACTAGAAGAAGGAAGGGGAATTTGAGGAAGAATGGGAATATAGAACTACAATCTACTTCTCTATCCGAATGGCGACTTCAAAGTCATTGGCAGTATATGGTGAATTGGGTGTGGGCAGCGAAGTGAGCTACACTATTCTGCACCAGTGTACATGCCCATAGTCATGCTATGCACAAACCCAATAATATAGCAGAGAACTTTCGTACTTTGACTTGCTGAGCGCTGCTTACTGCCAAAGGGCCGGCTAGATACAAGATCACGTACACCGTACCGGCCAAAACCCATTCAGAGTATAGTTTGCGCTCCGGCTCTGATTTGGTCTTGTCTCATTTGACCGGTTGTTTGTCATACTATGATCAGGGTACAATGTACAATGTTGATAATAGTAATTGCACTTCTTACTAGAATGAAGTAAATTGCGTTGTATTCCATATACCCAAACGGGCAAGTGCTATCTTTGCCTGAATACAAGCCAAATGGACGCTGCATGCGCGGAACGAGGGATGTGATAACATGGCTGCCTGGAAAGAAACAAGAAGAGTGCTAGAGTCTGAAACGGTAGATGCGAGCGCAAAAGCTATACCCGCCATTATCCTGCTACGCCTATGCTGCCTTTGGCTGCACCGTCTGAGCTTGTCCATTCTCTCGTGCCGCGACCCAAGGTCACGCCTTTTGAGGGCAAGCCAGATACTTCCAAGCCCGGGCTGCGCCATTCATTTTCGACGAGGGCTTCGGCTTCTGAAGCGTCTCTTTGCATAGTGTGACGTCGAACCTCATGAATACCTGCCGTCGCAGTCAGTATAACGGGCCGGCAACGAGCCGGCGAGTGGTCTGGTAAGAGTTAGGTATAGGCAGAGACTTACGGCAACAGGCGCCTTATAAACATCGCCATCGCAAAATACTTGCCGAGACAAACCCTTGACCCGGCGCCGAAGGCTAGGTTATATTTCTCCAGTTCCTTTACTTTGACGGGATATCATCCAGCCACCGATCGGGGCTGAATTCCTCAGCATCCTCACCATACACGGCCCTTGTCTCTGTGAGAAATCCAGGGATTCGCTGCCAACTCTACACCGAGCGGTCTCTTTGGGCCTAGATCTCAATTTCAAGGTCCAAGGGGTTTATCCCCGCGGTAACAGGACAGATGTAACGGGATGCAGGCATTGAAAAAGGCAGGCTTTTGCGACCTCTGTATAACTGGGAATCGGGTATGAGATTTGCCCCATCCGCAATGCTGTTTTGATCTCATCGATTACGCGCGCGTAGATTGCAGGATGTGAGAGGGCCTCTGCGAAGAGCGCTGAGGCAGCACTACCAGAGCTATTAGACCCGGCAATTAGAACGACAAATATCTCAGACTTGGATGGTCTCTGCGTCTAGTAAGTTTGCCTTCTGGCGTGCGCGTGTCTATGAAACTAAAGGTGGGTATTAGCTACTGCAGCCGGGGCAAAAGATTGTGGATTTAGGCTTTATTCAAGCTTGGAGGAAGTCGTAATCATCATCACCCGTCTCGGGCTTCACAATACGTCTCTCCTGGAGGGCCTCCTTACATTGAGAGGCGCATGGCCGACCACAACATATAATACTTTCTCTGCAGGCTGCAGAAGGAACGGTCTACTGCCAGTGTGACTCTAGAAGATCGCAGGATCTGCAGGTGGATTGACGTCCACTGCTACTATACTGCACGTTCGAGTTTCTTGCTTGATTCTGATGTCGCCAATTAATATATGCTTGCGGGGCCAAAGCGCAAAGCTAGACGTACGACAAAGAAATGAGATGAAGGGAGAGAAAAACGGGATTCCAAGGCATAGACCCTGCGCCGTCTGCATCTTTAGCCCTCGAGCCTAGATCAGTCACCTTTTCAATCTAACCACATACCCGCCGGAGGCATTACGAGGCCGTTATTTCTGCCGCTGAATAATGCCATGCTGTACACCAATGACGGCCGATGCGATGGTTTCCAGAGGAAGATGTTCGGCGGAGCAGGTGCCTGTCCATATGGCTGACTCTGGTTCAT
The DNA here is from genome assembly GCF_000011425.1 of Aspergillus nidulans FGSC A4. Classification (NCBI taxonomy): domain Eukaryota; kingdom Fungi; phylum Ascomycota; class Eurotiomycetes; order Eurotiales; family Aspergillaceae; genus Aspergillus; species Aspergillus nidulans. Next base: position 2,589,261 of record NC_066261.1, on the reverse strand, counting down.
GCAAAATATGCGAGCGTAGTCGAGGATGCCGCGAGTAGTATGCGGCCGAGTTCCATATCAAGCTGGTTACGCATACGGTTGCGAATCTCTCAAATCTCGGGCCAGCCCACGTCACGGCGCTCTTCATCCCACATTTCCTTGACGATAGACTATCGCTTATGACGCGCTATTGTGAACTCGCCTTATCAGTAGCATATGCGAGCCTTGACTCTCGCAAGACACTGGATTTATTCCAGCCAGTACTTTGGCCAACAACTAGCGAGGACAGAAGACCAGGCCCAGCTTACGCACCAGAACTTAACTGGACTGCTCATATAATTGCATTTCTGAGATTCAGGGTCTTTTAGGGCAACACCTATCGATAGTACTAGGGACATTTACTATCATGTGTGAGGACGGTTGTTGAGGCGGAAGACGCATCACAACAACTCGCTTTTCTTGGTGGCATTGATTACACTGATAGAGTTGAGTTTATACGTTTTGACATATTTGGTGTCATCAGACCACTCGTCTGCGGTGCCAATGAACGGTGATTGTGGTGGTAAGGCTTAGGGTGTTCCCGACAGTGTATACCGAAGTATCTGCTACCTGACGAACCAAATCCAGAAGCGGAGGCGAAGCTGAGCCGACTAAGCAGCACTGTCTTCAGGTATTTACAAAGTGCTCATCTGTAACCCACCTATAGACACGCATACACATACGCTCTATGCTCTATTCATTAGCTGGTTCCATTTTTCCGACCCGTTCAGAATGGTCAGTTACCCCAGATCGTGATCAAATACACAAGCGCTCAAGCATACTTTACTGCTGCGCAGCCCAAACATCATGCCCCGCCAACACAGTGCTAAGAACCATCCCAAGCCCAATCTGCAACGATGTAACTGGAGTCCACCCCAGGAATGACCCCGGAAGAGTCAGGTCGCAGCCATCGATGATGATCCGTTTAACAAGCGGCCACTTGGGTGGACTGGGCTGTGGCTGCTGACCCCTAGCCTTAGACTTCTCGCTTCCAGAGCTAGAGGTCTTGCTTGGTGTCACCGGTGCCGACGGGAAGAAGAGCTCCCATGTGCAGCGAATGACTGAAAGCATCAACGCATAAAACCAGAACTTATTTGCCTCTGTCATAAGCGGATGGTACCAGTCGACCCGGGCGACGCCCATGTCATGCAGCTGTGTCCGATCGTTAGCAAGATACTCGTCTTGGACGAAAGGTGAGAGGGGACGAGGCCGCGTACAATCGTGAGGTCCTCCAGCAACAGATAAAGTCCCAGGAACGTGTACTGCGCAAGCTCCATGACGGAGAGTATCGTTCCAGTTGATGAAGGCGTATTAATAAGGAAATGCACGCGCTCAAAGCACCCATAGAAGTCAAGGAGGCGGAAGTAGCGCCGGGCTGTATGTATATGGTCAACGCCGGCACAGCCAGGATTAAAACCAACCCAATCAGCCCGGATATTGGGGGACTGAGGGTTGCAGAATGGACGGAAAAGACACACTTAGGGCTAGCTGATCACGCGCCGTCAGGCATTGTGTTGCCAGGGCTTTGCTGGCAGTAGTTACGCCAACGACTTGAGAGGTGGCTTGGATAAGGCGGAGGGTTTTCTCGAGACCGGACGTTTGGGAAGTGTATATGACAAGGGATTTAAGGGGGGAGAACCCTGAAGATGCCGGGGTCTGGGCCATTTCGATGAGCTCAAGGGGGGATTGTGGTATAGCTGGGTGGGTGATAAACTGAAAGGTCCTTGGTTGCGAAGAAAAGAGTTTTCTGGACGGCCGCGGAAGGTCGTGCTCCGCCCGCTAAGCTGCAGTGCGTCGGGCCAATAATATCAAGCTGGTCAGTTTATATCAAATAACCCAAGGGTACTTTTTTGGCCTGTACGGGTTATTGCTTGTGGGATGTAACCAGAACGCGGGAGCTACTTTACAGCTTTTTACATATTTCCATAATAAAGCCAATGCTGCATCAGATACAGTTCAAACGGGCCCAGGCACGGCTATAAGCTCGGCTACTTCTTAACGTCTTACGGAGCTGAAAAGCAATACTGTTTCAAGTGCCTGCCGCTAGGACAAGTATTGAGACTATTATCCTACAGATACGTACGAGGCGAGGAGAGTCAGCTTTCCTCACCCTGTATGTCCAGAGAAGCATACGCCTCAGCGAGGTCTAGCACGATCGTTTAGGGATACATTATGCACGGGACCATCGTTGTCGCGGCAAATCAAACTTTGGTACGTGCTGCTCGATTAGGAATGAGAAGACGTTCAGTGAGAATAGCTGAGTGGTTAGTTTGTTCCTTTTGCTTCGCCGTTTGTCCGGTTGACGGTGGCTGTGCGATGGAAGGAATACTTCTTAAGGGTATTATGTCTCCCCACTCTGAAACTCCATTTCCTGAAGCTTCATTTCTACCTCAAGAATAGTTGCTCGGCTGGCATTATCCTCTACGGAGTGAACGCTAAATCACGCTGGGATCTTGGGCACGCCGATGCATCTTCAGAGTCTTGCGCAAGTGTCAGATAAATTAGGTATACGTTCTTTACCATGATAGCCATGTGTATAGTCTCAAAGGCCGCTGGTGAGGCTGAGAGCCCCCCACTCTAATAGCAAAAGCCTCCTGGTCCTTATGGTGCCTCAAGCTTTTTGTGGCGCGCTCCCGTTGGGCGCAACTTTCCATTCTATGGCCATCTGGATGCCTGTCGATATGATGACAAGAGAGAAGGCAGCTGAATTGCCGCCGCGATTGTCACGCAATCCATGGCTGGTTAGATATGGATTTACATACCTTGTGCGCGTTCTTCAAGTGCTTCCATTGGATATCCATGACCGTTTCATTAAACTAGCACCACATAATTTTCCTGCAGTACCCTTCTCACCGTGACGTCAGAGGCCGTACAACAGCAGGAACACGTTCTTCAGGTAGGTAATCCGTATATAGCTGGTTAGCACGAAAGGGCCGGTACTGGAGCGCACCCGAACAACCCAGTTGGGAAGTCATACGCGCAAGCAAAACCTTGGCAGAGTCCGTCCATAGACGAACCACGAGTCAGTCCTCTAGGTACAGTCCAATCAAAGTGATGCAATACGAAATACAGAAATGTGGGATGGCATGGCCCACTACGTGTCCCGATGTCGGAGTCGGACCGTGGGGACGCTTCAAATGGAGAGCGGGATATCACGCAATCTACGCTACGACATTGATTGATTAGATGATCTTATCAATCTTGGCGCGAAGCTGTTATTCATAAAGAAGCCATCAAAAGACAGCACCGCGTCCTTCGTCATCGGTGAGCTGAATCCTACGCAACAGGAACAACCGGGTGGTAAGGACAGGATTATGGAGAGCTTAACTAGCTAGGAAGAACTCACCACCTCGACCCCTCTCTCAGCGGAAAGAAATAAGCAACTATGCTTTGAGAAAACTCTATGCTCACGCAAGGAATACGAGGATTCCTTCACAGAGGCGCATGATCGGCAGCATTACTAGAGCCAAGTGTAGATCACAGTTCAAGTGGACAGGCTACGTTTTGTTCGCTCCACTCTGTCGGTTTTCGGAATTGATACTTGCCGAGCACATTGGAGTTTAAGACATTCTTCATCTTATAATGATGATCACTGCAGCTCGTCTCAGGTTTCTCCGATCTGAAGCCTCGTTATGCCAGACAGCATGGCTAGTACACGACGGACTCAGTGGCCAACGAAGACGGCTCTGCTCGCCAGCGTATTGCAGGTAGCATCAGCGTCAGCAGCTGCACTGGCAAGCTCAGCCTCTTCCCTCCACTGGACACCATGCCCCTCAAACTCCGCCCTTGACTGCACGACACTCACAGTGCCACTTGAATACGCTGACCCGCACAACGGTCAGCTCGCAACGATCCCCCTCGCCCGGTACGCTGCTAGAGTGCCCGCCACTCAGCGAAAAGGCACCCTTCTCACGAACCCCGGCGGTCCCGGGTCCTCCGGAGTCGATTTCCTCTCGAACGGGGCCGGGTCTGGGATTTCAAATATTACGGGTGGATACTACGATATCGTGTCCTGGGATCCGCGCGGCGTCGGCGCCGCGAAGCCTCTACTTGCCTGCTGGGAAACGGCGGGCAGGGAAGCAGACGCGTCGGCCAGTGTCACTGCAGCAGCGGAAATCGAGTACAGTCTTTTCACGAACAAGAGCTATACTGCGCCGGGTGGGGAATACGAGACGGCAATTCGGGAGTATGATGCGTCGCTAGCAAAGATCGCAGCCGATTGCGCGAAGTACGATTCCTCTGCTCTGTATACTTCAAGCGCGGCGTACGTAGTGCGCGATATGGTCGCCATAATTGATGCATTAGACGGGACGAACGCTTCAGTGAACTACTGGGGATTTTCTTACGGGACCATCTACGGCGCTGAGTTTATACAGACCTTTCCCCAGCGTGTAGGACGGTTCGTCTTCGACGGGGTTTTCAATCCCAAAGCCAATGCGGAACGGTATACGAGCCAGCTGCCGAATGACCAGCTATATGTAGCGGATGCAATTGCGGACCTTGCGAGTCTCTGTGAGGCGGCTGGCGAGGAGGCTTGTGCTCTGGCAAGTGCCGGTGGAGGTGCCGATGCACGCGGAAGGTCGAAAAATAGCTCTATAGATATTGCGGAGCGTCTTGCGAACCTACAAGGGTCGCTGTATGAGAACCCCGTCTCAGTCTCCGATGGCTCGTGGTCGATCACTGTCGGCATGTTCAGCTTCTTCATGTATTCTTTCCTCAAACTCCCCACAGCATGGCCCGCCGTTGTCTCCGCCGTAAAGGCACTCGAAGAAGGAAACGCAGACCCCATGGGCGAGCTTCTGACCGGAGCAACGGAGACAACAGTCAACGCCAGCGCCCCAGATACAGGATCCATGGCTGGATGGCCGATTCAATGCACGGACAACGCACCATCGAATGGTACGAGCATCCCTGAAGTCGCGGACCTAGTCCTTGATATCTCGTTACGGGAACGGACACCTTGGCTCAATGCGGATCTGTCCACATTGTCCTTCTGTCGGAACTTCCCGAATACCCGGCCGCGTGTACGGAACCTGGGGGCCTCGAGCCTGGAGAGCTTCCAAACGAATGCAATTCTCACGGCCAGGAATACCTCCGTGCTTATCGCCAATGGTCTCCACGACCCCACGACTCCGGTAACGTCCGCGCAGGCGCTGCACCGCTGGCTCCCTACATCCTCGCAACTAGTCACGAGGAAGGGACCAGGCCATACGACGATCAGCCTCGCATCTCTGGGCCTAGTCTACTCGATAAGGGAGTACCTTCTGAATGGGACAGTGGCTGAAAGTGTGCAGGTGCATGATTTCAACCAGGTTGTCTTTTCCGAAGGTATTAGTGCTGGGACGATCACGCCGGAGCCAGTGTTCAACGGCACCTACAACGAGGAAGAGAGAAGGTTATTGGAGGCAACTCACCGCGTGTATTTGGCCTTTATCAGTTTGCCGTAGTGGTCCGCGTACACTGTCAGACGATTCTACGTGGGATAAACCAGGGATTGAGGGTTCTGTTGTATATTAGATATAGACATAGAGACTAGGGTATAGAGAATAGAGTGAGCCGGGACAAACAGTTTCGTTTCTTGCGAGAAAGCATTTCGGGACTCATCTACTCCAGGATAGTATGATAGAGTGAAAACTCAGTCTGAAGCTCTATGAATTAGGATCACTTATCGTCTCAGTCCTAGTTCCTGATATAGAGAGATGATATTATAAGCCGGTCCTTTCCTGCTTTAACCACCCGCCCCTTAACCAAATAAATATGAAATATAGGATAAAAACAGAAATGATCATACCAAAACCAGCTCTCGGTCCGCTACAGATTCACTACGGGGCGTCTATCTTCAGTATGAGGGTGGGACAGCCGGCACCAGCATAGACAAACAAATATCATGCATTCAAGATCTGTCAATCTGGTCTCCGCACAACAAGAAATCATTACCTATACCGTCAAGCCACCTGATACTGATCATTTCTCCATTAGCCATGGTGCATGGTACTGGCTCAGTGGCTTCAGACTAGCGGACTGTCAGCTTTCCTCATTGTCCTTTGGGGGCAGCTTGCCTGACATTTTCTAATATCCGCCCTTGCCATAGCCTCCCTTGCCCTCGTATCCGCCCTTTCCTTCAAAGCCACCTTCGAAACCACCCCCAAAGCCGCCTCCATGGCCGCCGCCGTGGCCACCCTCACCACCGCCGTGACCACCGAATCCACCCTCACCCCCGCCGAATCCGCCACCACCACCACCACCTCCTCCTCCGAATCCGCCTCCATTTCCACCGTGGCCACCCTCGTGTCCGCCGTGTCCGCCGTGTCCGCCCTCATGTCCGCCATGGCCGCCTGAACCGCCCCCGAATCCGCCCTCACCTCCGCCAAATCCGCCTGAACCACCACCGAATCCGCCACCACCACCACCACCTCCTCCTCCTCCGAATCCGCCTCCGTTTCCGCCATTCCCGCCTTCACCTCCTCCGTATCCGCCGTGACCACCGTGGCTGCCCTTTCCACCGAGCCCTAGGCCAAGACCGAAGCCAAAGCCGCCGCCCTTGCCCTTGCCCTCATCCTCGCCCTTTCCATGTCCATAGCCTTTCCCGTGGCCGAGGCCAAATCCAAAGCCCTTACCACCACCTTTGCCCCCTCCATGGACGCCAGCTCCAAAGCCGAAGCCGAAGCCGAATCCCTTGCCTTTGCCCTTGTCATCCTTCTTGTCGTCCTTCTTGTCATCATACTTGTCGTCGTACTTGTCATCCCCCTTGCCGTAGCCATAGCCGTGATCGTGATCGTCCTTCTTGTCGTCCGGCTTGTAGCCGCCGTGCTTGTCATCGTCCTTCTTGGGCTCCCCCCTCGCACGAAGGAAACCGCCGTTCTTGTCATCCTTCTTGTCGTCATGTTTATGGTCGACGATGTAGCCGGGCTTGCCCTCGGGACCCTTCCCGTGGTGAGGGTCATAGTCAGGCTTGCCCTTGGGATTCTTTGAGTCAAACCCGTTAGACGACCCAACACCGAATCCAAAGCCGCCGGAATTCCCATTATCGTCTTTCTTATCGTCGTCCTTCTTGTCATCGTCCTTTTTGTCGTCTTTCTTGTCATCATCCCAGTCGTCATTGTCCCAGTGGTCGTCGTCCCAATCATCATCGTCCTTCTTGTCATCATCCCATTTACCCCCCTTTTTATCATCCTTCTTATCATCTTCCTTTCCCTTCTTCCCTAATCCAAAGCCGCCCTTTACACCGCCCTCGATGCCAAATTTGTGCTTGACAACCGGCAGCTTGCCCAGATGGCGGGCATCAACACTGAGATCACGAGCTGCCGAGACGTTAGATCTTCTGTCATTCCACTACTAATGTGTGCACATACTCTCTAGGCTTCTCACCTCCCTCTCAACCGGGGCCGTGAGGGCCAGGGTTGAGAGCGCAAGAACGAGCGCTGGGGTTATGGTAACTTTCATTTCGGCAATGCCGCAATGCGAACAGTATCAAACGAACGAGTGTCTCGGTTAGAGATATGCTGACTTAGGCAAGGGGCTTCCGTTCGAAAGAGTGTTGAGGAAGTTGGAGAGCTGGATCTGGGGAGGAATTGAGAGATGCTTTATAGTTCTCGCATCGCCCTTTGGTCTCCAGGAAGATGCACGATGGAGGGCCGATACTATCACCATTGAGACCCAGATTACGCAATTCTCTACTCCGGACACAACTAGAAAACCCTGCCGGGGCAATTTGGACCCCAGCAAAGCAATCATACGTGTCCATGCACGCAAGATGGTTTTAACTCCCCGGGAGCAACATCCACCAAAAGTCCTATGTATTGTTTTGAACAATCTGAAGCAAACAGGAACCCACACCCATCAAGAGCAGACAAGACCCATTCTGCAAGCAAGGTAGGCATTCCCAAGCCTTCTGAGGCAAATAGAAAGCCACCACGCCTGTGCGTTGCATCTGGCCTGGTTCAGAATCCGTGCATCCGCCGCACCACCACACTTCACATTCGAGCGCCACCAGGCAATAATTTCGACCCGACTGGCCAGTTTCAAACCCATCCGGCATGGACGGACTCTAACTACTGCTCTCGGAAGGTTTTCCCAATTCTAAATCGGTCTACTGCAAATGGAAATATAACAATTTTATCGGCATATAATGCGCTACTTCTCGATATATTGTTGCAATCAATGAAAATAGGTTCCATGCAGGTATACATGCACCGCCGGTCTGGCGTAGTACCCTCTGTTCCTCAATGTCTTACCCTTATGAGCAGTGAGATAACCCTTTACATTCATCGATGTAGGCTTTTAATCCTCGTGACTGTCATACAGTAATACCATCAGCGACTGATAATCTAATCTACGTAGTATTTCGCATGAATTCTGACGTTGTGCACCCGGGAACTGGATACATAGGCACGTAGGGCGCAAATCTAGCAACAGAACCAGATCCAAATTTACAAATAGAAGCCTGACATCTTTCACATAAAGGTGCTACATTGGTGGTACTCAACTGCAGGTGTCATGCAGCTGACGACCTCCATCTTTTCTAGACATATCACCAGGTAATGGCTCCGTTCCTAAAGGAGTCTAACCCCCCCGGGTCCAGGCCGCCACCAAGCTGGATATAGAGGCAACAAAAAAAAAAAAAAAAAATTCTCGAGCTACAAGCCCAGTCCAAACTTGAACAACTTGCAACCCTACTCACAATCGAAACGAGGGAGACGCCCCGCACAGGACGGGGCGCCCGGGGATCGGTGCCTTGCATCGAAGTTTCGGTTTCTGTACCACTGTCAGGGGATACACCACGATGTCCACGAATAGGCGCTGGACATGTTTAAAACATCCACGTCGCGGTTGTCCCAGCGCTACGGGAACTATTGGATATGACTGCCGCATGTTTCCATTATGGATGGGAGAGATCGTTCCCTCCCCACCGTAACGGGTCTCCAGCGTCACGCTCAATAGTATACTGAATGGTGGGCTTTACCAGGAACTAGCTCCCTCAAGGACATGGGGTGGTCAGAGCCCCCGAAGTCAAGTTACTATCCACTAAGTTACGATCTACTTCATGAAGTTTTCTATCAAATGGCCTTTGACTGCAAGGGCCGGAAGCGCTGGATATTGCATGATTACGCAGCACACTGCATTGATACATAAATTGAACTTGTACTAAAGTATTTCTTGGTTTACCCTGCAGCTGGAGGGCGTGGGGATGTAAGGGAGGGCCGGAGCATCAAGCTACCTCCGTGACGTGGTACCCGAGTACACAGATATGGTCCGATGATCCCACAGTATATTGGCCGCAAACCAGGCCTGGACAGTCTGGAACGGCCTCCTTTAGTAAGAACACTCTTACCAGCAATCAATGGAGTTGCGTTGTTCATTGGACAATGTAAGGTGCCCTGGTCCCATAGCGCCTGCCTCGTACCCTAAATCAGAATATGCAAGTCTCGCTCGTTGACGTGAGTAGAGAGGGAAAAATCAATATGCCTACGTAGTAGACCTATCTCCGGTATACAACTGCTAGGGTCTAAGTCAATGTTTGTGAATAGTAGACCCGTGCCGAGGCTTACCATAATAGAAAAATCCCTCTGGAGTTTGAAGTATCTAGTTATGCTATTCATTATTAGTCATTAAATAACATACGCTTTATGCACATTCATCTCCGAGAGCCGGACTGACTCTCTGCACTCCTCATTCCTGTGGCTCCCGAGCTCCTACGCTGGGGAAATCCCGAGTCGCCGCCTTCTGCAATGGCTGATGATGCTTCAGCTTCTATTTCAAGATGCTCTATATGCCTCGAAACCTTCCGGAGAGCAGAGCATCTGAAACGGCACATTCTAACCCGTGAGGACCTCACACCGTCAGCACCTAGTACATGCCCACTAACCGATGACGCAGATGACGACGCCAAGCGGCATACATGTCATTTCTGCATGGCCCAGTATAAGCGTAGGTGCGTACTTTCCTCACCATACACCGGAAGCCTGCCGCTCTGACAGGGACTTTAGTGACGCCCTCCGCCGACACTGGAAAACCTGCACTGCCCGGATTGCTGCCGGGACTGAGATCCCTAAACGCAGTCTATCCGGTAAGCGGAAGCAGGCCTGTGACCTGTGTACGGAGAGAAAGAGGGCCTGTTCTACGGGTTTGCCGTGCTCGGAATGTGCGATGAGAAAAGCCGAGTGCACATATCATCGTGTCCGGTCGAGCACCCGTCTGCGCGAGTCGCTTGAATCTGCCGGGCGAACGCCGTCTGAGACCACCAACGGAGGAAGTACAGTTCAAGGTGTCATGGAACAGATTCAAGCTCAGGCGCAGGGCATTGTGTCACATCCCCAAAACCGATCGACCTCTATTCAGAGTCCTCGCTTCGGCTTCCTCGCAAACTTCACAAGGGCGAATGGGTTGAACGAGGCTTACAGCTACAGGTCACAACCGGAAACTATCAACTTATCATCGTTGCCGGTGAAGGAAAAGGGTGGTGCTGACGGGGACGGCTTACAAGGAGCTACCGCTTCGGACCCGTTTGACTGCTACATAAACGAGGTCGAGTCATGTCTATGGTCGGATACGGATACTGCCCAAGACCCTATTGAAGAGCTGTTGTTAGCGGAAAAGGCACGTCAAACGTGGGACAGCCTGCAACGTATCCTGGATAGTCCCACAGCACAACAATCCAGAGTCACGGCAAGCGAATGGTTCGAGTTCTTCTCACCTGCAAACGCAACCCGGTACCTGCGTTTCTTCTGGACTCGATGGTATCATCATTGCCCAATAGTTCATAAGGCCACCTTTGACATTAACACGTGTTCCCATATCTTACTCGTCGCGATGTGTCTGATTGGGGCATGCATGTCCTCTCAAGAGATAGACCACCAGATGGCAAAGGGGTTCTTGGATGTGATGGAGGATCTCATCTTTTCGAATCCGTTGTTCCTGGAATCACCGAGGCTGGGTTCGAGCAATGAGAATCTACTCCAGACCCGGGAGAATATTCAGATCCTGCAGGCTACATGTTTCATGTGTCTGCTGCAAAAGTGGGAGGGGAGTTCCCAGGCCAAGTTGAGGATGCAACGGCATCGGTTTACGGCCTTTGTTGCGGTAGAGCCATACCATCACCTTCATGGGCGGACTTACTGACACTCGATAGACCACCAGAGCTATGGGACTGTCCCAAGCAAGACATCCCCGTATTGATCTCAGTTCCACCGTGACTTTCGAAGCATGGAATGAGTACACTCTCAAAGCCGAAATGATCAGGTCAGACCATTCCCCGGCAAAGCAACCCTTGCTGACAGCTGACGACCAGAACCTTCAACCACGTCTTCCTCCTCGACTCGGCATTTGTCATCTTCCACAATTCCGTACCTCGCATGGTCTTACAGGAGATGACGATCGATCTGACCTGTCCAGAAGACGTGTTCCAGGCCGTGTCACCTGCCGAGTTCACGAGAGTCCTGAAGTTACACCCAGCATGCACTGTTCCTCTGCTCACCGACTGCGTTCGCAATCTGTGTGCGGAAACCCCGGACCCAGATGTGATTGCACATCTCGGCCATGCGGGTGCGCTGAATCTGTTTACTATCGCTACTGGTGAGGAGTCTCCGAAGTGAAAATGTCCGTTGTTAACTAGTCTTTGTCTCAACAGCCGTCCACGGGCTCATATTCCACCAACTTCGAGCATTCTCGCCCCTTCCCTTAGCCACAGACCCATTGAAGCGAGCACTAGATCGTTGGAAGGTAGCATGGGACAGCAGTATGGTCGGAAAAACAAACCCAACTACAGATGAAGTGCTCCCTTTCCCTTTACATGCCAGGGAATTCGCTGCACTGGCGCGCGTGCACATTGATAAGTCCCATTTATCTCCCGAAGAGTGGAACCTCATGCTCAAGAAGCTGCCCGAGCATGTCTACTTGGAGTCCAGAGAAGGCCTTGCCACATTTGATCAAACTGGGATGGACCAAGTTGCGAATCTCATATTGGCTGTTGAGCATCTGGATATAGGATGACGAACGGTATTGATCAACCACAAGCAGAAGTACAAACTTTCTCCAATGCAGCAACAACACGGCGCAGGCATTCCAGCATCTCCTTATTATCCCCGTTTCCGTCGCTAGTATCGAGATCGATAAAGCCGTTATGCTCGAACCCATGCCCCTGCCCTACCGCTCGCTCCAGAAGCACATCAGCACCTAACTCCCTCAATTTCTCCGCGACAAGCTCGCTCTGTTCGAATCCCACCAGATCATCTGCATCTCCGTGCAGCAGAATGGTTGGTGGGAAGTTTCTCGTCAGGCCAAACGATACGGGAAAGAGCGCCCGGTATTCAGCTGGTATAACCTCCACGCCACACTGCAAAATCTGCTGAGCCAGTCCAGGAACCCTGGTCAATACGTCAGGGAAAATAGCCGCCTCATGTAGTGCTTTTACCCAGTTGAGTCTCGCATCCGCCGGCCAGTTCGTTGGGAATGGGCAGCCGTCAAGCACTTTCTTACTTTGCATGGCTGCCTGTACATCCCCTACAGTTGCTGGGAGATCGCTCACAGGTGCACGCAGAGGCTGTCCCGGTCTGACATACCTCGTCCCCGTAGGGTCCAGCAAGCCATAATTTGACAGAACAGCCAGTGGCCTTGGACAGGTTGGATTCGCCGCCGATGCGAGAGCGAGGTACCCGCCTGCGCTGGATCCGGCGATGATAATATTTCTGCTTATATGCTTGTGGACCCAGCGGATTGCGTCGAGGGCGTCGCTGAGAATATCAAGCCCGGGGGCTTCAGGGAGCAGCCGGTAGGAGGGGCTTGCGTATGTCCAGCCTCGGGTGCGGCAGGCATTTATGAGCCAGTATGGAGGGTTCGTTGTTTTCTCGCCGAAGACCTTGTGACAAACTTTGTTAACTGACCACTGAATCTGCTCTTGATAGAAGGTGTAGTACCAGATACCCTCCGTGGAAATGCACGAGCGCAAGTCCATTATCAGCAGCTTTGGGCTTAGAGACGTCGATCTTCAGCGACAGTCCGTCGACTTCTTTGAAGGTATGGGTGTATGTCTCCATGTTGCTTTAGCAAAGTTCAATGCCTAAGTAGATGTGTTCCAGAGAATATTCCTCGCGGCTAAAGCCGACAAAGACTGGGGGGTGAATCCCGCGGTAGAACGTGCGGTATGGCACGCTGGTGGATCAACGCCGCGGAAGCCTATCCACGGTTGTCCTCGCTTCTAGCAAAAAGCTTCAATCCAATAAGGAAGACACAAACCCCAGATTACCCCGTAGATCGTCTTCAGCATCTCCCAGCCCCGCTCTATTAGCCGGTCTTACAGCCGAGACTTGATGCAGCTGGATTTATATAGCCCCAAAAGCCTCGCCCCCCCGGCTTATTTTGGACGTCTCACTCGACCTTTCCCTGCAGATCGGCGATCTTCCCGTTATGCAAGCATGGCTTTACTAGAATCCGCGGTTGTCCTACAAGTTTTTCGGGATGTCACCCCTATGGCCATTCTTGCAACGCTCCTGCTTACCACTTTCCTCACATACGTGGTATACATGCGCCATTTTCACCCGTTGTCCCAGTGCCCCGGCCCCTTCTTCGCGTCTCTCAGCAACACTTACAAAGCCTACTACGTGTACAAACTCACAATTCATGAGAAACTCCTCGAGTTACACAATACTTACGGACCAATTGTGCGCGTTGGGCCCAACCACCTGCATACATGGAAAGGCGACGCCATAGCGCTCATCTACAAGGGCGGACGATCTATGGGCAAGAGCGAGTTCTACGATGCATTTACGGCGTTCAGGCCGAATCTCTTTGGGGGGAGGGATGAAGATGTAGTCCCTCATGATCTCTGCCACACGTAGAGACAGCGCTGGTCAGCTAACGACGGGTGCAGATCCACGCCCTCCGGCGTCGCCAACTAAGCCACGGCTTCGCGCAGGTGTCTGTTGCGAAACTCGAACCACTCATCGATGGCCAGATGGCCATCCTGATCTCCAAACTCCGTCACTATGCAAGGACCGGTCAAGCATTCGACCTGAAGCACGCCCTGAACCTCTATGTGCTCGACATCCTAGGAGAAGTCGCATTCGCCAAGGCATTCGATGTCCAAAATACCGAGGACAATGAGAAATTGCACGCTATCAACGACCACCTTCTGCTCGCTGGTGTAATTGGTGAGCTTCCCTGCCAGAACTTCACGAAGTTCCTGAGCCGCCTCAGTCCCGTGCCCTGGATGAGGAGGTTGATGAAAAGCCGGAACAAGCTGAAAGAGATATGTGCGGGATGTGTACGATTCAAGATTGAGAATCTGGAGGCCACAAAGAGTAGGCCGGATTTACTGAGGAGTTTGGTCGAGGCGACTGATCCGGAAAGTGGGAAGAGGTAAAGCGGAAGAAGAGATCAATTCTGAGGCTTTTGCTGTCCTGTACGAACCCTTGCGTAGCCTGCCCTAATCCTTGTTCCACTCTCGCAGTTGTCCCGTACATCGGGACCTCCAGCGCTTTACCCAACTCATAGGTATACGTTGAAAGAGCGGGCTAACATGCCCACAGCGTCGCGGGCTCCCACTCCACAGCAGGAACACTCACACTCCTCTTTTGGCACCTCATCCAGAACCCGTCCATCATGCGCAAAGTCCAAGCCGAGATCGAAAACACCCTTGGTCCGCTTAAGGACAGAACCTCCTATCCGATCGCCGGCATCGAATCCACACTGAAATACACAATGGCCTGCGTTCGCGAGAACTTCCGCATAAACCCCGTGTTTACGATGCCCCTTTGGCGCCGCGTCGGAAAATCGCATGTTCTTGAGATTGATGGGCATCATATTCCAGAAGGCGTACGTACTCCTCCGTGAATGGACACCTACTTGTGTATTTTACTGACTGATGTGGAACAGACAAACATCTGCATATCGAACTACGTCCTGCATCACAACCCATCCGTCTTCGGCCCCGATCATAACACCTTCGTCCCCGAGAAATGGCTCGACGAATCCTATAATAGGGAAAAGGGGCGCTATCTGATTCCTTTCAGTGTTGGGCATCGGATGTGCATTGGTCGGAATCTGGCTATGACGAATATCCTCAAGAGTGTATGCACTCTGGCCACTTTGTTCGAGTTTGAGCCGGTTGAGAAGAAAAAAGATGTTCGTGTAATTAGTCCAGGCATTGGCGAGATGAAGGGTGGCTTTGAGGTGAGGGTTAGAGTCCGAGAAGTGAAGTAGGTGCGCAAACACGATGGTACATATACCATGGATTGGGGCCCGTTGTTAACTGGTTCCAATCCAGGCGAGGCTCCTACAAGAATGCTCTTTCTACCTGATATATTGTGGCAAGGGTGCTAGGGGCATGCGAGGTGTTGAAAGGACCCCGGAATGGCCCATCCATACTGATGTGCTTCCACGTCTCTGTGCTTTTTCCGATGTCACACAGTTCAGGACTGCCTACTTCATGCGGCTATCACATCTAACTTTCTGTCTCAATGACCACAGCAGATTTCCACTTTGTCTTTGCCCGGCTATCCTTTGCGCTGTGTGGGTCCATACCGATAGCCTAGTTACGGTTTTCGTGGCCCTGTATATCAGTTTAAGCCCTAAGCACAGAAACAAACTAACTTATGTTCCTTTTTTCTGTATATCGTTACTAATAACCCTAAATCATTCGTGATATATATATCTGGCGCAATAACTTTGCCAAAGATTTTGCGAGAAGGCAATATATAATAGTAGAATTGCACCGCAAACTTGTCAATGCGAACCCGAACGACACCTTCGCCTAGCTCCTCGTCTCTATATGCACTTATCTCCTTTGTTAGGTGATTTGGCTCCAAGAATCTCGATCTGAGGGCTCCAGGGCGTTCGATGCCCGTGGGCGATTGTTTGTGTGCTTGCCCGCCTAATATAGGGGCAGTTGTCCAAGTGCCTCAAGGCCGAATAAATCATGGCGCGAGAAGGATACGTATACCTCGTTGCTAAAGATATCATCATGCTGTATACTTTGCAGTCTGAATCTTAAACTCGGCGCAACTCCATTGTAGAAAAACTGCATGTTCTTGGTTAGCGTCCAGTGTTCGTCGAGTTTGTGTATTTCCTTTCCTTCTGCCTCTCCAGAACAACCCGATACCAGTGTATCTTCTTCACGGGCGACTATAGTATTGCATGTATATGGAGAAGCAGGAGGGAGAAAGGCAGGTGGTGGCTACAGATCCATCTAAAGGATCCTGGCTGTGCTGTGTAGCCGTTGGGCTGCAATGCAGGAGCTATGAGGGGAACAGCTAGACTGCCTAGACTTGGATCACAGATGCAGTTTATCAAAACTGTGATGAGTGGCTTCGTCTCCAAAGGGAGCATAACCATCCTCTCTAGCTAGGTGTTGTTATCAAGATCGAGTAGTATAAAACCCAGAGGCCTACTCACCAATCTAGAAAATATGCTATGCAACTAATTGAATCCAAAAAAACATTCTCTTATAAACTATTTATTAAATATTATTACTACTAAATAAGTTTATTCTATGGCTGCACCGTAAGCCAGATTATATGGTGGCGGCTCACCTCTGCTGCACTCTGGCGGTACCAACCTTTAAGCGACCCAGTGGTGTTGCGGATAAGCAGCCAGTTACCCTACCCCTGACGCCAAAAAAAAAGGGAGGTGGCGGGTGGTCTTGTCTACTTCTTAACTGATTGGACCTTTTTGTCTGATTGGCGTATGGTCTCTGTCAGCCCTATCTCATTAACTATCCATATATACAACGAGCAACAAGAGACAGATCGCACACCCCTAGACAGAGGAAGAATTATTACTATTCATCCTTCCATTTGAGGACAGCCTTGATCACAGAGCCATCATCTAGCCCAGCCAGCGCTTGCCTAAAGTCACCCGCCTGCCATTCCAGTCAAGTCAGCCAGGATCTCAGAACCGTACGGTACGGTATATTGTTCACGCACCTCAAAGTAAGTAATCAGCTTCTCGATCGGGAACCGTCCTTCTCTGTACCACTGGACCAGTTTCGGGACCGCCTGAATTATCCGAGCATTAGCATCTCTGATGTCGCGGTGGGTGCAGTCGTAGTAGGCTCACCTCGCCAGGAACACAGTCACCCTCAATACACCCAACAACAGCCCTGCCGGTCTGCTGCCGTCAGCATATCACCGTGATATCCACAGGGATTCCCAGTCCGCATTTCTCGGAGGTAGGGCAAACATACATTGATATGCTGAACCACCCCAATCCCCAGCTCGTACTGCATCGGCGGCACGCCAATCAGAACAATCTTCCCGCGCTGCCTGAGAGATCGCAGCCCATCCTCGATGAGCACAGGAGCCCCCGTTGTGTCGACGATATGGTGTACTCCACTAGGAAACATCTCAAGGAGTGTCTTTTGCAGGTTGAATCCAGGCGGCGAAGTATCGATTGTGTGTGTAGCGCCGAGCTCTTTGGCGAGTTCCAGACGGCCAGGGAGCCTGTCGACGCCGACGATGGCACTGTGCGGACGGATCAATGCCGTCTGTCCGACTTATTAGCATCACTTCCACCAGTCCCATGTTTCTAAAAAGAGGGAGGGGAAGAACAGTACCATGATCGACGCAAGGCCTACACTTCCCAGTCCCAGAACGACAAGCACGCTGTTCTCGTCGGGCTTTGCCACATTCTCGATCGCTCCCATCCCCGTCTGGAACCCGCATCCGAGCGGCGCAAAGAGGGTCAGTTCGTCTTCACTCCGAATGAGATCCTTCGCGTTCACGATACACGATTTATCAACGATGCTGTACCGCGCGAAACTAGACTGTCCAAAGAAGCGCGAGTGGACCTGCTCCCCATTGTCCCCTTTACCATTGGCAGAATTGGCTGTCGTGACATGCCCCCTGCGCCCGACGTAATTTTCTACCGCGAACGAGTCGCAGTATGCTGGGTGCCTCTCCTGGCACTGCCCACAGCTCCCGCAGGAATAGAATGAAAGCAACACCGGGTCTCCTTCCTGGACAGTTGTGACGTTCTTACCGATTCTGCGCGCGTATCCAGATCCTTCAAAATTCAATCCGCTGAGTATCAGCATAGTTCAGTGGCCCTACGGGGTCCAGTAAAGTACGGTAGACATACCCTCGTGGCCTATCACTTTTGGATACCCAATTCCTAGCTGCCCTGACGGCACCGCAGAGAGTACGATATCGGTATGGCAGACGCCAGAAGCGACCATCTCGACAAGGACCTCGTCGTCGCCGGGCTCATTAGAGACGCAGACATCCTCGAGCGCCCAGTTCAGCGCTGTGAACCGGGGCTCGCGGGCGACAATTGCTTTTGCTGTAGGCATTTTGTGAAAGCGTGGAGGAGAGAGACAAAAAACAGGACAAGTATTTTTTTCCCCTCTTATTTCTTAGTGTTGGAGATGGGATCCCCTCATGGACAAAGATACCTTCTGCGGGGCCGCTGACCCCGCTCAAGACGACCGTTCTCTTGTGAATTATGAGTAAGAACCAGACCGAGATTTATTGAGTATTATTTATTGAGTATTATTTCAATGAGCTGCCGATTAACACCAGGAGTGATCCATTACGGTCCTTCCTGGTGCTCAAATGGCCTCTCCTCTGGTGAATGCGGATTCCCATAGAACACCCACCAAAACGGGTATTTTCCACAGGTTGACTACTTTAGGTACTTGTTCGGTAGGCCTCATCAATCCAGATTGTCTCAGCTTCCTGCCTGAGACAATTCATTACGCTTCCTGCAGTTTGCAGCTGATCTGGCTGCGTGCCTACTATATCGTGACAACAAGTATTTTAGTCAGAACTTAGCTCTCCAAGGGCGGTTAGCCCTTTTTGGCTGAGTGGGAAGTTCGATATATCGGTATTGCTTCCAGCTGCTTGCAGTGCGCGCGCCCGCAGTCAGAAGACCCCGTCTTTGTCTACTCGTTTACCCAGGTAAAGCTGCAGATCTTCGAGTAGATTGGATCTATATTGTGGTACAACTCATAGAGATTGCGTTCTCATACAATCATTCCAGCCACCACGGTTCACACAGCATCTGCCAGTTGCATAGCAATTACAGTCTTGGCACATCGAGCCTGGCTTAGTCAGTAACTCGCATAGCACATAAGCTAAACCAAAACAGGAAGGAAGATACTGGGGTCGACATACGTGATGTGCACACTCTTCGCCTCCGTATACTCCAGCAGCCCATAGAGACCCAGCTCTCGTCCCTTTCCGCTCGCCTTGATGCCTCCAAACGCCGTATTTACCTGCGGCAGGAACGGCGAGTTGACGGCAACGCCTCCGCACTCGAGCGCGCTCGATACCCTCAGAGCGCGGTCAATGTTTGACGTATACACAGAAGCTGCCAGCCCATACACGGTCGCATTTGCCAGAGCGATCGCCTCTTCCTCCGTCTCGAATGTCTGAACCACCATGACGGGTCCAAAGATCTCTTCTTTAACGATCGGGCTCTCAGGCTCGGGGTTGACGAAGATTGTCGGTTTGATGAAGAAGCCCTTGTCGCCTTTTCGCTCGCCGCCGGTCAGTAAGGTGGCGGTTTGCTTGCCGATGGCGATGTAGGACATGATCTTGTCGAACTGCGCTTTGTCGACGATGGGGCCGTAGCTGACGTTCTTGTCCAGAGGGTCGGCGCCAAGAGTGGAGGAGGTCTGTTCGAAGGCGGACTTGAGGCCCTGGGTGAATTTCTCGAAGATCGGTTTCTGTACGAGGACGCGGGATGTCGCTTTTCTTTGTCAGTATGGCAGGGTTGAAGCCGAAAACAATGGAGTATATGGAGAACGTACCGACACAGACCTGGCCCGAGTTAAACAGGAAACCGCAGACCCTACATCGTCAGCTCTTTAGTATCAGTAACAAAACCATGCCCCTGTTTCCCAGCCAAATGGAAAGGGAGTAGCCTTACCCTCCTAGAGCCCTCTCAAGCTCTGCATCTGCAAACACCACCGCCGGGCTCTTTCCCCCAAGTTCCAGGGTGACCTTCTTCAGGTTACTCTTTGTCGCCGCCTCCTGCACAGCCTTGCCACCGCCCAGAGAGCCCGTGAAGCTAATCTTCGCGATATCCATGTGCCTCGCCAATGCAGCACCTGTCTCTGCACCGCCGTTGAGGATCTGCACAACACCCGCCGGGAACCCAGCTTCAGCGAAAAGCGCACCGAGCGCCAGCGTCCCAAACGGTGACTTCTCAGACGGCTTGAAGATAAAACAGTTGCCTGCGGCGACAGCCGGCGCAATCTTCCAACCGATATACATGAAGGTCGCGTTCCAAGAGGCGATCCCCGCGCAGACGCCGAGGGGCTCGTGGCGGACGATCTTGTACACGCCGTTGGACTCAGGGTACGATTCGCCGGAGATCTTGTCGGTCCAGCCGGCATAATCTATCTCAATATATATCAGTCTGCTGTCCCTCTGAAAGTAGAAGATAGCGGAAGATATCGGTGTGAGGGGCACGCAACGTACATCTCCAAACCTCCAACATATGCGCAATATCAAAGTGGATGGTAGGCGTCACCGGTTTCCCTGTAGGCAGGGACTCGAGGATGGCAAGTCGTTCTGCATCGCGCTCCACCAAGTCTGCAAACTTGAGCATACATGCTTGTCTCTGTGCAGGAGAAAAAGAAGCCCAGCTGGTCTTGTACGCGGTTTTAGCTGCGGCCACGGCGGCGTCGACGTCGGATGCACTGGCAGCGTGGGCCTCGTATGGAATGGGAGTTTCATTGTAGGGGTTCACGACCGTAAGGCGGACTGGAGATGTGCTGTCGACATACTGATGATCATACGATCAGCAGGCAATAATGTGCTGGGATGAGGGGTATTTTCCACCTGGTTGTTGATGAACAACTTTGTAGGAAACGGCGGGAGGGTTCCGCTAGCCATTGTGAGATTCCGCTTCTATATACTGTTGAACAGCAACTGAGAGATACAAGTGAGAACAACTTTTTCTGGCCCTGCCCAAAGAGGACCAGTCTGTCTTATAAGCGCAAGGGGATCCATGGCGGAAACACAGGCTTCCCGACCTCGCCATACAGTTCAGCTACACTTCGTAACGGAAAGGCTGGCCCCTCAGTTTCCGAGCCAGCTAACTCCGCTGTAGCTCCGCAGTCTAACCAGCTTACCGAATCTCTATCCAACAGCATGCCCAACTAGTATAGTATAAGCCACAGCCAGAGCGCCAAGCTTACAAGAGAAAGCAGGGGCAAGGTATCAAGTACTGTAAATAACAAGTTATTTTACTAGAGGTACCAGTTATAAATACTTTTAAATATTTCTACTCTTTATATAGCTATGACATGGGGCATAGCTTTCTAAGTCCTAGTATAGGTTCCTGCTTCTCATATAAGTATCTATTCCTATAACCCTATAATAGGAGTCTTCATGCTAATACGACAGCAGGTCATTCTCTGATTGGCCGGCAATCCAAGCTATCATCCCTGTAATCCTCCGAGTGTAAGACCATGCAAGTATACTCTCAACTGGACCAAGAAGGTCACTAATATTGGACCCTACGGTCTAAGCTGCCGGATGGCACCTATGGCTGTCTGCTCCTTACACTGGCAAGACATAGGTGTTGTGTCATAACATACCCACACAAATTGAAGACATATCCAGCAACGAAAGACGTATATTCTTACTATGTTCGGTGGTTAGATTGTTTAGGGTAAGATGTTATACTACAACCTACTATAAATGCTAGAACTTGTGGGAGTATACTTGGCACAACTGTAGTTATAGTGGTAGTACTACGAGGGTTGACCGTTAAGCCGTTCTAAACCCCGTAAAGCGGGCATAAGCTCCGCAATTTTAAAATTACTTACCAATTCCTTCTTTGAAAGGCAAGTTCAATTGTTACGATTACTAGCTTTGTTATTTGAGTTATTCAGGTTGGGTTGAAATATTTGTTTATCTTTGAGGGTATTTCAGTGCCTAAACTAGCGGCCCCAGCCCGAGGTTCCACTAGTATAGTATAGAAATGTCTCCTCTGTAACACGCAGATCTTCCTCTGTGCTGATAGAGACCTGACCGCTGGAACCAAAAGGACAAAACATCTTATAAGACTGATCAATGCATCTAGAGCGCTACTTAGCAGCGAGGGCCATGCCGAGCCAGTATCTGGGGGTTCATCCCATAACACCTATCGTTGGCTTTACATGGTATTGGTATCCTTACCTGGTGAACAGGCTGATCTACCTTGACGAAGGGACCTTGACATCTGTTATTGTGCAAACCAACTCTACTTTTAAGCTATTCAATAGAGGATCCAACTCTGTGGGATTATGTATCTAGGGGATTATATCATTACTCTTTTGCATGAACAGCCAGAGAGGCACTTTGCAAGTATCTTAGATACTATTGAGATATCAATACACTGTCAGTACTAGGGATTTAGAGGTTGGATTGCAGTATTCTAATTTGCATTTAGGTTTCCCTTATTCAAACTTAAAGTGTTCTAGGGGATATTATATGCAGATTTTGCATGACAAATATCATATTCTCTTTCTTTTGGAGCTTGATTTTAATCTAGATCCTGCCTCTTGCTCAACTAAGTCCTGACAGGATGTCTGCAACTGGTGGCATCATTGCTGAATATAAAAAAACGCGTTTAAACGGGTTCAATGAAGAGCGGTCAGTTGATCGTGATCTGCATTACCAAGTACGTGGCATGGAATGATTCCGCGCCGGTCCCACGCCGTTCCGTCTATTCCGAGTTGGCTTATCATCAAACATTCGCAGTAAACCAAGACTGCGTGGATCTAGCCAGATAATGGCCAGTGGGTGATTTCCAGAGAACTGCACACAGCAGGATGATATTCGAGTAGACATGTGAGGTTAAGCAAGCTGCTGACTGTGCGGATAGCGATAGCGTATCGCCTGCTCCTGGGTCTTGAAATTCCAACAACCATCAGTAGAGCAGGTGGGCTAGTGGTGAGGTGCTTTACTGACTACGGTTACAGAGCAAATTGTCGGAGTACAAGTCGAGAGCGGGTAATCCATGACCGCTGTGGGCGCTTATTCCGTATATCAGCATGGAGCTAGCCGCTAAATACCTGCGAGGTAAGCAAATCACGGCCTATACGCGGCGCCAATCTATTATACAGCTTCCGGCTCTATATCGCTCACACCTCCTTCTAGTCCCTCGTCCATAGCGTCCGGGTTCAGGTTCGCAACGTCCGCAGCTACTCCGTCCTTCCCTTTGACATCGTGCGAGATCGACTTCCATCCAAGCGGTTCGGATTCGTCCTTGACGTATTCGGACATTGGGAACTAGGACAATATCAGTCAGTCTGGTAATGGGTTTATGGAGGGAACGGAGTCTGACGTAATGGTCGTTCTTCTTCATGGTAACCACCCACGGCACGTTGTCAAATGTCACAGCGCGAAGGCGGAAGTATGTGTTATCCGGGATCTTCTTGACTTCCTCTACGAAGCGGTCGAGATCCGGGGTTGGAACTCCATTGACAGCGGTAATGAAATTCGTAGGAGAGAGGCCGTATTGGTATGCTGGGGATCCGCGACTCTGCTTTCATTAGCACATGTAAACACATGTCGACTATGGACGTACTCTTGCGCTAACATAGATCTCGCTATGCAGCTTCGAAATCTGCTGACGGACAGCGTGGTGCGGCTTCTGCAGCACTGCGCCACAGAATACCACGGCTCGGTCGGTCTCCAGATCCTCCGTCGAAACGGTAGGCACCTGGATCTTCATTTCCTCGCCGTTGCGCACAATCAGTGCCTCAAGCATCTCCTTCTCATACATCACGTCTAACTCTGACACGCGTGTGATCAACTGTCCGTCCAAAGTGAGGATGATATCACCCTCTTGGAAGCTGTCCGCCGTAGAATTGAACTCGGGCGGCGGACAGTCGACCTTGCGCACCATGAACAGCTGGTGTCGAGACGGGTTTGCTTGGGCGACCTTCTCAATCCACTCATCTGAAACACCCATAATGCGCGCCTGGCTCATCTGCACCACGTAGCTCTCCATGTTCAGAATCCGTAGTTTTGGCAGGATTCCTTGCTGAATTTTGCTAACGACCGGCAGCAAGGAGGGCGTCGCGAAGCCGAGATGATACTCGACATCTTTGTGAGAGTTTGGCGTACGTTCGCCCAGATAGTTCAGCCACAGGGCCTGAACCACACCATCTTCGCCGACTAGAACACCATTCGAACACTGTCCGCTTAGCCCAGTATCCACCGTCACTGCATCTAAGTTGATTGCACGGTATCTAGGAGCCGAAGCGTTGGCTGGTATTGAAACTGTGGTAATATCGGTGACTGCGGTCTTAGCGACCACGATGCGGAAGTTCTGGTTGAAGCCGACAAAGATCGTGTCTTGTCCCTGCTTGATGTACTCCGTGCTGAGCTTTGCGCTCTGGACTGGCGCTTGCACCAGGGAAGGATCGTACTGAACGATACAGTAATTCTGTAGGGGGTGAAGGAAGACGACCTTGGCCGCAACAATTATCGAATCGGCTACGGTAATGTTAATGTCGCACAGATTATACGGTACAATGGCACGCGACACCACAACCAACCCCTTGTCAGCGTCAACAACGAGCCCGAAGCCAGTCTTCTTCGCCTGGGGGAAGCCATCTAGCTTCAACGGCATCGTGCAAGAAACACGGACAAAGCTGCGTACAATTTCGGCGGCAGCGGGCTGGCTTACGCCGTCAAGCTGGATGAAGTCTGCTTTCCTCGGGACCGGCGGCACGGCCTTAATAGGGTCAGCAAGGTCGGAGAAATCCCAGAGACCGCTCTCGTCGTTCCGGACCGCTAACCGCATCTTCGGATGCCAATGGCGGTCGATATACACAATGCTCGTCCCGCGCGTATGCAGATCGCGGATGTGTCGATAGGAGATGACAACTCGAGAGCGATCAGGGATTGTTTTCATGACTTCGACAAACTCGTCGAGGTTTCTTGTTTTCCGCTTGTCGACGGAATCAATGAGCCATCCTGAGAGGGTGTTTTCCAGCTTAAATGAGCCCGCTGCTTCACACACGTAAACACCCTTGGTGGCAATTGCATAGAGCCGGGCTTGTTGGTAGGACAGGTTATGGAACGTTCCGCCAGCGACGGTAACAAACCGGTCAGGCGTGATGGCATGCAAGTCGCCAACGCTGCATTCGACCTCGACGTCTTGGCCGCCTCTCTGCACCAGCAACCGCACCGTTTGTCCGACACTAGAATCGAGAATGTCATCCAGTCGAACAAATCGGGTGAGGAGCTCCCCGTTCACCTGCAGGAGCACATCGCCCTCCAGAATCTTCCCGTCCGCGGGTCCTTCAGGAAGAATGATCTCAGCGACCAGCATGCTCGTCTCGGTTGGAGCCGCCTTGCGCACCGCCGCTTCCCACTCCGGAGTCAAGCCCAGCCGTCGACACTCGTCGAAGGGCTTCAGAATCCACTGAGTTTGAATAGTTCCTCGAGTAACTGGCTCCCCCCGACGGATGCACTCTAGAGCACGCAGCGGCCTGTCCAGAGGAAGAAAGTAGTCGGTTGCAGCACCGTCTGCACGACCACCAGCTTGCAGGGCGATCGCATTTCCCTCAATGTTTACTACCGGACTGCCGGAGCTACCGCCGCTGGCTGCAGCGGCAGCCTGAATGTAATTGGTGTTGAAGTCACTGTAGCCATCGCCGTATTCGGGCGCGTTGCGATCGAGTCGGCTGATAACACCAGAGAGAATACTCAGTTTCTCTCCAGCATCGTTACCCACAACTCGAATCTCCGATCCCACACGGGCTCCATCCGGCTGCAGCTTCAGTTCTCTGAGTTTCATGTGACGGATAGCTTTAGGGTCAAACTTGAGGAACCCAAAATCGTGAACGGGGTCTCGATACACGGGATAGACATCACACTGATTTATTAGTTTAGGTTGTAATTTGAATCCAAGGTCACTAGCAGAAGACTTACTTCCTCATGGTTATCAAAGATGACATATCCCCAAAACGGACCCGGACAGACGACGTGTCGGTTTGTAAGAATATAACCGCGCTCCGCATCGACGACAAACCCGGTGGCCTGACTACTCATTGACAGCTCTGTGTCAAACGAACAAGTCTGACAGAAATGAATTGAGACGACACTCTTCACTACCTCTTCAATCGTAGCCTGCCATTCTGGTGAATCCGCCTGCGTCGGCCCAATCGCCATCAACGGCCCTAGCTCTTCATTGTCCTCGACATCGTAAACGGTCCCATTGGCTGGGGTGGTGTCGCCGGGGGTGAGTGTAGAGTTTTCGGGCTTCAGGTGCTTCACCGGCCGCTCCGCCGCCGCGGAGATGGAGTTGCGCTTGCGTTTCGCGACGCCGTCTCCATTCATATTCGTGGTTGTATCCGGAGCGGCTCCGCGGGGGTTCGATTCAGAATCCGTTGGCAGTCGGGAGAGCGTTGACTGAGAGGAAGCTTTGCTGGTGACACAGCAATCAGGCGTTGCTGCGGCGGCTGATAACCGGCCGAGCTGGGTCGGAATTGGGGGTCGCCAACGCGCAAAGGGAGCGCGACTGAGAAGGGATGGGAGAGCAGGTTTGATATGAGATAGGCTTATTCTGGAGAAAAGAGAAAATCGACGCTGACAGGAAAATGTGATCGGGGGCGATGCTGCAGAAATAAAAGGCGCAGCAGCGGCGAAAGCAGAAGCGGTTTTTGGAGCAACACTTGGGCACCTTTTGTTGGCCAGGAGCCAACAAGACATTCACAAGGCTCCAGGAAGAGGATAAAGAACGAGCAGCGAAAGAGACAGGCGGAGCGAGGGTGATAAAGGAGGGTAATGGGCTGGTTGAGAACGAGGCTGACTGGAAAGTCAGGCGAACTAGGTGGTCGGGAACCCTCAAGGTCGCGGTGCTGGGCGGAGACCCTAAGGAGCCTCATTGATTGGGCCATCCCCCCTCTGGCCTGCAAACACGGTCAGTCCAGATGACCGAGCTTCAAGGATACTATTGAGGCAGCTCTCCTTTTACGTGGGTTTATATATATATTCCTGCGAATGGGATTTGGTGTGACAAGCCAACCGTCTGACGCACGGTCCACATACATGATTTCTGCACAGGTCCCCAACTCTTGACTGCCGTACAGAATAATAACTATGTACAAATCTAAGCCGCTCTCTCTAGGTAGACATTTCCAAATGCCCAAGTACCCTCCGACTGTATTCGTGGGGGGTTTCAAGTCATATAAACTTGTGGCCTGAAAAAACCCCTGCCGAACAAACCAAGTAGGAGACATGCATAAACAGTGTCGATCGAGATGCGTCACTGCCCTCTCGCATAGGCGTGAGCCCTGGCAGGGTACGACGGACTAGCGGGATATGACCGAAGAGCCTTGGGTGGATAGCCAACAGATCCAGGGGCTACTGCGCAGTCTTCCAATGTTCCGGCGTTCGTGAAAATTGTTGCAAGCGTGCATAGCGCTATTCTAGCAAACGGCTCACACGGCGTTTTCAGTAGTGGGCGATAGGTTCGGACCCCCATTTCCTTGGGCGCCAGACTGATTAAGGTTCGCTGTTCCTTGCGCAGTACGCGGGAAGAGCTCATTCAGCTTCGTATAGAGGTCATTGACGGCCGGCAGGTTGGGAGGCGGTGTCATAATGGCGGGTGCTGGAGGGACAACACCTCCAGACTTTTTGCCCTTGTCTGCCACCGTTGCTAGATATGCCAGGTTTGCTTGCAGACGGCGCATGCAATTAACGTATTCGGGGGATCGTTGAATGTTTTTGTCGGGAGCCGATTCAGTCGGTGACGGGTTCGAATCCCCCTGTTGAGCGGGTGCGCCGCCTGCTTTGCCTGATGTCTGGAGGTTGATGGCCTCCTGCAGCAGAATCGAGTTTATCTCCAAAAGAACCGAGACACGCTCCTTTTCCCGCGCCAGCGCTGCCGGAGACTGTACGCCTGGTGATTGAACAGCCGGGGCAGAATTCTGTATCGGAGCCTGTTGCGCAGGGATCGGCTGCTGAACAGGAGCCATAGTCTTCGTCAGACCAGAGGTCATGTTTGGTGGGAAGGTCTGCGCTTGCGTCGCGGGTATATTTGGCGTTGTGGTTGTCGGCTGAGGAAAAGGACCGGTAACGGGGGGCTGGGAAAATGGGGTCGAGAAGTTCGCGTGAGGTCCTGAAGTGCAGAAAAAGCAACGTCAGCGGCTTGCCTTTCTTCAAATGCGTTGGCGAGAGAAAAGAAAGTTGGAGGCACTCCGAGCAAGGACGCGCGCTTCCACCGCCTGGCAACGCTCTCGGGCAACGGTCGCTGTCGCTGTTGAGGGGCCACGAGAAAAAGAAAGTAACAATTCAAACGTACCTGGCGATTGCTGTGGAAAGGCTGGGGGCATCATAGCTCCGCCTGGTTGCAGTGGTACAGCACCGAAAGAGGGCTGCGAGGGAGCATTTGACTGGGGAAACGACGGCATCTGATTCGGATAGTAAGGGAACTGTTGTGGAGTGCCCTGCGAAGGGACAGGGTAACCGGGGTTGTGCTGCATTGGATAGCCAGAAGCGTTGGGGTCCATCGTCATTTACGCGGTTCGCGATCTTGACCAAGGAGTCGCAAGATAATAATAATAGCGCTCTTAATATTAACAAACGGAGTCGTGAATCGAGAGTTCCGCTTCCCTTGCGATGGGCGAGATTCGGCTTGACACCTCCGTACGGCCGGACAATGGAAGACGGAAAGTAGTTTGACTGCGACTTTCAAGAGGATGCAGGAAAAAGAGAGTCGAGATGGTGATTGGTTGCAGAACGAGCGATGGTGTGGAAAAAGAGTGAATCCGCCAGATGGAAGAGATTGAGGCAAAAGAGATTCACTAATTGATCAGCCTAAAGACGTTTGCGTACGCAAACTAATGCAATGAGCTTGCCTGGGCGGGCAGAGTATGAAAGAATGAATAAGCAGACCGACAAGTTTACAGCATGATCCTGGAAGCAGTGTAGATACAAGTTTCAACAGCTTAAGGCTGAGCAACAAAGCGAGGAGCTGGAGGAGAAAAGCAAAGTGAGGAGAGTCATGTGAAGTGAGCCTGAAGCTGGCTTGGTTTTGTTCGCTGGTAATTTATACGACACGGCTATCTAGTGACTGTTTTATGTGTATTAGTACGTTTATTTTACGCCTCAAAAACATCAACACATCTCCGTCAGCTTCAACTTCTCCCATTTCGCGTCAAGTTGTTCATTCTTTCATCTTCAGTCAATCACAGCCGCTAGTAGCAAGCTGCCCGAATTACGGCTGATTATCGATGTTCTCTTCTCGATACCGTAACTGCCTCGAACGGAATGCTTCGATCACTGCTCCATGCAAGTATGGCGGAGGCATTGCCAGTTCATGCCCGAGGACATTCAGCTTGGCTGCTGCGTATAGAGTACATTCCTGCTGCTGAGCTGCTTGAGCACTGTTGATTTGTCAGTACCTTGGACTTCTTGGCTGTTATCCACCGTATGATAGGTGGCCGATCCGAGAAACCGCATCCTTGACTGTGGCGCTTCGATCAGTTACGCCCAGGTCGACCGCGTGGCAAGCGCGTGCCATGCCTTATTCAAGGGGATCGTCTTGTGAGCCGGCGCTGTCTGTGGTAGTTGGAAGATCCAACGAGTATGCCAAGGCACGACCCGGCTATGTCTGAAGTACCGTGACGTCCAAAGGATGTTGCTGAACAGATACTGAAAGGATTTAAGAGATTCCCGTATCGAAGATTGATTTTAACTCGGAATCGCCTGTCCACTCTCTTCCGAAGGATGGACTTTCGTCCAATTGATCAACCATTAGGATCAACGCGACCAGTCATATGTCGGCGCCCTGTGGGCCTATATGCATCGTCAATTGACATACATCCAACGTCGACAGATCAGACGCTAGGGCTTCACGATGAAACAATCGTCAATGCATCGCTTGGTTTTGCTTCTTTGCGGATGCGAGTACGTTCCGTCAACTGGCGAAAAGCGCCAAACCGTTCGACAGCTGCTCACCCAGCAGAGAAACACCTGCCACGGTCGTCACTGGGGTCCGCCTTGTCTGGTAATAGATGAGTTCAGGAAGCTAGTTCCTTTGATTGGTTAAAGGAGTCTGCGTAACAGCAATGGCAATCTTTGTCTCTGTTGAAATCTGCGAAGAGCCAGCCCTACTGACATCCTCGCGCATCTCGCCGTAGCCATGTGGATGCCAGGTTTCCGGGTATGTTAACAATGCTTCCGGACCGCTAGCTTCATGTCTGAGACCTAATCGAGATGATCCAGATTCTAGAATCTGGTTCAAATCTGGTTCAGTCTTCACGAACATTTCCTAGGATTCAAATACCGATTTGCTGTCGTCCTTCAAGCCAGACCAACCTCAAGAAGCACAGATCCGTCCAGCATGGGACATATCAGCTATGCGAAACTCTATATCTCAATATGATACGAATTCATAATCTCGACGGGGAAAGTACATTGGCAGACTCTCAATGGACCTTTCGCCATCTTGTATTTGTCACAATTCCGTACTTGTCTCAGACCCGTCAGTCCTCATGTCGATGGCAGTCCTGAAATGAGGCCGACTTTCTCAAAACAGCGAAAGCTTGCACTTCATGTCGTCCTGCAAATATACCCACTCCTGGGCGCTCTATGCTCTCAACCTTCCACATTTGCAACAATATAATCAACTTTTGGACCCCGCTGTTGCTGAATCCCACCTTAGTCCTGGCTATAATGCAACTGGTCAAACTACGATTGCCCTCCTGGCCTCCGCAACGCCAGCCCCAGCCAATCGCCATGCGGATGTACAGATAAAGGCTGAGATGCATTAGTCCGGAACCACAGATGCATCGAAGTTCCATGATCCCAGTTCCTGGCGCCCTAAAGTCCCGCCAAAGCTAGACTATCGAAAGCTTCATGTGGCGAAATCCTCATTTGAAACTCTTGCAGTAAGTGGAATCATCTACTCGGTACACTCTCTCCTTTCATCTCGGCCCAGTGTGAACTCCCATTATGCTCAAATGCACGAACCTTATGCAGCCGTCTATCAATCTCGTATGGGCGTCTCACCACCCGATAACGTGCGGAGACAAAGCACCAATAGTGGATCTGAGGCTAAACATTTCTTTTTGCTTTCATTCCCTTCAGTTTAGTGAGTTGTAGATTACTTAGGCTCGCATTCTCTTAATAAGGCCAACCCCTCAAAGCTTTTCTCCTCAGTCCCTGACCGTTTTTGCATCAACAGTTTTCGCAAGTAGTGCCCTCAAGCGGCATCCTCAGCAATTGGCTCATTCGGGTATCCAATATTCTTTACCTACCTAGACACCAACATGGTACGTTTGACCTTGCGAGGTTATGGGATGAACAAGGCTGACTGACCTTTTAGCCTGGGTGTCCAGACTCGACGAACAGGGCATTGGATAGCCTGGAGTCCCAGCATTTTGCATTGCTCTACATCGACGAAAGTGGCAAATTGCGCTTTGAAGCCTCTCCTTCGATCGCCAATGACGCTCACGCTATACTGTCTCCAGAAGTTACGCATTCATTCCTCAAGGCAGTTGCTGGGTCTGAGAATGGGGCCAGAGCTGGTAAAGAATTCCATACCAACTACTTGACAATGATCTGACCTGGCAGGCTCTGAATCAGCCGCCGAATTTCGAAGTGGAAGGAGTTCTTCTTCTCCGGATTCACCTGTTTCTAGCTTTAGCCCCAGATCCAATACGTGAGTCTCCGAAGTGCATAAAGCTCCTTGAGGTCTCTAACAAGTGCAGTTCGCTCCCCCTTGACGGTAGCCGGAAACGCAAACGGGCATCGCACGAGTATGTGCTGCCGATGAGCATCACTTCATATCCGAAGACAATGCTTCCAGTCGGAAACAAACGCATTCTGCGGAGTTACTACGAGAAAGCCTTTGAATGTCTCCAGCAGACCAACTGTCGCATATTGGCAAAGGCCTATATCAAACTCGTCGAACCACGGAAGCAGGTCACCTACCCATACAACGGCCACAAGGTCGTTGCCGGTGTCCCTCAGCAGTTTGACCCTGAAGAGACAAGACCGTTGTGGTGGCCAACGGGCGTCACCCATCGCGAACCGGATCATCTCCGAAAGCCAGGTAATTATCTAAGACAATTTGTTTCTAGCACCCATACTGAAGCTCTCACAGAGCGCATCCGCCTACTCATTCATATTCTCTGTGAGCTCCGCGAGAGCCACGCCATCTGCGTCGAAAAATTGAGAGAAGCCGACCAAGCGATACGTCGCCAGATATCGCCCGTTGAGCGTCTTCAGGTCTTGGACGAGATCTACCGAGTCCGCGGTGAAGAAGAACGTTACCTTGACGGTCGCTCCGGTATGAAGTACACTGTATTGTTTCAGAACTAACTACTAACTCCTCCTGCAGACTCCCGAGCAGTCGTATATGTCTCCCGCGTTCACCTCCCAGAAATAGCCGACGCCCAAACTTCCCTCCACCCTTCAAATGACTCGACCGCGCTACCCGACGGGTATCGTGAGGACGTCCCTGATCTAGTGCACACCTCGGTGCCTCCATCTTCAAGCCTCTCCACCAGCTACAGCCTTCCCAAAAGAGAGCTTGACACAACGTCGAATTCCATCACTTCCATTTCCATCCCTACTAGTAATCCCACAGTTTCAACGACATGGGAAGCATTTCATCCCACAATCCCAGTGTCAGCCACACTACCGCCAATACACTCGTCTATGCAACAGGACGGTACAGATCACACGAAAATGCCTTACGCTCTTAGCTACCCGACGTCACCATATGGGTACCATCAACCCGCACCGGCTCTAGAGATGCAGCCGTTTGCTATGGGCTATACAAATATCAATCCACATCTACCACCTCAACCCTCGCAACAGAATGACGCTCATCACGGCCATCCGCAGACACACGCCTCTATGTCTATGATGCGTACGGACACGGGATTTGGCCATCATCCTTATTACTTTAACTGTTGACCCTCTCCGTTAATTGTACACTATTGTACCATATTCTTACTGTATTCTATCCTTTGCCTTTGTCGTTCATCGTCGGTTTTGGTGCGGTCCTCAGGGAATACATGCTGCTTTCCGTCTTTAATTTAACCCTTCTGTTCTCTCCTTCTCTTTCTGGGTTCAGTTTCGAGTTCAAAGGGAGTTCGGTTTGGCGATATTTCTGTCCCGATTAACATTATAGAAAGAAGGCTGAAAACTGGCCTGGTAACCCTATGGACGGGGTATATAGAGTACAATGTATAAACAACCACCGCTAATACACTGATTCCAAACACTCTTAAGGCGCAACTGAGACCCCATTCCTTAGCAGTATCCAATCATTCAACCATACCTACCCAGCTAGATGAATCAAGAACATAACCTAAAACTCATACTTCCCGGGCGGGCTTTAAAAGTATCCCTTCAGTAAGAAAGATGATCCAGGGCCGCAAAGTACATGTCTAAGATTCCCATTTCGGCATTCATACATAATCGCCTGTGCGCCATCAGCTATATTTCTGAACGAGGGTAGTGAGCGCAGCTCGTCGGACTCTTTGCACCCTATCACATTATCACATTCCTCCAACTTAGCTCACCTGTCTGCAAGATCTTGTATTGTTATGCGGTCTTCCTTCAAACTTGCGCAGGCGCTTGGTGTCCGGTATGCTGACTGTCTTAATGCGAATGTCTTGTACTAAAAGCTGTGGCAGTTTGTGATCAGGGGCTGGCTTTAGGGGAAAGGCGTCGGTCGTCTTTCGAAAGGGGAAGCATCGTCATGATCACTCTCGAGCTCCCAATATTTGTCGTAGTGAGGGCCATTTTCCAAGATTTGTGCGACAGCCTCAACCGTGACTGCTGGATTTAGGCCTTGTCTGTTAGGGTAGCGTTTTACAACCCATGAAGACGTCCATAGGAAGGTCAGTGGCAATTGTTTTGCGGAGAGTCGGATTTTGGATGCTGAATCTTATGTTTGTTGGCTAAGTGAAAAGGATCAAGAAGGCGTACAGCCGCAGCCATAAAACGATAAGAGATGCAAGACGTGATTAGCGTGTTGAGTATTGTGGATGTATCTATTTTAAGAACCATTGAAGACAAACAAAGCAAAGGAAGTACACAAAGTATGCAGAGTTATCAGGGAGTGGACGTATTATGCCCATCTCGGGATGCCATATCTTTGTATTAAATCTGAAGTATCTAACATGTAACTTCCTCGAGCATCAACAGTAAAGGACATGTGATTCAACCCTGAGTGATTTTCCTAATTTTAGGGTAGCTGACTAACTTTCTAATAAAGCATGCTATGGCCAATCTAGAGTTACTTTGTGCTTTTGCGTGCCTTCGTGCAAATCTGATGTTGACACAGTTACGGTGACAATGGCAGAGGGCGCTCGTTCAGAGGTCGTGATTTAGATGCATACTCGTTAGTCTTCATTTGATTCATCAACATGTACTGTACTAGCCAAATCCGTGAGTTTTAGCCTTTTTTGCTCGAGTCCAGCGACATGTTGATGACCACACTTAGGAAGAGCATGGTGGCCACCCTTGTTCACGTCTATTCAATTCTATATCGTAGCGGCAATCTCTTTGAAGGCTTATCGCACGCGGGTTTGGTCTGTGGCATGGGTCGGCGCAACACAAGGCGTGGCTGCACACGAGTGCAAGCTGTGAAGAGGCCAGCTCTGCAGCACTGTATCGACCAGACAACTCAGTAGAGCCACTGCCCACTGCTATGTCGGGACTGCTCTTCGGTTTGGCATCACTCAACCCGTCTTCCTCGCTTTCATCGCTGTAATAAACTCCTTACTCTTGGAGCTCGGCACCACATAGATCTTCACCAGCTCATCCACAATCTCAACATTACTGCCGCTGAGGATCTGCAGGAGCGGCAGCTTCTTGCCCGCCTTGATCAGCCCACCCGTATATGTATCCATAAAGCAATCCACATTCTTCACTGTGTACTCCTTCTTGGTATCCCACGGAAGCGGGAAAATATACTCTAGATGGTCTTCGATAGAAGTGGCCTCGGGGAACCCCTTGATGAAATCCGACTGCGCATCCATCGGGTAGAGCAGGACAGTCGGGAACTCAAGCGTGCTCTCCGGTGAAAGCGGGTCAGGCGTGAGTCTGATATTGGCGTCTTCCATCTCGGGCGGCTGGCCGGTCTTGCGGGTGCGGATTTGGCGCGCACGAAGGGCTGTGCTCAAAAGGGCCTTTTCTTTGCGTGCTCGCTCGTCCTCGGCTCTACGCTTCGCAGCTATCCGTTCGAGAGAGGCTTTTCGGTCTGCAATCTTGGACGAGATGGTTTGGAGGGATTTGTTGTTTGGATCCAGGGATAGGCCACGAGTAGCGACATCCTCAGCCTCCGGGATCTTGTCGAGCGCGTATAGCGCCATAGCAGAACGATAGTAGGCTTTGATGTTTTTGGGGTTCAGCTTCAGAACCGCGGCACAGTCGAGGGTCGTTGAACGGTAGTTCTCTGTGTTTATCGTTAGCCATCCAGCTCCCACATGACGCCAACATGTTTAAAAAAAAAAAAGTAAACGTACTCAGCTCCAGATTACACAGCGCCCGATTTATATACGACGCCTCCTCGACCTCCCGCAGAAGCCTCTCCTCCTCCTTCTCATCCTCCGGCTTATCCCACTTCTGCTCCTTTGAGCGCAATACCGCGATCCCCTTTGTATAGTACTCCTTTGCGTCAATCCACCTCTTCTCCCTCGCAGCTTCATTGCCTTGCTCGCGGAAATTCTGCGCAACGTCGCCGCGCGTTCCTTCGTTCTGTAGTGCGCGCAGCGCATCTAACATGATATTTTCGCCGTCTATATTACACCCGTCAGCAATCTACTCACATCCCACGGTCCCTCCCATATTTCGAGATGAGCGAAAGACGTAAACTCACTCTCATCTCCCGCTTTGCTGATATCCGTCATAAACAGCGGCGTCTTGTTCAGAATATCCGCCAGCTCATCTGTCGTATGGGACTCCACGGCCGCCATGGCCGGCGGGAGTTTCGGCGCCTGACCATCCTTCTCGAGTTCTTTTAATCGCTCTTCATTTCCAGGCACGGGGAGCTCGGGGCCTGCAGTGGGCGGGGTGGTTGGTTGCGGCGGGGCGGCGTTGAGGTCTAGCGACTCATCGAAGTCGTCGGGGAGTTCTTCAATCCGCGGATGGGCGGACATATTTGGTACCAGTCGCTTTGATTTAGGTTTTTTAGTGCGGGCTCCCGTAAAAGTCTTCTATTGTTGTTGTAACCAGCTGGCTAAGGGCTTGATTGATGCTCTTGGGAGAAATTTTGAGACAAACGGTGCAAACAGGCGGGGAGGGTTAGCCCTACAGCTATATGGAGTATACCGTAGAGGGGCATTTGGAGATGGACGTAGGCTCTATTGCTGGAAGGCTCGATTAGTTCGTTGTTTGACAATGAGAGTATTATTCATTACAGTATAATATCCACTGCACATACGCGGGTTCGTTTGCTAAGCTGCAGGTTGAGATTCTTTGTATTTGCGTAGATATATATCCAGACGTTGAACGGCATCTGAGCCGTCCCAAACATCTCTACAAGCTTAACCTACAATATAAGATCACTACAACTGGCAGTCTACAAAAGCAAAATGGACTCCTTCACAGAATCCATTTCGCATAAACTCCCTTACCTCTCCTCAGACCAAAAAACGGACCTGATAGACTCCATCGCGAAGAAGATGATAAGCACCATGATCATCATTTCCAGAGAGATTGACCGCGGCAATCTAGACGCCGACAACACTACGCCCATTCACAATTTCATCAGAACCATTCTGCGCCACGAGCGCGCGCAGCTGCGGAAGCTAGAGCGGAGGGTGGCACGGTACCAGCGCCGAGCGCGACGCTGGCGGGCGGAGCGGCGGCGGATACAGCATGAGATTGCGGAGATAGTGCGGGTTTTGCACGAGGCTTGGATGGAGAAGAATCTGAAGGGTTCAAGTCCAAGAACAGAGGCAAGGGCAGAGCGACGGCCAGACTCGGGATCGGGCGACGGTTCATGTGGCAATTTTGGCGAATCAGAGAACACACAGTAAGAAAGATCAATCGAGACTAGGCCGTGATATGGGGCCGGTTGTCCCGTTACTCGAAGGGGAAGTTCCGAGGTTGTGGTTGAAGTTGAAGTTGACGGGGTCAGGGAGAAATAAAATGCGGATTCTCGGCCGGGTATTGGTGTCGTTTGTCGGCATTTGTTTGTTGGCGTCTGCGAGCAGTTCAAAAATTAGCAGGCAGATCGAATAGAATTTCCATCCCTTTTATTCATAAGGTCAGAATATTCTGGGTTCAAATCGTAGTCGATAACCGGGCGAAAGTTGAAGAACCTCGGTTTGACGTTTTCCTTGGCTGTGAATTGATTTCGGAAGGCCGAGGCTCCACCGTCTCGTCGGAGTGCATGTGTTGGTCGCCATCCTGAATATACCTTCACCCCTTCATCTTCTTCTCTCCTATCTCTTTTCTCTCATACATCCACATCTCTTCTAGACCATATCTTCACCATGAGCAAACCCGGAGACTACAACGCAGTCCGACGCGACATCGCCGCGCAGCTCAAGAAGCCCGGCTACGATGATGGTAGCGCAGGCCCCGTCTTCGTCCGTCTCGCATGGTTCGTCCCTGATACAGAACTTCTCTTGTATCCCGACGGTGACCGCTAACAAGCTTTTAATAGGCACTCCTCCGGCACATACGACGCTGCAAGCGATACCGGCGGCTCTAACGGCGCGGGAATGCGCTATGAAGCCGAAGGTGGCGACCCGGCAAACGCCGGTCTCCAACACGGCCGCGCCTTCCTAGAGCCCGTGAAGGAGAAGCACCCCTGGATCACATACAGCGATTTGTGGACGCTTGCAGGCGTCGTCGCAATCGAAGAGATGGGCGGGCCCAAGATTCCGTGGCTACCGGGCCGTACCGACTTTGTCGACGACTCCAAGGTGCCTCCGCGCGGACGATTGCCTGATGGCGCACAGGGCGCCGACCACCTCCGCTTCATCTTCTACCGGATGGGCTTCAACGACCAAGAGATCGTGGCACTGGCGGGCGGACACAACCTAGGACGGTGCCATGCTGATCGCTCAGGGTTCCAGGGCCCTTGGGTGAACAATCCGACGCGGTTCTCGAACCAGTTCTTCAAACTGCTGCTGAATATGGAGTGGAAGCCCAAGACGTTAGAGAACGGTGTTAGTCAGTTTGTGTATATTGATCCGGAGGCGGAGGACCATGAGGAGCCGCTCATGATGCTACCAACAGACGTTGCGTTGAGGGATGATCCTGCGTTCCGGCCTTGGGTGGAACGGTATGCGAAGGACAAGGATCTCTTCTTTGACCACTTCTCGAAGGCATTTGCCAAGTTGATTGAGTTGGGGATCCAGAGAGATGCGAGCGGCAAGGTCACGAATACCGATAACGTCAAGGG
Organism: Aspergillus nidulans FGSC A4; assembly: GCF_000011425.1. Taxonomy (NCBI): domain Eukaryota; kingdom Fungi; phylum Ascomycota; class Eurotiomycetes; order Eurotiales; family Aspergillaceae; genus Aspergillus; species Aspergillus nidulans. Next base: position 2,550,921 of record NC_066261.1, on the reverse strand, counting down.
TGGCTACCACTCTGCGCCCAAGAAGAGCGATGAGCCGACTGGGCCGCCCCGTCCGCATACAGCTCAGCGTGCTGCTAAGCTGTAGGCCGATGCTGGGGTCAATTAGGGTGATTTTTGTATATATATGGTTCTCTGCACGGTTTTGTTCTGCTAGATTTAGACGTTAGATAAATAAGAAAGGATAGACAACGTACCCTGAAGACACTTTGACCTGAGACAGGGGCTTTGTGGTGTTTATAAGACTTGGCTAGCTGGCGGTCAGACCACCTCGAAATGCGGGGAAGTTGGGGAAGTCCTCGCTCTGGAGAAGGACAATTTTAATAGTGCGCCCGTTATTGGCAGGACAATTAACTAACCCTGCAGTTAGCAGTAGGCTGCTGGGTCTACTAGATCTTGGTAGCCCGACCCGAGGTAGCAGGTAGCATGCTTAGCGCAGACTCGCAGTACATCTAAAATCGAGGTTAATTTGCATTTCAGAAAAAGACAAGTTTACATTGACGCTATGTACAGCAGCGCCAAACAACCAAAAATTTCAGACTCCAGTCTACCGTCGAATCCCTACACAATATCTCGTACGAACCCTCGTCTCTAAACAAGGTGTTTAGACTCTCGGGCCCCTTGTGACCCTTCTTGGCCTCGTTGCGAAATCTGATGAAAGCATGGCATCTATGCCCTGTTGGAAGCCCTTGCGGCCTCGGTCTCGGCTCGAATGCTGAGAGCGAACGGATTTGGGACTGCACACTGTCAAATGTGCTTCCATTATCGCTTCTTCTTCCACTTGTGGAGTTCCTGTTCACTAAATGATGAGAGTGAATTCTTGCCGACGCGAACGTCTTACAGTTTTGGCATTTCAGGGTCCGAACGGCTACAATAGTGCAGTCGTCCAAAGCCTGCAGAGTGACGTCCTCTAAATCCCTCTCAAGGTGAAAGACTAGGGTGCATAGACATGGCTTGGTTGTTCGAACTCAATAACTTTTCTTGCTTCCCGCTTGAGATCAACCTCGAAGCCGCAGATGATTACTTGCACAACAAACAAGATCTCTATTGTGGGCCCGTCTGACGCTCGACGATGGTTGTATCCCGGGATTGACTTGTTCGAAGGAAGTCCAGAGCGTTTAGATCAACCTCTGGTTCGGCTTCTTCACTTTGTGCGGGGGCTGTAGCGTAGGTGTAGTAGGTGTCGTAAGTTTATGTAATTTTGGATCAATCTTCCCTTTGTTTAAGCTGCGCATGGAAACCGGTATACGGTGCGAGCAAAGCTTGATCAACAGTAAGTAACGAGAGACATGAAGTGTGAGAACAGTGTTTGAAAGTTTTGGGATATATGAGAGGCCAAACACCTAGTTGCCCAAATGTGTAGCACCCTATGACTAAGACCACAAAGAATGTCCACCGCCGAAGAACCAGCATTTGTGTACCTGTAGTCGCACCTCGCTTGTTGAACTGAAAGAAAGGTTGCAAGTGCGATTCCTGATAGTTCTCTTCCCACAACTTAGGCAGAGACTGTGGCATGACTGGACAATGGCAAGTCCCAGGTATACACCGCATGGTGAGAGGTTGTGGCATGCTTTGTCCAGGGCCGGCTTCTTGGTCATTACTGTATCAATACTGCATCGACCGCGATATTGGGCCCTGGCAAAGACACCTATAAAAGGCAGGACACTTTCTGGGAAACCAGTACACAAGTCTCCGGCCAAGCAGGTAAGAGACTCCGGGGTACTATTTTAAGCATTCCGTTTGTAGTATCATTCCAATCAGTCAAAATCAATCTCGGCGAATTCTTAGAAGCAAATGCGTAGTGAGTCAATGCTTAAAGATGGAGATTGAATGACAGCGAAATATGCAAGACATTCAAGCGCATTGGTAGTTCATATGGAAGTAGTCAGATCGTGTGCCGGAGGTGTTGTCAGTTCCACTTTATGTCGGACATAAAAAAGGTTAGTCATTAATGAATCTGACTTTGACTGTCGGATACACGTGATAGGCTAACCCGATCTGCTCTAGCACCTCGTCAAGCGAGCCCTCCAAGCGACCATTCCCGACTCGGTTAATCCGATCCCACAACGGGTGAGCAAAGTTGAAGCCGCCAGAGCCCTCGATTTAACCTCTTCTTTCACACCTCTCGCTGTCGACAATCAACTCGCGATCCCGTTCGCGCCCATCGCCCATCATGTGTACGTGCTACATCTGGAATCCCTTTCCTGCTCTATTTGCCCACTCGACTGCTTTGCTCGCTCTGCTCGATTGTTCTCTGAGGATAGAATTTGGTGACTTCGGAGGACGGTTTTCACGAATAGCAGCGGGAACAGAACAGAACAGACAGCGAGATGATTTGGATTTCACCCATCTGTTCATCGAACACCACTAGATGGCAAGGAAATTAGGCTGACTGGGTTTCTTTCACAGCGCTCGTGTCCGGCGAGAAGACGAACTTCCAGTACATCCTTCGTCTGCTCAACACCAATGTTGACGGCAAGGAGAAGATCATGTACGCCTTGACCCAGGTCAAGGGTGTCGGTCGCCGTTACTCCAACTTGGTCTGCAAGAAGGCCGATGTTGACCTCAACAAGCGGTATGTGGGCAATTTTCCTGCAGCTCCCTTGGAAGAAACGCACACAGCGCTTCTACCCCATGACAGCCGCAAACGCATTCAATTTTTGAGATATCCATCTAACGAACTTCTCTCATAGTGCCGGTGAACTTACCACCGAAGAACTCGAGCGCATTGTCACCATCCTCCAGAACCCCACCCAGTACAAGATCCCCACCTGGTTCCTGAACAGACAGCGCGATATCGTTGACGGCAAGGACTACCAGGTCCTTTCCAACGGTCTCGACAGCAAGTACCGTGAGGATCTCGAGCGCCTCAAGAAGATCCGCTCTCACCGTGGTCTCCGTCACTACTGGGGTCTCCGTGTCCGTGGTCAGCACACGAAGACTACCGGTCGCCGTGGTCGCACCGTCGGTGTCAGCAAGAAGAAGGGATAAGGGCTTGCGCAAATCGTCTCTTACCTTTTCTTTTTTGCTGGGCTTTGTTGCTGGGAATCGGGATGCATGTTGGTGTGTTTTTAACGAAATACCAAGGGTATCTGGTGTCGAAAATGGACGCGGCCGGGCCCGGAAAATGAAAAGATTCATACCAATCCAAATGAAAAAATTAGATCAACACGCTATGTGTCGGAAAGTAGGCCTGCATTATACCTTCCATGTCAAGAAGATGTCGGTTTATCCAAGGCGCACTTCGATGACTGCATGATGTAGGTGCAGTAGTAGAACCCAATTCGCCACCTCCCACTTCCTTCAAGTCGACATTTGTGGCCTCTAAGCCCTCGCCAATCCAATGATCGCTATCACATCCTTGCACTCAAGATTGCTTCAACGAGTTCCTTGTTAGCATCAATGTCTTCGACGTAGCCATACCAAATATTGTAGGCATTCCGTCTTCTCATTATGAGACAGTTCACTTGGGAGGTCCCCACGGAGTATTAAACTGTCTACGACAAAAGGCTTTATTCTGACTTTAAATCATTCTTGTAGCTTCAGTCACATTCATCTCTCCATACAGCTCGCTAGGCACACTCCTAAGTTAGAAGCTGCCGTAATTATATAAACTCCATACCAGTCCCGTTCGGCCTACACCATGTCGACAAAGAATTGCAATCCTCTATGCGCATTGAAATTGTGAATGTGATGAAGTGCAGTATTTGAAATGACCCTGATTATGCACGTCAACGCGATATCACAACCAATAATGAAAGATATGAAGACTAGTGGTAATCCGTATATGCAGTGGACAAGAGCGTGAAAGGAAACATCTTCGCATTGAGAAAACAGGAAAAGACTATAGCAAGGAAAGATGTTCTAAAGCACTAAAAGCAACTCAGAGGATCCGCTGACTTAAGGCGCTTTGGCTCGTCTCATTTAGAACCACTCGCCACCCAACCAGCGGTTGAAGAACTCAAGGGATGCCTCAGGCTGGTCCATGGGAACCATGTGGCCGCCACCATAGAGGCGCATGAAGGTGAAGTTGCCATGGGTCTTGATCTGGCCGATCTTCTTGCCAGTGTGTTCGTTGTCGACGATCTTTAGATCCTCCATGGGAGCTGCGGCGAACTCCTTGTGGCCAGGCCATTCAAGGGCCTCAGTCCAGGCCTTGTTTCCGAGCCAGTTGCAGATGAAATCGGCATCACCAGCATAGATGAGAACAGGTATCTGCTCAAGAATGCCAGGGACAAGGCGGTGGTAAGGTTTCATCCAGTCACCATGGAAGAGGAAGTTGCGGTTGATGTCAAAATTGCAGGAGTCGTAACCATCAACCTCGGCACCGACAGCCGCACGGACTTCAGGCTTGTTCAGATATTCGGAAACGTAACCCATACCTTTGTAACAAAGGTTACTCTCGTCCTCGCACTTGCCCCGAACGTCGTACACGTTCTGTCCGGTGCGCTGATAAGGAGCGAGGAGGGCGTTGTTACAGTATATGGAGGCGGGGACACAGACCCAAGCACTCTCACTGTTGTAGCAAGACTCAATCATAGACTGGCATCGACCAAGAGCATTGTCCATGGAGCGGCAGCTGCTCTCATCCAACACAGCAGGATAGCCACCCTCGCCACAGGCCATGGGGCGGTAGTATTCGTACTGGGTGAGACCGTCGGTCAAGCCGTTGCCGATTAAGACGGACTTCAGGTTGATGTTGCGCTTCTGGTGAGAGAGGATCTCAGAAGTAAAAACAGGAATGTAGTGGCCAGCATAGGATTCTCCAGCGATGTGGAAATCCTGCTCGGCATACTCAGGAAATTGCTTGAAGAACAGAGTAAGCAGGGCGTAAACGTCCTTTCCAGCAGCAACAGTGTCGCTGACAGTACTGCCGCTGTAAGAGTAGCCAACGTTGACGGGCTGGTCCAAGAAGATAACGGAAGCGTTGGAGTTCCACGCATACGGGTTATAAACCGGCTTGATGTTCTCATCAATACTGCTGGGCCCAAGCTCCATGAAGAGTCCAGTGAGAGAAGAACAGCCAGGGCCACCGTTCAACCACAGAACCACAGGATCGTTTTTGGGGTCGTTTCGTGACTCAAAGAACCCTTCAGCTCGTTAGTATATTACTCTCCCAATCACGACAATAATATCAACTTACAGTAAAACAAATGTTTATCATTTTCATTGTCATCCAGATACCCCGTGTATTGCTTGACATCGGGGTCGATACCCAGGGAAGAGGGGTCTGTCTTCTTGATCCTAAGATCATAGGCCTCAAGCTTACCCTCAATCTCCCTCTCCTTCTCGCCATTCTCTCCTGTCACCCAGACACTCTGGACATCAGCACCACGGACAATATGGTCCCAGTGCGAGTCAGGACGGCGTGTGTGCTTTTTCGGCAGAGAAAAGACAGGGTTGTGGTCAAGGTTTTGGGGGAAAGCATTGGCAACCTCCTCCCAGAATTCACGAGCCTCATAAAGGGACTTGAGCTGCTCCTGGAAAGCTTCAAGCGGCTTGTTTATCTTCGGCAAATTCTCATGCATAGCGTCTTGTACGGCATTCCCGAAGTCCTGGAGACCGCCGAGCACCTGCTGGGCTGGTGTAGCGGCAGTGGCCGCACCAACCAGCAGTGTAGCTGGAAGAACTCTCATGTTGATGGCGTATGATAGAACGCAAACGGAGATAGATTTCCAATGAAATGGTTGAAACGTAAAAGTGCCGAGAAGATGGTACCTAGGCCGTACCCGGGCAGTCGAGGACCTTTGTAGACAGGGAGCTTATCAGCAACAGGGCAAAACAAAAGGTATGGCCGAAGATGCCAACGAAGAAGGCAAGACTTACAAAAATCCTAACGCGTATCCTGAGAAAAGTAGCTAGATGACCCAGCTACGTACTGAGGAGATACAAGATGAGAAAGAGGATGGAGATGAGGAGAGATGGGGATGGGCAACCTAGGTGAGGAGACCCGGGCGGTGGCAGGTCCCAAGCGATGACGCTGATAGCAACCTGGGAAGGCTGCCAATCAGACGGGACCATATATAGTCACGAGACTTGAGTCAGGCTGAGTCAGCTGCGGGATGGGTCCCGTACCATGTGACGTCGGTTATCGATACTGGCACGAATTTATTATCCTCAGCACGAAGAGTTATTATTTATTGTCTCGCCTGTCGCACGCATCCCATCATACTTAATTTATTACGGATAGATTCTGGGAATTAGGGCACCGGCAAAATGCCAATCAATCAACCCTCGAACCAGATAAAATTCACAAACGTCTCCGTCGTGCGCCTAAAAAAAGGCAAGAAACGCTTCGAACTAGCCTGCTACAAAAACAAACTGTTGGAATATCGTTCTGGCGCCGAAAAAGACCTCGACAATGTCCTTCAGGTCCCCACGATCTTCCTTTCTGTCTCCAAAGCACAGACCGCACCTGCAGCGGAATTAATCAAGGCCTTTGGCCCTGACACGCCCGCCGACGAAATCCGCCAGGAAATTTTACGAAAAGGCGAAGTGCAAGTGGGGGAGCGCGAGCGAAAAGAAATCGCCGAGCGAATTGAGAAGGAGGTACTTGATATTGTTTCAGGTCGACTGATTGATCCGACGACGAAGAGGGTTTATACGCCGGGGATGATTTCGAAGGCACTGGATCAGTTGACAGCGGCGAGTGGGCAGATGCAGCAGCAGCAATCAGCAGCGCAGACAGGAGAAAATGGAGCGGGTGATGAAGACGCCGCAGCGCCTAGGCAACAGAAGAAACCTCTATGGACGGGTGTGAACCCAAACAAGTCGGCCAAGAGTCTCGCGCTTGAGGCGATGAAGGCGTTGATTGCGTGGCAGCCTATTCCGGTTATGAGAGCACGGATGCGGCTTCGAGTAACTTGTCCCGTGTCGCTGCTAAAGCAGAGTGTTAAGTCCGCGGCGCCGGCTGGGTCAAATAACAAGGAGAAGGAATCTCAAAGCGGTGGTGGTGGTTCAAAGAACAAAAAAGGTGGAAAGGGAAAGAAATCGGCTCGCCGCGGTGACGACACTGACTCCGAGGGTGAGAGTGCGCCTGTCCAGCCAAAGGGCCCGAGCAACGTCAAGGATAAGATCCTGAGTTTTATCGAATCCATTGAGTCACAGGAGATTGCTAGCGATGAATGGGAGGTGGTTGGTTTTGCAGAGCCTGGTGCATTCAAAGGACTGAACGAGTTTGTTGGCAATGAGACTCGGGGGCGGGGACGGGTGGAAGTTTTGGATATGGCAGTTACTTATGAGGATTAAGTACGATACGCATGTAACGGTACAGATGGATGAACTCGATTGCGACGACTGACGATAGAATTATTCATGACCGGCATCAAATACAAAAGACCTATGTATATAGCTCTCGATGCACAACTCATATTCATACCCCACCAGAACTACCAGTAAACCATCCAGCTGGTTAAAGAAAGTTCCAAAAATAAGTTCCAGCCAACGCCAAACACCCGGTCAATTTACAACTAATGTGAAAAAGGGTCAACAATATGGAAAGAGCCTCAGCCCGAAATAAGCAGAACAACATCCTTACCAATCCCCAATTGCCTAGCAACCCTAACAGTCTCTAGAACTGCATGTGATGTAGCCAGACCAGGCACAATCCCCTCGCTCTCACACAATATCCTCAATCCCCTTACAGCTTCTTCGCTCGACGCCGTAACCGTCTCTAGCCGCCCGAGATCCCTCCAATGAGCCAATTCAGGGCCTGCGCAAGGGAAATTCAGATCTGGAGATATAGAGTGCGACGGCAGAATCTGGCCATTCTCGTCTTGCAATAGAAGAGTCTTACAGCCGTACATTACGCCCGGCGAGCCGTGAGTTAGTGGTGCCGCGTCCGCTGCTTCAACAGCAATGAGGCGGACGGCTGGGTCGGAAATGAAAGGCGCAAACATGCCTAGAGCTGCGGCACCGGAAGTGGATACAAGGGCGGACGGTCTGAAGTTGTTCTTTCGACGTCCCCTGCCCGGAAGTTCTGAGCTGCAGATCTTGATCTCCTGGCCGAGTAGCGATTGGAAGGTGCGGGTGATGGTTGGGAGGGGATGGGGGCCGACGGTGCCAGTACTGATATGGTATGTCGAATTGAGGCGAGTCAACGAGTAGCGAAGGGCTTCGTTGGTGGCAGCTCGGAGGGTGCCGCTGCCATCGTCACTGATTGAGCATTGAACGCTGACAACAGTCGCGCCGAGCTGTTTCATTTCCTCAACGGCGTCAGGTTGTGCGGCGATATCAGAGGCCCCCATGAGGATTGTACACTTCATATTCATGCGCGCACACATGGTAGCACAGAAGAGACCATGCCCTGCAAATCCACATTCCATGGAAATCTCTGTCTTTCCAATATGCTGGGCGAAAAGAATCTGGCCGACGATGTTGCGGGTTTGATAGCTGCCGAAAGGGTTGAGGTCATCGCGCTTTAGCCAGATGTTCGCCCCGCCGACGGCCTTCGTCAAGCTATGGGCTAAATGAAGAGGACTAGGACGGAGGAAGGGGCTGGCAGAGAACTCTGTCCAGAACCGGTTGTCAGAGAGGACGCTGTGGAATACGCTAGGAAGATCGAGGAGGAGGTCCATCTGCAACTCTGGAGCAAATTGACCGCCGAACCTTCCAAGACGTGCAGGCATATCAACAGCCGGAATGTCGACATGATGTTTAAACCACAGAGGACTTTGCAGGAGATCCCCGAGGTTCAAGTTGAAGCTGTCGTTGACTGGCTTGAGGTATTTCTCTTCAGACACACGAGGAAGAGTTTGTCTGCCCTTCTTGCTCTGTCTCCATCGACTTGAGTAAGGCTCATACCGAGGGCGGAAGTGAGACTTAACAGACACGAGCATATTGACGGGTTGCGAAATTCAAATAGTGTATATCTTGATAGAGTAATGGCTGGTATATGATCAAAAATGTGCACTCGCTCTCGCACAAAAGGTATGATATACCAAGCTGAATACTTCGCTGGCTCCCAGAGGCCTTATAAACCCCGTTCCCGGCTCATTTTTCCTTGTCTTCGGCGAACAACGCAACATTCGAGCTCATCGTCTCCGCATCTCAGTGGCCTTCTGAGCTCAGCACGAACCTAAATGCCCACCCCTTGTGCCTCACCAGAACGCCACTTCTCTCTGTCTATCGTAAAGGACATGGTACAGGTAATACTATTGCTAAGCTGCAGTTCCCGGGCCTCGATCTGGAGAACTAGCGCACCAACAAGGTTCGGGAGTACCTCATTTGTTCCTTGGGAGCAAAAGCCGGAGATCGGAAGGTGAGAAGAGCAACGGATTGCAGTATATCCGATGACCAAAGCGCTCACTAGTCTGAAGAACGAGGATCAATTGACTTGGGCATATTTGGCACGGTCCTTTTGCTATGAAGTTCCTTAGCGCCATAGCACCCTATCCAGGTGCTCAGGCTAAAAGAACCATAGTCCATGTTGCCGATCCGATGCACGAAGATCGTGGGGGCTGCACGATCGACGGTACATGACGAAGACTCGGTATCTACTCTCTCAAGGTTACTGCATGATATCTTTGAGGGGGTCTTGAGTTGCAGATACTCTGGCAATAAACTGGTAACCACTAACCCCCAACTTCGGTGGCACGACTCTATATTGTGCATCATAGGTTGCCCTGCCTCATCCGGACTCTGCAAAGTATTGCCAACTCGTGAAGCTTGGATAGAGTCGAGACCACGGGCTTGACCAAGAGCATGGCACGAGCCACCCAACAAATGTAGTGTGAAAAAAGGAAAACTGAAGATTAGGACGTAATAAAGTTACTGGAAACAAGGAAACCGTCCAAAAGACCAAAGTACCGAGTACAATGCCCTAAAGGTTGGTGGATAAGACGAAGCTCAGAAGACGATCCCAAGAAAAAGCAAAGAGGCACCATTGAACAGATGGCTCAAACCATCCCCTTCAAGATTCATTATTGGTGAAGCCACGGATATGGTCCAAAGCTTCAAGCCTGCAGATATAGATAGGCCCGCAATATGCGAAGAGTATGGAAGTGGATTCCAGGGCACTTCCCTCGCTACCAAAAGACGCGCTGCAGCATGCGAGCACGATATTGCTTCTTCTTAAATACCGCAACTAGGAGCTCTAGGAAATGATCTTCATCCGCCTAGGATATCCTCTCCGGCAAAACTGTCGATGCGCGATCTCGGTGCCTTACGGTTGGGTCAGCTCAATATTGGGACCCGCAAAGAAAAAGTACCTGTAGTATGTGATTCATGCAATGCAGGCATGAAGACCAGCTTCCTGGAACTGGTGGTGCTAATCGGGGTCTGGGCCATAAGATATGCACGAAGATCTTAAAGGATCAACGCAGCCTTACCTAGGCCAGAACGTCCCTAACCGGCTCAAGGCGGATGAGATAGATGTTGAGTCTGATCACCCTATTCAGAGTATGGAGTAAGTCGACAAAAGGACGCATCACCTAGACTCTTTTGTAGTCAGGGACAGCTATTGTATGCCTTATCACATGCAAACAGCTAGCTCCCTTCACGAAGCTGAAGCCCGAAGCTTACAGTACTTCACGCAGTATTGGCGTCTCCGCGTTCATTATCCACAACCCTGATAGCTCGAAGCATCGCGTCTCATTAACACACTATAGCCACGGTGGCGATATGATTTGCTGCATAGTATTACTCGCCAAACTGGTGTAGCGACTTGGAGTGTTTCTTCTGCAATGTTCGCGATGGCGTCTGCAGTGTGAAGCCAATATTCCCAGGACCGAGTAAGCGTTGGCAACCTAAATCTGAAGGACCGGAATATCCGTCAATCGTTTCCTTGCCTGCTCCAAGGCAGTAACAATTTAATGAAACCAGCGTGACATCTTGGTGTTGCTAGTGTTGGTGTTGGTGGAGAATGTGAGGCTGGAGTCTTCCCTGACTAAAGACAATAGGCCTGGGCCTATTCCGAGAATCCGAGCCCGTGCGAAGTCGGTTCGACGCATCGGGCACGGATACTTTAAACTGAAAATCCAAATTTTCAAATGAGATGTTAGAGAGTTTCGAAATCTCTTCGACAATAGTGTCTGGTTACAATTGGTGAAGGATCCAGGATATGCGTTTCATGGCAGCCTGTGCTTAGTGACGCCTACTGAAACAGATCCCAAATCTCACACTGCTAAAACTCTTGCAAGGAATCCTAGTGGGAACATCAAACACTTGCCCAGCTTTTAGAACTGCATGGAACACTTTCTCTTGATTGGCTTAACGTATTGTCGCACTGATGTTTCCAGTTGGTTTGATTTTATTATCGTCTAACCAGTCAGCCACAGTACAGGAAACCTCGGCCCCCAGCGATGCCCTGATCTAGCTGGCTCAGCTAAGTCTATTCGTAAGCGTTCATAAATCTCAGTTTCAACGCTGAATGCAAATTCGCTGCAAGAACGGACGAAGGAAGCACGGAAGATAGAAAGTAACCACAAGCGCTGCTTGGATGTCGGTTATTTCCTCGAAGCATTGGACGTTGAGCACGATACCAGGCACCGATAACCACTGTCGGGTTCCTTGCCACCGACTAAAGGTTAGCCCTTTTAAGAGGGGAAGAATATATCGTTGGACTAGGTCGAAATGGTGGCCGTGACGGGCATAAAGGTCTTCTCAGAAGGGGGGTCAAAATGGCAAGGTAAATCTATGAACAGATCTGTACAGCGTTCAACGCTTGTGATAGATCGTTAGGGGCGAATGGTGTGGGTGTTCCCTTCCCCGGGAGAGTCGACGTGGCGCCCGATCGTACAACTGGCGAGGTGCTGCGGATTGGCGCTTTGGCCTTAGTCGCCGAGTCGTCGTCGAGGGGGTCGAGGAAGAGGGTCATTGTTGAGTCGCTGAAGCTTTCTGGATCAACGGCGGTGGTGGAAGACAAGGATGCAGTAGCCTGTCGATCTTGGATGAATTCGTCATGGTAAGCCGCCGGGGTCGCTGGTGATTGGTTAGCACATTGGACTCAACAGAAGCCTTGAGGTACATGATCAGGCCACAAGAGGAGTCGACCGAATCGGCACAAACCTTCATTAGAAAAGCCCACCCCAGGTATCCTGGGCCGGGCCTGGCCTAGAGCCCCGTCGGTAACCTCCCGAGAGGGAGGATAGTCCGGCAGGGTGGTGCAAGGTGAGAGGCAGAGATCGGGAGAACGTGGGCGGCCTTGTTGGGCTTTCTCGAATGACCACGCAGCCAGTCGTTTCTGGTGATCCTTATCGAACGGGCCCTTGAACTTTGATGGGGGAATCTCGCCTCGTCTGTAATACACGATCTTGATCCCCGAATCGGACGGTTTACATCGGTTCCTCCCCAGCAACTTCCGTAATTTCTCTCGGACACTCATTTTTGCGAGACTGATCACGACTAGATAAAGGAACGGCAGGGATGGTTCAGCAATTCGGTTCAGAGTGGAGGAGCGTCCTCGTTGAGCTGTACGTCACAGCGGCGGAGACCCTCCCAGCAAGGGGATTGGGACGGACGATGTGCGAGCACAGACGACAATCGAGGATCCGAGATGACCTTAGTACCATCGTTCGCAGAGGACATGGACCCAGTGGTGGTAGGGCGGAGGAGGAGTGGAAGTCGAGGTAAAGAGAGGGAAGGTGGAAAGAAGAGGGAGAGAACACCAAGGAAAGAAGCGCAATCTCCAGACCGGGTCGAGGCCAGAGGAACCTGTTGATTTGTGCAATAATCGTATTATTATCGAATATTCACCCCCACACCGATCAATAAATAGTATGGAATGATTGGGATCAGACTCAATCAGTGAAAGCGAGGCTGGGTCTGTTGGGGATTAATTATACAGGCCAATGGAGCTGGGCCCGATGGAGAATATGGGGAACAAGGTAGAGACTGTGATTGGCATCCAGCATCCACATCCGACTTAACACCGTTTAACCCGCAGCCCACATTTGACCTGATCAAACTGTATGGAGTAAAACTGTCAGAGACTTATCGTCGTCGCCCTCGCTGATCGGGAACCCGTGATGGCCCGGCCGAATCCGGTGAAGGCAAACCTGGGAGCCTGCTGCAAGAATCATGCACTCCAAGGCCAAAGCCAAGTCAGCAAAAAGCCACATCTGTCTGCATTGCGACGTGGAGACTGATGAAAGAAGACTTCAGATTCCAAGATTCTAAGATTCCAAGATTCCTGTGCCTTCTCAATGGCTCTCAATGGCATCCTAGAGATCTTGGATACTACAATCTCAGCGAATTAAAGCGGCGCTGCTGGGTTACATCAAATCCACAGGAACAGCCACTTCGCTTCTCCAGAGTCTAACCGTTGTCGCACTCATTAGGGCTGCCAACCTACTCTACACACTCCGGGTGCCTGGCAAAGCCCCTTTTGGCCGGAATTGGCAACTAAGTATCGTCATCATTATCATCAGCATCATCATTCTTGCTGCCTTCGATGGTTTTGGAGCGATGCAGCGAATGTTTCCAGAAGGGCGGCTAAGCCTCTCGATCGACGAGCCACCGTAACCCCTCCTCCAGTCGAAAGAAGGGGAGCCGTCGCACGCCGTCGCTCTTGGCGAGGCTAAAGAGCGAGGCTAGTGGTCGCCAATGACCGATTGTCACCAGGAACGATGGGCCGATAGAGCAGATGGCAGATGACAGATGGTCAAAGCATCTAAGGTTCGAAGAACCCTTCTTTTTATCTTCTTCTTCATTTAGCCGGGCCCTACAACGTGTTCTGAGATTCCGACTTCCAGAGTAAGCGTATTTTGCCACAATGTGGCACTAACTCCAGGTCCAAAGGTAATGGGAAGCCAGGTGTCGCTCCACCGTCCGGCACGCTTGTTCCGTGAGAGACCGAGTCATGCCTAAGGCCACCGACTTCACTATCGTCACCGTCATTTTCATTGTTCTCTTTTGGGACTCGGTTTCATTAATGACGTATTATTATCCCCAGACGCTAAAGGGCTGGAGCCTAGCCCACCATCGGCATGTTTCTTTAGATCCGACTGGTTGCGGTAGGAATTTGAAAGGTTTCGATACACATAGTGGAATTGATGCCCGCTATGTGGACTTGAAGGTGCTTAAAGGCGCGAATTGGAGAACGGTCACTTCACCGATGGAGAATAAGTAACTTTACCGAGTCACACAGCTAGTATATGTACCTGCAAATTTATATGCCCTCAAATTACTCAGAGTAGGTATCTGGACTGTAGACTGGTCCTTGTGAGAACGGCATTTGTTGGTCCAAAATATATTTTGAAACATAAATCTGATGGTACTAAAAAATCGCGTTACTAAGCTCAGTAGAAAACGGATTTGGTTACTTAGCATTGTGCAGGCCCATATTCGGCGTCTTTGTTTTGCTGTTTATTTAAAGAGTATGTTATAGGTTTATTCTTTACCGCCAGATATAGCTGAAGCCGTTGTTCGATATAGGAGTGATGTCATTGGAATGACGGGTTCATACTCTAATGAGCGAAAGAACAACAATATCGCTAAGAATACTGCCAGTTAAATGATCGCCGCTCCCTATGTCTCAAGGTATCGACTTTGTCAACACTTTATCTATCTCCAGCTTTTTGTATCATGTAGTCTGGTGGTCCACGGGCCAGATGCTGGTCTATCTCAACCGGAGTGGCTTGACTGGGGCGAGCTAGCACTGCAAGCTGCAAGAAATCATGGCTAAATTAAGATTCTGGAGTAAATAATTTATCTGCATCAGCTATGCAAGAGACGATAGTTGATACTCAAGAATAAGGAACTAAGTAGCAAACAAATAAGCTGCGAGTCCAGATACTCGGGCTGATTATTTACTATGGCTCTAATTACGGAGACACGCGATCGATCGCCGGAAACAACAAGGCGCCCTAGGTGCTTTATGGGCAGGACAAAGAGAACGCATCCGTCGCACTCTGAAGGGAACGGCGTCTGAAAGCAGGAGAATCAGTATATTAGGAGTCGGATCTCCTCAGTCTCTCTTCTGGCCTTTCTCACTCTTCCTAGAATGAGCAACGCTCCTGAGCACAATAGCCAGAAGTGCTCTCTTTGCGTGGATTATGCAACCTGGCTCGACCTACGCTGCAAAGCAAAAACAAAACAACTAATCTCGTGATTGTCGCGCCGGCAGTGTCAGACTCAGACCAACCTAGGCACGTACTGTAGAGGCCAGCTTGCAACCGTCCGGATTAACGTTCGCCGAGTGGGTTGCCCTTTTGGGGAGTCGGAAAGAACCAGATCAGACTTCAGTCCCATACCAGCCCGCCCCTAACTTCAGTCCACCTGCCTTCTAACAATTCGCTCCCTGGCACACCGACGTGCGCGCTTTTATCATCAACACACCACTATCTTTTGCAGTAAGTGCAATGCCTGACTTTGCTTCTGAACGATCACGTCGCGCTGTTTGTCGCTTTGTGGCCCGTCACTAACCCACATCCCGCACAACCAGTCTCATTGACTATCCATCATAAAAATGGCCAAGAAGGGAGGCAAAGGAAAGAAGGGAAAGAAGAGCGGCTCTACCGCTACTGCTGCTGCCGCGACCAACAAGGCCGCCGAGCCTGTGGCTGCTGCGTAAGTCACACCTGTGTACAATATTTCAATTCGCGCGAACTTCATTGTTTGTGTGTTTGCGTCATCGCAGTCGTCGCCGTCCGAATTCAAATTGGCTGACTTTGGATTTTTGCTTTTTTCTTGCAGCGTTCCCGACACGTCCGTTGAAGAGAACGTCGCAAAGAGCGAAACCGAAGTTGAGCAAGCTCCTACAGAAACGGTTGAGGCGCCCACTTCCACCCCTGCTACCGCTGCCCCGGAGACCACCACCGAGACCGCTACTTCTGCGCCAGAAGCTCCACCGATTGCTGCCGCCGCCACTGAGAACAAAGACGAGGTTCCAGTCCCCGCCGCAAAAGATGCTCCGATAGAGGAGGCGGTGGAAGCGGTACCGAAAACCGAGGCAAAGGAGGATGAGCTGAAAGAGACTGGTATGGGAGAGCTCACAAGCCCCAGGCTGTTCTTGTCGCACGGCTTACTGACACCTGCTTTGTAGCAGTCGCGCCGGAGACAACGGCTGAAGAACCAAAGGTGACGACTGAGACCGAGACTGAGACCGCGACTGCTCCGCTCACCAATCCCGAAATTGTCGCCGCGACCACTACCCTTCCCGAAAGACTTAAGGAGTCGGAGAGCCACGAGGAAACGAGTACCAAGAGACCCCTGGAGACTCCCATCTTCACTGAGAAGGAGCATAAGCCCGCGAAGATTGCAAAATTCGAAGATGAATCTGTGGCCGAACCCACAGCAGCCGAAACGCCCGTCCAAAGCGAGAACGTTGGCAATGCAGCTGAAACTGACTTGCCGAACGAAGCAGGCAAGGTGCCGCCACAGATGGTGCCTGGCCTTGGTGCGCACCCGGCCGATAAGCCATTGGCGGACTTCGAAACCCCTGGGCTTTCCGTCGTAAGCAGCAACGTCGTTAACAACAAGGAGGCTACTCCTGCGGTTGAGACCTCGGAGGAGCCTAAAGCTGTGGAGGCTATTGCTACCTCCGAAGTTCCTACTGCTCAGAAAGAGACAATTCCTTCAGACGCGAAGGCTCCTGAACCTGCCAAGAGTGAGAACGCACCGGCTGAGGAAAAGCCTCTGACCACCACTGCTACAACTACTGCTGTTGACTCTACCACTGAGAACGCCAAGGAGGAAGCGAAGGCTCTCCCCAAGACGGATGAGCCTGCGGTCACTCAGCCCACAGCTGCAGCTGCGGCTGTAGGCGCCGGCACCTCGGAGGCACCCGCCACGTTAGAAGGGCCCAAGGAGACGCCATCGGCCCAGAAGGAGCCGTCTGTAGTCGGCAAGACTACCGCTGATGCCACAACAGGCCCTGCTGCTACTGTTGGTACTACTGCTCAGGAAGAATCCAAGACAGTTCCCTCAGCCCAACAGGAGCCTGCAGTGTCCAAGCCCACAGCGGCCGCTGCAGCTGCAACCGCTGCGCCGACTGGGGATGACAAGCAGAAGGTTGAGGAACCTTCCAAGTCCAAGCTGGAGACCCCTGAGGTGACTAAGCCCCCGGCTGCCGTCACACCACCGGAAAAGGCCCATGCGGCACCCGTTGTCAGCGAAGCCACTGGGGCCACCTCTAGCGCTGCTGATAAGCCGGCTGCTTCCAACCAGACTCAACCTGAGAAGCCTTCGGGACTCAGCGAGAGCGCAGCTGCGGCGCGTGCTGCGACCCAGAAATCGCAACAGGCCAAGGCTGCCGAGTCACAATCTGCTGATAAAGCGCAATCGGATGGCGCCGCGCAGTCCGAAGAGGGCAAAACCACCACGGAGCAAACCGCTGCTGCTCAATCGGAGACCTCCAAGGCCGACAAGCGAAAGAGCGGCTTCTTTGGTTGGCTCAAGCGCAAGGTTAAGGGAACCTGAGGAGCTACAACTATCTAATTCCTTTTCTCGAGTATTCTTATTCTGTTTTGGTTTGTTATTTCAGATTGCTCCATCCACCCGGCTCGTCGAGTGGACGGTGTATTGGGAGGGTGTTTGGCGGGAACTGGGAGGATTCGAGCCCCGCATTTGCTGATACCCGATTACGCCGCGAGGTGAAAGTGCTGCAACAAAAGAAATAATGGTGATCAAGTCTAGACCGACTGTATGATATGATGGATAATGGCACTTGCTCCTGTTCGTTGGATTAACGTTGTTGAGAGTCTTTACCTGTCTGTACTGGACTTTTCACTCTTTAAGATATCAATGATACGAGCTTGATCTATATTACTATTCCACCAAGTATTTTTCAGTTTTAAGCGACCGCCACATCATCATCGCTTCACCGTCTCTGATCTGCTCTCCACTTGGCTCCAGGTTGCGGAGCCTTCATAGTACATAACCTACTGTATCTCCCAGCTATCCTAGTTGACCAAACTTCAATGACGATACTATTGCTGCCTCCTCGTGGGTCCTGGTTCCGTACTAATTTGTGCTTACCCACCACACCAGCCAAGCTTTCTCTAAGCTTTCTTCCCAGCTATTTGCTGGCCAGGTTGAACTGCCATAATGAAACCTCTATTGCGGGGGTACCCGGCTGAAACACTAATTATTCAGCCTGTTTCCAGCTGAAGGCCACGCACGAGGTTCCAAGGGCGATTTGTTAGCTGCTTGGCCAGCACTGCCCCTCCGTGTCGTCTAACTTATGATGCGGCACCAGGGGTAGCGTGGCGGTTATAACAACACTGAGGACCTGGAGACCCAGCCTCTGACTTCTCATCTTGCCATCCCCCTTTTATCTACCTAATATATATAGTTATATCTAGTACTGCGTCTCTGTTTACTATTATACAGTTTTAGTTTTCATTCGAGTTACGACCATGGTTCATCTCGCATCCATCAAGAAAGACGACGACTTCGAGCCTGTCGTCAACCGCGTCGATTCCATAAAGCTCGACACCATTGAAGAGGATGATTACTCGGCCACCGTCTATGGTACGCGTTTTGCAACCCAGCAGCTGCCTCACGCCGAGATGCCAGATCGTGAGATGCCTCGCGAGGTGGCTTATCGTATGATAAAGGATGAGCTGAGCTTGGACGGTAACCCGATGCTGAAGTATGGCCCCCAAAGTCAACAATACACACTGGTCCTAACGCTTGCTCAGCTTGGCGAGTTTTGTCACTACTTACATGGTACGTGGGATTTATGTGACTTTTTAGACTGTGCTTATAGCAAAACAGGAAGATGAGGCCGAGAAACTCATGGCCGAATCGTTCAGCAAGAACTTTATCGACTATGAAGAGTACCCTCAGTCCGCCGAGATTCAGAACCGATGCGTCAACATGATCGCCCGTTTATTCAATGCTCCCACGGACAGTGACACCGACCACCCAATGGGCACCTCCACTGTCGGCTCGTCAGAGGCGATCATGCTGGGCACTCTGGCGATGAAGAAACGGTGGCAGAACAAGCGCAAGGCAGAAGGGAAGGACTACTCGCGGCCCAATATCGTCATGAACAGCGCTGTCCAGGTTTGCTGGGAGAAGGCAGCCCGCTATTTCGATGTTGAGGAGCGATATGTATATTGCACGGAGGAGCGCTACGTTATTGATCCTCAGCAGGCGGTGGACCTTGTTGACGAGAATACCATCGGTATCTGCGCCATTTTGGGCACAACATACACCGGAGAATACGAGGACGTCAAGGCGATCAACGACCTTTTGGTCGAGCGCGGCCTGGACTGCCCAATACACGTCGATGCCGCTAGTGGTGGCTTCGTTGCCCCCTTCATCCACCCAACCCTGCAATGGGACTTCCGTCTGGAGAAGGTCGTCTCAATCAACGTCTCCGGCCACAAGTACGGCCTGGTCTACCCCGGTGTTGGATGGGTCGTCTGGCGATCGCCTGAGTTCCTACCCAAGGAGCTCATCTTCAACATCAACTATCTCGGCGCTGAGCAAGCCAGTTTCACGCTAAACTTCTCTAAGGGCGCTTCACATGTCATTGGCCAGTACTACCAGATGATTCGGCTGGGCAAGCGAGGATACCGCTCGGTCATGGTGAACATCACCCGGATCGCGGATTATCTAGCTGACCAGCTCGAACAGCTCGGCTTTATCATCATGAGCCAGCGCCGCGGTCGGGGACTGCCTCTAGTTGCGTTTCGCCTCCCTGCGGACCGGGCGGACGAGACATTCGATGAATTCGCGATCGCGCACCAGCTGCGCGAGCGAGGATGGATTGTGCCGGCTTACACTATGGCGCCACACAGTAACAACCTGAAATTGATGCGCGTCGTGGTACGTGAGGACTTTTCCATGAGCCGGTGCGATCAGCTCTTGAGCGATATTAAGCTGGCCCTAAAAAGCCTGCGTGAAATGGATCAGGCGATGTTGGAAAGATATACGCAGTATATTTCTTAACTCTCCCGTAACGGAAGGAAACCAACTAATCGCTGGCAGACACGTTCGCTCGCATACAACCAAGTCGCATCGGGCAAAGCACACGCATCCACACTACAAGAATGAAACGCACTCGCTGCAGGGCAGGACAGGCAAGACGCACGGGGTTTGTTAAACCTGTCAGGCGTAGATCTCATCGAACTAGGTGTTTAACGGTCGCAGCGCGTTGGATAGCGGCCGGACGGGTTCTTTATTGATATACTTAGCTCTATCTTGTCCCGGTTCTTACTCGGCCTATTATTAGCACTGGCCCTCTCTTAGCCTCTACGCCGTCATTTCCCCTCCTCAGCTCAGCTGCCCACTATCACTACTAGATCGTCCTGCTAATAATATGCCACCGCACACTCTCGTCGCCTTCGAGGCAGACAATAATTCTTCTTCTTCGCACAGCCTCGTGTTTGCGCCCAATCACCGTTGTTGTCCCACTTGGTGTTCCCCCACTGTTCGTACTCGGTATTATTAGTATTGGTATTTTGAACTCGGCGACTCTTTCATCTTCACCTCCTCACATATCTAATCCCCCTCCTTCCTGCCCCTAACCGGGCCCTCCATCTCTCCATGCCCCTCTTCCGCAGGAAAGAGAAATCGAAGCCGTCCATCTCTTCTCCTGCGTTCCAGTCGGATGAGCATCTTCCTCCTTATCCTCCGTCGTCATCCTCGTCCGCCGCTCCTCCCTTCGACAGCGACGATAGCAGCGGTAATCACCATCACCACCACCAACACCACCACTTCCCCGTCTCCACTCCGCCGCAATTTCCGCCCCATCCCCAATCTCAATCTCAGTCACACCATTCCAACACTTTCTCGCAACCGCAATCGCAAACACAATCTCCCTATTCTTGGGACTCTCGCCAACCTCCTCCTCGCAATCCAGCCCGGACTGGCTTGCAGCGGTCTCACACCCAACGTCTCCGTACACCGCCAGACGTTTCCACGCTCCATAACTCCCACTCCACGATCACGGTAGTCACAAACAGCCCCAGTCCTTCCCCTCACCTCGCGCCACCGCAGTCTTTCGATGGAATCGATGCTGACGTCTCCGACCAGTCCGGGCCTTCATCTCCTACTGACAAGCTAGACGATCAGGAACCTCGCCGGTCTAAACGGAGTTTCTTTTCTTTCCATTCGTCGGCCTCATCGACGTCCGTTCGGGACCAGCCCAGTTTGTTGGAACGCAACCGATCTGTGAAGCTACCCACCCGACGCTCTCAGCCGCAACACCAGCCCCACTACCACCAGCAGCAGCAGTCGCCGCAGCTGCCGCAACAATCGCGCTCGTCGTTGGATTGGTCTAGAGAGTATGCGGTAGACGCTCCCGAGGCTGAATATCGAACTCCGTCCATGCCACAGCAGAACTCAGCTCGTGCCCCTGATCCCGCACTCGCCCCTCACGCCCGTTCGCCGCGTACGTCCCCTCTTCCTCGGTCCAATACAGATCCCCGTCTCGCCGACGAACTCTATCGCCAGTCATCTGTCGACAATTCCAGGCACGGTGCAGAATTGACTCCGGGAGCGAACCAATTGGACCCCCGCCCGCCTTCTCGCCAGTCTCTCGAGCCGCCATCGCCGTACCAATTCCCTAGGAGCGAAACGTCCTCGGTCACACAGCTCCCGGCAATGTCAGACCGACCTTCCGGCAGCAATTCACAAAACCCAGCCCAGCAGCAGGGTTCGAGCCAAAATAACGCGGGCCAACAGCAGGCTTCACTTGACCCGGGGCGCGCTACGCCAACATCCAAAGATCGGAATCGCGATGATCTAAGTGAGGCTGACGTCCGTACGATACTCCAGAAGTATGACGAACTGCGTAAGTCTTCTTGTCAAGAAACGCCTGGTTGATTGATCTGACAATTTTGCAGAGGCCAAGTACTCCAAGGTAAAACGGTACTATTTTGAACGGGATGCCCAGGTCCAGCAGCTACAAAACACCGTTGCTCACCAGCGTATGGCCGTTTCCCGAACCGTTCTCGACGACAACGAGTACGCCAACCGGTTTGGCCGTCTGGACGGCGCCATCAAGGACCTTGCATTTTCCATCCGCAAAGACTGGAAAACACTTCCCACTTGGCTTTCCGGGTTTGTCAACGAGGATGCTCCAGCCACGGGCACAAAGGAAATGACGGCCATTGGCCGCTCTGTAATGAGCCGCTGGCTGGTAGACGAGATCTTTGAGCGTTACTTTCATCCGGCCCTTGAGCCAAGCTTCAGTCAGCAACTGAAATCTATTGAAATGACCTTGCGCAGACAACATACAAATATTGCAACAGACGAAGATAAAGAGAACTCCATCGCCCGAATCTCCAACTGGCGCCGCACAACGCTCGACGGTCTAGGCGACTCCCTTCAAGGCCCCGCAGCAGACGAATACCGGTCTGGACTCATTAATTGTCTAGTGGATAACCTCGTCGCAACCCTTGTCAGTTATCTCCAGAGTCCCCCTCCTCCAGGGATAGACAATGGAGCCCGCATGATCGTGGAAAACGCCATCGGTATCGCCGAAAAGATACCTCTCGAGTCCCGAGATATCTGCGTCGAGTACATTCCACCAGGCTCACCAATCCACGAGGCAACGATGAAAATAGAATCCGGTGTTCTTCCCCCCCTCACCAACGCCGCCAGCCCTTCTGACACTCAAACCTCCACCGAGTTACCCTCCAACCGCAGCTCCCACGAAGACGGCCCCGGCAACGCCGACAACGATCGCGATTCACAGCTTGCATCTACGAATCCCAGCGCTCACGATAGTGGTCCAGCCCGCGAACAGCGCATGCGCTCGGTGTTCAGCAACATTATGGGCCGGAAACCGGGACAGGGACCCCCACAAACTGGCTCCGGGCCGGGACCTACACCTGCATCTATGGGCAATGATGGCTCCCGTCGCGGCTCGGTGACGCCGGCGGCTTCAGCAGCATCAGGGCAAGGCTCAGGAACAGGACGCATCCGACTTGCGGCGTTTGTTACGGCCGAAGTGCGCGGGCGCGGGCCAATGAACGTTCTGGTCAAAGCACCTGCTTATCCAATGGACTAGTCGGTGTCAGTAAATATTTCTTATGTCTCACTGGTCTTCCGACCAGTGATATACGCGAAGTTCCAACGCAACGCGGTTTTATTACTCTGGGCTGGGATACGATTGAACTCTGTGCAAATTGGTTAGCCTGTTCATTTAAGCTAGCCAGGCGCGGTGTGTGACGATGACTGTCTTGATTGATTTACCATGTTAGCCCATTTCTTGTTCATGATTCACCTAGGTACGATAGGGATTCCGCTTTCGTGTTCATCTATTTCCTATTTTTTTCAGTATTGCTTTGCTTCGCTTCTAAAGAGGAGTGAACTTTACCTACCGGACATAAGTACATATACTATATAAACCCTTGACTGGGACGTCTTTCCTATTGAAGTACACCATCGTAGACTCCTGAAATATATCAAATCTTTTCCACAGATCTACTGCATTCTCCCACTTCGGGATTTACCAAGCCTTTCGCCTTCTTCTAACCCTTCTTCCTGTCAGCTTTCCCCATTTTTCAAACTATGAACCTCCATCTGAGCTACCCCGCCACAGCTGCAGTCGCAACCACAAGTCCAATCCCCTTGGCCCTACATCATATTCAGAAACAGGAAGAGAAATTGCAGAGTCAATGGCAATGAGGAAACCCGAGATGTTGCAGTGGAGAGAAATGGCCCGAATCAATCAATCAATCAATCAATCAGTCAATAGCGTAACGCTTCCGACGAAGCAGGATACATTTTCGCATATAGTAACTCTCATCTCAAGGTATATCTAATTATTCCTACTTCGCTGTAAATAGGGCCGTAGTATCCGCTTTCTACTTGCATACATGACGCCGCGGGCCCGTTCGCTGGCTTCCTGCAACCCACTCCGGCACGGGCCGGGCTTCCACATAATAGCGAAGATCTAATACAAGAGAGGCTAAGAGTACAAAGATGGCTTCATGCTTTACCTCAAAAGGCATGTGATGATATCATAGTGCAAGATTTACGGTGTCCGCGACCGCGAAACATAGTTCGCTGCATCCACGTTCGTCGTTGGCGGTGCGGACTTCTTGAAACGATTCGTGGTATCTGTCAGGTATACGTCCCGTGCCTGCAAGGAGACGTTTGAGATATCAGTTTAGGTGTTAGGTTAATCTCCATGGTGACTTCTCCAATGGGAAGCCGTTTGATGGTAGCTTTGATGTGTAGGTAATGCTGGCCAGAGAGCGTAGATGGAAGGAAGATGCTCCCGGTGGCGCCTGAAGACAGCGGCAACTTTACTTCGTCAACCTTGGAACCCGATGGGGCGTGTGCCGATGTCCATGGACAGCATGGCGTACGTACTTTCTAATTACTGAATAATCAAAGCAATAACTTATTTCCATTCTGGTTAAACGTTTACAGATAGCTAAAACGTGCGCAGATCATTTTAAGTACATTTCAGTTTCCAGCTTGACTAAATTCAGATCCAGAAGACAATATTCAGATCCAGTTCAGTTCTATGTACGGAGAGCCAAGTAAAAAGGTAATGCGCAAGACGAAGATTCTCAATGCAAAAAGCATTCACAGAATGACAGCAACATAATCGCTAAGCGCGAGCAAAAGGACTCAAAAGTCAAACAGTTCTCTTCAGCAAGGCAGTGCAGTAAACAAAGGATAAAAGCTATGCACGGCTGACAATGTCAATAAATGGTAATGCTGGGTATAGCGCCTCGCTCAAACGCCGATGGTAGATAAGAGAGAAAAAAAAAAAAAAGGCACTTTTCCCAAATAGGAAATGAATAGAACGATCAGAGAATAGGCGGCTTAAACCTTCACGCCCTGAGCCTGAGCAGCCTGTTGCAGGACTCTCGGCCAGCGCGAGATGAATTCCACATCATCTAGCACGCCCTTGCCCTGGTTGCGGACATATTGGGTGCTAGGGTCAACGCGGTACTCCCAGTCCCAGAAGTGAGGGGTGCCCTTGATTAGCGCAGAGTAGACGAGGCGCCGGCGGCGCTGCGAGCGCAAGACATCCTGCCGAATGCTCTCCAAATCCCAGAGAGAGTGAACCTCCTCCGTGAAGTAGGCGAGGAGCTTGGATGGGTCCGTGGTCTCGGGGACGGTGACATTGGATGGCTTGCCTGGGCTAGGGGTGCGCGGGGGTGTTGGGCTCGGGAAGGGGTAGTCCTGAGCCGCATTGCGGTGGGCAAGGGGTGTTGCGCGCGGAGATTCAGCAGGGGTTGGGAGCGTTGCGGGTGCAGCTTTGTTGAAAGCAGTGGCTGCTGCTGCTTTGGCGTCCGCTGCGGCTGCCATTGACGGGTCAGGGAGGCCGGCAACGAGATTGACCTTTTCCAGCGGGTCGTTCTGGACGTCGAAGAGCATAGGCGGGTCGATGAGGGAGTAGACGAACTTCCAGCGGCCGCGGCGGATCATCACGACGGGGGATTGAGTGCCCTCACCCATGTACTCGCCCAGCACGGTGTCGGTCTTCACGCCGTCTTCACCGGTCAGGTACGGTACCAAGGAGACTCCGTCCAGGGGAAGTTCCTTGACTAGCGGCGCACCAACTAGTTCGGCAAAGGTCGGCAGGATATCCATGGTCGAGACGTTCTGCGAGATGCGGGCCGGAGCAAACCGGTTGGGGGCGTTGACGATGAAAGGCACGCGAGCCGAGTTCTCGAACCAGGCCATCTTATACCAAAGACCGCGTTCGCCAAGCATGTCACCGTGATCGCCAGTGAAGACGATGATGGTGTCGTCGCGCAAACCGGTCTCGTCGAGCACCTTGAGGAGCTTGCCGACATTGGTGTCAACGTACGTGCAGGCCGCGTAGTAAGCGCGGCGCGCGGCCTTGATGCGCTCCTCTGGCAGCTCCTTACCCCACAGGTCGATGCACTTGAGGATGCGCTGGGAGTGAGGGTCCTGCTGGTCATGAGGGATGGCTGCGTGCTTGGGCAGCGGGATCTCAACATCCTCGTACAGGTCCCAGAACTCCTTAGTCATAGCATAAGGATCATGAGGGTGGGTCATGGAGACAGTCAAGCAGAAGGGCTGGTCGGTGCGTTGGCGCACATGGTCGTAGAGGTACTGCTTGGACTTATAGATGACCTCCTCGTCAAAGTCGAGCTGGTTGGTGCGCACAACGGGGCCGGCATCCATGACCGAGGACATGTTATGGTAGTAATCGAGACGCACATCCTAATCCAGTCAATTTTTCCAGACTTTCCCTAATCCATTTCGGGGCATAACTTACCGGCTCGTCCCAGTTGACTGACCAGCCATAATCACCGGGGTAGATATCTGAAGTCAGGCGCTGCTCATAGCCGTGAAGCTGGTCAGGACCACAGAAATGCATCTTGCCAGCAAGTGCAGTGTGGTAACCTTCGCGGCGCAAGTAATGAGCGTACGTGGGAATATCGGCGGGCAGGTCGGCGGCGTTATCGTATGCACCGATCTTGGACGGTAACTGACCGGTCACCATGACGAACCGGGAAGGCGCGCATAGTGGCGAGTTGCAGTACGCCGAGTCGAAGACAACGCCCTCTTCTGCCAGTTTGTTCAGGTTCGGTGTCTTGATGGGCGAGTCCTTGTCGTGGAAGGCCAGAAGGGGCGCAGCCATCTGGTCTGCCATGATATAGAGGATGTTAGGCTTCCGGGCCGCCATGATGCTTGTCTCTCTCGTGATGAACTGATGGCTGCTATTAGGTACGAGATGGAGAGAAACGAGTATAAAGGAAGAGAAGGAAGAGGAAAGGCGGGAAGGGGAGGCGACGGAGGTATAAGTAAGTTAGCGTATGTGGAGAAGCAGCAGAAATTCACATCCAATGTCACAAGATCATGGATCCAGGATCCATGATAAGCAATGGAAAGAAGTAGAAAAAGAAGGCAAAAAAAAAGGAAAAAAGAAAAAGATTTGCCGACCCAGATCTTCGGCGAGTATGTCACCGCAACAATGGAACCATCGTCTCCGCCGATGGTGTGATTGTAAGCAATGCTTTGAAATCTGATCCACTGCCAACAGAGCAGGGTCCCTTGAGCAGTCTCTTGCCTCCTGACATGGTGATGACTCTTGTTTGCTCGAGGAGCGGTGAATGCGAAACCATCGATAGCGGAAGCTGGTCTGGAGGGAATGATGGGGACGATGGAGAAGCGAGCCATTAGCGTGGAGACAAAAGAGGCAATCAGGGGCCGTTGATACATGTATTTACAGCGGTTATGGTTCTTGGTATACAGCCGTTGGCCGCAACAGGCCTCTTTTCGACTTCAATACACCCATTCCCTACCCCAATGGTGTCTTGTCATCAATTCTCTACTTCTTCCTGTTCTATTTAGCAACAAAAATAACGCACAAAAGAGCCGCGAATGTGGTTGCAAAGACCCCAGACTAAGATTGCCGCTAGCCGGCCCCGTCTCTGTTCGTAAGCTTGGCGTTCTCATCCCCCGAACCTCCTGTCGGAATACCGCGAGCCATCGTGATGATTCTTGTCTGAAACCCATCCTTCCTCAAGAAAACAGGTCATTATGATTATTTTCAAACAAATCCTGATATATTCTCATCTTCTTCGGTCTCGACCATCACCGCCTTGAAATGTCGATATCGCGGGGCGATGGCATCATTGCACCGTGCCCGCTACAGACCAAGCACGACATCTCCAGCTTTCTTCACCTCATCCCGGGGACCGGGGACCGGCGCCCGGTCTCCTGAAGATCGTGGAGGATCACCGATCGCTCGTTTCACCCTGTAGCAGTGCTATGCTCAGTGCAATAGGGATGATCATGATTGCCTTGATCGCCTAGCGGAGTACACCGACATTTTGTTCTCGACATTTCGACCCTTAGAACTCGTGCTTCTACAGTCGCCACCAGGTTCAGGTTCAACTCAACCACCCTTATAGATGGGTCATAGTATACTTGGAAGCTAATCTGCAGCTAGCTGGATATAGTTACATACAGCTCACGCCCCGGCGTCATAATTAACTTCCCGGCTCCGTTCCGAGAAAAGCAACGAGTGCATAATCTGGCACAATTCAACGTCCCGAGCACGCAATCGCAGTCCTACCACCGCCATAGAATCAGCCACCAATCGCGCCATTCTCCCTGGACCTTGCACCTTGCGTGGGCCTTACAATTTCCGCCGCAAGGGGTACTACACTCAGACCGCAGTCGCTACTTTAGACACACTACTACTGGCCCGTGGCGACGTCAGATCTTACGAATGTGTGATACCTTTTTATGACTCGATCTGGGTTTCGGGATGTCTGTCAACGCACGGATACCTAACGGATGACAGTGGATATGGAATTTGGCTACTGCATAGCCATGGCCTCGACTGGCTCCATAAACGATTGCACCATCTCTGACATATCGTTGATCTCACCTTCATTGATGAGATTATGTCAGTTTTCTGGAATCCTGTACTAGACTCCATCCCCCAGCGGTTTCAACTCTCCGGGTCGAAGGGATCTGCTGCCGTCCCGTGAACTATAACGGCCGAAGCTCGAGCTGCTTTAATTGATAGCTTGATTCAGATAGAGGGGGCTTATGTGGCTATCCCCTATTATCCATGCCTTCGTAATCACTTTTTTCTCTTTCCCTTTTTCTCGCAGAATGGTAGTACGTACGACGCGACGTATGCATATTCGGCCTCCTCTTCGTCTCCTATCTGTTTAAGAAATAGGATTATTCGGCATGCTAAAATAGAGGCATAATCATTCCTTAACAAGGGTCTGACGTCAAACCAACAGTGATCATGGCCAGACCGCATGCGTCCTCTGGTCCCGTTTGCGGAGTGCAAAGTATGCTACGATCTCACGTGGGAACTAAGTTTAGTTTTAGTTTATTATTTTAGTTAAAGCATCCGCGCGGAATTCGGTGGATAGTCAAAAATTTGCCAAATAAATTCCAAAGAGAAAAAAGATATAGTAACGGAAACGATCGCTGCTTGACTCCCGCTAAGTTTCAAAGTATATACTCCACTATCTGCCGACTACCAGCCACATTCACATCCTTTGCTATAATAAAAGATCCCTCATGGAAGCCCGAATATAACGTCCCCGAATTTTCCCAGTGTCGAAGGGAGCCCCGCAACAGTCTCGGATGAGGCCGCGTGACTCAGGAATCAAGCTGGGTCCTGGTTAATCCACCTTGACCGAGCTGCTTCTGTCAGCATGGGTCTCCTCGGTGGTTGGCAGTTCAACAGAATAACTTACCTATAAATGCGACGGATGAATGCATACGCCGTCAGGAACCCAACAGTCCCCGTTAGCAGGCCATACACAGCGCAGGCGAGGAAACTATAGCTGAAGAAGAGCAGACTGGACACGAAGCCCGTGATGTGCAGGTGGAAATAGTAGTACCAGATGCAGTACGCGAACACCCAGAAGGCGCTGCTTCCGCCCGTCAGGAAACTCTGCCACCACCACTGGTAGTCCTAAAATAGTGCGTCAGTTTGACCTCTCGTTTATGGCCTAGGCTAAAATGCCTACCTCGGCGCAGAGCTGACTGTACGTCGCGATGATTGTCACCTCGCTAACAGTGATCACTAAGATCGTTGTCACGGCGCTCAAAAAACCGAAGACGTAATAGTATCCACTCTTGTCCTGCCACAGGTTCTTAAACACGAAAAGAAGCTCAATAAAGAGGACTGCGAAAGGAGCTAAGCCGGTGATAATGGCTCGCTGGACATTATGCAAGTACCAAGGCTGTGGAGGAATCCGGCGCGGAGTTGGGGATGTCTTGGTAGGGTGTTCCCATGGCTTGGCGCGTGTAAAACCATACCAACTACCGGCGTACACTAGAGGCACCTGGATCAACAGCCAAAGGAGAACAATGCCAATAAGTGTAACGAATGGGATCGCCGTGCTAGATGCCTGTGCCCAGACGAAAAGATTGAGGATGAAGACGAGGCAGAATATAAGTCCAGGGAAGAGAAGAGCTGTCTAATCGTACGTAAGCAGGGAACAGAGACCGGGGGAACTATGGTACCCACTATCAACATATTTTTGCGCCAGCTCTTCCCACCGAATGTCTTGTACAGGCTTCCAGAGAAGTAACCAGAAAACACGCCGGCGAAGACAAACAGTCCAGTACCAACACTAACAAAGCCACCCCGGTAGCTCGGGTTCAGGATACCCAAGCAGCTGAGAAGCAGCAATCCGGAGGTCATGAACAAAAGCTGCATTCCCGATCCAACCAACGGCGCAAGAAGACCGCTGAAATTCGGTACCCGAAACACGTCGGCATGTAGGAGCTTCCAGCCGCTCACATCATCCATGCCATCGTCATCAGAATCAATATCTGCCTCTCTTTCGACGTCCGAGGTCTGGTCTAACAGACCCTCTGCCTTCCCTGCTTTCCTCACCTTTCGATCATCCATCGCCCCATCACCTCGGCCTTTTATGTCTCCCTGGATGGTTCTTGTCCAGATGACATACACCGCAACACCGAGGACACCGGAAATGGTCAACGAGTTGAGAACAGCCAGCCAGTGCGTCATTGAACTGTCATCTTGTTTGCTAAAGTAAAGATCCCACCGGTTTGACCATTCAATTGAGTTGTCCTCTTTGAAATATACCGAGTATGTGATTGGGATCTTCAGAGTAGCTCCGTCATCATAGTCATCATCTTCCGGGAGGTATGACGAGCCCGGGTACTTCTGGCGGAGATGTTCCAGGTTTGGCGGTATGTATAACTCCAGACCTTCGTGCTCTTCGTGGACGTGTTCAGGGCACCCATCCGCTCCATGATCCTGGGCACGAATACTCTTCGGAAATACTTCGAACCCCACAACGACTTTACCACCTTCTGGTGCCGAGCGCCAGCGGATAACGATGGTGAAATGGTTGTTTATGTAGTAACGCTGCTTCCCATCAATAGGAGAGAACTCTTGGTAGCCGAGCTTAAACCCAGATGCATAATATTTTCGGCGTCGGTCCACAGTCACGAAACTTGTTGCCCCAGGCAAGTTGTCGGCGATCCATTCTACGACATATCCTTCCCTGATAAGCTGTCGGCCCCATTTCACGTCCTTGCGCCCGACCTCCGCCGTGCACAATGCCTGGCATTCCACGTTTTTGCCCATATGAAGCTCAAAGTCCGAGGTCATGATTCGGTCACCGCGCAAGATCTCACCCAAGTTCTGCGAGACGCTTTGTCCAGCACCAAATGGTGATCCGCCATGTGTCCGTCCGCTGGGGGGGCATACGAAGGGTAGGTCGAAGTAAGCGTATTGAAGTTGTGTGTGGTCCGAGAAGATCTTGTTTACGAGGAGGGGAATCGATTCATCGTCGTTGTATCGCTTGACTGAGTATCCTGCTCAAAACGGAACAAATCAGTATGTGACTACGTAGTATAGGACGAGATGACGAACCCGGCAAGTAGAACGCGTAGGAACATGAGGCGAACAATATCCATAGCAACCATATATGAGGGCAGCTTAGCCATCGCAGCCCCATGTCGGCGAGAACCCAAGACGGAGCAGGCGAACAGTCCAGAATCCGAAGTGGTCAAGTATAGTCA
The DNA here is from genome assembly GCF_000011425.1 of Aspergillus nidulans FGSC A4. Lineage (NCBI taxonomy): Eukaryota > Fungi > Ascomycota > Eurotiomycetes > Eurotiales > Aspergillaceae > Aspergillus > Aspergillus nidulans. The sequence goes on along the minus strand of NC_066261.1, from coordinate 2,519,553 downwards.
ACGTGGCGGCTAGTAAGGGTAAGGCTAATATTTCGGCCCGCAGAAGCGTGTGCAAACTGATTCAAATACGATACGACAATAACGCTTCTCTTGAAGAGTGAATAGATAGTATTGGGAGACAAGGGAAAGTGGTCGAAATGATTCCTGAACCGGCCAGAAAGCGACGTGATGGAAGGGGTGAGTAGATTAAAGCTCAAGAAATGCGACTCGAATACTAGAATGATATAAGAGGAGAAGGCGCACGATTTTGACGTATAACGAGTGGACGTGACAACTAAGTGCCTTGGAGGTCAAGAATGGAATTCAAACTTGGAAAAGACAAAAGGATGTTCGAGTCGTTGAGGCTGTTGTTCGTAGGGGTCGAGACTTGGCGAAGCCGACTCGGGAGTCCGTCTCAAATTCCAGGTTTCCGAAGACACCAACAAACGGACAGGAGAACATCCAGAAACCATCAAGATTAACGCTCAGACTGTCCTCAGAGGCCAATGTTGGCTTGAGAACGCAATTCTATTCAGATTTTTCTAAAGAAAAACGGACTCCGTCATGATCTGTTGTTTTTCTACAACATTCTGTTTTGAAACCAACAATATATATCCAGTCCTAAAGCATTAAAGGTTAGTGGACTATGTCCCAACGTCCTCGACACCGCCCCTCACCACGCTAGCATGCCATTCAACAAAAGAACTGAGGTTCTGGTTGAAGTGGCTATACATGGCATTTTGCTTGATACTGCTGAGGAAGGGGCAATGGCTTTTTTGTCAAATTCCTCGACTATCCTCCAACTTCTCCGCCAACGACTCCCATACCCCCCTCTATTCTACTATAAACGGCGTGTAAGCATCGCTTCTTAAGTAAATATTAGAGCTGTAAAATTGTTCCAAAGTATAAATATGCGCATTCTACGGGACCATGAAGGAAAAGGTTTAATACAGAAGGGTTCTTCAATCAGCAACACGCTGCGATCCCAGGAAAACACAAAGAGATATCGTGACCGCTAGAAACCCGTCAAATATCCCGCGTCCTCAGAAATGGCAAGATCAAAACTAAGACGGATGGCTCAGCAGGTATTCCACCGCACCTTGTACGCTGCCCCCTGCTCGGCGAAGAGCTTCGATGTTTCGTTCGAATTCAAAGAAGCCCATATCGTTGAGCTGACGCAGCTGGTCCGCGTATCTCTCTTCTGGAGGCCTGTTGTCCTGGGGAGCAGGGCTACCAAAGCTAGGGCCACCGAACAGTGATGCAAAAGGGTTAGCAGCACCGCCCGCAGGGCTTCCCATTGACTGCATCAACTGTTCTAGCAACGCAGGGTTGCGGAGGAGGGGATTTTGCTCGGGGTCGAAAGGATTCGCACCAGGATTGAATGGGTTGAAGAAGCCAGGAGCCGGTCTATTCTGCTCAGATGCGGTACCAGTTTCACTTGCTCCTCCCGACTCTGGTTGCGCCGCGCCAGTCTGATCAGTCTGGTTTCCTCCTTGGCTTCCCTGGTTCCCTCCAAAAAGAGCTGCGAATGGGTTGCCAGCGCCAAGGCCCTGGGGCATAAAAGGGTTGAAAAGACCTCCTGGGAGGGCATTGGCAGCATTACTATTATTGTTGTTGGTGTTGGTTTGCGCAGTTCTATTTTCCTCGGGCGTTGTATTGGTGACTCCCGGGGCAGGGAAAGCACTACCGCCACCAAATCCTCCCATTGCTCGTTGCATCTGCATCATATGACGCATCGTGTTAGGGTCAGTCATCATACGGCGAAACCCCTCACTTTGCAGCATTTGACGGGCCATGGGATTATCGCGTAGCAGGGGGTTCTGTTGAATCATCATGTCGATCATGGCCGGGTTTTGTAATGCTTCATTCATCAAAGACTGCACTTGAGGGTTCTCAAGCATATTTAACATCGATTCGGCATCCGGAGGAGGTCCCATCTATGAATGCCACTGTGTTAGCGGACTAGCCCGTCTAATTGAAGGACCAACTGAGTTCCAATCAATGGTCACTTACCCCGCCGTCCGGGCCAAACATACCAGCGCCTGGAAGCTGAGCAAACCCGGCATATCGCGCGCCAGTTAGGCCAGCAAGAGGGTTGTTCCCTGTGCCGGCGGCGAGATTCGTTGGGACTCCGGTGTTTGTTGGGTTTGGGGTGCTGCTGCTCGGGGTGGCAGCGGCGGCGGCTGCGGGACGTTGATTGCTGGCGGCGCTCTTTACCAAATGAATGGTGTGCCCGTCTTTGATCTTGTACGTCGCTAAAGTATCATTGTCTTTCAAAACCCGGCCCGAATAGATCAAGCGCTGGCGCTCCGCCGGAGTGTCGGCATAATCTGACGATGAGAGCTTCTCTTTCAGCTCTGATACTGGCGTCGAGGCGGGTAATGTGAGCGTAAACTTTGCATCGTTCGAAGCTTTGATATTGAAGGTGATGGGCGACTCCTCCGCCACGGTATCATCCGCCATGGTTAATGGGGGTGTGTGTTGGCGATGAGTGAGGGGTGTGTTGAGGGGGTGGTCCGAGGCAACTCAGGTCACGTCACAAGCTGGTGGATGAGTCCCGTGGCTTTCAGCAGAAAAGGCAAAGAGGGACGAAAACTCAAGGGAAGGAGTTCAAGAATGAATGCTAATGTAGAAGTCTGCAACCTAATGGAACAAAAGCGACCTTGGTCGTTATCGCGCGCCAATATGTTCCGACACTAATGGTCAAAGGCAAAGCCCAGACAGAACCAGGCAGAACCCCATCGTCAGAACCTGAACCAATGGACGAAGCTGTCCCGGGATTACACGTAATATTGGCTGTAACCACTCTAGCTCCCGCCGATACTGGTCATAGGCTTACAGGTCACGTGCTTGATCAAACAGGACAAACACGCGCTTGACCTCAGCTCAAGCTCCACATTGCAATTTTTCATCTTCGCGTTCTCAGCACCACAAGTTTACCAGCTCTCTACCTTACCTCTCCTCACGAGGATACCTCGTGTTCGAGTGTTCTCCAACTTGCTGTCTCTCTCTGCAGCAATGGGAGTACTTTTATTATAAAGACACCCAATATTGGCCGCAAGTACATCGTAAACACACCTCGGTTCCCGGTTCGGTCGAGCCTCGACGACCTAGTCGCCCATCATGGCTACCACTTCGCATATGTTTATGTACTCCCTGACAATCCAGCCGCCAACCGCGATTACACAGGCTATTTTGGGCCAGTTTGCGGGAACGAAAGAGCAGCAGATTGTCACCGCGTCCGGGTCGAAGCTGACTATTCACCGACCCGATCCTACCCAGGGCAAGGTCATTCCGCTATACACTCAAGATGTCTTTGGCATCATCCGAACACTGGCTGCTTTCAGGCTAGCTGGTAGTAACAAAGGTATGTTTTTACGTTCCCATCTCAGCGAAAATTCCAAGATCATTTTAGTGATTCGTCAAGCTTCTCGGGCAACATGATCCTTCACTGCCGAACGAGTTCCCTTGAAGGCGGGACGTGGCCCGGTCGATGAAGTGGACGCTCGTGGCTCGAACAGTGCTGAGATCTGCTTATAGATTACATAATTATTGGGTCGGACTCGGGACGCATCACCATCATTGAGTATGTACCCTCACAGAATCGATTCAACCGGATTCATCTTGAGACGTTCGGCAAGTCGGGCGTGCGTCGCGTCGTTCCTGGCCAGTATTTGGCGGTCGATCCTAAGGGTAGAGCATGTCTCATTGCGTCGGTGGAGAAGAACAAGCTTGTTTATGTTCTGAATCGAAACTCGCAGGCCGAGCTTACGATCTCATCTCCGCTGGAAGCGCACAAGCCACAGACTTTGGTGTACTCAGTAGTTGCACTAGATGCTGGGTATGAGAACCCCGTCTTTGCTGCCCTTGAAGTGGACTATTCCGAGTCTGACCAGGATCCGACGGGTCGGGCATACGAAGAAGTTGAAAAACTTCTAGTATATTATGAGCTCGATCTTGGCCTCAACCATGTTGTCCGAAAATGGACTGATCCTGTCGACCGCACATCATCGATGCTCTTTCAGGTGCCTGGTGGAGCCGATGGCCCGAGCGGTGTTCTTGTATGTGCGGAAGATAATATCACCTATCGACACTCGAACCAAGATGCTTTCAGGGTACCTATACCGCGTCGCAAAGGCGCAATGGAAAATCCTGAGCGCAAGCGTTGCATTACAGCTGGTGTAATGCATAAGATGCGTGGGGCTTTCTTCTTCCTCTTACAGACCGAGGATGGTGACCTTTTTAAGCTCACGCTTGACATGGTTGAGGATGACAAAGGCCAACTCACGGGGGAAGTGAAAGGATTGAAAATTAAGTATTTCGATACAGTACCCCTGGCTTCGAGCCTGCTCATCCTAAAGAGTGGATTTCTCTATGTTGCCGCCGAAGGTGGAAATCATCACTTTTATCAGTTCGAAAAACTTGGCGATGACGACGAGGAGACTGAGTTCAACAGTGATGACTTCTCAGCAGACCCGGCAGCCCCCTGTACACCTGTCTATTTCCAGCCTAGGGGTGCTGAAAATCTGAATCTCGTGGAGGCTATAAACTCTCTCAACCCACTGGTTGATAGCAAGGTTGTGAATATCTCCGAGGATGATGCTCCCCAGATTTTTACAGTTTCTGGCACAGGTGCTCGAAGCACTTTCCGGACGTTAAAACATGGTTTGGAGGTCTCTGAGATAGTGGAGTCCGAGCTTCCTAGCGTACCATCAGCTGTTTGGACGACAAAGCTTACCAGGGCGGATGAATTCGATGCGTACATTGTACTGTCCTTCGCAAACGGCACTCTCGTTCTTAGCATCGGTGAAACTGTAGAAGAAGTGACTGATACCGGGTTCCTTTCGTCAGCGCCCACCCTGGCTGTTCAGCAGCTTGGCGAGGATTCCCTTATTCAAATTCATCCTCGAGGCATTCGCCATATTCTCGCAGATCGAAGAGTGAACGAATGGCCTGCGCCGCAACACCGCTCTATCGTGGCCGCCGCGACAAATGAGCGCCAGGTTGCGGTTGCGCTCAGCTCAGGTGAGATAGTGTACTTCGAGCTGGACGCTGACGGGTCACTCGCTGAGTATGATGAACGACGCCAAATGTCTGGAACTGTAACGTGTCTCAGTCTGGGCGAGGTACCAGAAGGTCGCGTCCGAAGCTCATTCCTGGCTGTCGGTTGTGACGATTCGACAGTCCGCATCCTCAGCTTGGACCCGGATACGACGTTAGAAAACAAGTCTGTTCAAGCGTTGACTGCTGCACCATCCGCTCTGAACATTATTGCCATGGCTGACTCTAGCTCTGGCGGGACCACTTTGTATCTTCATATCGGTCTTCACTCAGGCGTCTATCTTCGAACGGCGCTTGACGAAGTGACCGGCGAATTATCCGACACACGCACTCGGTTCCTGGGATCTAAAGCCGTCAAACTCTTCCAGGTCTCAGTGACAGGCCAGACAGCCGTGCTTGCCCTGAGCTCGCGTCCTTGGCTTGGCTACTCCGATACCCAAACAAAAGGCTTTATGCTTACGCCGCTGGACTATGTTGGACTCGAGTGGGGGTGGAACTTTTCGAGCGAGCAGTGCGTCGAGGGTATGGTGGGTATTCAAGGGCAGAACCTAAGGTATGTGCATGCACCCCTGTTTCTACTATTGTTTCTATGCTGGATCATATGATGAGAACGGAATCATCCCTGAAAGACCATGTGGATTATCATTCTTTTATTTATACTCCAATTGTTCCTACTGAGATCGCAATTACCATCCATAATGCGTTATGAAACACGATGTGTGACTTTCGCTGACGTTGGGTGACTAGAATCTTCTCGATTGAGAAACTGGACAACAACATGCTGCAACAATCCATACCTCTGGCATATACGCCACGCCACTTCATCAAACATCCAGAAGAGCCCTTGTTTTATGTTATCGAGGCCGACAATAACGTTCTGTCGCCAGCAACACGGGCCCGGTTGCTTGAAGACTCAAAGGCTCGCGGCGGCGATACAACGGTCCTTCCTCCGGAAGATTTTGGATATCCTCGCGGTACAGGCCATTGGGCTTCTTGCATTCAAATAATCGACCCATTAGATGCGAAGGCGGTGGTTGGAGCAGTCGAGCTCGAAGAGAATGAAGCAGCTGTGAGCATTGCTGCTGTTCCGTTCACTAGTCAGGATGACGAAACATTCTTGGTCGTGGGAACTGCCAAAGACATGACTGTCAACCCGCCTTCCTCAGCGGGAGGGTACATTCATATCTATCGGTTCCAAGAGGACGGAAAGGAGCTGGAATTCATCCACAAGACGAAAGTCGAGGAGCCTCCTCTGGCACTTCTTGGATTCCAAGGTCGTCTATTGGCTGGTGTTGGATCTGTGCTTCGAATCTACGATCTTGGAATGAAGCAGCTGCTCCGAAAGTGCCAGGCTGCTGTTGCTCCAAAGGCTATCGTTGGCCTTCAAACCCAAGGCAGCCGAATTGTGGTTAGCGACGTCCGTGAAAGTGTCACGTACGTTGTCTACAAATATCAAGATAACGTTTTAATTCCGTTTGTGGATGATTCCATTGCCCGCTGGACTACGGCAGCGACGATGGTGGATTACGAGACAACGGCCGGGGGTGACAAGTTTGGTAACCTCTGGTTGGTGCGATGCCCAAAGAAGGCCTCTGAGGAGGCAGACGAGGAAGGCTCAGGCGCTCATCTGATCCACGACCGCGGATATCTTCAAGGAACGCCGAACCGGTTGGAGCTGATGATCCATGTATTCACCCAAGACATTCCGACCAGTCTACATAAAACCCAGCTGGTAGCTGGTGGTCGTGATATCCTAGTGTGGACAGGATTTCAAGGCACAATTGGCATACTTGTGCCATTTGTTAGTCGTGAAGATGTCGACTTTTTCCAGAGTTTGGAAATGCAACTGGCATCGCAATGCCCGCCGCTTGCCGGGCGTGATCACCTCATCTACCGGAGCTACTACGCGCCGGTGAAGGGAGTTATTGACGGGGACCTGTGCGAACAGTACTTCCTCCTGTCGAACGATACGAAGATGATGATTGCTGCGGAATTGGATCGCTCAGTCAGGGAGATTGAGCGAAAGATCTCGGTATGTACATCTTGTCTTTCTGCCTTTCTTGACACCTTTTCAGATGCTAATTTCGCGCAGGATATGCGAACAAGAGTGGCGTACTGATTTAGCGAATATGGCGTTGGCGGGCGCTGGTCCACCGATAATATTGCCTTTCTACTCTATTCAATCTAATTATTACCTTCACTCCTCTGGTCTAGGTACCTGCCGCATTGGCGCTGAATGTAGATTTGCAAGATGTCTCCTGCCTCGCTCGGTCTTCCGCACTCCTCGGTTGATCTTGAGCTGGATGCAGCCGCTCCAAACATATTTGGACACGCTGTACGAGACAAGAAAAAGGCTTTGCCGCCGACGATTTTTGAGTACGATCTTACCTGCAACTCACACGGGTATCATCGTAATTTATAGTTGGGACATTCAGTTAGACATGCCTTGTAGGTCAGAAATATGAATCAAAAATTGTCAGGAGAATATTCACCCTTCCTACCCATCTAGCGGACTTTGCAAGTGCCCAGAACATTGCCTTACTGCTGTGCTGGACGGAGTAAAGACCAGCTGCCCCAGATCCGTCAGCTTTCAGTCAGGCAAATATTACTTTTGACCATAGATAACTATTGCTTTAGGTTATATTCAGGATAACTTGAAAGTTGAGAGCCATTGACTAACTTCAGTGCAACTATACTCCAGAGGCTTTAGGAGGATCACCTGCACTTGAGTAGGGATGGCTCTTAACAACATCAACAGTACAACTTAGCTACGATAACACCAATCCCAGCCGGCAGGGAATAAGCGCCTCAAACCTAAAGACGGCCTAGTCACAAAATGATCGGATAGCTGGATAGAACGACGGAAATGCCGGTATATCTGCTAGGCGTTGGACTTTTATTAAACCTAATACTAACAACTGATGTCTATCCAAATTAGGCCGTGATCCAAGGAGTCGGCGTTCGTGCATCGGGAATGGACTTGTGCAGAAATATCAGGCTAAGCGGGCGGTCTCGGTGAAGGAGAAGGAAAGAGACCTGGGGAAAGGGTCTGATGGTGGTGCTGAAGCTTAAAGATGTGTTCTGCTGGGGACAAGATGTGTGATTCGAGATGTCGAGAATGTTCTGCTGTGACCGGTTGTCGTATTTCGATAACATGACTGGGATGCTACAGTTGGTTCCAGGAATTACAGGTATTATACAGATACTGTTGCCATAGGACAAGCTTGTGTGCTCAAGGTCAATTGGTCAGATTTCCTGCTGGCGTTATTTACTACATACTTGCTCGCTAACGCGAGTAGGTGGAAGTTCCCAGATGCCGACGACAGAGCGGACCCAGACGGTCAAGGCAATGAAGAATGACCCCGAAGATTTCGAAACGAAGCCAGTAATTCCCGTCGTAGAAGCAGGCCCAGGGTAGACCTAAGTTGCAGGCAGAAAGGAGTGAGGTTCATGTGCCGCTACCAATCCGTGCCTGCTTTGAGCGCGATTTCAATGGAGAACCCTATAGCCCCTAGGCTTCCACAGTTGAAACTTGTCAGCTCCATCAGACGGCCGGTTTCTGCGTACCCCGATAACATTATGGTGGACTGCGTTTTGTTCTGCCTGTAGACGAGCGCTTGCCTCGAGGTCCACCATGGGCTAGGGCATGGCTCTAGAGATCGAAGGACTTCTGGGTGTGACCCGCAAGACAAAATTGCATCTGGTTATCCTCAAGCACCCTTATTGATCAAACGCTCGGGTGCTACGAGTATGCGGATAGAGTCCCTTCTGTATGAAATGAGTACTGCGGGAGTGTTACTCTTTGTTAGCGCTGGAGGTCCCCTCTTTAAGATTAGAGTAGGCCAAAGAAAGAGAGAAGAACAAGATGGCATGGGGCATTGAGCGAACGTGCCTGTACCAACCTGCAAATGTAGATGGACTGTCTGTTGTGCCTCTCGGCATGACGAGGAAGAAAAATGTCGATTTGTCCATAGGAAGAATGGAATTCTGGGCGGTGATGCCAGAAGTGAAGGTCTTGCGAAAGATGTGTTGAAGAGGACTGAATGGGATGTTGGCAGAATTGCTGCAACCTCAACGCTGAGGTCGTTGGAGTCTGATCAGAGAACCTTCCCTGGGTTCCCACAGCACGGTTCATTTTCTTGTACCTCATACAACTTAAAGAACTTTGTCTTTCAAAAAGATGACGACCTTTGATGCTCATCGTTCCTTAGAGCCCTTGTACTTGGTTACTTCCACAGTCTGGTTCGTTTCTTCGCCGGCGAGTTCTTCATCTCTCTCTACCGTGGTGAGATCATTCACGAAGAACCTAACCCCGATACCTTCTAGGAGTCGATCGAGATTGTCAAAAAGGGATAGAGTGATATAAGCTGAAAGGCTGTCACCCTGAAACGATCGCTGACGGATTGGCTAAGCGCAGCTAGGCCCACGGTACCTATACGGAAACCAGTCGTTCGTTTTTTCGATAGCCAGAAGCCCTGAACGAAGTCAAAGAACGTGGTATAATATGCATTAGGATTGGGAAAATTCCCGAAGATATTATTTTGCCAGGACAAAGATAGTCCTTCCAGACTAGCAGAGACGCTTTCTCCAGCCCAGAATGGATGAGCTCGAGTTCCCATATACTATCTTGACATTGTCCAGCGGAGGAGCCACTTGAGGCCAAGCAATTCTCTTTACATTTTTTCATGTGAAAACTGAATGATGGCGTACATGGTCTGGCGTGGCATTGCCCATGCATCACTCTTCGGGGCTTCTTACGAATGCAGGCCGCAGTGGCTGGCCAGCACGTCAGCTCCATAGGCCACTCGCCGAGCGGTTTTGTGGGAGAAAAGGGTACGTCATCAAAAGAATATCACTGATTCGGGGAGTGCATTTATTCAATCTAATCTTTCGGAGTCAGTCCGAGTCAATTCCTAAGGATAGCTCTGCGAAGAACGGACAACAACCGGGCGGACGCCAGAGCTGCCGTCTTTCGAAACAAGCGAAAAGGTAGCTTTCTTGCAATGTTGCGCTCAATGCTTCTCCAGGGCCGCATGACCGGCTTCAATTGAGCGAGCCCTCGGATTGGGATGAATGAAGGGACGGGCTCTCCCTGGCATTGAGAGATTCACAACACTCGGAAACAACAGGTTTTGCTGGGCTTGTTGGGCATATGCAAAAGCGTTTGGCTCGTTCCTCCGTATATCTGTCCTGTCGTCCCAGGGTCCTACATTATCCCCTCCCGTCTAAGCGACAAAGACGATCGCAGCAGATGAGTGTTCAGTCTTTAAGTGATGGGCATCACTTCCTAGGACGCCGAACTCGGCCACAACTGGAGCTTGAGGAATGCATGACAGGAAAATTATGGTAATAGAACCCGCCGCGCGGCACTCAGCCAAATTATACATGCCAAGGAGCAAATGGCTTTTTGAATCAAGAACACGAGGTGTCGGCTACGCATGCACTACATTGAAGGCTTAGAAACACGAGTGTTAGTCAGCATCCACTTTGGGCGAAAGGATGCGGACCGTGTTCATTGGGAGAATCATGTTTGGAATAAATATGGTGAATGGCCCTGGGCATTGGGCCGGGTATGCGGCATGTGCTTCGGGTAATGCTTGACGAACGAGTCTGTGTTGAAGGCCAAAAAGCTACTTGGTCTGGACTATGGATCCTGGAGGATCTCCCAGAAACACAATCAAAGCGGACATGTTTTATTTTGCACCCTGAAAGTTGGAGGCTTGTGACCGGTGAGTCAGAAAAGCGAGTCTGGTGGATCAAGAAAGCGCGCCTTATACTGACATCTGGGGATGACAAATGGAGCATGGCGCCCTGCCTTCGTGAAGAATGACGCCAGCTGAGAAATCTGTATTGCGCTCACCGCACGGTAGTTGTCGTAACTTGTGACTCAGTGGCTTCATATTCTCACTGACAAATCCGTTTCCAACGGCATGGGGAACCTTCGTTTGAAATACGGCAAGCAATAGCATAAGCCCTGCAATCCTTCGTCTGGAGTCTCACTTGTGCCGCGGAGCCTGGTTGACAGAGGGTGGACCCCGATCGTAGGGCGTCATTGCACGCCCTTTGCTAGCACTAGCCAACTTGGCTTTGGGGGCTTGCTCTGATTCGTTGATTTGACAACAACATCCTACAACGCCCTCTGGCATCTTTCAATGTTCTTCCATCAAGACAAACACCGGCGGAGCATAACTATATAACTTTGCAGACACCCCACTTGGGGTTTTTGTCTTCTCTTTCAACCTCACTTTCCTCAACGACCTAGTCTTCTGCTACGCCCATGTCCGCCTCACTCCTCTCCGCTGGCACTAGGGCAGCCGATGTGCTGTATCCCTTTGCCAGTCCACAGATAAAAATCGAACTTGCCAGCGAGACAGGCAGCGCGGCCCGAGCCTACACCACCGGAGACCGTATTGAAGGGACTGTCACCGTCACCGCCAACCATCTCATCAGTTTCGATGAAGTTAACATCCAGCTGGAGGGTATGCTTTGAACTTCATGCATCTGAATCCACAAGGTACTAATTGCCCGCTCCGGCTAGGATCTCAAGCCGTTCTTGTGGAACGAGGCATGGTCCCAGGGCGCACAGGAGCAACCCAAACATTCCTGAGACTCCGCCAACCCATTGAAGACTCCCTCTATCCAATGCCGCGCGTTCTTGAGCCTGGCCGCAGCTATCAGTTTCAATTCACTTTTGTCATTCCCCAGCGTCTGCTACCGCATATCTGCAGCCACCACAAGGCAAATGCCCATATCCATGACTCCCACACTCTCTTACTGCCCTCCCTTGGCGACCCCGTTCTCTCCAGGGACGGCAGGACGGCATTGGACGACATGTCGCCTGACATGACGCGTGTCACATACCACATCCGGGCCGAAGTGTTGCAGAGACCTGTCGTGGGTCCTGCAAAGACCCTGAAGTTGGCGAGACAGAAGATTCGCATCGTTCCAGCCGTCGAAGAGGAACCGCCTCTGACCGTTCTTGATTGCGACCCCGTCTACTGCACCCGGAAAGAAAAAGATGTCAGGCGCGGTACCCTGCGCCCGCGCCAGGGCCGGCTCGTGGTGGCCGCCTCACAGCCCAAGCCCTTGCAGATGAACAGCTTTCCGAACAAAAGCTCCGAGCCGACGAGCACGGCTGCTACTATCCATCTGCGCTTCGACCCCGTGGGGGACGAAGAACCGCCCAGTCTAGGCACGGTCTGGAGCAAGCTGCGTGTTGCGACTTACTACTCCGTACGCCCTTGGGATAACTATCCGACTGCTTCGGTAGTTTCTGCATCGGACATGTCGGGACAGGGTGTATACCAGGAGATCCTGCCATTATCGAGCAGGTGTGTTGCCTCTGCGCAATGGACTAAGCATGGCATGGATTCCCTTGCACGTCGATACTCTCTCCAGTCAGCTTCTTCTGCAGAGTCTATCACAGGGCCGTCGGCCTCGTGGTCTGGAGACAACTACTATACAGCCTCGGTTGTCGTTCCTGTCTCTCTACCGACAAACAGAGCGTTTGTTCCGACTTTTCACTCGTGTCTGATCTCTCGCATTTACATCCTGGAGTTCTGCATCTCATATCACACCCCGAATATGAACATCATCACGCCGACGGTAACTCTGAAGGTCCCTATCCAGCTGACCTCCGGTCAACCAGGATCTGTTCTGGCGCAGTCATCTGAAGAAATCACCCAGGAGGAAGTCGACGCCGAGTTTTTCAGCCCGCGCACTATTGCACCCCCAGTGATGGGTTCCGCAAGCGCTCCTCCAGATTACGCAGAGTATACATCTTCTTTACCCAGCGCAAGACCTCGGGAGGTGCGCTGCTCATAAAAGTGATTTTTGTGTCCTTTTTCTTTCTAGCTTTGGAGTTTGATACCCAGGTTTCCTAGGAATAACGAGCAATGCTGTTATGTTATATAGATATAGATTAGCATTAGTCCTACATGAACCCATAATGTCTATTTTATGCATTTCGCCGTCGTCCTACTCCACTGCACTGGAGTATTCACTCAAGCTCATCTGGTCTACTTGACTCGTCTGATACAGTCACTTGAAGAGCAAGACTCGCGCATTCTGCCAATCGCCTTTCAAGTTTCTATCTATTCACTACCTTCACCTTGCAACTGTTAGGTTAAGGCTCGCCCGTTAGCCTGCATTAACGGCTAGTGTTACATATGCATGTTTGCTTTGCTGTGTTTCAGCGGAAAGTGAAGTTATACTTCACTCTGCGCTATACACCTGGGCCCGGGACTGCATAAGTATCTCCCTTTTGCGTCCTCGAGACTACTCTCTTCTTTCCTCTTCCCTTATCTTCCTCTATTCATCAGTTTTCTCTCCCTCAGCTGGCTTCCGTTCGTCAAGATGAAGCTTCCCATCCTTTTTTTCTCTACTATCTTCCTCGTCCTTGCGCAAGCAGCCACTCTTCCCCCACTCTACCATATTTACCGAAGCCTCAACTCTACCTCCAACAACAACACCAACTATGCCCATAACAATACCACCGGCAGAGGCCCCGGCTATAGCCCCGGTCCCATCTCCGATCCTAGTTCTGGTCAAAGAGAATATCGCTCAATGGCATACTTCGTAAACTGGGTACGTCCCCGGCTATCATTTCTCCTTCCCCAGTACCGCCTTCTAACGCTATTCCACCATAAATAGGCAATCTACGCCCGTCACCACAATCCACAAGACCTCCCAGTCTCCCACCTAACACACATCCTGTACGCCTTCGCCAACGTGCGCCCCGAAACTGGGGAAGTCTATCTCAGCGACACGTACTCAGACATAGAGAAGCACTATCCTACCGATTCATGGAATGACCAGGGAAACGACAACGTCTACGGCTGCGTGAAGCAGCTCTTTTTGCTTAAGCAGCAGAATCGGCACCTCAAGGTCCTCCTCAGTGTTGGCGGTTGGACATACTCGAAGAATTTCGCGCGGATGGCAGCTACAGAAGAGGGGAGGAGATTGTTTGCGAAATCTGCGGTAGAGCTGATGGGGGATCTGGGTATGGATGGGGTTGATGTTGATTGGGAGGTGAGCTTTGCTTGCCTAAGACATGAAGTTGGGCAGAATGAGGGCTGATATGACCGGATGCCTGCAGTATCCAGAAAATGACGATCAGGCTAGTGACTTTGTTGAGTTGCTGCGCGAGACAAGAGAAGTATGCCTACCAATAATCTCTTCTACGTATCAGTCCTAAGTAGGCAATGCTCACAAGCTGAACCCAGGAACTCGACCGATATGCTGCCGACAACGACAGCGACAAGCCCTTCCTCCTGAGTGTTGCGTCGCCAGCAGGTGCGTCATTCTTCCCTCCTATTTCTCAGTAACCCTAAGTTCCATACCCTAATCTCCCCTTACAAAACGACCAACTGACAGAGCCAGGCCCAAGCAAATACACCACCCTGCACCTCTCCTCCATGGACCGTTATCTTGACTTCTGGAATCTAATGGCCTATGACTACAGCGGTAGCTGGGATACAATCACAGGACACAATGCGAATCTCTTCGCGTCAAGACAAAACCCCGCCTCGACACCCTTCAACACCCACACCGCGGTAACCGCTTACCTAGCCGCTGGAATCCCTGCGTCAAAAATCAATTTGGGTATGCCTCTCTACGGCCGGTCTTTCACACACACCGACGGGCCGGGGACGGAGTTCGAGGGTGTGGGGTATGAGGGGAGCTTTGAGGCGGGCGTGTGGGATTATAAGGCGTTGCCAAAACCCGGGGCGGAGGTTGTGGAGGTTGAGGAGATTGCCGCGAGTTTCAGCTACGACGAAGACAAGAAGGAAGTTATTAGTTATGATAATGTGGGTGTTGTACGGCACAAGGGGGTGTATCTTATGCGTTTGGGTATGGGAGGTGGGATGTGGTGGGAGTCCAGTGGGGATCGGGAGGTGGGGAGTGGGGGGAGTTTGATTGAGACGGTAAGTTTGCCCTTCTATCGTCTTCTCTACTTGGCCTTGGTACACATGGTTTGGAAGACAAAGGGTGGATGCTAATATGACGGTTGGGTGCAGTTGGTCGACACTCTCGGTGGGGTGAATGCCCTCGACAAGTCCGAGAACCAGCTGGAGTATCCGGCGTCGAGGTTTGAGAATCTGCGGAATGGATTTACTTGAAAGCTTGTAGAAGTGAAAGCATACCAGGATCTCTTAGGTTTACTTGTCCTTAGCATAGCCGGACTGTGCGGATTAGACATGTTTCTGACTACGGTGTACGGCGTTTGGAGTGAATGTAGGAACTTTCCAAGCGCATGGCAACAGGTGGAACCGCAAACAAAAAGAGGCCAAGGTATCTAGAATGCTTCTCAAACCAAGGCCAGGATAAAACCACTGAAGACTGAAAACTTAAGATAGGTTTATGTCACACCGGACTTTTACATATACAGGCAATAGACAAAAAGAAGCAGAGGCAGGCGACCTATATACAACACCTCAAAACGCCCTCAATCAACCAACAGCCGTCTATCTCATCCCAACCAATCCCGCAGGAAAGAAGAGAAGGGAAGAGGAGACTAAGTCAACATATCATCCAACCTCTCCCCCAACACGCCTTCAATCTGCTTAACCCACTTTCTCACCTCACGTTCAACGCCCTCATCCTCATCCTCCATCAGCTCGCTGATATACGGTAACATCTCTGGCAAGAGCGCAAGCCAGTCTTCACCCAGGTGTTCCGTGAGCGCTTGTTCGGTCTTCAGCGCCGCAATTCTGGTTTGCGGGTTATCGCCGCCAAGACCAGGACCGGCCCTCTTGGTACTGCTGCTGGAAAGGGACGCGCTAGACGGCCGCAGGAAACGCATAAGCACGGTGTTTAGTTCCTTATGATTGTCCGTTGAGTCAGCAGCGACGGCGAGCTCGGTGATTGTGGGGATTGTTTCCGTGGCGACAAGGGCTCCTGTTGTGGTGGAGGTGGCGTGGCGGAGGTGGGAGATTAGAGGTGTGGAGATCTTGGTGATATGTGAGGGGGATTGCCAGAATTCTGCGCATTGTTAGTAATGATTCTCTGCAGAATACGGAGGGCTAGATATCAACGTGGGCGGAGAAGGAGGTACTTACCATCCTGGTCGTGCTCGAAGGCGCTGCGGAGCATACGCATTGTTGCAAGCCAAAGGGATTTGGTGTTCGGGTTTGAGGGGCTGGCTGTTTCGAGCACGGAAACGACGCTTTCGATGATGTAGCTGGCGTAGCCGGTGACAATGGACTATAGGACGTTAGGACTTTATCTGTGAACGTGGGGAATCTACGCGTATAGGAACGTACCTGAAGAGTACCGAAAAAGACCTGCAGGAAGCGGTAGAAGGTAGTCAACCTTGCCAAGCCGCCTTGGGTATTCTTCTCTGGAAGCCCGGTCGCCCACTCGACGAGTTTGATAAAAATAGGACGGAACGCTGTGTCGTTGAGCTTGTAGATCATTTTGATCGTGACATCGTTGATCAGATCTTCAATCTCCTCGAGATCTGACGCGTCGAACGCCGATTCAGAAGACTGTGTCTGCTCTCGGCGGAGGTCGAATGCCCGGAAGAGAATTGTTGTCAGGACAGAAAGGTTCTTCATCGTAGCAGACTTGGGATGTTTCTCGATGCTGAGGCTAATGGCGTCCAAAACCTCATGCGTAGCGGAGGGGCCAGCAGAAACAGCTTGTGTCCAGTTGCGCTCGATGGAGGCAAGTGCTACGGCCATATCTACCTTGCGCGCCATAAAGTGCAGCGCTTCTTGGCGGTTCTCATTGTCGAGATCCTCATCGGAGGCGGCTGATTTGAAAGAGAGCACAAGCAGGCGGTCGAGGTGGGAGGCTGAGACCATGTAGGGGAGATGGACGAAGAGGGCAGAAAAGAGAGTGAAGACTGCATCATGGAGTCTGGCATTGACCTTGTTGGTTTCCAAACTCAACTCGAGCAAAGCGAGAGACCGGTTGAGAACCTCTGGAAGGGCAGGGATCATTGCTTGGCCAAGAACCTCAACCATCGAAGCAAGGCACAGCACGCCGTTGATGCGGATGCGATCGTCCTCTTGGCCGATGCAAGAGGCGCTGGCGACAACCTGCGCGGCAGAAGTGACCATGGACGGCTCCTTCTTGCCGTACTTCTCCGTGATGCGGTCGATGCAAGTAACCGCGGCATGTTTGAGCAGAATGTCAGGGGACGATTGCACGATGTCAACAAGGACTGTCAGGAAGTCGAGCATGCGCGTTTGCGAAGCACCGTCGCGCTCAGGGCTCTGTTGCAGGCGAGTGGCAAGCAAGCTGAGAACCTTCCGGCGGAGCGCGTCATCGGGACGTTTCAAGAGTGCCTCGATAGTATCGAGGAAGTCGATTGTAGTGAGGGTACTGAATAGACCACTGAGAACATCACCAGCGGCCTGGTGGACCGGCTTGACGCTCTGCATGGACTCTCCGATGGCTAGGACTTGCTCAAGGATGTTGGAGAAAAGAGCGCGGATCCGCTCAGAGTCATCGGTTTCCGTGGTGAGCGCTCGAGCAATCTTCACCTTCAAAGATGAATGCTTAAAGAGATAGGCCAGTGCGCGCAATAGGTCCGCAGCAACCTTGTGAGGCTCGCGGCCATCGTCGCTTCCAATGCCAAGGAGAACCTGCGAGATGCCCGGCTTGGACTTGAGGGAGTCGCCCACCAAATTGAGGAATTTACTGTAGGTTGACAGTTCGACCGTAGCGTCAGCATCAGAGACAAGCCCAGTCATTAGGACTAGAACCGCTTTGTCCATAGAGTATCGATTGGCGAGCATTGCCAGGACCGCAAACAAGAACTCTTCCGTTCCGAGCTTCGTGATTAAGGCATGGAATAGGCGTAGACGGCGATGAGACGGGATGTGCTCAAAGGCGGCAGTAAAGCTTAGCAAGAGCTCTGATGTTCCAGAAACAACATCACGCTTCTGATGACGCAGGGATTGGATGAGAGCAGGAACTACCTGGTCGATAGTCTGGTCGATAACGGAAACAGAGTAATCGTCGTCCTTTCTTAGCACGCTAGAACCCATGAAGGTGAAAATTGGCATCACACTGTGGAGAACCAGCTCGGGCGCGATGACAGACAGGCCAGCAACCAGAAGGAGAGCGGTGTTCTGAACCTGAGGGCTTTCCGTTGTGCGAACACAGTCAACGACCAGGTCAGCGCGAACAACTGATGTATCGAACTGAGGCTTGCTACTCGCTCTGGAACGGTTGACAATGGCCAGGAGACTGCCAAGTGTCAAGCTGAGGAGGTAGCTCATGCCGGACTGGATCTGAGACTTGAAATGGTGCAGAGCGGCCAGAGTCTGGAACAACCATTCCGTGAGCTCTGGATGGGCTTCCGGGCTGGAGCCGTCCACAAGTTCCAAAATGAAGGTCATCTTGTCCATCAACTTGCTGAGTTTCGCCTCATCTTTGGTGGTCATTGCAACCATGTTGTTCTGACTCGTCCTTCTGCGCTTCGGCGCAGGACCCAGAGAATCAATGTCAGTGATAGAAGCGGGAATCTGCTGGAGGTAATTGAGAAGGACGGGACCAGGAAGCTCCACGCGACGAAGAAGATCCCGGGCGTTATCGACGAGAGGAGACTCCGAGGCTTGGGTCGAGAGCTCAAAGAGCTTCTCAGCAGCAGTAATCTGTCGATCCTCAGGCACCTTGCCCCATATTTCACTGATGCGATTGAAGACAGAGGAGACAAAGGACGCCCTCAATGATGGTGAATAAGGTGTGACGGTGGAAAGGAGCAGATTGATCGAATCCTTTTCCTTCGGCGTAACTGTCTTCAACACTTGGGCCTCGAAGTCGGATACAGAGATTTGCTCCTTTTCGTGGACCTCAGCCACCTCCTGTTCACTCATGTCTCGCCATTTCTTCAATAACGGCTCTAGTTCCTTAGTGCGGGTCGTGCCACCAGCCTTGTCAACCCGGTTGAGCAGGTTCAGTAGGCCCGCCCTAGGCGCAAAGAGCGGAAGGTGAACGGCATGTGAGCAAAGATATGTGAAGAAGGCCAATCGCAGAGGCTTTTTAATCGCCGAAGCAGAATCTGATGCTGCCCCTCGCAAGGCATTTTCAAGAGCTCGGCCAATATGCTCGCCGTCAGACCGGCATTCTTCTAGTTCAGGAAGTACAGCTCGCTCCAAGATCTTTTGGAAGTCGCTGCTGGACAGCCAGGGAATATGCATTGACTTGCCATATAAAGAATCGCGAGCCCACACACCAGACTTCTTCTTTTTATCGACGACTTTTCCAATGTTCGCCAAGGCGTCAACTGCTCCGGAGCGCACTCTTTCTGAGGGATCAGCTAAGGCAATGAGCATGAAAGGGAGCAGCGCTTGAACGTCAACATCGGACCACGCGGCGGAGCTGACAATCGAAGAGATTGTCTTCAATGCAGCTGCTTTGACACCAGCGGGGTACATCCCGGTGAAAACTCGGACAAAAAAGGAAAGAAACTGGGGTGATGTTGTGGCATTAGCTTTGCATAGAACTGGCAGCTCGACGAAAGCGCTGACCCTCTCCGGGGAGCCAGCAGACAATGCGAAAGTCTGAACAAGCTTATCGAAGACTGGAATGGACTGCGCAGTGAGAAACGAGGTGCTGAATGAGCTCTCTTTTGCTAAGGACTCGAGGGCTGAGTCGTAACCATCCGTTGCTGTTTCCGTTTTGTCTGCATCCTCCATTTCGACGTCTTCGATGGCCTTGTTGACGGGCACAGACTCAATAACAGTCTGCAAGTTGTACTCTATCACGCTGAGATCGATGGATGACTCGTCGATCACCTTCTGGAAGACCGGCTGCAATGAGCTAGACCGGCTGAAATGTTGAACAATTTCTGCAATTTGGGTTTGAGTATCCAGAGAAATCGTGCCACCAACAGCGCTTGCGGCCTGGAGAACGAAGGTCATGGCCTTTGCCGTGTCGGCGTCATTTAAGAGCTGGCTCTTGAACATCGAAGACAGCAGTTCCAGCCGTGCGGAATCTTTTTGGGTTGACAAGCTGTCAACGCAGCCAGCAACTAGACCAAGAAGCAGTTGGGAGGTTTTGTACTCTGTTGAGATATCGGCCAACTGCTTCAAGGGGTCCTTCATGCGAAGCATCGCCTTGAACACCCGCTTCGGCAATATAGGGTCAGGCTTCTGTTGTGCTAGAACTGCAACGCAGATAAGTCCGGAACTCATAGTCTCCTCCGTCCAAGATCCTGTGACAGCCTCCATCAACCCGTCCAAAACCCGGTCTTGGAGTTCAGCCTTCTGTGCGAGCACAACGCAAACCATGTAGCACCCAATCACAAGTTCGGAAACGTCCTTCATGGCGAATCCGTCATTAAGGACTGGGAGGATCTGGAGGATAATATCGTCGTGCTTTTGCTTTTCAACATTTCGACGACCAGACCGGGAGGAATCCAACATCCCTGCAACGCCCTCCGTAATTATACCCGCCCAGAAAGCTAACAGCGCATGATGGTGGGCCCGTTGACGGCAAACTTGAAGGACATAGTTGTTGAGAGTAGTTATGAGGTCTCGATTAGAGATGGCGTTCTGCACGAGGGCCTGGCGAACAGGATTGATCGCGCTTCGTTTATAGGGAATCAGCACCTTGAGCGCTGACGGAAGGTCGTCCGGGAGAATAGCGAGTAGGTTCAGGAATACGGGTGTGGAATAGTATGGTAAAAATGTGAGGATAGTAAAGCGGGTGTTGTACTCGTGTACCCTGTATGTCCATTAGCCATCAGAAAAGTTCAATTCTACCCGGGTCAGCGTACCGAAAGCGCCTAATGAGCCACTCAACAGCCTTTACGGCCGGGCTCAAAAGCAGTCTCCCACCGACAAGCGCCAAAAAAGCCTCTAATACAGAATCCAGCTCTCTGTTCTGCTCCACATTCATCTCCGTCCGGTCTTGGACCTTGCTTTGCTCGCTGAAGATCGAGCGCTCAAACTGCGCGAACCGGAAATCCAACTGACATAATTCTCGGAAACCGTCATAGCAAATATCGTATATCGTATCAAAATCCTGCGACCCGGCGACCCGCTTGTCAAATATCAGAGACTTTGAATGCGCAAGTCTCTGTGCCTTGAGGTTCAACTGGTTGGTGGAGTTGGCCGCAATCTGCGACAACTGCGCGGCGAGGGAAGACGCCATTTTCGAGGGGCAAATCCTTTTTAAAATTCGAGCAATGTGTCCATCCCTCGATAAGAATTCAAAGGCAGTATAGCGACTGATGCGGGTTGAAAGGAATGCTCGAGCGGAAATCTTTAAAGCTCCGCAACTTTTTTTTTAGTCCAGAAGGGAAAGGCGGAACGCGGGAGCGGAGTTTTTCCAGGCTACCCTCCAGCTGCCTATCTACAACTCTTAAGATAGTCTACGCCCAACAATGCCTCACGTCCAGGAGCATGGCTACATCTGGCTCGCAGGTACGTTCAGAAGCGGACTTATTATTATTTTTTTTTATTGACGCCGTTCCAGGAAAAGAAAAGCATTCCGCGATTCGCCAGCTTCAAGCCTCGACCAGCTCCGCCCGATACCGATCGGCCTTCCGAGCCCTCCAGTCGCGAGCGAGTCGAGTCTGAGGAGAAATCTAGGCATCGGTCAAAACACCGCTCAAAGCGTACCAGCGAACATAGGGGCCGCTCGCGGTCCAGCGACCGAAGGGGTGATTGCAGGGACTCCCGCCATCTGCGGAAGGAGATCAGTCGTCGCGATAAGGAGCACGTGCGCAAACCTACGCCTCCGTCGAGTGATGTTTTGAGGGATCCGACAGGGGACCTGACAAGGGATTTATCAGACATCTATGTGATCGACCGCAAAGGGGACAAATATACCCTGGTGTACGGGACGATACATCGTTATAGCGTCCCCCACTATTACCGCATTGGCCGAGGTCGTGTACTTGGACTTCCTCCAAACTATCGAATCGACCGCGAAACCATTGGCGAGAATGAGATAGTCGTGAGATCTGAAACAATACGCACCGACTCCTCGAAAACGAGGTCGAAGAAATTATTATCGAAATCGGAGAAATCACGGCCGAGATTACTGCGAGTCCGACCGACCTCGTTTGCGACTGACCCAATCGCAGCCTCGAAGGACTTTGTACCGTTGTCTGACTCTCAGCGGAGGCAACACGATGGATTCGCTAGCGGGTCAGATGCGGAGGATGAGAAATATGGGTACCGGTCGATTCATGGCAAACTAAAGCCTGAGGAGGGCCTGCCTAACGACCTAGAGCCGTTGACAGATTCCGAGTTGAGTGGCGAGGAGACTGTTCGACAAGACCCGGATTGGGATATCAAACAGCGAAATGTAGAACTTTCACGGGTTGTTGGAGAACGCCCTACCGATGTCGATGCTTGGCTACGGCTTATTGACCATCAAGAGACTGTTCTTAGAGGGTCGTCAAAACATTCAAGTCTCTTGACCACTGCCGAGCATAAAGGTTTGGCTGATATCAAGGTCTCTTTGTACGAAAAGGCGTTGAAGAAGATTGGTCAGGGTCCTGGTCGAGATCGCCTTCTTATCGGACTTCTGGAGGAAGGAACGAAGCTGTGGGACACAAAAAAGGTATTGGAGCAGTGGCAGTCCACTCTGAAAGCCAACTCGCAGTATATCAACCTCTGGGTGAAATATCTCGATTTCCGCCAGACAGAGTTTCTTAATTTCACCCATGGTCAGTGCCTTGCAACGTTCATCGAATGCCTACGTCTGAATAAGATGTCCCCGGATGGGCCGGAGAAAGCCTGTGTGCAAATATATCTATTTCTCCGACTAACGCTTTTCTTACGTGAAGCGGGATACACGGAGCAAGCAACTGGCCTCTGGCAAGGAATTCTGGAGCTGGCTTTTTTCCGACCGCAAGGCGTCGATGTCCACATGGTTACAGACGAAGTGCTGTCTGCATTCACGGATTTCTGGGACTCAGAAGTAGCTCGGATTGGTGAGCCTGGGGCCAAGGGTTGGAAAAATAGCAATGTGGCCTTATTTGAGCCTAAAACTTTCCAGCCGCAGCACCATCTCAACTCAAAGTCCATGTTTGCATCATGGACAGCCTGTGAAAGAGAACGTATGCTCATTGCTCAACTCCCGGCCCGAAGCTTGGATGAGCCAGAAGATGATCCATACCGCGTGGTCCTTGCCAGTGACCTCTTAGAAATTCTCTCTCTCGCATCGTTACCTGATTCGATATCTGAGCTCATTGAGGGTTTTATATATTTCTCTCATCTTCCGCCTATAATAACCGTCAACAACTATAGGACAACCGGTTGTTGGATGGGTGACAGCTTTCTGCGAAACGAGTTATCAGCTGCCTCGATCGCGAACCTCGATGACTGGCTTCCAACGACAACTAAGGGAGAATCCGGCATCTCGCCAACAATCTTTCCTCATCAATATTTTATCCACGATTATGACACCTATTTTGCAGATCCGGAGAATTGGTTCTCTTCTTTCAATGCTTGGCTCAAGGCTACCTCTGACCCAGCATGCAGTGTTGTTCGTGACTGGACTCGAAGAACTCTGAGGCTGTTGGTTGATGCATACTCGTCGGATGAGCTATTGGCTGAGTACACTGTCGCAGTCGAATTCGCCTGCAATTCCAAAGAAGCCAAAAGGTATGCAAAGTCACTACTCAAAAAGAGGCCTTCAAGCCTCCGACTGTATAACGCATATGCAATTATGGAGCGTCGAGATGGCAACCACGCAGCTGCTGATCATGTTTGGGCCACGGCTATCTCTATGAGTAAATCGTTTCCAAGCCAACAACGAGTTGACAGCGTTATTCTGTGGCATACCTGGATATGGGAACTTTTGGAGGCTCGAAATATAGCCCACGCCGCCCATCTCTTGGTTTCCATGCCGCAGAGCAACATCGATCTTAAAACATTTCCCGATGCGTCTCAGCAATCATCGTTTAGCCCTGCTAATCAGCTGAAGCTACGTAACGTGCGTGATCGTCGCCTTTCATTTCATTCAATTGCTAACCTGCGCAGTATCTATCGGAGATCCAAGAAAGCGCTATTGCAGACCGAAAACCGAGCATTATCAAAGCCTGTACCGACAGTCAGGCTATCTTAACGTACCTCATTGACGCACAAGACGTCAACAAGGCCCTTGATGCATACAGCGCCACGATCAACAGACTTTCCGCTCTCCCGAATCCAGACTCAGGCCCCACGCAGACCTTCATATCATATGCAACCGAACTCCTGCACCAAGCTCGCGCAAAACTCCTCTACTACCACCTCCGCACAAGCACCCTCTACAAACCATCCGCGATCCGCTCAATATTAAACGAAAGCATCGCGTCTTTCCCTCAAAACACAATAACGCTCTCTCTCTTTGCTTGGAACGAATCTCGCTTCCGCATTGAGGAGCGTGTCCGCGAGATTATGCGAGACATCACTACCACAACCACCACAACATCATCCCAATCCATCAACAATATTAACGCAATCCCAATAACATCACATCTTTTCTCCATCTACACAGAATTAAACCGCCCAACATACGCTGGTTCGACACTGCACTCTGTTCGCGCTGCGTTCGAGAAGGCTGTCGGAGACCAGAATTCATCACCTTCATCCCGTACATCCACAGGCCGCGGTAGCATAAGCCTCTGGAAACTCTATATCCTTTTCGAACTCTCTCGCAGTGAGCTAATCCGCGCAAAGAGTGTCTTCTACCGCGCCATGCGCGCGTGCCCCTGGTCCAAAGATATCCTCATGCTCGCGTTCAGCCAGCTGCGCGAAGACACTGCCACCAGAGAAGGTGAAAGCGGCAAAGGGATGAGCTTCCACGAACTGCGCCACGTATATAACGTTCTTGTTGAGAAGGAACTGAGGATTCATATTGACATTGAGCGGGAACTGGATGAGATGGCTGTGAAGATGGAGAAAGAGCGAGGTGCGGAGTTCGGTATGCCTATATCCATGCCAGACGATGCTGCGAGTGGGGATGAAAATGAGGCGGTGCAGATGTAATGTCGTATAATGTAGCAGTACTTAAGCAATGCTCATTACGAGATCTAGTCTGTGAAAGATGGAATCTGAAAGCAGATACATTTCAATTACTTATCCAGTTTAATTTGAATTCTAGAGAACGTGGCTATATACGGGTCGTGGGGTAGAATACAGAGGATATTGCAAGCGTCCTGCATGAGACCATTACAGGACGCGCTGCAAGAGTGTAAAACAAGGAAAGTCATAACTCATCACGTGATATCAGAAACAGATGTCAACGCATAAAATAGCTTTGGTGCTTGAAGCAGATACAGGGCATAAATGGTCCAGTTAAACGAGATGAGACTGGTAAGTTAGAAGTGTTCCTTCCAGAATTTAAATTTAACCTCGTTCGTGGACGCAGAGGAAGCCGCCGCTTTAATCTGCCTTGCGGCAACATTCGGACCACAGAAGTAGACACCAATCTCTGTCCTGGAATGCGTGTGCAATCCGCGCATATATGACTGATCTTGCAGCCCGTTCCGCATAGCCGTGAATAGCCGCTTGAAGTCTGGACGACCGAAATTGGTCCTGCTCTTCAGTTCGGTGAGGGGGTCGAGTTCTTGGCCAACAGAGTTGAGGTAGATATTAGTCGTTGTATCCTGATCGAGGCGCTGCGTGAGGTAGATGTGGATTCGCAAGAACTCCGAAACCCCCTGATAGGCGGCGTCGGACGCGGACTGGGCTTCCAATGAAGAAAGGAGGGCTTGGAACCACTCGAATGAGGTGGTATCCTTGCAGACCCAGATGAATTCGACTCGGCGGAGACGGCGGGGCGGGTCTGGGGAGGCACGTAGGTGCCAGATATTTTTGAGGATGGAGGCCCATGGCGTCACGCCGATACCGGTACCGATGAGCACAGCGATTTCGTTCTCGAAGACGTCCTCGGCAGGAGCACCGTAGGGTCCGTCAACGCGAAGCTTGGGCATTTGCTGGCCGTTCTGCAGTGCGACTTCGTACATGCCCATGGGGTCGAGACCTTCTAGGTCGCGGGCTTGTGCCGGGCCGCATCCGAGGGCGTCACCTAGGGCACGGGTGAAATCGCCAACTTGGCGAACGTGGATGCTAACGTAGTCGTCAAAGGGGCAGGAAGTGATGGTGAAGGGGTGCCATTGAGTGTTGGAGACTTCGGGGACTTGAATGAAAAGCCATTGTCCGGGTTTGTATTTGAAGCCGGGCTTGCGGAATTGGATTTCCATTGCGTCTAGCTCGTCAGTAAAACCCTCGAGGATTGTCTATCGCGCAGCTGACTTACCGTATGGATGACGGACCACCTTCACAATCTCCGTTTCGCGTAGCGCCCGGATCTCGCGCCATAGTCGCTCGCAGAGGTAGAAGAACCCTGCTACGAGCTCCCATCGCCAGCCCTGATACCCAATGCAATGTTTCCAGAACCGCTCGCCCGCGAACGGCGAGTATGGCTCTGCGCTATCCCGAACAAAACAGCCCGTCGCATGAGTGTAGAGCCCAAGTAGGAACGGGATGAAGAGATGATGAGTGTACCAAAAGGTCTCAAACGACTGTTGACGAATCCGGTGATGTGCCGTGGTGTACATGAGCATCATGCAGAACAGCATTACATGACCGGTCACTCCCGCGGGCTGAGCATAGTGTATTTGTAGTGCTGTCTCGGGACGCAACTGCTTTCTCTCAATGTTGTAGAAACTGTAAAACGTTAGCTTTCCTTGCTTCCTGATCCCCCTAGAGATCGACTTACTTAACATAGTGGGCTGCAACATGAAGAATGGTAAACACAAGAGTCGCGTACGCCACCTGGCGATGAAACCATATATTCTCATCAAGAGGTAGCCACCGTAGCTTGGGCCGTAGAAACCTGACGAGATTCCTGCACATCGGCAACAAGATAAGTGTTCCATCGACTGTCAATACCAGGCCAGCGCCTCGCGAGATCCAGACTGAGTACGAAAGGACATTGAGTGGCGACAATGGCTCGCTCTTCGCTTGGTGATACCTGAACCAGTCAGTACTCCGCTCTATCTCTATCGCTTCACGTTGACGAACCATCCGTATGCAAAAATAGCAATATGCGCGCCCCAGAACCAAGTATAGAAGAATAGCTTTGAGGGAGCAAAGTAGGATTTCAGCGGATATCGGCCCATGGCGATAAGCCTACCGACCCGGTAAGGAAACGCGGTGTATCTTGACAGCGCACTGGATCATCGGCCGGCGATGACGGTGCTGGTATGAGGCGCAGAAAAACAGGCACGCTAGAAGCCGATCCGACTCGAGATGCTTGCTGGTAAAGGAGAGGACGACTGATGCCCTTTAAAACTTCGCACTATATAAATTATACAGCCCTGAAACCTAGACTCGTGAATGGTATGTCGTCAATCTAACGGGGCGAGTTGGGACGGACGTAGTGCCGCTGAGATAAAAGGCAGAACCCCGAGGGGCAAGAATTCGACGGTTCGGTCCCCTTTCCACTTCTATCAATAGCGAGCCGTGACGAGACTTCTTAATTAAGTAAAGGTAGCGTGGTGGCTTCGTGATCGGATTGCAGCGAGACTGATTGTGAGCACTCAGCGCAGAGGAATAGCGGGCAGTTGGGACACAAGGACGAGCGCCTGTCGGACCATGTTATCAAGTAATTCTCGGCCGGTAAAACGATGCAGATCAAATACTGGTCTTCAATGGTAGTGGAGAACCCGACGATGTGGTAGAGATGTGCAGGGGAGAGGGAAGATGAAGAGGAGAGGGGAAGGAAAAGGAAAGGCGCGGGTCGTGAGGTTCTGTTCTGCACCTGAGGAAGTTTAAGCAGCGACCAGCGCCCAGTCAGTGTTCAAAGCTCAGTGCCAACTGCTCAGCGCCCACTGCGCTAAACATTCAGTCCTAGACCAGGGTCACTGCGATCGTGCTCAATTATTGGCGGAGCGAGTAAACGGTCTCTGCAAGCCAGTCCAACTCTCCTAACCAGCGGGTCTCAGTCTGCTAATTCAAGAACCACTCCAGATCCTCCAGGCCTCTCCGGAACACGATGCGTTGCCCCATGGTTCGATACAGCTGACCTTATTCGACGATTGTGTTGTGACAAGCGATCCTGATTTCCGCCTGTCCTCCCAGCGATGAGACAATGCCCGATGGATGCTATCACAACCAGCCACGAACTCAGATCGAGTCATGATCTTCCCTCGAAGCGACCGTACTGGCAACTGGCCGCGATCCTAGAGCACGGCCATGTGCGCTATCTTCTGCAGCCTTCGGTGGTCGTTCTTCTATCCATGGAAAACCACAAGCGGACCCGCCATGTGGCTGGGAGAAATTTACGATGTTAGCGAAGACACTGATTGGTATACTGGAGATATTTGCAGAGGCGTCAGGTCATTCTCTCGCACTCGCGGTGCGATGATTTGCTGCAGCTTGCGAGGCCTGTTGAGGCGCTGCCCTATGGGAGGAGTTCTACAAGCGCCGTTCCACTCGACCCCAGCAAACGAGAGAAAGGCTTGGGAATGGCACCAGCGAGCACGAGGCGGTGCCAAATATAGATATCTGGACGAGTCAAGGCTAGACTCAAGCGGAATCCATCTCCGCGCAATCTATTAAGACTACCCAGCCCTTGGCACGAGGGGACACGAAGAGCTTTCAGTGAAAGCCTACTTGGCTCTGCACGGTGACCACTTGTCACACGGGGAATACCTGAAAGGGTGCTGATCCCGTGCGAAGAACGGATGGGCCGGTCTGTATTATTGGAAAGGACGGTGAAGGCCGAGTCGCCGCGGTCTCGGGGAAAACAATCATTGTCATCTCCAGGGTGTTTCAAGTTCGACGGTAAGAAAGAGACCTTGCGAGGGATCTATACTCGTCACTGAGGTATTGAGTCTGATGGCATGGTTTAAATTGCGACTGGAGCCTTGGACAAAATATACATTCGACCGCCGCCAAGACTGGACGAGACGCAAATAGAAACCATGAGGGTATTCATCCATGATGAACCTGCTTCCCCGCTTCGCAGTCCGATTCTTCAGAAGTTTGTCCTGCGAGCACGGTTGGCTACTGATCAATGACATTGCCCAAGCAGCAGACCCGAGCGGCGGCTAGACTGCGCGTGGGCCCCACGAATTCGCTGTGGGATCTTCTCGGCCGTCACATTTAGGCATGCGACTAATGCGGCCAGTCCCTCCCGTCCCCGCGTCCTCGATGCCCATTTGCCCTGCTCCTGCTTGTCGTCACGCCTCTAAGCGCCGGGCAGGGGTTCCCCTCGCACATGTCCAATGCCCCCTCTCCAATCAGTGACCTGCCTCCTTCTGCATCTGAAGAAGCCAAGCGGCGGCGTCGGACAACCTAGCTGCTTCTGATGCCTTATTGGTTGGAGGGCTAATCATCCCGGCGTCGAATCGGGCCCCAGTTGAAGCACGCCTATCACAACGGCAGGAAGGTGGGATGCATCGCTACCGTGCGAAGCTATGTAATCCGCGGCCCTCCCACAAGCGGTCGGGTCTCCCTCGCCTGAACGTGGCATGATTCCCGTCAAGACACTATCTTGCTCAATCCGTTTGCTAGATCTCGGCATGATTGTGAAGGTCGTGGCAAACCACGTTGATTGAACCCGAAACCGATTTCTGCAGACTCGACCCCTCAAAGTAGAAGACCAGCACGACTCCACCGTCATCTGCCATGTCAAACTGCACGACGAATCGACGAGTGATATTCCTCAACGAGACACACGGCTGATCTCAAATCCCGAACCTGAGGCTTCGTTTAATCTGCGCATCGACGAGTTGACGACCGCACTTTCGCAGGACGGAAGCGCTGAACATCTTTCTCTACATACACCAGGAGTGTCGTCGACCTCAAGATGGGCCGTCTCATCAAAAACCACTGGGCCCGCCTCATCGTCCTCACAGCGTCCGTCTGTACGTACCTCAACCACCACTGCCACCATCAGATTCATCTCCAATCTAACAAAACCAGACCAAATAGGCAGCGCAATTGAAGCCTTTATCTGGCCCAAGATTTTCTGGGACACTTGGACCCGAAACCTCGACGGCGCGGTCACCCCCGTACCTGTCCTGCAAATATTGAACCTTTTAATGGGCCTCCTGGGCGTCGCCTGGGAATGGCCACTAAAATACCTCGCGGGGACGACGGCGCATCGCAGCATCGAATTTCGGCTGTTGCTCTACCCGCTCAGCTCGATTCTTGCGGCGCTTATATACCAAGGCACGAACGCAGCGATCTACTATCTGATTGGGATCGCGGTCTATTTTTGGGCGTATAGTGAAGGGGAGGTTAGTTTCTAAAGCAAAGACTGTTTGAGATGCTTGACCCGTTTGACTGACGAGTTTGTTGATCTAGGTCGTATGCCCCGAACCCTGGACTTTACCGAAACGAAGGATTCCGAAAGTATAGCATCAATTGATTCACGAGGCCTACGCAGCGCGGCGTTTTCGGATTGGGATAGTGCTCTGGTAGCACCTGTGCATATATACTTCGACCTCATATAGATATAATACCCACGGTAAAATTAATGATGACTATAACACACTTGACCCCGTTCATTCCCATTTAATGGCAAATTCCTACTTGTGGGTTAAAATAGACTTCATATGTAAAGACCAGTCTCCACATGCCTGTCCGCAGCGGCCTTCCATCCGACAGTTCAAGTCTCAGGAGGTGTTAGGCACTAGAACCAAATGTTACGAGCTAGTTACGTACTAGAGTGCAAGCACTGATGCTCCCTAGATCGTTCCAACGACTAATCGGACCGAGCTCTATGCAATCACAGGACCAGAATGACAATCGACCTCGCGTTGTCGAACTAGAACAGTTTGTATGAGTGAGGTATGTGCTGTTTCCTCTGCGTGGCATGTATCAGACCAAATCGGAATATCTGATAAGGTCAGAGATGCTTACTAGCTGTCTTTCAGGCCTTGTTGAAATAAGTGGATGGATGGTAATGGTGGCTGACTTTCTGTGCTTTACATCGTATCCCCTGGCTTAGAGCAGCTGCTTACGTGCGTGGGATACAGATCCCGTAGATAGGGCATGTATATAGGCTGGAAAATGAACCTTACCTAATAAAGCAGTGATTTCAGTAGAGCTTACTAACATTATTTACTCAATATACCGTAGTAGACATCCGAGTAATGCCATAACTTGCTTAGGATACTTTCAATTGGCAGTATTTGATCCTGTTCCATAGGGTCTGGTATGTGAATTTTCCTAGATCTGTGAAGGTTCTAAAGGCCACAGGAGATTTGAAGATATTGACAGGACTCTTGCCTACCACACGGCTGGGCTGCTTACAACATTCATTGGGTTAGCCTTCTTGCCAGCGGCTTAAGATAGGATCTGAGTCCGGTCGTTATTCATGCTGAACCAAACTAGATCTAGATCAACGTCTTCTCGCATATCCTAAAATGGCTCATGCAAACTTCCTTCCAACTCTAACAGGGGAAAGTACACTTAGTTGTAGCACCCTGCCCTGAAATAGTAGCCCAGTTATCCTTTGTGCATCCATCCTCGTTGAAGTCGCGGTGCTCAGCGGCATAGTCAACATATCCGTCAGATAAGTCCCAGTTGGTTGTGACACTATAACTCAGTTAATTCTTGCCTCGAGAGTTGGTAATGGGTTATGCTATTGTAATGCCCCAGGAGGGTACCAAGGCACGTACCAAATCCTCCACGGAAGCTGAGAGTTGTAGCAGTGATCTTTGGCAACATGGCTACATTCTGTGTCTAGAGTATCCTTCCGGCCATCGCCATAGTCTAGAGTTGCGCCGCAAGTGTAAGCGTTGTCGCCTCCGACGACAGGGTTCTATATCAGAGATGGATGGTTAGAATCATCAGAGACAATTATACGAATGTAGAGCAGGTATGCTTGTTTTAATGGGGCTATACCTGGGTTAGGGTAAATTGGAGTGATAAGGTGCAGTCTGCGAGCACACTGGGTGCTATAGCGACGAGCGCAGTGAGGAGCTGGATTTGTTTGGAGATCATTTCAGATGGGCGTCTGTTTAACGAGTCAGGAATAGATACCGGCTGCGTAACTGCTTCTCTAGTTGACATAGAAGGGGATGTCGACGACAGCTTTATACCTCATGCTATGCACCTCTACGATCCGAAGCTGGACTGACCCGAGATAAGGCGTACTCTATGATTCAGTCCGCGAAGTAAGAATGCTAGAATTATCCACGAGGCAAATTCTGAAATCGTATAATAGATGATCGGCCTCCTTAATTGACCATTGATGTTCACGAAATCCTAAACAGTGAAAAGCGTCTTAAGAGGCAGTGCGGGTCGATATCTCAGCTGCATTACTCCAGGAGCGTAGATCATGCCTAGTATAGATTAGAATTGGACTATGTCTAGTGAATTAGGCGTACACTTGCGATGAGTGCCTTAAGTCGAATCTATTACTCTGACGCCGTCTGCCTGCTCATTCGCCTCCTAGAATTAGACAGGGTGCTTAGGATACAACCGGTAACTACTAGGTTATGCTATCAGTAGACAGTTAGCGTTGTATATCCTCTCAGACGCTCCTCATCGATCAGCTCGGATCTATCAGACTTAAACCACAGCTCAAGATATTAGCAAGCTGAACTGCTCTGGCTTTTAAGTGCGTGCTCAATACAGCGGACGCTCTTCTAGTCATCCTTCTAGACGTGGAAAGCTCCCTGCGTAGCCGGGCAAGGCTGTTTCTGTCTATTGAAATCTGTGGGTAAGACTGTGGGAAGCCTGGAAGGGCAGCTATACTTCTACTGGCAAGAGCCCGACGATCACTCCAACGTAAGCTATTTAACAGCTTATCTGCTTCGAATTCCTAGTTGCTGCCTATATTGATCGATGATCCAAACAAACAGATTCCCAAATATCTATGACAGCGGAACTCTTGCTAATCTCTCCCTAATTTACTGGCTTCGGCTTGGGTCTTAATACAATCCCGGAAAGTGAACCTCATGGCAAGGCTTAATTATGGTCCGAAGCCCGTGCTAGAGATATACCTGGGGGCCTAAAGCGCTGGGGGCCTTATGTATGTGGCCTAAACACCTACAAGTTCGGAGGGATCAGCGCAGATAGCTGAGGCGTTGTGCCTATGTACTAATGGCCAGTGTAGTAAGATCGGATGAATCGGCCCCGGAACAGCAGACCAGCTATGCCAAACCGTGTCTCAGTCTGCACTGGAATAACAACGAGAAGGCTTGGTGCCTGCGAGTTCGAGATGAAGGAGGGCCTAGAGACTCTAGATGTTGCATGCCGGTGGGTTTACGCAAGTGATTGTTATAAAAGTCTTATTCATATTTACTAAAAAGGCCCTGCCTCCACAATCTCTACATATAATCATGGCTACTGCTGTACGAGCCAGTCCAGCAATGCAGGCCCTAGCAGACTAGGTTAGAGGTAGGCAGGTTGAAGGCCCATGACTTTTACCGCCACGCATCAGAGAGTAGGGCCACAAAAATGGTAGAGGTTTTGAGTGGTATTAGGGTAGCGTAGGCCCTATTCGATGCCTACACCGACGTATCTCTGGGCCTCCCCATGCCTAGGTTCTTATATCCCCTTCATATGTCTAGACTTCTGGTATACATAGACGTTGATATCTGAATTCAGACACGCATTATCTATCCAGTGCAGATCATCATCTGGTTGAGTCTCATACTCAAATCTAACCAGCTTGTGGAGCAGTCAAGCTTCACTCTAAGGATCAAAGGCCCATTTATTATGCTAAAAAGAACTCTCACAAGGTATAAACAAGTACATTACACAGACAGTAGCTGACAGAGAAGTCGTTGCTTGGACTGGTCTTGATCACTATCTCAAGTAAGGGTTAATTTCCTGCGCTAGCTTACACCGAGTAGCGCCTCCCACAATAGTCCCATGGGGAAACCTCAGCATGATTCAGTAGCTCAGACTTCTTGTTACAATGGCTTCCCATCACGGAATGTACAAGTTACCCCTTTGGACGGCCAGGAAGGGTTGACATGTTTTCATATAAAGTGTCTTGTGAGTGAGCCAGGTGTCAAGTGCTTTAAAGAGCGGTGCTCGTGGATTTTTGCTCAATAGGGTTGGATACTAGTTATGAGTTATGAGTACTTAATAGCAAAGTCGCAGCTTCCCGTCACCGTCTGTTATGATTGTTCTCAATCTACCAGTTAACCGGTGCTACTATAACTCTAGATACACTCATTATGTGATACTAGCAAACTGTAATCCTAGTCTCTTGGCTGCCCAACCTAAGCAAGGCAACCATGGAGTCCACCACATGCTCTACATCCATCTTTTCAGTCTCAAACAACTGTAGCTTCGGTGCATTCGACTTGAACATAACCGCCAGAGCCCAGTACACCTCCGCATACGCCAGGCTGCGTTTTGTTCTGGGCGTTAGCGTGCGGAAAATTCAAGAACTCGAACGGATCTGGGTAGACCTCAGGGTCAGTGTGCAGGCTGTATGCAGCCATGCCCACGGGGGTTCAGGCGGGATGGTCCATTGTTTGTAGTGCAGGGCCGCGTCTGGAAAGCGCGGGGGAGACGGCGCATAGTGCCGTAGCTGAGTCTATTCCAGTTTAGACTGCCGTTACTTGACTGCACAGTTTGAGTCGAAAGTAGGCAGGGAACGTACCTCAGCCCTTCTTGAACAAGGGCGTGCAGATAAGGCAGTCTCTCGAGCTGTTGCCAAGTAGGCATACTAGTAGGATACTGGGCCATGACACCCTCCAGCTCCCCGGCTCGCCGGTCTCTTATATGGCTATCACGTAGAATATAATAGCAGATAAGGCTGAGCGTGCTCGTGACTGTGACAGTGCCTGCACCAAACAGCACCATGGTCTCGCTGGCGAGGCGCTCAGCGTCAAGTTCAGACTCAGGCAGCCCGCCAGCGCTGGAAGGGGAAAGGAGTTGGCGGAAAAGAGAATTCTTGGTTTCTTGTTGGACCTTTCTAGCGTCAAGACTGAGGCTCTATCTCTTTGCGTCGTTGATGTGTCTTGTAGCAAGCTGGTTTAATTATTGACATGTTAGGATGGCTTTTTGGAACGTCATAGAGAAGGAGATGTACCTCGTGCGCGAGTCTGTACGAGGCCAGTACCGGGAATATGCGGAGGAGTGTGATGGGTATCAGTTGAGCAAGGCTGGTTTATCCTGTTCTTAGTCGTTGTAATGCTCAGGGCTATAGGGTCACAAACAATATCGGAATAGGGAAATGCATGAGGAGAGGAAGTCGGTGGATTCCTGCCAGGAGGAGTTGATTCCTAGACACTTGCTAGCCATCGCATTCCGCTAGGGCATGCTGCAGACAGACCAGTCTTTTCCAAACTCCGGCTTGTTCATCATCACCGGTCCTGCCTCCGAGCAGATATGAGTGATCATGTCAACCGCAAAGGCAGAGAAGACATCGGCAAGTCGGAGGACGCGCCCTGATCCGCTGTAGCTCTGCAGCCGGTGGTTGAGCAATTTGGCTTCTTTGACGATCAGCGGCTCGAGCCGGTCAATCTCCATACGAGAGAAGAAGGGATCTAGAGGCTTACGACGCAGCCTGTGCAGTTCGTGGCCCACGGTCATCACAATCGAGCCTGGCTTGTTAGCTGCAGTTGGCTTTGATACCTACTCCATAGAAAAGGTAATACTTGCCATCAACGCCGATATTTGATGGCGCCCATTTCTCCGTGCGGCGCGTATTTCCAGCCACGTATATCTGGTTATAGAACTCTGGGTCTTTAATCACGATCTCGTGCGGGTTGATCCGGACAATGGGGCCTACGACTTAGTTGATATTGACGATTGACTATGGGTAGGTTCAAGACATAACGTATTTATCATGCATCTGGTTCACCTCGTAAACATACTTGCCCTGCCGGATCACATCATAGTAGAACTCATACCATCGCGTCGCAGCCGCAAGCTTGGGGCCTGGATAACCAGCCAGTGGGTGGAAATAAAGCCGGTAGATGATGAGTGAGGCGCAGTAGAATGTGACTCCTGCAGCAACGACGATGTATACATCATTAACCAGAAAAGGGGCGAAGTTTTCAGAGTCCCGGTCTCCGTAGTTTCACTATTGTTGGGAGAGTTATGCACTGGGATGGGGGCTCAGGGCGACTGTAGCCCTTTTATGCAGTTCAATACCATTCTCATCTTGACAGACCCCTTCCCGAGAACAGGAGAGACTAGACTAACATTAAGAATAAGAAGGCGGCTTCCACATGACCCTAAAACAGGGATATTGCAGTCATATCATCTGCTAGGATGTGCATTGGCTCTCATGAACGTATGTAATGCCTATCTTACGCTGGCTACTCTTCTCAGCCCAGCAACGAGCTGCAGGGTCGGAGGTATGCACAAAAAGTCAGTTTGCAAATACTCATCAGCAGTCCATCTTCCTCGGTGGCACGCTGCAAGTAGCACAGACCTGACGTGTTCGTCATTAATTTCGTATGTGGGTATTACCGCACCTGGCAGAGGAAGTATACTTTGGGTGTTATCAGGAGCACACTTGACGGGCTGTCTGTTTATAACGGCCTTTTGGATTGCGAGATAGCTAGGTACGAGTTAGGTATGTATGTAGAAACTTACTGTGGTTCTTTTTCATGGAGTGGGCATTGTGCACTAAAGATGCATTGGAAGGATGGATTGACCTTGGAAGTGTGCAGATAAGATAGAATCGTTAAGGTAATTGGCTGCATGCCGGCTCGTTTATGTCATTTTACTTTCGCCGTAGACAATTCTTATGTTTGGTCCATCGTGAGTAGCATCGGCGCCGGATACGCGGATTTGCTCTCTTTGGCCAGGCCAGAATACGGGCTTTCAGTATGTACTTAGTATGTGCCAAGTACGCAAGGAGACGACTTCCTGTATTTAGGGCCTGTCCGCGCAATACTATTAGTAGATACACCACGGATTGTAAATTCGGTAAAAGAAGAATCCCATATTTGAGAGCATCTATGCCGATAGGACAACTGAACAAGCCTATACGCTTTGACACCAATGCATAGACATTCCTCATTCCTCCTTCCACAAAGTCGCACTGTCTCTACCCACAGCAGGGTCACACTCTGGTTTACTGCGCTCATATCCCGATTTGTCGCAATTCCTGTGCACAGGAGAACACGGTAGAATATATCGCAGTTGGAAATCATTCTGGTCTGAGTTGGGTGGCGTTGCAATTTCAGTCTGCGTGGAGTCAGCAGTGGCAGTGGTGGCAGTATTAGCACCTTCCACATTCCAAAACAGACATAATCGCCTGTTCTGAATGAGCCTGAATGAGCCAGTTTGTCTCGACGATATGACCACGCGCAGAAAAATGCTCGAGCAGTATCCTATGAACGATGAAATAGGACTCATTGCAGGAGGTCGTCGTTTGATATCGATAGTCGGGACCGGTATCAGAGGTAAAAAGGACAATATGGCGCTTGACCAGCTAGATCTGGGTGCTCTCTTCATTTCCGTCGATGCATTACGGCCGTGCTGGGCGCTAGCAATTTCCGCATTGCAGATGGGCATAGCCCACTCAGACAGTCGAGCTCTTCAGACGCTGGACGAATGGATCATGCTGTTGTACTGGCAGGGTCAAGTTCCCAAACTTTTACATTTATGGCTAGGTAGTAGCTTGTTCAAGTTCAACAAGTGAGAGATCGAGTTGAAACTGCCGGTCGAGGGAAGCAAGCAGTGTCTCTCATGCAGTGCACCCTTGGCCGCATTGGCATTGCATAGATGGGCCGCAAAGATCTGTGCTAAGAAAGTGCAGCAAGGCGTGCTAGCCCATCCCGGTCTTTGCATAGTCACTAGACAGGTTTGATTGTGGAGAGAGAGCACTGGGACTCTGATGAACAGATAAAGAATTGGCAGTAGAAAATGGCCGGGTGTTGTGGAAAGTTGAAGGCATGTTGGTATAATGTTTAATAAGAGAAGTAGGAGAACAACTAGGCATAGGGATGCACGTATTAAATATACCTCTGTTCTGCCAGTAGGGCTGGTGGTACTTGGCCCAGTCGCACTAGGGCAAGGATCTAACCCACTTGTGGTCGGTGCTACTACGGCAGACTCATGGCCTAGGAGAGCTATGTCTAGCGCCTTTACTATCAACCTCCGAGATGTGCGTTCTCTTTCAGGTGTTTTGCTACAAATGAAACGAGTCTGATAAAGGAGACTGGATTGGACGTTCAGCCAGACGTCCCTACACAAAGGACAAAGGCAGCTGCAGCAGTACGCAAGCATGCATCTGCTGACAGCAGATTTCCTCTCTCTCTTTTCAATGTTAAATATGTCCCCAGGCGGCGAACTCATTGGCGGCATTGAATGTCACCAACGCAGATGAGGCAAGATGGCTACATACTACTTCTTGCAGCCATAATTACCTTTTCTACTGCTCATATTTCTGGGATTGTATAAGTCTCGATTATTAGAAACGAGTTTATAACCAGCAGAGTATGCGAAATTCTTGGCCAAATAAGATTATATCTCCGACAGCACGAAACGGCAAGACCCTAGAAACTCCAACTCAACAAATTTCCTATTGGGGATGTATCACGGCCGGTTTAATGAAAAATATGAGCTTGCTAGCCTTGATTCAGAGACAAGCCACAGAAATATATTGAGAGAAAGCATGACGGTGATAAGAGACATTGGACCTTTTATCCAGGACAGGTAGGGATCAGCTCATTTAGGGCTCAAAGACGCCCTTCCGCATCGTCTCCTTCGGCTTCTCCACAGTCACATAGCGAATTGTACTTCTCGTCTGCTTAAAATGTGTTGTTCCGTATCTGAGCAGCTCAGCAAAAGTCCCTGGCTCGATATCCTTGCCCTGATTCTCCTCCCTATCCCACAATGAACCTAGCGCGGGCGTCTTCGTCAAATTCTCCCCGTGCGTGATCTTTTGCATGCTGCACTGGGACAAGAAGTGCCAGACAACCTCGTGCGCCTTCTTGTACTCTTCGCTCTCCGGATCGCCATCTGTCCGTGTGGCCATGATCCTAAACAGATTCTCTCCACGAAAACCGACTTTCTCCTCAAACCCCCAGTTCTCAGGCAGGACATCGAACCAGAGGATATTGTTGACAGCATAATCAGCACAGCTGAACCCGTCTCCCGCGTCTTCCAACATTGTCAGTCGAATCCAAGCCAAAACCTGCGAAATGTAGTCGAACACCGTAGCCGGATCAACAATAAACTCCCACTTGAAACCCCTCTTTGCCGACGCAGAGAAGTCCAGATGTGCGGCAAACGCAAATAACGGGTGCTTCGTGAGTCCCTGGAAGTTAGTGCGGTCTTTCCACACATACAGGAAGAGCTCATGCCACCGTCGGATGAAAGGGTCGCCCTTGCGGCTCGCAACGAAATGGTTCGCCATTGTTGTTCCATACATCCAGGGTACAGAGACATTGAAAGGCGTGCAAGGGTCCTCTAGCTGAGCCCAGCAGATCCGGTCCAGCGATCGGGTCAGAATAATGCCTACATCCATGAACACCCCGCCGTGGAGAAGAAGACAGGCGCCGCGCAGGAAATCGGCGCTATGGGGTCCAGTATACGGACCGTCCATTGTACTGTTCACAAACGTTTCGGGAAGGAGTTCTGGAGGAATATATTGGAGTGCATGGTTGGGCGAGCCAGGGACGGTGTCGAGGACACGGATCGTCCATGACGGCCCGCAGACGCGTTGCCAGTCTGCTACATTGCGCTGGCACCAGGCGGGCATTGCATCCAGCCCGGCATGCCAGAAGGCCCAGATGTTTTTCTCGGACGTGACCGGCTGATAGCTTGAGAGGGAGGAGATAATCTGCTCGTTGGTTCTGTTGTCCAGCGGCTCTGCTCGTTCGAGCTGATCGCGGTATTCGTCTGGAATCTGGAGGTTGATGAGGGACATTTCTGCAGGACTGTGTCTGGAAAATGGTAAGATGGAATGCTGATCGAGTCTGGATGTGGGATATTTATAAGTTCTCACTTGTCAGTACGGATCCTTAGCTGAGGCTTTAGCCCGGGGTTGGGCTTCCTGTCAGCAATTAGCGTGGCTTTTTTAACTCACCAGGTTTTAGCTTTCGCAGCTCATTGGCGCGAATGGCACAGGATTCACCAGCTGCAGCTCATTTAGCCATAGTAGAGAGCGAGTCGAGGCCTGTTCCATGGTAGCGGGACTGGTAGAGCCAGGACCGAAGTGGGAGCTTTTGGTATTTCCGCTGGACGAGCTAGCGGTGTATGGCCGACGCCTGGGCGCCATTGCGCAGTCAATGGCTACCACCACCTTTCTTCATATTATTGCACTCTTTGTTCCATGCGGATTACGGCTTACTACTAATTCTCTTCCTTATGCGGCGAGGCAAGATTGACCAATTATATTCTGGTCTCAAAGACATACGAGTAGTTCAGTGAGCATGAGCTTTATTGAGAAAATTTATCTTTTTCGATCAGTTATCAGTGTCGGGTGACGCCGAACAGACCAATTCAGACATTATAGGGATCTTAGTAGGAATATGTCGACCGTATGTGACAGCTAGTCGTATAAGGGAAGTTTCCTATTTCAGATATTGGAACTGCAAGCTCTGGCTAGCCGATGCTTGTGCAGAGATTTCCGCCTTTTTCATGGCCCAAAGTTATATCTCTTCCAACTGCTGTATTAGACCAGGTTGCTTATTATTTCTTTGCATTTAAACCGCCCAATAGAGCTAGACTGGAAGAATCAGACATCTTTTATATCACTGCGTTTAATGCTGGTAATTATGTCTAGTCTAATGCTTCATAGTTATAAGCCTGGTCTCTATCAACTCTTTCTCATATGAAGCTATAGCTTTCTCTTCAATCTATATTGACTTCGCCAAGATGTTGAATTACTAAAAATCAGGCTCGACTACCAACGGGGTTTTAGAGTACTAGTCCGCGAAGGTCTTAAATATGTAGCAAGCAAGAGAACAAGCTAGAGGAGATTCCTGCAAATAATATCATATTGAGGAAAATTCAGCAAAGACTACAAGATAAAGATATTGGAATACCTATTCTAAGCTATTTGTCCTCACAACTCCTTCGGAATCATTTTACCTGCCCTGCTGCTTCGCTGCATTGTGATTATACTCACGTATTCTTAACTCAATCACGTCATGGCTCTGGAATTCGACCGAGAACCATTGATCAACAACAACCCCACATTCTGACTTACTATAACAGCCTTGAATCAAGATTGGGTACCGGCTGCTTCTAAATGGGACACGACATTTTGGTTACTATGAAAAATGACACCTGGTGGTTCCACTAAGCAAGGCTTTGCGAAATATGGAAGATAAGTTAGCAGCATCGTTAGACCTTAGACCTGGCTCTTATGTTATTGATGCTGGATGTGGCATTGGCCACGTTGCTTTTCAATTAGCGAGCAAGCATGGCCTTAGAGTTGAGGGTATTGGCATTGTCGAGCATCACCTACTCAAAGCAAGGCGAAATACCTCTCGATCAGGTCTTTCCAAGGTCGAATCTCTGTGCAGAGAATGGATTATCACCATCTAGAAATTCCGAGGCCGGCATCTACACTATGGAAAATTTCGTAGCAACGGAGCCTGAGGCTGTCCTAGCAGGGACTTCCCGTACCCTAAAACCAGGAGGTCGTCTATCATTGTTTGAGTATGACCATGAGCTGGACGAAACGTCCAAGATGTGATGGGACAGTCTATGCGCAAGATCAACGGATTCGCTACGATGCCGACAAACATTTTCTCGCACCCAGGGGTATTCCAGCGGATGCTTGAAGGTGCTGGATTCACGAATGTGACTGCGCAGCATTATTCGGACAATACCAAGCCTATGACACGACTGTTTCACCTGATTGCCTACATTCCTCACCTTATCGTCACGTTCCTCGGCTTGGAAAAATACTTTATTAATACGATAGCTGGAGTTCTTCAGTCTTACCGTGGCCGCAACCACTGGCGTATCTGGCCCTCTCAGCAACGAAACGAAGCCGGGGGAACCTGTCGAAGGAGCAAAAGATCGGTGATTATGCCCTCGAAACTCAACCTACGATTCGTTTAATCTTGGTGATTACTGGTTATTGGGACCTCAATAAATTAGCCATGCCCCTCCCTTCAATTTAAAGTCCATTGTTTCCTGGCCAGTCATTCGTGAAGTGCTTAGCTTCTTCCTAATTTTTGCACCTTGCGCCTTTTTCATTTTCTTTCACTCTTTCTTCATTTCTTTTCTTTTTCTTCCCTTGTCTCTATAAACTTGTTGGTAACTAATTGCGTGTGGCTCCAAAATGAACAGTACTATGTTTTTTGGTAGTCAGCACGCAATCACGGAACAATTAAGAGAAAACAGTTTAAATTAAGAGTTTCAAATCATGAATAACCTGAATACCTTGA
Organism: Aspergillus nidulans FGSC A4; assembly: GCF_000011425.1. Classification (NCBI taxonomy): domain Eukaryota; kingdom Fungi; phylum Ascomycota; class Eurotiomycetes; order Eurotiales; family Aspergillaceae; genus Aspergillus; species Aspergillus nidulans. Next base: position 2,477,267 of record NC_066261.1, on the reverse strand, counting down.
TGGAAGCCTGGAAATTAGGATCGTACGACCAAATAGACTGTTACCAAGGAGGAGCTACCCTAAGGAAGGAATGGATTTGTTTTGACCAATGTACACACTCGGGGTTGCATGAACGCGAAAATAATATCTTTGACATAGATATATTATCGAGCAGAACGTAGAAAAACATATTATACCGACTGAGATAATGATCCTAAGAGAAACAGCCATGGCGGGTCAGCATTAGCAGAAATACCTTTTCTGGGGCCAGGAGAGTGGTGGTAGAACGAGGTGTCCTTTAATTCAGTCGCTAGCTTGCTTAATGAAGCTGATTTTAAAAGACTTTGAAGAAAGGAAGTCGTTCTAGAGTGGGATATCAGAAAGTGTACGGCAGGAGGAGCTTTTTGATATCGATGGCCAAAGATGAACTATATTGATCAGATATACTCAGGGACTGGTGAAGGGACGGAGAGAAATGGGGACTAATGGACTTCAATCTGGGACTTGGAATGAGGTGGCAGATGGACAAGTCAATACACATATCGCAACCCTTTCGGGTATTATTCATGTATCTGCTACTTGATGGCGAATTCAATTAGGCGTGCCAAAACGTAGAACTTGATTATATCCCCAGTGTGAGAATCGAAAGATGCGAGGGGTGTCTGCTGGTCCAGTAAAATCAGCAATTTTACTGATATTATCGAGACAGCACCGGTGCAGATACCTGAAGGGTTTTGAGCTTTGAAATTGTTAGGCCCTTAGAGTTGGAATACGCTGTCTGCCTGGCTAGTGAAGATTAACCCCGGCCATGACTGGAGCTGGTATGTCGGCTGTACTGACTGCGACGTTAGAGAAATGGCGTCCAACTAGGTTGACACAACACAACACAGTCAAAAGACCCGGTGGCTGATTATTGCTTGCGTAGGGCAGTCTATTGAGCTGCATGCATCACATGCAGACTTTTGTTTGAACTTTGATATTAGGTTTCATGCCAATGGGGAGACCAAGCCAGAGCCTACGTGGCTGCAAATGGCGCAGGAGATAATATATTAGCCAAGGGCGTGGCACGCCGCTATTTCACATCTCAGTTCCGCAACAGCTAACCACTCGCTAATACCGAATTGCGTGGTTCGCCAGGTCTCGCTTTCTTCTGCCCTAGATTATAGTGTGTCCGACAAATCCCCGCGCGCTGTTGCTAGGTCATAAGTATCTCGGTCCGACATCGTCTGAGTGTGCGTGCCATACCCCGAGTGGCTATCTCCGTGCAGAATTTCTTCTTAATGCGGAGCAACTAGACTTTTCAGAATGGTCTAGACAGATTAATCTGAGAGAATCAGAAAATCTTTGCGGAGAGATACCCTATGCGCTTTCATCCCCAATGCTCAAGACCCCGTAGGGATGGGTATAAATACAGCATGAGATGTTCTAAAAAGTAAGTAACAAACCACAAGACTCAGATTTGGCCGCTTCAATCTGAAAACAGCTCACCATGAAGTCTCTCCTCGCCCTTGTGGCAGGAAATCTCGTCACTGCTGTGTCTGGTCATGGGTATTTGACTGTCCCCGCAAGCCGTACCCGTCTGGGCTTCGAGGTAAGCAAATCTCAGTCTGTTTCAGTATGCACCAGGTTCTAATGCGTGCGTGAGTATAGGCTGGAATAGATACGTGCCCGGAATGCTCGATCCTCGAGCCGGTATCTGCATGGCCAGATCTGACTGCGGCCCAGGTTGGTAGAAGTGGTCCCTGCGGTTACAACGCTCGGGTGAGTGTGGATTACAATCAGCCTGGAGATTACTGGGGAAACGAGCCGGTGGTCTCCTATACTGCTGGTGATGTCGTTGAAGTACAGTGGTGTGTAGACCACAATGGGGATCATGGTGGAATGTTTACATATGGTATCTGCCAGAACCAAACCTTGGTGGACCTGTTCTTGACCCCTGGCTATCTGCCAACAAACGAAGAGAAGCAAGCTGCAGAAGACTGCTTCTTAGAAGGTGAACTCAGTTGCCTTCATGTCCCCGGACAGACCTGCAATTACAACCCCGATTGCAGTGCAGGTGAGCCATGTTATCAAAACGACTGGTTCACCTGCAATGCTTTCCAGGCAGACAACAATCGCGCATGCCAAGGGGTCGACGGGGCAGCGTTGAACTCCTGCATGACCACGATCGCCGGTGGATACACCGTGACCAAGAAGATCAAGATCCCCGATTACTCATCCAGCCATACCCTCCTCCGATTCAGATGGAATTCGTTCCAGACAGCCCAGGTGTATCTGCACTGCGCTGATATTGCTATTGTGGGTGGTAGTGGTTCATCACCTAGCCCTACTTCGACCACATCCACTGCTACCTCAACGACTACACCTTCTTCCACCAGCTGCGCGTCCGCAATCTCTATACCGGTGACGTTCAACGCGCTTGTTACAACTACCTATGGTGAGAACGTGTACCTTGCCGGATCCATCAGCCAGCTAGGTTCCTGGTCGACTAGCTCTGCCGTTGCTCTATCTGCCAGCAAATATAGTTCGTCCAGCCCACTATGGACCGTGACAGTCGACCTCCCAGTCGGGGCCACATTCGAATACAAGTATATCAAGAAGGAGTCGGATGGAAGTATTGTCTGGGAGAGTGGCCCGAACAGGAGCTACACTGTGCCGACTGGCTGTTCGGGGACAACCGCCACAGAGAGTGGTGCATGGCGGTAGACTAATGATAAGTTCCTGTGGATGAAGATCTGGAGAGTAGCTTGAGAAATCTGCGCAACAGTAAACACATATCACGCGGTCAAGTTCCGCTTTTCTTATCACATTAATGCTAGACCTTGTTCCTGGTTTTCAGCTCGCAGTGTCTTCGTTCCAGAGCGCTTGCTCTGAGCCAAGGAAAATACTCCATGGCAGTGCGTCATACATCACCGCCTGTCCCTCTGTCTGCCTTGGCTAGCTCTGTCTCCTTGTATCCGGAACAACCCCTAAGCCTATAAATGAAGGGCGAAGCAAGCGAATAACAACAAATTAAGATGGTGGCAATCTTCCAGGGCCTGAGCAAGCTCAGGCCGCTACAATTTTCGACAGGAATAGTTATTGACCTATGAACCAGCTGTCAAAGTCTTCTTGTCCAAGATACGCTTTCAGTCACTTCAAAAGACAGGTGAGGCAGAAACCTCAGTAGTTTGTGATCTACTGAGTCTAAGCACTGCTTGAGCAACGCCACCCGTCTGCGTTAGGCTGAAACAGCCAAGACTCTCTGATTCGTGGTGGGAAAAGCCATCAGAGTCTGCCCTAGACTGGGCCTAGGTTGATCTAGGCCTGCCATACAGAGGCTCGGTTCAGCCCCGAGCTGACAGTAGAGAGAGTGTGGAGAAGCCTGGAATCGGAGTCGCCCGTTTAGGCGCGGAGGCCGTACAGGGGACGGACAAGTGGCCAACCACATAGCCGTCTATTGTGGATTGGATCATGGAACTTGGTGGAATGATTGGATACATAGACCGTTGAGCCTCGCAAATGATATCCTCTTGGTCAATCCTGGGTCCCAAGAACGGATCGATGTACGCACATTGAGCTGCTGTATACCCTATTCTCACCCTGCTCTCACCGGCGGCAATATGTAGCTTCCAGGTTCTTAAGCAGAAGATGCAGAAGCTGAGATCGTTGAGAGGCTTATACCTTGGTAGCCCGGCTTCCTCAAAACTCTCCAAGAGCGTTATTTAACCTGAAGGCAGGCCTAATTCGGAAAGTAATGGTGAAGTATACTGCCCATGAGTCTGCAACCGAAACATTCAACTTTCTTCTACTCGAGACCCCGTGTTGGAATGGGCCACGCCCTACGTCTTTTCGGGAGTGCTACCCATACTGCAACCATCGGCAGCAAGGAGCCTGATAAGGCTTAGAAACCGAACACTTTCCCGTGGCTGGTCACAAGACTGGCCTATTGCCGTTTTGGAAGTTGCGTTTCTGAAGCCAGGGCGAAGCTACAGACGGATGTGCGCTATTGGCTGCGAGCCTCAGAAGGTGATGTAAAGATTGTCTTCACCATCCATATTGGCCATAACGTGCCGAAAATCACCATTGAGAAATAGGAATCAAACAGTAATGGCTGCAAGCACCTCGAGCAACGCATCATCATTTCTAGAACAGGCAATAACATCACCCTCTCAGAGTCTCCACTCCGGATTGGCTTCCAAAAGCTTTTCTTAAGACTGCCAAGTACCTCGAAAGAACTTGATGCGGAGGTTGGTGAAGAGGAGCTACAGTTGCTGGCAGAAGATGTCTGGGACGTGCAAAGCTTCTAGGAGGTAAGACAGAGTCTGTAACGGTATGCTGCATTCTATCCTAACGTTGTGCTTCTCTTGCCTTTCCCCTGCATAATACCAGGCTTGAAGATACTTCGAGCAGCATTTTTGCGTTGGGTCTAATTCTCCATTTACAGACCTGAGCTTAAAGTACAGACTACCTCCTGAGTCAGGATTCTGGTGGTCCAGAAAATTTTACTTTAAGCAGATAGTCGCTTTTCACCCAGCAAGGTAATAGGGTTCTTCAGGCTCTTCACATCACTTCTGGGAAAAATTCTTAAAGGATCATCGAAGGACAAGGTTAGAGACCTGGCCACTTTGAGTTCCGGGTGAAGGGCGTAGACTCATGGAGAGTGGCGGCCTCGTCCTTCTCGTTTGAACTTGAACTTAGAGCGTATTCCAGTATCAGTTTCCGTAGTTAGAATGGCACTGGCTTCGATTGCTGTCATGTGCCGGTAGGGACACACCGTTCTCCCGACAATCTATCGTTATCTTTCTCCTCATCCTCCTCATCCTCCCCTTAAACCCTTTGAATATTCTCGTCATCTTCATCTATTAAGCCCACTTCATCCACGGAACTCCAGTCTCTCGTATTTCATCCGGCGCCGCGTCCGCCTTTCCCCATTGTAAGTCGAACACCCCTGGGCACTTTAGCTCGTCATTGTACGAACCAGTCCCCCCTAGGCCGAAATTCTCTTCTGTGGTACTGAATCCGTATCTTATCACCAGTATCTGGCCGCTATATCATTAAACCTGAAATAAAGACCCCAGAAGTCTCCCAGCCGCAGCATATCTATCGACATATTATCTGCCTGGACCCGTATTGCCAAATGCTCTTATGAATGCCGCTAATGGCGCGCTGGTGCCAACAGGTGGGTTCCTTGACTAGTGCGCTATCTTTTCCCTTCGTTCTTGAAACACTCCTTGTGTACAGTCCACTCTGTTTTTGAGCAGCTCGAACACGATGAAGGAATCAATGTTCTTCAAATGAAAGATGAGCCTGGCATCGTAATGGCTGTAATAATTGTAGGTGGCATGAGGCGTACAAGGGGACGCTATTCATTGGCATTCCCCGTCACAGATGACCACTCGGCGCTCGGTTAGGGTTTGGATCTTCAGATGACGCATTTATTGTCAGTTACGTGTTTACGATAGAATGCCTACACCCTACAGTCCATGTCTATCTGCCCGCCCTCGGCGAATACGTAAGTGCAGTGATCCGCCTCAAGATCACACATAAGCACATCTTACCGGTCGCCATATCGATGGCCTCCCAAGCTGTGTGGGAGAAGCACCCGGATACCGACTGTGACGAGCTGTTGAAACTCTCAGATAGTATGATTGTTCTTGCCGCTTCCTGCCGGGATTAGGAGGGTGCATTTTGTCCGGTTATTCGCCCAAAGGTTATTATGCTTTGGGTCATGGTGTATAGCGATTTTGTCTGATGTGGACTTCTAAAGCTCGCTTAGTTTACAAAACCTAGTCTCACTAGAGTAAGTTAATACTGTCGTCAAATTGATTGAAAAACTAATTCTGGTAGCGGTGGTGATGTTAGGGAAGACGCTACTCAATACCTGTAGCTGGAGCTGCAGTCTCAAGAGCAATAATGGCACGGATAGTACTTCTGGCGGGCATTTCTACCAGCGCAATGTTGCCCAGCGGCTTACCTTGTTGTGAAATCGGGCGCAGTTAGAAATTTTCACCTACAATGGCTCAGTTATTTGCTCCAATGGTTTTTACCACTTGAGAGGATTAACCCAACCATACCCAGTTCAGAAAGGCATCTTATCAAAAATGCAGCACCTCAGCAAGTTCCAAACGCTCAATGAAGCATCAGAGCATCGCAGTAATCAGTCTTTCGGCCGTGGCGGTATATCCATTCAAGCTTGGTCAAAATAGTCAACGGGCTCTTTAAAATTGCTCCCAATGAAATTGCCCCCAAAACATAGAAAATTACCGATACAATTAGTTACTGAAACCTATGTGTGATAACAAACTACTAGTTGCTTCCCATTGAATGAGTTTTGAATTTCCAGGTCTGGAGCCGGTTATCTAGGCTCGTCCCCAAGCTTTGACTGTGTTCTGCGGAGTTACGTTTCAACTCAGACAATATTTAGAGATGTATTCTGAGTAGGAGAAGTACCATGCACTTGGAAGTTTTACCTCTCTTTGCAATCTAATCGTCTACTTGATCCTGCGGTTTCAAGTGCACTCTATAAACTCTCGGGCTTACGGTCCCCACTCAAGAGGTATGTTTCAACTAGCGCTGAGCTCAAAATGGAATACAGTCAGCTTCTCAACCCACCCAGAGCATAGAAGTCTTCCCTGTGTATTTTCCAGGATCGGATTTTGGGTAACACATTCACGACTTGCTCGACCACTTTCGGACTGGTTTTGGTAACGCGGTCAAACTTTCAGTTCACGGTGACGTTGGATTATAGGGATCGGGGCTGAATGCCGAGAAGTCCACCTGCAGGTCATCCAAGCGGGTACGGGCCGATTGGTCGAAGGAGATGGAAGGTTATAACTAGTTCTTAGCAACCTAAATCCTCGAGAGGCGGTTTGGGGGAGTTGCCGAACCGTTACTGTCGTCTCTATAAACAGGTCTTCTCTAGGCTCTGCGAGAGCTTACTAAGCACCGATGGGACTAAGGAAGGAGCAGTAGATCGCTATTATTCTGTGTACTATGAAGAAAGCTCAGGAGAGGGAGCAGGATTATGCTGCATGACATCATGGCATAGGCAGGTGGATCAACTCGACTAGCACGATGATAGGTTGGGCGAGGCAGTAGCTTTTGCTGGTGATGACTATCATAATATGTCAGTTTGATACGGAGATGTCTTCTCAAGACCAGAGAATATCAGAGATCGCACTTGAGCGGAAGACCTGTGACTAACCTGTAGATTAATCGTCCTTCTTTGACCATTCATGGAATGGCAACTGCACTCCTTTAGTGTCATACAGTGAACTTATTTGTCGTGAACCTCCACAAGCCTGTCCAGGTTGATTGAAACGTTGTACTCGGTAGCCAGACCCAAATTGACCATTTCGGAGAATTCACGATCAACGACAGGTAGCTCAAAGTTTATGAGATCAACAATCACCTGCACATTATGCCCAGTCAGCTTGGTGTGTTTACCTTTCCAGATTGTAGATCCCTCTCTTCAACTAACCTATAATGCTAGTCCTCTCCCGCAGGTATTTACCTGTGCCTACTCAAATGGCTGCCTTTGTCCAATCCCAGTCCAGCCGCCAGTGCTCATTACAGTCTTATCCGTTTCTCCCTTCCATTTAGCACATTAACTGCGCCGGGTGCTATCGAGACCGTTCATGAGAAGACAGGCGAGCCATTAAAGTTTCTCGTGCTCAGGATAGCCCGTCAATGATGTGTGCCTACATATCAGTTTGTCACATGTAATCATGACCGAGGTGGCCCGGATGCCCATTTTATAAGAACTAGCCATGTTAAACTGATGAATGCCGTCACCAAGAGACCGAACTGGCATCTGGCGGCTTTCGATCGGTAAAAGATGCAATTTCGTCCCTACGCCGAGCAACGAACAGATCTGGAACTGGCGGTTGCAGAGTTGCAGGATAAGGCTCGAGGTTCGGATAAGAATGGACGCCTGATTTCAGCAACAGCAATAGCGGTGTACGAGTCCGACACGGCATTTCCTCCGAATGTCTTCCGAAACTGCCTATTGGAAACTGCTGCTCTGTTGTCTGGCCACGATAATCCGATGCCAGCTATGGTGATTTCGCCGAGCCGTTTCTATTGCGCCCTATCTATGAAAAGAAGGAGCCGTGATTGGAGGCCAAGACCGTGGAGTGGATCAGCCAGCCCAGATGTCATGCGGCCAAGACAGCCATAATCGCCCCTGAGCATCACCAATCTCCAAACGGTTGCAACGTTGCGGTGGCTCAGTGAGGGTTGCAATTGATTGACGAGATGTCAGTGTTTGCCAAGTGAAATGGACTACCGGTCCTCTCAGGCCTATCACTGTGGCATTGCCTCTTGTACCAACAATCCCCATCCGACAAAACGAAGTATATTCTTGGCAGCTGAGGCAATGGAGTAGGATCCTTGCTCGAAATTAGTGGCAAAGTTCATCCAGGCTCTGCATCTGCCTTCGTGGGTGGATCCGTATCCCGACTCGCCTGGAGGAAAGCCCAGTTCCTGAGTGTGCTAGAAGTTTGCTTTAGATGATATTAGGGCACAGGCGGGAGGGCCAAGGAATATAAGTTTGTGTCTTCTCCCAAGACCCTTTGCTTTCAAGCTTTTTGTTCCACCCAGGGTGTCTTCCCTCTGGCTGCGGCATTGGCCCGGACCCGGACGCGAAAGCCAAAAGCTCGCCTAGCGTCAAACTAACGGACTTTGGTGGCGGTCATGCACCGCTAGTTTGCCCAACAACGGCATTGGTTGAGTATATCCACTTGGAGGTCTCCACATTATACCGGAGTAGTGTACTCAAGAGTAGTACCAAAAGCATTTCAGGGAAATATGTCTAGTACCATACATATTGACTGACCTCATATATTCCTAGAAAGACAAATATGGCGTCAGAGAGCTCCTCTCCTTCTCTATCAATTGCCCTTCTTATTCATCTCGAATTTTCGATAAGTTCTTCTCGAGTGCAAGCATGGCTGACCATGCTGGCTAGGGCTTAGTAGTCATGTGATGCAATCTTTAGCGCTTACTGAATTAGGAAATGGGGGCCAGCAACTGAATTGGACCCGGAGGATCCACTATGCTGGGCGCCTATTGAGGCTGACTTTTTTTTTCTCTACACCTCGTATTCTTATGATATGATATAACCCTGGCAGTTGTAGATGTTCCTTGACCCATCTCCCAGGTTTATGCAAGATGTGGACCAGGCACCCGAAACCATCAAACTGCACTACGCAGTCATGTCTCCCTTGCAGAGAGAAGAAAAGAAAATGCGACAGACGCTTACCCGTATGCTCTAGATGTCAACGGTGAGTCATGTCTAGCGTTATTTCACTTGAGTTTGACATGCTCAATTAACTATGTGGGTGGCGCTTAGATCGAAGCACCAATGCCTGTATGGGAACGGTCCATTCGGGTTCTACGCAGCTAGCTTGCCCACAGCAGGTGACGAGGCATGCGAGATAAGGTATGCTCCGGCGTAAGCCTTATCCACAGCTTAATTTCAGTCGTCTTACTGGAGCACGCTATAGTTACCTTCCCGCCTCGGGTAGACCAGCGCCCGAACACCTCCCCTTGGTGAAGCCATCAAAGGCATGCTATAATTGCAAGCACGCGAAGAAGCACTGCGACAGAACTCAGCCCAGTTGCGCAAGATGCACACGGTACTGATCATGCCCACCTTTACGAACTCCTTGTCCAGGAATATGGCCAGAAGATTGATGGGGCTGACGACCCGGCAGGCGCGGCAGTCCTTGTATATACGACCACTTCATCAAACTGGAACACCTACGAACGCATCATTTTTTCTCATCTAGCCTTACCATCAGAACGGTCAACTACACCGTAGACTATCCAATCCGTCCGCATGTCCAAATGCCGATGCTGGTTCGATTTTGTACGTCCATTGTCGCAAAACCATCGCGATGACTATCTTACTAATCAAACCCAGTCCAGGATAAACAGGGCCTATCTCCATACCAGGTGGAAGTAGGTAGTCTAGCAAACTACATGCGCTCGACATGGATTACCCAAGCCCTCGCCGACCCGTGCTTGCTGCATGCCACCTTGTTCTCAGCTGCCGTCCAATTGGACGCGCTAGCCGGCGCTGAGCAACCAAGCTACGCGACTTTATATCATCAATTCAATGCCGTTAGGCTTATAAGGTCTAGGCTGGCCATGGCCGGTCTGGATCGCCCAGATGATTCCACAATAGCGTCCGTCCTCCTATTGGCAATACACAGCGTATGGATTCCTGGACCCCTCATGCCAATTCTCAACCTAATCCAGTCCTCCACGCGATTCTAGTCACTCCAGTTTGAACAAGACTCGGTAGAGGTGCACCGCCAGGGCCTAATTCAGCTCATTGCTGCCCGGGGTGGGCTGGATAAACTTGGTTTCGACGGGTTCCTGGCCCGTATCATCCAGGGGTAGGTGATTTGCTGCTCATCTCTTGAGCAGTTTGAGCTAATTTGGAATTTATTATACGCGCACAGGAGCCTCTCCTTCCTTATCATTGCCTACGATCAGCCCGAGCCATTTCCCATCCCCGAACAGGAAGCACCGCTCGGTCCTCATACCTTCATTTGGTTGGTTCTAAATGATTCCAACAAGTCTCCCAACGAGCAAATCAGGCACCTCTTGCTGAATCTGTTTCAGGATGTTCAACAGTTAGTTCGAGAGGTTTGCACTGAAAGAGAGTTGTGGCCGCATGCCCCGAGCAATTCATGCATAAATGCCTTGTTAGAAGGATTAAGTTCCAGGCCAGATCCTGCTTCGTTGGAGCAAGTATCTGAGCTATCAAAGAGAGAGCTCGCCCTTTTGAGAGCCTGCTCCATCTCCGGCAGGATCCTAACATACGTGCTAGATGACCGATTGCCCTGGTCAGAGCAGCAGCTAGACCGACTCCTCGAAGAGCTAGAGGTGGCAATCGACACCACTGACCGAGGAACCTGGCTGAAACACAGTCCGGGGGCGAATGTATGGGTTGCAGTCATGGGAGCCGCAATGTGCAGAGATACTAACGGGCGAGCATCCTTTATGTTGAAGGAGAATTGCGTCGTCTCCTCTATAAAGGGCACCGAATCATCGCACTATGTAGCGTCTCGGTTCTGCTACCGCTGGCTAAAGGAAAGACGGCTGGCGCGGTCTAGAATTATTGAAATCTGAATCCGTTCCGAAGTCACAATGGGGATACACTTGTTAGGCTCTGCTTCTACTTTGACCTCATTTGACGCTCTCATTATCTGTTATGGACTTCGATAAATGAAACCAAACAGGAAGAGCCGCCAATGCCACACAGTTGCAAGTCAAAGTCGGCATCATTGCAAGTCAACTGACGCGTTCAGCGGATTTAAATACCAGGAGAACTGCAACTCTGCTTGTGCCATGATATCCATGCCTTCACGCCTGAAATGCGCCGCAGCAACAACCGCAGGCCAGCATTCAGGCCCGCTGAACTTTATCACCTACTACTCGGCCGTGCCCAGTGGGGGCATGACTGTTTCTGTATTCTATGCATCGAACCGGAACTTATAGCACTTGTTTTATCTTTTAACTGTCACAAGATGTCCCCGTCATGTTTGTGATTGCCAGAACAGTTTGATATTTAGCTAGTCATTTTGAACACCTACTTTATTTGACTGGTTTATAGTTCGATTCAAGCATTCATTGCATTGTTGATTCATGGGACTACCCGTGAATTGGGAGCCTATTCCATATTAACACAGCGGAGTTTCATATAACAATAGATATTTCTGAATGGCTCATACAGAAGATGAAGAAATCAAGTCTTAACCTGTGGTGCTTGGGCTATGCGCTCACCAGTACCTAGTACTTCTACAACTAGTAGCTGTATTTCTGCGCAGTTACACTGACTTCCTGAACCACCGGCTAGCTACTGTTGCTAGGTACACGTTCCAGAGCTACCTGATAATCCAGGCTAAGGGAGGAGGGCATGTGTGTCTTCGTCCTTGCCCCCAGCTACCCTTGATTGCTTGGAGGCCTCATCAACCTCGCCCTCGTGTCTCTGAGCATCAACCTCTTCCTCGCCGTCATCGCTGTCAAGGTCTAGTTCAAAATCAGATTCTTTCAAATTTAAGGTATTGTAGTCCATCCTCTGTCGCCGACGAATAATAACCACCACAATAGCAACAAGCATCAGCGCCGAAATACCTATTCCGGTGCCCAGAAAAGCTAATGCTTTTGTTGATAGACCGCGAGTATGAACAGGAGAGGAAGAATAAGAAGTGGAGGCGTCAAAACTATCGGCGGCAGTGGCAGCAGGCTCCGTCGCCTGGGTCCCGTTATTCGAGACGGACAAGAGAGATGGCAACGATTCAAAGCCCAGCTCCTTGTAGAACGCCAACGAGTAAGAGTCGCTACGGATCTCGGTGACCGTAAAATCCACAACTTCGCTGGACCGGAGGATGTTTCCCTGAGCATCCAGTGCTTCAGCCCAGAGATAGCGGTAGTGGGCCTCATTCTCCGCGATCTTCAACCTGGTTTCGAACCCCGTCCGGTGCGAAGTTGCTAGCACAAGCCCGTTGGCGTTATCCCCTTCGTTATTATTTGTGCCGCGAATCGCCCAGCTCGCCACCTCTGTCGCACCGTTCCAGCTGGCATAGACCACCAGTGCCCCGTTAGCGTCCTGCCTCACTGCGATGGCCGGATCCCACCACGGAATAGCCACCCAGTCCATCTTATACGCGCGGTAGTTGTCCAATGCATCTGGTATATCATCGCTATGCCATGGGGAGAACTGCACGTCCAGCACCGTCTCGCCGGCGGAGTTGTGCTCCGTAAACGTCGGACACCGGCCCCAGCCGATGAAGACGCTTCTTAGATTGCTGTCTGACGGTGCCAGAGGCTGTACGCTGCCCTGACTCTGCGCTTGCAGGTTAGTCGGATGGAGGAACTGCTGCAGGAGCTGTGCAGTTGGCGGCGTGGCAGTGGTATTGATGGCAATGTGCAGGCCGCGCGAACAGTTGGTTCTGCACTCGCCGTGGGTCGTAACCTTGACGTGATTGTCGAAAAGGGTCAGCTGTGTCTCATTCGTGCCGGGGACAAAGCGGGCGTGATGCTGCCAGGCAAATGTGAGTAGGGGTTGCCCAGGAACAGCCGCGGATTCTTCGATGAAGTCGTTGTGGTTGCCACCCAGGGTCCAGATAATGGAGCCGGTTTGCCCGTCAATCAGGTAGATTGAATGTGTATGGCGGACGGAGATGAGATAGTTGCCTGCTTGAGTCTGGCATTGTCAGACTTCGTTCTTTCTCTATAAGGGAAAAAGTGAGATATTAGGTGCATATATACCTTTTCAATGCTATTGATATGATACGCATCCCATCCACTCCCCATGGGCTCAAACGAGTCTAGAGGATTGATGTGATCTAGCGCCCGCCAATCAAAGAGCACCTCATTGGTCTCAAGATCGATTTCCTGGAAGACGGCGTCCAGGATATCGAGCTCCAGCTCATCTGGCAGCACATAGTGCCATCCATACTTCTCGCTCAAGACATTCCCACGAACTCGGATGTGGTTGACACCAGTCACCAACGCCGTTCCGTTCCCTGTAAAGGCAAACTCATGCAGATCGGCATGATCGTTGATATTCTGCGCCGACACCTTGTAGACGAGACGGTAGGTCTCATCGTATGCAAGACCATATCCATCGCCTATCCCGTCGCCCTTGTCGCCCGCCCAAAAGGTCAGGTACTTCCTGCCGAGATTCTCCTGGATCCGCGTGCCGAAGACGTTGTTGAATGTTCGGTTTATATAGACTGCGCTGAGGTCATGCGCGGCTAGAATCAGCGGCGACGAGAGTGGCGAGGACTCGTTACCGTCGTGCCGGAGGAAGATGTGTGAGCCTGCAGGCGAGATCGCATCGGGGCTCCAGACGTTGACTTGGAGGAGAGGCGCATATTCGCTGCTGGACTGGAACTCGAGATGTGGGCGATGCCCCATTTCGCCGTCATTGTATCGCTGGTAGTTGGTCGAGACGGAGTCTCCTCGCACTCCCACTCCCCGCAGCTGCGCGAATACTAGAGCACTCCAGCATCCCCAGAAGAACCAACGGGTCATTTTCAGGGATGAATGCGCCAGGGCTGCTGCATCGCTGTCTGGAAGATACGAAACACACAGAGAGAGACTAGATCATTAATATTGGGGATGACAAGGTCCGGCTCTCTCGGTTTGGTGCGCACGCCTGGGAGCCGGACGACATAAGTTGCGTATGTCTCCGTTTCGTGGGAACAGTCGCAAACAAAAACACACACTCCGTATCCAAGCCCAGTGCTTGAGCAGTGGATCAACGAATGATCCATTGATTCTCTCTCAAAGTGGGGAGCTGTTGGCACTATTTTGCCGCGCGTCGTAATGGAGATACGTAAGTAGCAGAATGGATCCCGCCCCACGTATCTAACCCTACAAAGTAGTTCTTCCATCGTACCTTTCAAGTGGAACAGTAGAGCAGAAGGCGCGACATGGCCTCGTCCGGAGCGGGAGAAGCATCATCTCGTGGCTGACGGCTGGGCATCGTGGTCGATTCGCAATGCACCAAGGCAGAATAGTGAGATACTCGAGCGACCTAAATCGTTCGAGTCTCTCCGATTCATGGCTTGACTTGACTAAGTCAGAAGAATTTGGACTAGAAGCCCGGTGGGGAGAGCGTGGTGCGGCTTGTCTATCTACCAGGATTCTATAAGACCGTCAGAGAGCGATTCGAGTCAGTGCCAGTCAGGGCAGGTCAACCTTACAAGAAAATAGGTACGCGGTTTTCTATTGTTACCCTCGACCATGTACGGTACCCGGTGAGCATGTGCCCTGAGTTCGGGCACAACAGCATGTCGTGCTCGTAGCATGCACCATGCTTAGTCTTTCTTCCTAGTGTCGTCAAGACTCATCCTGCATGCAAGGCCTCATATTTCCGCACCTTGGCTTACGAGGTAGTCAAGACTGAGGGAGCTCTGGAGCTAGGCAGCGGTCCTGCAGATTCGGGGGATGACTTAATTCTGGTAGTCGTCTAACCAGATAACAGCCGGCACATTGTCGGCTGCTCTACTCATCAGTGGTGCCGTCAACAACATAAAAGTTATGTAGCTATCTCACCTTACCATAGGAGCGGAGGCCAGAGACCCTTCATAGCTGTGCAGCTCCATAGAGGTGAGAAAGCAACTGCCTCAACTTTGCAGCATTATACTACAGGGTGACAGGGCAGAGATGACCGATATAGGGGCAACCGCCAAAATTCCAGACCGGTAAGGCAGTGGTACGAACAGACGTTAGAAGAACTTGGTATTGCAAATCTAGGTGACGACATTGCACTTATATCACAGGCTTTCGCTATTTTTAGTTTGAAAATTCAGCCTCCTCGTGTCTCCCGGGCCATTAGCAGCTGGGATGGCCGTGGAGTATGTGTCTACCTCACAGCCAATCTTCTGAAGAGAACTTAACGATGTCTTAATATCGAGATGCGCGACTAGAGATGTAGCCCTTGGCAGTTGAGCAATTGCCGACAGCTGGTGTTGAACCGGCTCCTCGCGCTTCCTCTTTCCAGCCCCTTCATTCGCCCCGGGAAGCGACAGGTTGGGATTGCCGGGAGACTTGTCCCTAAATTGAGGATAACCAGACAAACGGCGGGCGAGCTCATCACATCCACCCGGTATTTAATGCCGAAAGCTTGTCTCGAATCCATCATTTCCTGAGAGTACGATAGGAACACTGATTATATTCTTTACAAAAACTCCCCTCCAATATACAATTCTAAATCATGAAGCGTTTCCTCCTTCTGATATACCCAGAATAGCCTAATCGTACCCTGCTCTTGCCCTGTCCTGTCTATGCTACCTTACTTCTTCATATCATGTCCATGTCAACATAGTTATTCATTTCAGAGCACCCAATGCACAGAACCAGCTAGAGTCTTAAGACCGCCCTACAAGATTGCCGCACCCCTCAAGTGCTCGCCTACGTAACTGGCATGGCCCAGAACTTTCTAAAAAGAAATAGGCAGGCCAAGAAGACATACCAAATAGCCATACCAAAAAGCCATATGAGAAAGCCATTACAATAGCACACATGCCCGTGACCTTCTTCTAGCAGTTGTTGACTTGCCACAATGCCCAGCAAACACGACAGTCACACTGGGCTGAGTGTGATGCCTATTAAAAGTTGATTTACCTAAATTCGACCGCTTCAGTGTCAATATCTAAACATGTCAACAGTCTGAGCTTGGCAAAATGGTTACTGACGGAGGGTATATGCATCTTGATATCCGGCTTTGATATAGATAGATCCTCAATTGCTTTACACTGAAAAAGGTTTAGCGGTGGGCCGGATTCGTGTACAATTAATAGACAAAGGCAAACCAACATTTCTATACAACGTGTGGGGTCAACAATCTCCTGATAATTCACATACCCCATCCCGCAACGACATTTAGATGCCCAGTGCCATTCATTTGCAATGGCAGCACCTGAGATGTTTCAGTTATCAGTAGCGTCGGGTTTCGGTCAATTAGATTCGGGCCAGAAGCTTTATCCCCATCATATGTCCAGGTTAGTCTGCTGATCTTTGCACAGGTTGAAGCTTTTCACATACTGGTGCTCTGAACTAGGGCTGCTTGGAATGGCACGCATGTTATTCTTCGACAGGTATCTCCTGGAGCAAACTCGATATTTGATTTCATCATAGCCCTCTAATTTTCTCCTGCAGTGGCGACTGCGACCGCCTCGCCAGCTGGGCGGGCCTTGACTTTCATGACTTCCAACTGTTTCTAGATTACGCGGCGACATTTCTGTCCAATATAGGTGATTACTATGTAAGTCTGGAGAGCGCCCGCTCATATTCGCGCTATTGATTCATAAAGGGCTCTGATGATCAGAAGTTTGTGCCTCTGATTGGCAAAGAGAAGCTGGGGAAATTAGCTGCCTGTGCTTCTCCACGTGTAGTCGCTCTCTGGGAACAGATCTGCGTCCCCATGTTTCAAGAGCCGCCGCTAAGTCTTGGGCCACCAGGCGGACTGATGCAGAGCTCGTATTACCAGGGATACGAGAACTGCGCATCCTCATTTCGGGATATGCGGCATTGGCTTTCAGGGTTATGCAAGATCTATCGATTTCTCCCAGAGAATACTCGGCTGAGAAGAGCGAGACTGCCTGCGGAAAGAGAAGTCCTAAGTATCATACAGGCTTCAGTAGCTGAAACAAGAACGCTATGCAACGGCAAAATTAGCGATACGGTCCAAAGTGACCAAGTTATCGAGGTAGAAACGGGGACCATAAGAACGAGCTCGCGCGCATTAATGCGCACTTGAAATGCCCTTGAATATGTCTCTAATCAGTAACAGCATGAGATGATTGGTAAACTTCGGGATAGCTCTATCACTGGCGACCTTGCAGTTTATAAAGAGTCCCAGAGCATATGGGTGACAAACAAAGCGCCAAAGGTAGAAGCTGCGCTTGGGTTTGTTGAGTCTTACAAAGATCCACTGGGCGTCCGCAGTGAGTTTGAGGGTATTGTGGGCATACCAGACAGCAGCGAAACGCAAAAAATTGAGAGAGTTGTCCTAGGAGGCAGACAGGTTTGTTTGCAGAATCCCATGGATAGCTGGGGATATCGGCAACAGCGGACCATTCGAGAAAAGCTATTTTGAGGCACTAGACTTCCAGCGTCCAGAGTACGAATGGTGTTGTTTTTGGATTGGAATTGATTCTAACTCTCATTAGGTCTTGCTTATTGCTCGAGTATAATATTCCCCGGCATTAACCTGCCCAACGTAAGCTGGCTTGCAAACCATATTTGACAAATTCAGCATGCAAAGTACAATGATATTCGACAAAACGTCGGCTACAAGAATATTATCTTCTCTAATCGCATGTTAGCAGAAAGTCACCGAGCAAGGGGTCTATACATGGTTCCCGAATCAGAGCAGGAAATATTCAAGCAACATCGACCTAACGCATATTCCATCTGGATAGTGCTGCATGAAATATTTGGTCATGGGACTGGCAAACTCCTCTCAGAGATATCCCCGGGCAACTTCAATTTTGATCCCAACGACCCTCCGTCAATTTACATCACTGGGGATCCAGTTAAGAACCCGGGCAGACCTGGACCGAAGTATTTGAAGACATTTCAACGACTGTAGACGAGTGCTGGGCTGAGCTTGTGAGGGCCTATTAATTTGACGGCCCGGAAATTCTGGCCGTGTTCGGGTACACTCAACAGGGGCATATCAAGCCAGATGATCGTATGGCGTCCCTCTTGATTGCTGGTCTGGCTACTGACAAGTCTTAGTGGTCTAAAATCTGTATCTTCGACTAGCCACTGATGGACTGCGTGGACTGGAGAACTATGATCCTGTTACAAAGGTACGGACATACCCTATTGCTGTACATGGGTTATGCTAACAGCCCGATAGAAATGGAGTCAAGCGCATAGTCAGGTATGCCTTCTAGCAACTAATGATAATATAGTTAGTCAGATATTTAAAGTGGTGCAGGCCCACTACGTGATATTCCGGCATCTCCTCCGCGACAGCCCCAACCTCTATGCGGTTGTAAGCGATGCTGGAGCAAGTACGCTGCGGATCAAATCAAACTGGCTCTGTCTTGTACTGTTCATGAAGGGAGGCCTTATCTCGGTAGAATGTTATCACGCTTACTCATATCGCCGACATTGCCAGCTGCCGTGACTTCTACGAGTCTCTTTCCAACGCGGACTTCGAAGCTTTAACATGGACGGACATAGTTGTTGCAAAGAAGGATCCGCTCTCCCAGGCAAATACATTTACTCGGGGTGATGCTGTCGAATTACGAGAATATGAGCCAACAGCGGGAGGAGTCATTCAAAGCTGGGCAGCAAGGGAGATCCAGGGAGATCCTGTTCTTCGTGCGCAGAGAATAGCGTCGTCGAGTATTTTGATTTGTTCCAGTATAGCTTACAGTCACTCAATACGCCTCTATTGGCGCGTACGTAAGGCATACTCGATTCCAAATCTACCAAGAGCAGGTTAGGATATGCCACGGCACATTATCAGTTGCACGAACTGTAAACGACCTGCATATGCGCCAGAACGGTTCCGAAAACTCCAAATATCATCACCACCTACAATTTCATCCAGTCTGCCGACTCTCTCCTATCCCTCCACAGCTAAGCCAACATTCAGGGGACGGTAGCATGTAAACAATTTTGCAGGACTACTATTCAGTATCGCAGACTCGAAAGTCTTCAAGTAGATAGTTTCCCTCGGGCTCAATTCATTTAGGCTCAAAGCCAAACCTCCCGCATTTAGCCGAAATTGAAAGCCAGCATAAGTTGCTATGCAAGCTTGAAAGGTCTCGCAAAAAAAAAAAAAATAAAGGAAAAAACATACAACAGCTGGGATTCGCATGTGGTCACCCACCATACTACTAACCAGCCGGCGTGTGGCTTAAGTACGGCTGAGCGGACGGGAAGCCCTGTTCTCCACACCCTATGGTCGTATGTACTGGATTTGACAATAGTCAAGTATATTTGTCACCAGCCGCTGGATCTCTCCATATGGGGCAGTTATTGTGCTTTGCCCCAGTTGCCGACTAGTAGCAGGTGCTTGCTATGTTTGATCTGTGCTTTGAATAACTGAGTCTATTGGTTATACCCCTGAATTACCGCACGTGTATCACGGCTTTTCCTGAGCACACGTATCACCACAGCATCCACGGAACAAGATCATCAAACTCAACCCTTCCTAAGTCTGCATCTTCACCGTGGAGCCTGATGAAGCTCTCTCGAAGGGAAATTGCCCTCTTTAGGAAAGCCATAGTTTCAATCCCCTTCCCAAGGTCTCTTAGAATCTGGGATAGCCTGTAGTCCGCCCTAGCTTGATGCCCAATTCCTTCGACTTGTGGAAGGTTGCTCGATATTCTGATACACTCTGCTAGGTGTTGACTAACAGGGTCAGCACTAAGACAGGATGTTTGCGATGGCTTACATTGCAAGGGCGCTGTTGCCGCTGAGCGAGAGCAGTACGGCGACCTGATAGAGAGAATCACAAACTTTAAGACGCTCACCCAGGCACTCCTTTCGAAAGCTCAGGGCTCTTGAGACAAGCCTCAGGGCATGCTCATGGAGACCTTGTGCGAGCCTGATCCGACTGAGCAGTACCATATCCCTGATTTCGTTAACCAAGAACGAGAGCTCTGAAAATTGACAGGGTAACGAACCCAGAAAACCGCGGGTTCCCATTTCTGAGGAATGTTTCATCTGAAGAATCTTTCAGAGACGGACATCTTTCTAACATTGCTTCTGCCATGTCGGGCTTTCCCATTCGCAGCAATAGGCTTGCCATATTACTATATGAATTCCTTATCCTGTCAATGTTATGTATCAGGCGAAGATCAATTGACTGTTTGAGGTAATCCAGAGCGGTTTCGAATTTGCCAAGTTCTGTATAAGCAAGACCTATATTCACCTGGTTGGCGGCTAGGAAAGCAGCTTTATCAGGGAGTATCCGGGTACGGAGTTCTATGCTTCCTTAAAAGCTCGAAGGGCAGCAGCAGGGCGGCCAATGTCGAGGTCAATTAAGCTCTGAAAATCGATAGCGCTCGCATAGGTGAGAGACTGAGTATTGACAAACTTTCTCAGTGCTACTTCTACATATGAACGGGCGATGCTGTAGTTCTCTCTCGTACAGATACCTGCGCCGGTAAGTTATAAAACCCAATCATGAAGAGGAGAGTTTCATTATACCATGAACAACGAAGCAAGAGTTCTGCAAAAGATTGGTTCGTAGATCCAAATATCTTGAAATGCCCAATCTGCTGCATGAGACTCTCAATATGCGGTAACTCCTCTTGCAATTACCACGAGGCGACCTGGTGGCCGACATCTTCACTGTATATGTCTGGGAAATTCGCGGAAAGGATAGCTATCACAAACGAAGATATCTCCTCGCGCCGTTCGATATCTATTCGACGAATGACGCTCGCTGGACCAGACGGTGGATGGATTAAATTCCAGTTTCGGCTCATTGTCAATAAGGATGCCATGAAGCAGGACATCTTTAGCGTCTAAAAACCTATTATCAGGTCAGTTCGCTGGATAATAATGTCTGCAGATCTCGCAAACGCCTGCTTCATTCCATCTGCTAAAAAGTCCAGGGATTTCTCAGAAAGTTCCCAGTCTGCATAAAGCGACTGGACAGTGATGGGAATGCCTGTTCAGTCGCTCCGCACGATTGAGATGAGTATCCTGAGTGGGAGCCGCAGCAAGTTCGGCATTCACTATGACCGCGTCCAGACCTTGACGATTGCCAGTCTGCCAATACAGGCTGGCAAGCTCATTATAAAGATCGCTCAGGTATCTGGCGCGAGAAGCGTCATCGCAGTCCTGTATCTCCATCTTTAGCCAAATAAACAGCTTCAAAGAGAGGATATCTTGGCACAAACCCAAGCTGTGCGCAAGTACACAGTATTTATGAGGGTAATAACTATAATGATCTATCATGTAACAAACATGCTCTTGAAGGGATTGAGAAGTCTGCGTTTATCCACCAGCTGGAAGCTTATTTAGCCCGCCCAGATTACCGTTCTCCCAGAATTCTCCCCACCTTTCCTGACCATCTGCATCTTATGCGCGGCAGCTGCTCATAGTGTCTTGGCGCTGTTATCAAGCCGTAAGACGGTGAGGCTCTGGCCCAGCTCCATTTAAAGATAGCGCTTATGAATACCCAGCCTCGTCGACACGGTAACGATCCAATATTATGGCGTAACCTTGCAGTTGGACCAGACTTGCTTCAGCCCCTCCGCCACGGGGCCCGTGGGCAGTCCTTAACAGCCACTAACCGCCATCATACCTGCCCACCAACATCTTCAAAGTTGTGGTTGGGCATGGTATAATCCCCTGGATTCTATTTCTGGATTTCTAGGTCGTAATTTCATGTTCTTGTTTTGAGTACTAACGAAGGGAGTGATATTGAGCTCCTCTGACGGGTCCAAGGTCTGAACCCTAACCCGCGGCTTGGGTTCGGTCGAGGGCCTATACTCAAAAGCCGCGCCTGTTCTGGGCAATTCGCAGACTGCCAAATAACACAAACATGCTGTAGACCTACTATTTTGATCAATCAGCAATTATATGCAGAGAACATGCGCTGAATTGGTGATTTCAGGATCGGTTCCTGGCGGGTAACCCGCGGGTTGTGTCAAGTTCTAACAGAGATGAAGCTTCGGAGTGTAATGTTGTCCAGAAAATTGCTCTCTCGAGCCATATAACGAGAAATCAGGCATCGTCTGATTCCATGTTTCAGGAAGGTACTCTGGGGTTCACAGAAAGCACTTGTGCTTGGGCCTCTTCGTCACGCTTTACAGCGCTCTACGTAGTCACTGTTGTCGAACACACGAGGGGAGCCTTCCAAATCTGATCCAGTTAGACGGATTCGGGACTCTTTTTAGCATCTTCCAGGTACCTTACTCTACCACTACTAATTTAGGGCCCTACCACCGTGGAAAGTAAGTTCAAGGCTGTAGGCTGCGCCATCCCAGCTCTGATGATACTTAACACAGAGTCGAGGCTAGATGATCAGCCTCGAAATATCGTTCGTCATCCTGTAGTAATCTCAAGCATCTGAATTGAAAGCGGATATTGTACAGTAACTGTAATGTGTCTAATTTATGTATCAGCGCTCTATTGAATAATTATCTTAATCTTTTTACCCAACTTTTCTTGCTTTTTGTTTTTGTAGCCATTCTTTGTAAGCTTTTTTCTTGGACATAGAGCAGCGAGCTAACACATATATGGTTGCTTAATGCCCTTCAACGCGGCAGCGACCCATGGCTTATACAATACAGCGTATACTATCGATTGCACTACGGTAGGACAGGTTGAGTTCATGCCTAGATGTCTATCAACGCTACTCTAAATTTCAAGGAGTGGTTACTTCTATCTGCAGCGCCACTCTCTGCTACCGCAGTAGCAGCAATAATAGTGTTGGTTATATGCTAGCCCGATGGCCATCTATGCCACCTCTCACTTGCAGTCAGCCCCTTAGTCGCAGCAGGTGCGCGCAGTGCCCCGGTTTCGCTTCCCGCGGTTGATCATCAGGTGCATTGTTGCGTGCCACTTGCCTTTGTTATCAATTGGTCGGCAAGCAAAGCGGTTCGTCTCCGAGCTGCGGTCAATGTGGAACTTCAACAGCTTCGCAATGCAGCTGGGCTTGGCAATGGTATTGGCAGTGCTGCGCTTGATGACCGACATCACGATCGTGTAGTCGTGTGTCGGCGCGCGTGCCTCAAGCTCGAGCGTGTTGTTGCGAGAAGGGCTCTTGTCTTTACCCTCGGGGACGCCGAACGAAAAGGTCCCCCTCGTTCCTTTGTAGTCTGATATTACGGAGGGGAAAGTTAGTCAGCTACAGGACCAGTTAGGACGGGCCTATTGAAAGATATAGGCGACTCCACGGCCCTTTTGGGTAGGTATGGTGTGGTAGAATGACAGTGACGTACAGAGGACTTGGTCGGTCTCGCTGAAGACGTAGTCGTGAGACAACATGGCCAGATCGACACCCTCGCTGTCGCCGGATCGCCGCGACAGGCTCCAACTATTGGCCTCAGGCCTGCCCTGCCTGTCGAGTAGGTACGGCAGGGAAAAGTGGTAGTCGACAGCATCCTCGCGGGCTTTCATGTTCAGTGTCCGTCTTAGCTCGTCGTGGGGGGTCAGCCCGTTGGCCCCCGAGGAGCCATCTCTCCAGACCCGGCGCAGGTTCCTCCCTGCTTGGATTGCGACCGCGATGTCCTTTTGCAGAGCGTCACTGTCAGTCTCCGCCCAGGTGTTTTTCTAGATTGTGTATCTCGCTTAGCCATGAGGACTTAACTTACATTGAGCCAGTTGGTCATTAACCTTGGGGCATAGTAAATGATCAGGGGCCCGCCAAAGGCCCAGAAGGTCCAGCGGCTAGGCATATTGTCGCAGATCATTCTCGTGATACCCGTGAGTTCGGTGCATTGGTCCTCGCGGGAGACAAGGCTGTGTCCACGGTCCAAGTTCGGGCCCGCAAGCTCGAGCGCAGAATTGTCGATATCGTCGAGGGTCTCAAACTCGGTAATGTCCTCCCAGACGAACGAACCGTTCTGGGTGTTACAGAAGGAGGATTGCTCCAGGGTTGCATAGAAGTCTTGGACGTCCTGGAGCTCGCCCAGCTCGACATTACGGTCGTGATTGAGAGACCTTGCCGTCAGGAAGTCTGCAGTGACCGAGCTGGTGAGGAGGAAGGAGAGTTCAAGGGATGACAGCTTCATGATCAGAGAAGAAAACGAATGTATGATGTGCAGTAACTAGCTCGGCCAGTCGCTCTATTTGTACCTCTGTTAGAGGATCAAGTTACGTTCTCGAGCCAGCATTAGCATCCTGCCTCTGGGTGAACATACCCACTACCCTCGATATTAAATAACGACTACTCCAGCGTCCTCAGGCCACCCACTGCAAGTGGTTGTACATTTCCTCAAAAGGCTACGGCGTTCGTTAAAACTGGCAATGGTCACTATACCGGCTGTCCAGTGTTTCAGTGCTAGGTAGGCACTAATACGCCATGGGCCACTAAAATCAATAGTGAGTGACACCTATGCACTTCTTTCAGAACTTGAACCCAAGTTAAAGGGAGTTGGATTAGCCTAGACGAGCTTTCAAAGTCGGGACGGGCTCTGATATAGTCCGGTCAGTGCGGGTGTGGACTCAGAGAAGCCTCAAGATTAAGCTGAAGACCGTCCAGAGCTCTCAAGCATGCATGAACATTAACTTCTTCCCTAGACAAGCCAACAAAACGCAGAAATCTCGCGAGCCCTGTGGCTGACCCCAAGCGTGAAGCCAGGTACACTAAGAGGCCCACATCCTCGATAAATTCTAGCCAGGCGCTAAGCTCTAACCACGAATTTCCTGATGTTGGGAATATTTCTGCCTAATATAAAAGACACCGTCCAAGGCCTAATACCACAGAGATTATTTCCATTTTGTCCGTCAGCCCACAATTCTCCGCCAGCTTCAATGACATCGCAGCATCCTGCGTCGCTACCAGCGGCCAAACAGCCTCCAGCCTCCAGTCCAGGTCGGCGTCGACCCTCTCCACGCAGTATGTACGCCCCTGACCCTGTTTAGCAGGGCAGAGCACAGAAGAGCAGAACATTGACTGCGTCGCTTTAGCATGCGCCATCTGCTCCAATACCGTTGCTGTCGCGCTCATCTTCTCTGCGTTTCGGCGCAATCTCTCGGATCATGACCGGCTCGGTAAGCCCTCAAATGATGAATGCACTGGACTCAGTAAACTGGACCTGGCTGGGCTCAGCTGCGACTAATGATTCCAATCTATAGTGAGGCTGGCCGCTTCAGCCGCCCTTACCCTGACGGTCCATGCTCTGCTCCTGATATACTCGCCGCCTGCAGAGCAGAGACTCTCGTCTCTGATCCTCTGTTTTATTGCTGGTCCGATGTGCGTTTATCTGCCGTTCCTGCTGCTTTGGTAAAGGAAGGAAGGAAGACAGAGCCAACACACGCTGAAGCGCAACCAACTCAAAAATGCCCCCCTACCCACTATAGCGCAGTAAAAGTAAATTGTTTCCCCACACTTAAATAGCATCTTTCCTCTTAGTTGACCTAGATCCAGTCCTCTGTACCCTAATTACGTTCAGCAGCGATAAGAAGCTACTGATACACTACGATACATCATACGACTTTCCGAAGAATCCCTAGATCTGGCTTGAATTTCTTTGCCTTGAAATATCATTTCCCAAAGGTACACTAGAACAGGTTCGCCATAGTGTGTAGGGTTGGCTAAATTCTTACGAGTTTGTATGCGGCCTTATCCCATCGACGAAAAGAAGCAACCGGGAGTCAATCTGTTATGATAATGTGTCAATATCTTTCGTCCGTTGAGACAGCACAGTGGAGTCCCATGGACAACGTCATATATAGTCCTGCGTTTGTGAGTAGCTGCAGTCACACCGTGCCGGAACAGAGGCCTTCCAAGACTATACCTAAGGTAAACGAAGGGAGTGAAGCTGCGAGGCGATCTTTTACTACCTCAGTATGAAAGAATGTAGGACCACATCGTGCGTTCTCATGCTGTTGATAAAGTAGTATTGTAAATCCCGCTATAAAGTATTTTATAGTAGCAAATATGTAAAAATATATACAATTCCTTTCACTTGAACACCCGTGCTTCAAATAGTACCGTATAGCGTGAAAGACTTATAAAAGTTACAAATCACGCTTGTGTAAGGCGCTCAGACAGCGATATACGGACAGCTGTCGGCCAGATTACTTCCCTTTGAGAGATTTTGCCACTACACCAAAAAGGGTCAACCCTTACCGTGCTTAATCATCTGTCAACCGGAGGAGATTCCTCCTTACTAATCAATGTTCAGCACCTTGTTTGTTTGCCTGTCTGTTTGATGCTTTACACTGTTTGTATGGCAGGGATATCTGTTTAATGCCTTATACTGTTTATATGGCAATGATATCTCCTGCATAAGCAAGAACCTTTTTTTTTAAAGCCTTGGAAAAGGTATAAATTGCCTATACAGATTATAGTTAGGAGATCAAGACCTTCAATGAAATTATTAACTATGGATATTAATTACATAACTACCCTAATAATCCACAGTTATGAGCCCGGCATTGCTCTAGGGACTGGGATACAGAATTATTACCTCTTTTTTTTTGTCATATCAAAGATATCTGCAGCCCCGTACCGAGCCATACAGACAAGCTAGGAGGTGGTTGAATATTACCTAAAGGACACTGGCAACCCGGAGCCTACTCCTTCGAATATATAACAAGTTCCGCTGAGATTGGAATATCTTGACAACAAAAATGGCGATCACATATGATAAAGACAGCGCTATGAAGGTCCAAGCCATCCTAAGCTCGCGGGATGACTGGCACATATGGTTTTAAGTTATTAAAGACCATGCAAATAAGTAAGAAGTATAGGAATATTTTAATCCTGATACTGATAATAAAACAAGGCCTGAGCTGCTGACCAAACTGACAATTCTATTAGTAAATAAGGTGTCAAGGTGCAGGCTCAGGAATATATTCAGAACAGGATAACGGAGTAGATACGACAGGCAGGCTACGGAGTCGGGCTATCAGACAGGTGCATAGACAAGACAAGACGTAGCTCGGAGGTCAGAATCGGGTCGAAATCAGAACTCGAGAAATCTCAGCCAGCCAGGCGGTCAGAACAGGCAGAATCGCGGAGGCTCGAGCAGGCACCGTGACATAAGGCCTTAGAAAATATATATTAATATTATCAAATAATGTTGCAGTGTTATGGGTCCTTTGCCTATACAAGGACCTTAGACCTTAGTGACTCGGCCAAGGCCTGCGCTGTCCCGAAGGCGGTGAGCCACCTACAAGACTTCCTCACAACAACAATCCTTCTTTCTCCTTTCTTCTTTAGCGATTCCTTCTTGTACGTACGGCACGTCTAGATAGGAAGATCCATCTAAACACGTCCCTTAACATAATCCAGGGCCAAAGGTCTTGTAGTAAGTATGTACCTATTAGAACCTGCCTTGCCTTTGTAATAAGAAGATATCCTAATTATTCTGCAGCTCTATTCTGATTTAGTATTATAACTACTAAGTACTGGTAAGCAATGCCTTCTGCTGCTTTAAATATTATAATCTGATGCCCTAGTATTTTCTTATTATTACTTTTCAGATATTTGACAGTGAGGCTAAAAAGATTCTTCATCTGGTTTATAAATTTCTGTACAGTATTAACATATTTGCTCTTCTATTAGTAGGTAAAGATAAAATATATTCTTGTAGCTTTATTATAGAAATAGGTAATCTATTTATCCCTGTTCAGACCAGGTCATATTTTAATAAGGTTAAAATATACTTGCTCTAGTGTTATGGGTCCTTTGCCTATACAAGGACCTTAGACCTTAGTGACTCGGCCAAGGCCTGCGCTGTCCTGAAGGCGGTGAGCCACCTACAAGACTTCCTTGCAACAACAATCCTTCTTTCTCATTTCTTCTTTAGCGATTCCTTCTTGTACGTACGGCACGTCTAGATAGGAAGATCCATCTAAATACGTCCCTTAACATTAGGAATCGCTGACCAATCTCAATAATAGTATGAGGAGACCTTTTACTATGACAATGGAAGAAGAAAGCGTCGCATTGTTGCTACAGCAGCTCCAGGAGCTCCGTACAGAGATGCGGACTCAGAAACAACAGCTCCAAGAAGAGAATAACAGCTTACGGGCGGAACTACAGGCCGTACGGAACTCGCAACTGAGAAACCATCCACCAGTTACCACTACAGTTACATCCGCAACGCCCACCCCCTACGAACGAAGCTATCCCCGTCCTCGTCACCCGGATGTCGAACCCTTTACTGGAGAAGACCCTAAGGACTACCCTCCTTTCCAGATGAACCTTCGTACGAAGTTTGCAATCGACGCCGCCTGCTACCCTACAGAGGAGGAACAAGTTTACTATGCCTACAGCCAGCCTGAGAGGAAAAGCCAGCCAGCGTGTACTACCATGGCTCTTGGCTCGCCAGAAATCTGAGACTCCCGTGCTATGGGCAGAATTCTCCGCGGTACTAGACAAGGCCTTTGGTGACCCTGACCGACAGAGAAAGGCTCTTGTACGAGTGAATACAATGAAGCAAGGGAAACGTGACTTTGAAGAGTTCTTGAATGAATTTGACGAAGAACTTCTTAATGCTGGAGGGATTAATTGGGATGATAACCAGAAGAAGGCCTTGTTGGACACGGCAATTAATGTTGAGTTGCTAAAAGCCCCATGGTTGGTATTAGGCAGGAGGATTCGTACGACAACTACTGTAATCAACTGCGCGAAATCAACCACAACCTCCAGAGAGTGGCCAGGCTTACACGAAAAGGATCTCGCGCTGCTGTCCCCACGCATGTCGCTCGTACAAGACCAGCAGGAGGCTCTGACCGGACCGGGACCCCTGATCAAATGGACTGGGAAGCCACCCATGCTCAAATTGCAGCCCTACAAAAGGAAGTCGCGGCCCTCCGTACGAAAGGGACCAGGACCCCAAGAAAAGCTAGTCAGGCGCCTGCAGAGGAGAAGCAAAAGAGGTTGTCTGAGGGCAAATGCCTACGCTGCGGTGATCCTGACCACTTTATACAAGAGTGCCCTACAAAACCTACCAGGCGCCCTAGGCAGGTGGCCACAGTTCAGGAAGAACAAGACCAAATGGATGACTACAGCGAGAGCGAGTCGGAAAACGAATAACCTCTGTGCAAAGTCGCGTACAGAGGGGTTATACAGCTAGAGAAATACTACTTGATTGGCAAGATTTCAACAGCTCGCGCATGAATACCCCCCCATTCTTGGTGGAGGCACTAGTCAACCATACCTATAATGCTCGTACAATGATAGATACAGGCTGCCTGACCTATGGGGTAATCAGTGACAAGTTTGTCAAGATACATCAAATACCCACCATACCTATCCACCCGAAACCTTTCAAGGGAGTGACCGGGAATATAGAGGAGATTAATAAGATTGTACGGGTTCAGCTAGACATCGGGGCGCATACAGAAAAAGGAGCCTACTTCTATGTGATACCCGATAACCTGGGCTATGACTTGATCTTGGCGACTCCCCTGGCTGGAGCAACATGATGGAAGGTTAGAGGCTAAGAGGGGCAGGCTGTACCTCTGTACTACTGGAGTCCGTCTATGGAGTACTACAAAGAGGCCCTTACCAAAGCTGAACATAGCACAGATATCCGCCGCAACCATGGGAGGATTTATACAAAGGAAAAGGTGCCGTGGCCAAGATATTGAGATATTTGCGGTCTCATTGGCAGATATACAGAAGGCACTGGCCCCAAAGAGACATATTGACCCCCGTACAAAGCTACCAAGGCAATACTGGAAATACCTAAGGCTCTTCGAACAAGACAAAGCAGAAGAACTACCACCGCACCGGGGAGATGGGATTGATCACAAAATCGAGCTCGTACAGGAGGAGAGTGGGAAGGATCCTGAAGTCCCCTGGGGCCCCCTTTACAACATGACCCAGGAAGAACTAATAGTCCTCCGGAAAACACTCTCTGAACTATTACAGAAAGGCTTTATCCGCGTGAGCCATTCCCCAGCTGCAGCCCCAGTACTCTTTGTACGAAAACCAGGAGGAGGACTGCGGTTCTGCGTCGACTACCGTGCTCTAAATGCCATTACCAAGAAGGACCGCTATCCATTGCCCCTGATCCATGAGACACTGAACCAAATTGGACAAGCCAGATGGTTTACTAAGCTGGATGTGTCTGCTGCCTTCCATAAGATCCGCATAGCCAAAGGCCAGGAATGGATGACTGCCTTCCGTACGAGATACGGGCTCTTTGAATGGCTAGTCACCCCTTTTGGGTTGGCTAATGCACCGAGCACCTTCCAAAAATACATCAACTGGACCCTCCGGGAATATCTAGATGAATTCTGCTCAGCCTATATCGACGATGTGCTTGTCTATACCAATGGGGACCTCCGCCAGCACCGGAAGCACGTACGAATGGTCTTGAAGAAACTGGAAGAAGCAGGCCTATATTTGGATATTAAGAAGTGCGAATTTGAGTGCAAGGAGACAAAGTACTTGGGCTTTATAATACAGGCAGGGAAGGGAATCAAAATGGACCCGGAGAAGGTGAAAGCAATAAAGGAATGGGAAACCCCTACTACTATAAAGGGCGTCCGAGGATTCCTGGGCTTTGCCAACTTCTACCGAAGGTTCATCCCTAACTTCTCAGGGATCGTACGCCCACTGAACAACTTGACAAAGAAAGGGACACCCTTCTTGTGGACTAAGGAGTGCCAGGATAGCTTTGATCTGCTTAAGGAAAAGTTTATTACTGGACCTGTCCTAGCAACCTTCAACCCTTCCTACCGTACGGTAGTAGAGACCGACTCCTCAGGTTATAATACAGGAGGAGTTCTCTCTCAATATAATGAAAAAGGGGAATTGCACCCATGTGCCTACTTCTCTAAAAGGAATTCTCCAGCTGAATGCAACTATGAGATCTATGACAAGGAGCTACTCGCAATTGTACGATGTCTTGAAGCCTGGGATGCTGAACTGCGCTCATGTGGAGAATTCCAAGTTATTACAGACCACAAAAACCTGGAGTACTTCTTCTCCCCAAGGAAGCTGACAGAACGACACGTACGATGGTCCTTATTTCTCAGCCGGTTCAACTTCAAGCTAGTATATAGGAAAGGGTCAGCCAATCAGAGAGCTGATGCACTTTCACGGAGAGACCAAGACATGCCTGATGATGAAGATGACAGGGTCAAGTCTCGTACGATGCAACTTTTTACAGAAAAACACTTGGGGAAGACGGTAGTTGCCACCCTCCGACCGGCTGAAGAGCAACCATGGGAGCCGTACGAAAAAAGTGATATGTGGAAGGAGGCACTCAAACAGGATGAAAGATATAGTGAAGCAGTACTGTGCCCTGAAAGATGGAGCAAGGAGATTTCCTCCACACCTACAATTGAAAGTCGGAATCTCAGAATGCCAGCTGGACGCCCAAGACCATATCCTCTTCCGTGGGAGGAGGTGGGTGCCTGATAGTGAACAGCTCCGTACGAGTATAATTCAGGCTGCACATGACTCTATATTGACAGGACATCCTGGCCGAGAGCAAACATATTTGCTGGTTAGCCGTGAATACTTCTGGCCTAACATGTCCCGGGATATCAGAAGATTCGTCCGGAACTGTGATATATGTGGGAGGACCAAGTCTTGGAGAGACCAGAGAAGGGGGCTATTAAAGCCCCTCCCTGTGCCTGATCGTCCCTGGCAGGAGGTTTCAATGGATTTCATTACAGACCTACCAGAGAGCGAAGGTTGTACAAACATCATGGTTATCACAGACCGATTAACCAAAGGTGTGATACTAGAAGGAATGTCAGAAACTGACTCTGAGAGTGTGGCCTGGGCACTCGTACGAGTACTTATAAGCAAACACGGGATCCCGAAGGCTATCACCTCGGACAGGGGAAGCCAGTTTACAAGTGATACATGGGCCCGCATATGTACCCTGACAGGGATCAACCGCCGGCTATCTACAGCCTATCATCCTCAGACTGATGGATCAACAGAGAGAATGAACAGCACAGTGGAAACCTACCTCCGCATGTATACCTGCTATGACCAGAAGGACTGGAACAGGCTACTTCCACTTGCAGAGCTGGCAATTAATGGCCGTACATCAACAGCAACAGGGGTCAGCCCCTTCTATCTAAGCCATGGCTACAACCTCAGCCCATTTACCCCTACCGAGGAGGTAGAGCATCTAGCTGAAGAACCAACCAAGAGTCCTATCCAGAAAGGGGAAGCCATCGTACGGAAAGTTAAGGAAGCCCTAGACTGGGCTCAAGCCTCCATGGCCTATTCCCAACAGAATACAGAGAATCAGGCTAATAAACACAGGAGCCCGGCCACAAACTACCAAGTGGGAGATAAGGTCTGGCTAAGTCTGAAGAACATCCGTACGGACCGACCCAGTAAGAAACTTGACTGGAAGAACGCCACAAGTATGAGGTTATAGGCCTGGTGGGACAGTCATGCTGTACGGCTGAATACGCCCCCAGGGATCCATCCAGTCTTCCATGTGGACCTGCTTCGGCTGGCTTCATCAGATCCACTTCCTTCCCAGAAGAATGATGATAGCCAGCCCCCTAGCATCATGGTGAACGGTGAGGAAGAATACATGGTAGAGAAAATCCTGGACGAACGTCGCAGGAGATACGGGAGAGGTCACCGGCTGGAATACCTAGTGAAATGGTCAGGCTATGCTCAGCCAACCTGGGAAGCTGCCACAGCTTTGGAGGAAGTACAAGCTCTGGATGAGTGGCTGGATCGTACGAAACAATATAGACTTCAGGACGGCTCACTAAACAGAGATGCATATATAAAGGCTAAAGCAACATGACCTACCCTGTGACCTGTACTTCCTACATAGAGGGAGGGGGGGGTACTGTTATGGGTCCTTTGCCTATACAAGGACCTTAGACCTTAGTGACTCGGCCAAGGCCTGCGCTGTCCTGAAGGCGGTGAGCCACCTACAAGACTTCCTTGCAACAACAATCCTTCTTTCTCATTTCTTCTTTAGCGATTCCTTCTTGTACGTACGGCACGTCTAGATAGGAAGATCCATCTAAATACGTCCCTTAACATCTAGTAGAGCAGTAGTAGTTATTATTAGTCTCTAAGAGATTTGCTGAGGTGCATTTGCCAACTTGTAATCTTTATATAGTTGCTTAGAATCATAGTTTGCATCCAGATTATTAATCTTGATACCTGTAACTGCTTCAGGAAGATACCACAGAGTATTAATATAAGTATAAGCCATCCTTTGATGCTAAATATCTATATTTCCTTTCAGAAGTAGTAGTTTTGCTGATTATTAATTATCCATAGTTGCAAAAGTATATGCATCATTGCTTTGTTACTCCACAACCTAGAGACCTGATGGGTAATCTCTAATCTTGAAGACAATATTATTTTCTTTCTTAATAATATTATTGTTAAAATCCCAGCTATATCTGGCTTGTTTAAGTCTTCTAGCTCTAATAATACTGGTATAAAGACCTGGTACATAGGCTATATTAGTCAAGGTAATAATAATATTTCCTGATTCTCTACCACAATTCAGACAGATCTTAACACTCCCAGTACCTTGTATCCTTATTATTATATTACCAGCACGAAGAATTCTGGTTGCTGATAGATCATAGTTTTCAAACCTTGAGATATTATTGCAAATATATATTGAAGCTCCAGAGTCTAGGATAAAGCAATTCTTTAATAAGCTGCCAATTTCTATACTAAAAATAAGTATTATAATATAATACTCCTCTGGTTTATTACTTTCTTTCTGCTTATTACCCTTATTTTATTGCTTATTATTTTCTATCAAGGTTTTGATCTTGTTAAGGGACGTGTATAGACGGATCTTCCTATCTAAACGTGCCGTATGTACAAGAGGGAATCGCTGAAGAAGAGAAAGCGGGACAGGACAGATCAGAGATTGGAGATGGATGGGGAGCCACGTGACCACAGCCGCGTACGCTACGCGGTGCGTGTTATGGGAGCATCCCATAACAGTACCCCCCTTCTCACTCAGGCCCCCCCATACAGAGCTGTCTAGCGTGGAGGGCGGAAAGTGTCGGGCTGGGAGCTGTTTGCTTGAGTCTAGGGGCAGGTTTAGTATGTTTTGTACAATCAGAAATCCAGTGATTGCTTGATCCACAATATAGGCAGAGGTCATTTTTCTGGCGGTAAGAACGGCGGGAGGCGGACGAGGTTGAAGAAGCAGATAATGAAGGTGAAACAGATCAGGCTGACTGGACAGGTTGGACAGCAGAAATCCTGATAGGATCTATGTCCATTTGGTCTATATTATGGTTCAGGGTTGGTTGGGATTTGGAGGCTGGTTTCTGGGCGGGCCGGTAGCACCGGTCGGCGCGCTGAACAAGTTCAATATATTCATTATATGAGAGGTCAAAGATAGAGTCGTTCAAACTTTCCAATATCTGGTAGAGATTGGGCCGGAGCCCCCGATGGAGCGTGGACACACACAAAATATCTGGCCATGAGTTTGTATTGGCCTCGTACAAGAGCCTTTCAAAACGAGCAAGGTAAGCCACAAGCAATTCATCATCCCTTTAAGAGATAGTGGAGAATCGCTGTATGGCTTCTTGGTGTTCCCGTGGGTTGTGACAGAGGCATTGGAAGAAGGAGAAGATAACCTCAGGATCCTATTGTTGGTTATCTTCTGCAGACTGGCAGAGGTGTAGGACCGAAGCCTGCTATGGCTGTTCTAATTAGTCCTATACATAGTCAAAGGCATCAGCTCTGGTGAGCTGATCAGATCAGAGTTTTGCTCTGATAGATGGAAGCCATGTACAAAGTATGTATAGTTTGCCATTGAAGCAAGGCAGGTCAGGTAGTTGGGTTCTGGGTGCTGTGGCAGTCTGGAGCTGGGTACAAAGCTGTTGAATCTCAGTACAAGAGGAATCAAGGTCTATACAAAGTTGCTGAATTTCAAGGCATTGGTTCTGGAGCTGTTGTAGTTCAACATGTTGGTTCTGGAGTTCTTGCTGGAGCTGCTGTACAAGCAGCAGAAGAGGGGTCTGGTCAGTCATTTATGCAGTTGGATCAGGTCAGGTCAGGTCAGGTCAGGTCAGATCAGGTCAGGTGAGCGATTCCCTAATATTAAGGGATGTGTATAGACAGATCTTCCTATCTAAACGTGCCGTATGTACAAGAGGGAATTGCTGAAGAAGAGAAAGCAGGACAGGACAGATCAGAGATTGGAGATGGATGGGGAGCCACGTGACCACAGCCGCGTACGCTACGCGGTGCGTGTTATGGGAGCATCCCATAACAGATCTTTCTTCTAACCTTATCATCTTTTGCAATAGCTTTGCTAATCTTGCTTTTAATCTCTTTGTTAGGTTTCTATTATTTTGGTTATTTTGAGTATATTATATACTAGTAACTGCTGTATATATAGTTCTTTCTGTATATATATAAGCTCTAGTGTTAAGGGACGTGTATAGACGGATCTTCCTATCTAAACGTGCTGTATGTACAAGAGGGAATCACTGAAGAAGAGAAAGCGGGACAGGACAGATCAGAGATTGGAGATGGATGGGGAGCCATGTGACCACAGCCGCGTATGCTACGCGGTGCATGTTATGGGAGCATCCCATAACAGTACCCCCCTTCTCACTCAGGCCCCCCCATACAGAGCTGTCTAGCGCGGAGGGCAGAAAGTGTCGGGCTGGGAGCTGTTTGCTTGAGTCTAGGGGCGGGTTTAGTACATTTTGTACAATCAGAAATCCAGTAATTGCTTGATCCACAATATAGGCAGAGGTCATTTTTCTGGCGGTAAGAACAGCAGGAGGTGGACGAGGTTGAAGAAGCAGATAATGAAGGTGAAACAGATCAGGCTGACTGGACAGGTTGGACAGCAGAAATCCCAATAGGATCTGTGTCCATTTGGTCTATATTATGGTTCAGGGTTGGTTGGGATTTGGAGGCTGGTTTCTAGGCGGGCCGGTAGCACCAGTCAGCACGCTGAACAAGTTCAATATATTCATTATATGAGAGGTCAAAGATAGAGTCGTTCAAACTTTCCAATGTCTGGCAGAGATTGGGCCGGAGCCCCCGATGGAGCGTGGACACACGCGAAATATCTGGCCATGAGTTTGTATTGGCCTCGTACGAGAGCCTTTCAAAACAAGCAAGGTAAGCCACAAGCGATTCATCATCCCTTTAAGAGATAGTAGAGAATCACTGTATGGCTTCTTGGTGTTCCTGTGGGTTGTGACAGAGGTGTTGGAAGAAGGAGAAGATAACCTCAGGATCCTATTGTTGGTTATCTTCTGCAGACTGGCGGAGGTGTAGGACCGAAGCCTGCTGTAGCTGTTCTAATCAGTCCCATACATAGTCAAAGGCATCAGCTCCAGTGAGCTGATCAGATCAGAGTTTCACTCTGATAGATAGAAGCCATGTACAAAGTATGTATAGTTTGCTATTAAAGCAAGGCGGGTCAGGTAGTCAGGTTCTGGGTGCTGTGGCAGTCTAGAGCTGGGTACAAAGCTGTTAAATCTCGGCGCGAGAGGAATTGAGGTCTGTACAAAGTTGCTGAATTTCAAGGTATTGGTTCTGGAGCTGTTGCAGTTCAACACATTGGTTCTGGAGTTCTTGCTGGAGCTGCTGTACGAGCAGCAGAAGAGGGGTCTGGTCAGTCATTTGTGCAGTCGGATCAGGTCAGGTCAGGTCAGGTCAGGTCAGGTCAGATCAGGTTAGGTAAGCGATTCCCTAATATTAAGGGACGTGTATAGACAGATCTTCCTATCTAAACGTGCCGTATGTACAAGAGGGAATTGCTGAAGAAGAGAAAGCAGGACAGGACAGATCAGAGATTGGAGATGGATGGGGAGCCACGTGACCACAGCCGCGTACGCTACGCGGTGCGTGTTATGGGAGCATCCCATAACATCTAGTGTCTATTGTTGTTAGGTTTGCTTTGGCTATAAAGTATTGCAAATACTATTCCAGAAGTTATTGTCTTGAAGCCTTCAGTATTGGCTAGGTAAGTCTAATATTGTCCTAGGAGTATATAGAAGTTCTTCTTCTTATATATCAGGTTATTTATCATCTCTGCCTGTCTATCTATGAAGGAATAGGAAACTGGTAATATAGCTGCCAGAAACTGTTATTTTATATACTTGTTATTACTTTCTAGGAGATTACAGTATTTGATTGCTAAATAAGCATTATCAAACTTATTAAGCCATGCAGAAATCTTTTCTTGTTGAATTAATCAAGATCTGACATTGTTATAGTTCTTCAAAGCTTTGAAATCTGCCTCTTGATTACTTGGGGTATATTGCTGTTTCAGTATTTACAATATTTTATATATTTCTTTATCTGCTATAAGCTCTCTTATCTATAGAGCTACTAAGCTATAAATAGCTTTATTTATTAATTAAATTATATTTTGCATATCCTTCTATTCCTGCATGTTAAGGGACGTATTTAGATGGATCTTCCTATCTAGACGTGCCGTACGTACAAGAAGGAATCGCTAAAGAAGAAAGGAGAAAGAAGGATTGTTGTTGTGAGGAAGTCTTGTAGGTGGCTCACCGCCTTCGGGACAGCGCAGGCCTTGGCCGAGTCACTAAGGTCTAAGGTCCTTGTATAGGCAAAGGACCCATAACAGTCAGTCAGGGTTACCAAAGGCCTTGTCTAGTACTACAGAGAATTCTGCCCATAGTACAGGAGTCTCAGATTTCTGGCAAGCCAAGAGCTATGGTAGTACATGCTAGCTGGCTTTTCCTCTTAGGTAGCTGTAGGCATAGTAAACTTGTTCCTTCTCTGTAGGGTAGCAGGCAGCATTAATTGTAAACTTCATATAAAGGTTTATCTAGAAAGGAGGGTAGTCCTTAGGGTCTTCTCTAGTAAAGGGTTTGACATCCAGGTGACAAGGACAGGGATAGCTTTGTTTGTAGGGGGTGGGCGTCGCGGATGTAACTGTAGTGGTAACTGGTGGATGGTTTCTTAGTTGCAAGTTCTGTACGGCCTGTAGTTCTGCCTGTAAGCTGTTATTCTCTTCTTGGAGCTGTTGTTTCTGAGTCTGTATCTCTGTACAGAGCTCCTGGAGCTGCTGTAGCAACAATGCAACACTTTCTTCTTCCATTGTCATAGTAAAAGGTCTCCTTATACTATTATTGAGATTGGAGAGCAATTCCTAATGTTTAAGGGACGTATTTAGATGGGTCTTCCTATCTAGACGTGCCGTACATACAAGAAGGAATCGCTAAAGAAGAAAGGAGAAAGAAGGATTGTTGTTGTGAGGAAGTCTTGTAGGTGGCTCACCGCCTTCGGGACAGCGCAGGCCTTGGCCGAGTCACTAAGGTCTAAGGTCCTTGTATAGGCAAAGGACCCATAACACATAGGTTTTGATCTGCAACATTAGATAGCAGTATACTATAATAACTAACAGACCATTAACTTGCTTACCTCTGAAAATATTAAGCAACAATCTAAGCTCTGTTATATTGCCATATATAGATCCTGGCTTTGTCAAGAGGTTCAGGAAGGCCGACTCCATGTTAAATAGATACCTACCAACCAGATAATTGCGGATGGCCTTACTAAGAGCCTTATAATCTAAAAATACCAAGAATTTGTCAGGATGCTCAACCTAGTAGACATGAAAGACCTCATCCAATCCCAAGAAGGAAACTGAAGGACTCTCAATGTGCTGAGGGGGTATGTCAACTTGGAGGAGATTCCTCCTTACTAATCAATATTCAGTAAGTTACCTTGTTTATTTGCCTGTCTATTTAAGACTTTACACTGTTTATATAGCAGGGATATCTATTTGATGCCTTATACTGTTTATATGGCAAGGATATCTCCTGTATAAGCAAGAACCTTCTTTTTTGAAGCCTTGGAAAAGGTATAAATTGCCTATACAGATCGTAGTTAGGAGATCAAGACCTTCAATGAAATCGTTAACTACGGATATTGATTACATAACCACCCCAATAATCCACACATGAGGAAGGAAAGGTCTTATAGGCTAATAGATACACCCCAAGTATATACCCAGTTTTTATGGTCTGGAGAAAGATCATCAAAGATAGCAAGCCAGTCATGAAGGGTTATATTGTTGCCATATCCCAAAGCCTGGCTCGCGGGATGATGGCCTGTGGCCTGGATGATAGCCCGTGACCCAGGCGGTCGGTCGTCGGGCAGAATAAGAAATGATATCACTGGCGATAGCTTCAGAACAACACAACAATCAATCATACTTCATACATCAATTGAACTTCGCAGAATTGCAACACCCTGGCTGTATAAGCCATGGTTTACCAGGCATTTCTGCTCTGGAAACTACCTTTGTTGTCGCAATAAGTCCCATAGCAAAGCCAGTTTTATCAAAGTTGTAGATATCCTTATCCTGAATACCCCACTGATCTTTAGTTTTCTGCAGCTCATTGAACTATTGGCTAATAATCCTAGGATCTTCACACAGTGCTCTTTAGTAATTAAGCTTTTGTACAAACCTAGTTTTGATCTCCGGGCGCTGCTTGGTAAACTCTGTAACCCAGTTTTTTCTAATAGCTAGAGATGGAGTTGATGTTGCAGCATCCAAGATTATTTGCGCCATTTCTCGTACCTGAAAGGGCCTAGGGGCGGCACCATGTATATCCAGGGATACTATCCAACCTATTAAAGCTTCCTCCTGAAGCAGAGATAGCCTGTGGTTCTGATTACAGAGTTCTGGCTGAGATTGGTGGCCCTTCATCCGATCACGTAGGGTTGAAGGAGGCACATTATAAATGCGGCTAGCTTCCTGAACTGTGCAAATTTTTCCATTTTTTTGGATCGTTTATAGCACATTCAATCCTACCCCCTTGCTCTCTCAGTTCCTGGCGCGTTTTACGCGCCTTTCGTGGCATGATAGTTGTTTGAAGATGGAGGCTGGTTGACGCGTTCGAAATTTTGGGAGTTTCACGGATCACCCGGGATTTACGTTACGCGGCTACGTAGGTCATCCAATAATGACAATTGTCAGTCCCATTCCACAGAGATAGGGAAAATATAGACAATATAGAAGGTAAAAGGATCTAAGATACAGTTTAAAAGCATAGGATGAAAGTCAAAAAGCACTTTGCTATTATGTTAGGTCTGGAGGGATTATAGTAGTGGCCTAGATTTTAGTTCTCACCCTTCTCGCTCCCCACACTCTCAAGTGGGTGATATTCTCACCTTGTTCTCACCCATCTCATTCGCACTCACCCTTGACTTAGTGTCTATCACCTCTAAAAGCAGCAACATAGGGCTCGTTCAACATATCGCGTTGATAATGGGTGCCAAAAAGAAAAACATACAACAGTAGGGATTCGCATGTGGTCACCCACCATACTACTAACCTACCGGCGTGTGGCTTAAGTACGGCTGAGCGGACGGGAAGCCCTGTTTTCCACACCCTATGGTCGTATGTACTTGATAAATTTGGAGGGGAATTGATATAGAAAACAACATGCCCTGTGGTTGTTCAGTAGTACTTTCATTAATGGGATTGGACTGCGATGAGTCTTGAATGGAGGACCCCCAATCTTCGTGCTGTAACTCATGCTATCATCTCTACCATCTCTGACAGAAGCAGGTCTAATATTGCATATATGTTCACTCACGCGTCCCCGAAAATAGAAGTCAGGTTTATTACTAGCTTGGGTGCACCTGCTCTTACTCGACGTCGACCTTGGACCCTCTAATAATTTGATTCTGGCCATTGTTTTAAACAATAGCGTCCGACAAGGTAGGGTACAATGTCCACCGACATTGACCTCCCGAGAAGAGAGACCCGCTATGGCAATGTTCTTTGGTGTTTGTTCTAGAAGGACTTCCGCAGACAGAAAACTTTTTCACAGCAATTATTCGCTAGAAAGCAGTGGCCCACTCTCGCTTGCTAAGGCCTTGCTAAGCGCTAGCGCAAAATTAGACCCCCGTGAAAAGGTATAAAAGGCCCTTATTCCCCGACAATTTAGAAAATCAAGCGACTCTACGTATGTTCTCCTGGCCCCTACCTACATTAGGGATTCCCTCTCTTCACTCGAGCATCTGCTAACCGTCTTATGTGCAGTTCAAAGAATCACTTTAGAGTAGACGTCCCTCATTGAGCTCATCTAATGAGCCACACCCCCAACCCTTGCTGATGACTTCTATGTCCTCGATGCCCTAAAGTGAAACCGTGTTTATTCCCGCCTCGACCTTGTCTTTCACGAACGAACTGCTTCGACATGCTCGTTTCGAGTTGGCGCTGGTCTAGGGAATGGTGATGATCTTAACCTTGTCGTGGCGTCTTGACTTCGGTCGGCCTGACTTGGTGGGTATCGAGGAGGTCTGAAAGGCTTTTCCATCTTCACCTTGAGTTTGGATTGTTCAGTTTAGCAAATACAATTATCTTTGTTGGAAGTTATTCCTTTTGTAGATTGTAGTCGCTTGTTTGCTTGTATAATCGGTCTTGTTGGTCATGGTAAAGATTTAGCCTTCGGCTACCTTAATTCAGCACTTCAACACCAAAAAGTGCGCCGACAGAGCAGCTCACCTGGTCTCTCCCGACAAGTGTCTTTAATGTGGTATTCGTGGTATTCTCCGATCGTCTTAGTCCGCCGTGCCTTCATCGCGTGCTGGAGGATACTTTGCCCTTCTCGCAAACATAAACATCCGCACTGATCTCGACAAGCATCATCCAACAGCCAGCGGACTATAAGCCACAGCAGCATGCAGCACAGTCTCCCATCTCCGTTGTATGTGTTGAAACAACTCGGCGACCCCTCAGATGATTCGCTAACCGCTTGAACGGTCCCCCCTTCATACCAAGATACACAGCTGCCTCCCCTCTTCTCGTCACAGGGTCAACATCACCCCTCCTTCGTCGCCGCTACCAGCAGTTTATCTGCGCATCCGTTCTCTGCGGTGCAGGGCTGCGGAGATTGCACGTTGTGCTCAACGAAGAGGCGCATGATATCTAGCCCGCGGTGATACGCCACGGAGATAGAATCTGCGGCGGAGAGAGCGCCAACAGCATGTGCAGCAGCGATTCCCCATAACAGTGTGCGTTTACGGCAAAGGGATGGATGTTCAACGACTTCAGAACGCCAACGAGTACGATCTGAGGAGCGGTGCAACAAGGCTGAGGATACTCGGCCTTGCCTAGGTTTGAATAGTTTTCTGCTCGTAAGAGTTTCTCTGCGAGAGGAAATAGCATCAATCAAAGCATCAGCTTGGGTCTAGTAGAACAGGGAGTAACATCAGGAAGGCGGATTACCATATAAAGTCCATGTTCGTGTTGGTTCGATCTCGTCCAGTGCACGGTCGAGGCGATTGACGGTATCTCTCGCAATCGCATTGTTTTCTAATAACTCCTGTCCCATACCAGGATATTTGGCGCCTTGGCCAGTGAATACCAGATGAGGTCAGGAGGCGATGTTGCTCACTGGACCTGCGAGATATCCCACTGCTCCATAGACCCAACAGCAAATGCACGGTAAGGAATCTCTCTCTGCGACAAGCGAGCGTATAGCTATAATCGGAGACCCTAGAGGGGTGTGTACGGATATACTCTGTAGTATTTGTGATAATTTGTTCCACAGTTTGGGGATGAATGCCTGAAAAGACGAGCAGATGGGTGCCTGGCGTTCCCTGCCCGGTGCCATTGGACTTTGATCTAAAAATGGATAGGCAGACTGCAGAAGTACCTATTCTGCTGTCAGGTGACTTTCGAACATATAAAACAATTACAGCCGTACATGTGCGTTGGCACCCACCAATACCAACAGGACTCACAACCTTTTTTCATTCTAAGCACCGCGCTTGGAATACATCTGCATCGATTCGACAGTTTCGACATATTATCAGACTCAGCTCCATTCTGGGCACCGTGCCCGGGATAAGGGTCATCCCTCGCCCGACACCGATACGCGTCACGACGCGTCGTCAAGATGGCGCGAATCAACCCCCAAGCAGACGGCCCTCTACAAGCCACACTGCTTGAAGCAACCACTGCGGCCTCCATCAGGGCTGCCAAGGGCCAGGAAATCTTCAGCCCTATTGCAGCCTTTCTGGATAAATATTAGAGCCAAACAAGCCTCGCGCCCCACCAGCAAGACGCGCTTGAGGCACTGAGCAACAACCTAGCTGATATAGCCCAACAACACCTCAACGCCTATATCAGAGGTGTCTCCTTGACCAAGGCCTCTTCTGCTATTGCCCCCGCCCCTACCACTGATTCCCTAACCCCCTCCCCTCCCCCCTCCCGCCCCCCCTCCGGCCTGGCCCAATCCACGTACGCGTCTGTGGCCCAGATCAACTCTGGCAAAACTGCTGCCATCAAGAAGACTGGCAAGCCAAAGCCCTTGAAAACTGAAACTGAGGCTCCTCCAGACACACGCCTCTTTGTACGCCTCTCACCAAACTATCTTGCAAAGAATATAGACACCTTTGCCATTTGCTCCAGCCTCTGCTCTAGGCTAGGGGAAAACAGCAAGCTACTAAAGGGTGTCCAGTCTATAAAGACAGGATTTGTGCTTACCCTATCATCCCCAGACACCCTTGGAGCCTTAGAAGCACAAAGGAAGACTATATCATCCTTTTTTGCCCACTGTCAGATAGAGCGAAGTTCCTGTTAGATTGCCTATTAAGTTATAAATATACCAAAAAAAGTTGGCCAACTTACCAAGAGCCAATATACTATGATCCCTGTAAACCCTGAGATACTATCTACAGAGGTTACTAAGGCTACTAGCCTGACCCTTATTTCTATTGCAGAAACTACTTCTAGTGCTGCCAAACCTAATAATATCTCATCAAGCTGGTTTATTAACTTCCCTGAAAACAGCAGAGCCAAGCTCCCTGTATAACTACCTCTATTTGGCAAGATTACCAATACTCAACCCCTAACCAGGAAGACCAAGACTATACAATGTACACACTGCTGGATGTGGCATAACTCCAGGTCCTGTGCCTGCAACCCCCGCTGCCGCCTCTGCGGCTCTACACAGCATACTAAGGAAGGTTATACCAACTCATGCACTGGCCTAGCTCCTCACATCTGCCCCCCAAGGTGCTTGCACTGCCATGGACCCCACCCAGCAGACTATAAACTGTGCCTTCTCAGGCCCAGCAAACCCAGCCAGCGCTGTACAAAGACCCAGCAAGCTGAAATACGCAAGATCTGCTTATTAACACTCACCAAGGCTCGTACAGAGAGCCAGTGCTGTATACAAGCCCCATCAGCCTCCAACACCTCCCAGGAACAGGCTAGTTCGGCCGATATCCAACACCTGCCTTCTCCCCTCCGTCCAACCACTCCCCCCCAGCAAGGCCCAGCAGACTCCCCACCTGTTACAACTAGGGCAGTACACTTTGCCACTCCACAACCACAAAACCGTTTTGACATACTAATAAGCGAAATCCTATGAGTTCCAAGAACCAGCAAACAGGGCCCCTCTCAATACTCCAGCTGAACATAGGCCGCGCGGCCGCAGCTCATAAAATTACCCTATTCCAGGCATACTCTAATAATATAGATATTATCCTAATACAGGAACCCTATATATACAAAGACCTTACCTGCAAAATTATAAAAAAATACCTGTTATACAAATGCTTCTCTCCAACAGATTGCTAGGCTACAAGTAGCAGACCCTGAGTCCTTACCTATATCTGAAGGGAAAAGGGCATACAGTCCTCCCAGCTGCGCCCTGATATAATAGACTAAGAAGCACTATTAGATCTTCTCTTCCTCCAAATCTCAGCTTACTCAGGGCAACCTACCCTGATTATTAATATTTACAATACCCCTACTGCACCTTCAATCAGGCCTGGAAAAGCTATACAGGAACTAATTAAACTCTCTGACTCCTACTTCTCCCAGCCAGTTATACTAGCTGGTAATTTCAACCTACTACATAGCAGATGGCAGCCCTCCCTTCAGCAAAGCACCTCTACCTTGG
The DNA here is from genome assembly GCF_000011425.1 of Aspergillus nidulans FGSC A4. Lineage (NCBI taxonomy): Eukaryota > Fungi > Ascomycota > Eurotiomycetes > Eurotiales > Aspergillaceae > Aspergillus > Aspergillus nidulans. Next base: position 2,432,273 of record NC_066261.1, on the reverse strand, counting down.
CCGAAGCAGCATCAGAATGGCTTGACAGACTTGGGTTAGTATTCATCTCTGAGATAGACTCCCCTACACATGATAGAGGCAATACCCTTGATCTAGCCTTTGCATCCAGCTCTACTGCCCTGGCTGGAGCTTATACCACAGTTGCAGAGTACCTGGATGCCACATCAGACTACCAGCCCCTCCTGACTATCCTCCCCTGGGGCCAAAGGCACCTAGCAACCCTGAAAAGACCAAAGTTTAGTACTCTAGACCTTCCCTGCTTTCACAGCCTCTTAGCAGTAAGTATAAACAACCTCCCAACTATGGCAGATACAGAAGACAAACTAGATTACCTTGCAAATAGGATTATCTCAGCCATTTACAGTGCCTATACAGCCTCGGCACTTCAATCCCTGCCTCAGGGAGGAGGACAACTATAGTAGAGTCCAGAATGCAAGAGAGCACTCCAGAAATATCGTTCAAGGCTCTATACCCAAAAAGACTTCCAACAGGTGGTAAAACAAGCCCAGCGGAACTACTGGAGAGCCAAAATCAATGCAACCACTATAAGCAAAGAAGTGTTTAACATGTCAAAATAGCATAAAATAACAGGATTATACCGCAGCCCCCTAATAATAGATCCTCAACAACCAGAAATCCCCCCATCTGTGACTATACAAGCAAAATACAATATATTAGTCTGCAACCTCCTCCAGAACTCGGCTGAAGCAGGAGATATACTACTAGACATACCTGCAGTTCTATCCAAATCATTACCCCTTCCAGAGATAACAATAGCCCAGGTAGAATAAGCAGTCCTACTTGCAGGGAATACAACCCCTGGAAGAGATAGACTACCTACCAGCATACTCAAGGCGGCATGGCCTTTAATTAAGACCAGGGTACTGGCACTGTACCAAGGCTGCTTAACAACTAGTTTTCACCCATATTGCTTTCACCATGCTGTCCTGGCCATTATTCAAAAGCCAAACAAGTCAGACTGGACAAACCCCAGGTCATACAGGCCAATTGCCCTCCTCTCAGTCCTTGGCAAAGGCCTTGAATGTTTGATAGCACGGAACATGTCATGGATTGCTATCTACTACAAAGTCCTGGCTAGCCAACAATTTGGAGCGCTGCCTGTCCAATCTGCTGTTAACCTTACTACCTGCCTACTCTATAATGTGGAGCAAGCACTAAACCAGGGCAAGACAGCCTCCCTCCTAACTTTTGATGTCAAAGGGGCCTTTGATAGGGTCCTTCCTGGCAGACTAATACACAGACTATGCACCCAGGGCTGGCCAGACAACCTAGTCTGCTGGATAGCCTCCTTTGTCACAGAGTGCATGGTTCAAATTAGACTGGATGGTGAACTAGGGCCTGATATAAGAGTACTCTGCAGCTTACTACAAGGCTTGCTAATATCCCCTATCCTGTTTATGCTTTACCTTGCCCCCCTGTTCTGGCTGGGCAGACCAAAGGCCAGATTTGGGTATGCAGATGATGGGGCCTTCCTGGCAACATCCCCTTCCCTAGAGATAAATGCCCAAAACCTGTCAGAGTCCCTGCAGGAAGCCCTTGACTGGGGCTATATACAAGGGATTACCTTTACCCTAGATAAATATAAGCTACTATACTTCTCCTGATACAGGGTGGACCAGGATCCTAGCTGCACACTATTAGTCCTAGCAGACCAGGTTATAGTTTCAGAGAACACAACACAGCCCTACCTTTGCTGGCTGGGGGTCCTCTTCAATAAAAAGCTCAGCTTTAAATACCATGTCAAGGAGCTGGCTTCAAAGGCCCTGACTATTGCCAATACCCTACACAGCCTTGGAAATATAATACAAGGAGTTAACCCCTACCTAATGCGGCAAGCCATAACTGCATGTACTCTACAAAAAGTCTACTATGGCACTGAAACCTGGTAGCCTGGCTGCTCCTGGATCAGCCCCTGTGGGTCTATCTCCAACCAGGTCCAAGGCCTTCTTGACAAGATAACCAAGGTAATCCTATCTGGGGCAAGGGCAATCCTCCCTGTCTACCAAACAATACCACTTCCTGCACTTTACCGGGAGTCCAGACTTCTACCAGCAAGGATTAAGCTGGACCACCTAGCAGCTATAGCAATAATATGCCTCTACCAGCTGGACTTATATTACCCACTCTGCAAGAGAGCAGAGAGGATCACCTAAAGAGGACACCCAACCAGCTGCCTCGCACGCCGTGTATTAGCTCTACCAGAGTCAGAGCAACTAAACCTACTATAATATGCCCCATGGCTCCCATATAAGACAAGGGCAGCTGCCTGAAAGCAAATCAGGGCCCCTACAACTAACAAGGAGCAAGCTAGTAACTTCCAAGACTTCTATGCCTCTCTCCCTCAGACTGATATAAAGGCCTTTACAGACAGTTCAAAACTAGCAAATGGGATGGCCGGCTCTGGCTTTGCCCTATACCAGTCTGGAAAGCTATTCTTTCAGTCTTCTTTCTCCCTAGGCCCGAACAAGGAGGTTTTTAATACCGAAGCCGAAGCAGCTTTAGCAGGGGCTAAAGCAGCTTTCAGGCTATATACAGCCTGCTTTGCCACTAATCTCTGGGTCTTCCTTGATAATCTAGAGGTGGCTACTTGACTCCTATCACCCTTTACAGGCTCATCCCAAGAGGTCTTTAGATCCTTCCAATCCCTAGCTGCATCCTGGCCCGCACGAGAGAGGTTCTCCTATACTAATGGAGGCTCTGTACGAGTATGCTGGGTGCCCGGCCATGCCCAGATAGAAGGAAATGAAACAGCCGATCAAGCTGCAAAGAAAGGAGCTGCTATGGACCCTCCCCCTGCACACAGACACTCATTTGCCTCTCTTAAACACAGGGCAAAGGCAAATACAATATCTGCTCTACAAAGCTACTGGCAGTCTACAGCCCCACAGTCTCATCAAGATCTCCAGATTACCACCTTCCCCCAGTGCCCTGCAGAGCTGAGACTCCCAAGACCCCTTTTTACACGGATCCTGGCGGCATGTTCAGGACATGGAGACTTTGCAAGATATTATGAACAGTTTAACTATGAAGATGCCTACCTCCTCTGCTGCTGCAGCTCAAAGAAAACCCCAATCCACTTCCTCTTTTGCTGCATTGCTAGGAGACGCCTACCCCGCCCTCCAGGACCCCCCTCGGAGATGATTCCATACCTACTTGGCACACCAAAGGGCGCAGCCAAACTAGCTTCCTGGTTCTCACAGGCTCGTTTCTTTGACGATATCTGCCCGCGGTATCCTCCACGTCAGACAGCCTGAGCCATCTCCCCCTCAAAAAAAAAAAAAAAAAAAAAAAAAAAAAAAAAAAAAAAAAAAAAAAAAAAAAAAAAAAATAATTTCTATGAAGTGGTAGCAGGATAGGTCACGGGGAGTAGGCGGACCTCTGCAGCTGGCAGTACTCCCTTTCCCTGCACTGCAGGTCTTCCTTTCTGACTACGGTAGCTATGTAAAGGCGCCAAAAGTCCCCTATTTGTACTTAGAATGAGAACTAGCAGCTCGTTATAGACACTCAGGGCTTACCCCCTGGCGGCCTTTGCCCCAATCGGGGACGGTGGAACACGTGCTTAGGCGGTGAGCCACGGCCGTTAAATATAACATAACATAACATAACATAACCCACCAATACCAAAGGAATTCACGCCGACTAGTTCATGCTTGTTGCTGGGCCATGACTGGCATTCCACAGGAACCCCTTCGACGCGCAGAGTCAAAAGGTACTAGCCATTGCAGTTAGCTGCCTCAGCTCATATATGACTTGCCTGCCTTACAGATCGAGGTAAACACATACTTTTCGGATTGGGGGTTGTGAAGTTGAGGTTCAGTGGAATGGTCTGGTGTTCCAGGACGAGCACCATCTTCAAAACACTGCTTAATCCCGAGGCACCTTCACTATGCCCTAGATCTGTTTTGACCTAAGGGAAGTGATGAGTTTGCGAAATTGACTGCTGAGCAAGTAGCGTAGCGTGGTCCACAGATCCAATAAGTATACCCCATTCCCCAAATACCTGCGCGGCGGCACAAGCCTCAAGGGGATCACCCACTGCTGTGCCAGTACCGTGGCATTCAATTATGGCTGGCTTCGATAGATATTCAATACCGGCCAGCTCGTGGCTGCGCCGAATGAGATCCTCGTGGCTTTTGGGACTGGGGAATGACAGCCCGGCTGTTTTGCCGTCTGAATTGATGCATGCAGACCGGATCACGGCGCGGATATTGTCTCAATCTCGAATGGGCGCAGATAGGCGTTTGATGTAGATTGCGTTGACAGCCTCTCCACTGGTGTATCCATCTGCATTCGCGTCAAAGGAACGGCAGTATCCTGTGGGTGCTATCACGCCCTGCTCCGCCATAGCAACCGTCATATGCGGCGACAGGGTCAGATTACAACCACCAACGATAGCAGAAGAACACTCCCGGCAAATCCCCTGACAAGACTCGTATAGCGCTGTCAGAGAGGACGAACACGCAGTGCGGATGGTCATACTTGGACCAGTGAATCCCAATTCATACGAAACTCAATTGGCAATAGTGAAGTCTCCGCATCCAGTAATCCGATACATACCCGAGTTGTGTGAGACTTTGGCTTGGATATCCAGCCAATCCTCTCCGAAGACACCAATATAGCATCCAATATCCTTGCCTTTATAGCTGGTAGTGCCGCTGCTTTCAAGGCACTCATATGCACCCTCTAGCATTAGTCGCTGTTGCGGATCCATCCACTCGACTTCCTTTCCAGACATAGACCAAAATGAACTGTCAATGGTAGCGAGGTCTATATCTTCAAGGAAATAACCGTGTTCGGTGCACGAGTGTCCGGCCTTCCCCTTCGGCCCAACGAACGCGTCTATGTTGTATCGGTTTGTAGGCACCCGGCCGCGGCCGCTGCCCATGCTTCTAAGAGCTTCCAGTACTTCTGGGGGTTGTTTACCGACTCTGGGAGAAGCAAGCCCATACCAATGACGGCGACAGGGTCGCCAATCCATGGACTGGTCCCAGCATGGCTGTTCGACACCATTACGATAGTATGCTGTGCAATCAGAGCTCAGCAACGAGATAATCTGGCAGACAAGCCTCTGTATACATTACTGGTAACTATATGGGATGCTGGCGTTAAATGGGCTCTTGATTGACCGTCGAAAGCGCTGGTTGTCTGGATTGGGGCAGGCCACTGCGTGCTTCCACACTTGCCCAGATGCCTGACGGGACCCGACTACGGGGGATCAGATTAGACCTACACTAGCATTTCTGACATGGCTAGACGTCTGCGGCCCGTAACGCTGTGGGATGTGGTTGTTAGCCCTAGAGTTAGTGGTTCCGTCTCCTGCCGTTTACCTGGCCTCCTGAAATCTATTAATTATAGCCTATACTTGGCAAGGTCATTGATTCAATAGCACGCCGAGATCGACCGGTTTGCTGTATGCGAAGTGGGTGAACGCGCACTTCAATGCAACAAGCTGCATGCACGTCACAGCCGCCTTGTCTTGATCTCATCAAGCTGGCGCGGAGTTAACTTATATTACAATACTCTGTGAGGGCCCAGATTTCCACAGTGACCTGTGACAGTTGGTGAGAAAGCCTTCCTCATGGCAGAACGAATACTCTCCTCGCCGATGCCACGCAATCGGTGGGAAAGCTGGGGAGACGATTATCTTGAGCAACAAGTCCTGACCTATACAGGCGATGCGGGAGATCGGCAAGCTAAGCACGGGCAAGGAAGCATTCCTTGGACGGAAATCGCCAAAGCGCTGCTGGGGCGATCGAACAAGGACTGTCGCAAGCGATGGCTTAAGATTGACCCGCGGTGGAATGGTGGGCACCGGCAGCTGGATGAAGAGCTGCGGCTGACTGAGGCCGTTATGAGGCACGGCTATTCGTGCGTTCAAGACTCATATTACCTTATGTTCATGGCTTTTGTCTCTAATCTCAAGTTGGTTTACAGGTAGGCGGACGTATCATCTGCGGTGGGGAGCAGAAGCCCTGATCGTAAGGAGTTATACACACAGACTGGTTCGATCTAGCAGCTAATCGGATAGCCAGAATTCTCTAAGCACTGGCACAATGCAATAAATCCAGCTATTGTTCGCAAGGAATAGAGTGAGCTAGGCGTGAGTTGGTAGTTGACTGGTATCGTCTGCCCGAGATTCCCCTAATGTGCGCTGCTCCTAGGATATAAAACTTCTGGATGCTATGTCTCGATTCGGCCACCAATGGAGCCTGATACAGCAAGAACTCCCGGATAGATCGCGGCTGGACTTGGGCAACCAGTGAGTTTTTATTGTGGAGTCGGTTGAGAAATATAAAAGTAATTGAACAAGAGCCGCCTTGATTACTCGTCGACAGAGAAATCCTAATGCACGACTAGCGCTTCAGCTACTGGCAATACAGGGATGTTCCTGCCAGATGGTTTCATGGACTTAAGCGGCATGATGCCGCCGACTCTGCGGACAGATATTGAGATCGAAACTGCTACGCCTCCTAGTACACGCATGGATAGAGGTCAAAGGGTGTTGATCGTTCTCGAAGATGTGGAGAACACCACAAACGACACATTAAATATAATCTGGAGCATAAGCTCAATGCTACAATCAAACCTAATCAACTTTCGCACAGCATAAGCGGTTGAATCTTGAGCAGCTAATGGTCCAGCTAGGCATTCCAATTAGATCCTGTTGGCTAGGGCACAGACTGTTAGTGTGTCTACCAAGAGAGCTAAAAGAATAATCTAATCCTTTTCTACAATATGTCGACGGCAGGTGGTTTATCCAAGTGTGGTTGGCCAGACGCTAACGCCAGAGGCACAGTCACTTGATAAAAAAAGAATATGGAAGCCAGACGTATCGGTGGCAGGACTTCGATTCTTCAAGTACTGTCACTTGGCAGGGTTTCTATAGAGTGCTTATAACTCTGCCTCTCTAGCAACTCGGGTAGGCAAGCTTCTGCTCAAAAGATTCTGGTAATTTATCCTGGAAACAGCACGTATAAAGACTGCAGTAGAAGACCAGCTATGAACAGGCTTATACAGATGAAGGATGAGACATATATCAGGCCTCCAGAAAACAGTACCAACAGGTCTAATCGCCCCTAGCATAAGCTGAAGCAGAGCCTGGTAGTCGGTCCATGGGGTGCTCAGCAGGAAGGCAGACAAGCTGCTAATAAAAGGGCACCGCCAGTCCAGCTAGCGTCTGACATCTCTGTTATAATGGACTGTTCTCTTTCGCGGAACCAAATGGTAAAGAAATCGTGCCCCTTCTAGTAGCACGGATTCTAGTAGCACGGATTGAAAACTTGATTCAGAAACTGGCAGCGAATACTCTTGCCAGAATAGCCTACTGTAGGTGGCTAGCAGGCAGAAGAACTTACATCCGGCATTAGGGCACCCGCTACGCGAACGCGGCTCTATCAGAGGGCGAGTGAATATACCTAGCGCTAGGAAATCTGCAGGAAGCAGTTTATTTGGCCACTAACAGAGGATGTCAGTGCAGATGTTAAGCACCAGAGCCATGGCCCCAGTACCTATTCCTTGCACAGTGTGTCCGGTCAGCAACTATAGTATCCACTGTGCGAGACATGCCACGGGCTTCCATCATGAACTGGGCCAGCAAAAGGAGTCTGACAGCATCCTGATAAGGCTAAAGATATACAAGTAAGCAGGATTAAGTCCCAGCCTGAAGTTTTCAACTATTAACCAACCAAGTTTAGTAGCAAGAGTCTTGACAAAGGGCTATTACTTTTCAGGTCTGTTAAGAGTAGCGCCATCTTTCTAGTAGAATAAACACCTTAGTTATCATGCCCAAGGCAACGATAAGGGAAGTTATCAAGAGGCAAACCACTGCTAGGATTTAGCCTAATTAACTTGCCAGCCTTGCTAGCAGCCTCTATTACTGACTATTGTTGGTAAATCTGCCCTCTTTGGTTTGATATAATCTGTTCGCCTGCTGATAAATTTGTTCTTATTAGTGCGTTCAGTGACAATATACTAGGGTAGGGAGAGGGATAGAACTATCTATTAGAAAGGTTAAAAAAAAAAGAGAGAGACAGATTAGAGGGTAAAATAAAGAGTTATTTGCAAATCCTCCTATCACCAGAACAAGCACATTCTTTTACTTTTAGTAATTAGAAATCAGTAAGTATCATGCCATGGGAAGCATGTTTGGCCAACTCAATGCATCTTTTTATGGATTAGACCGGGACCCGACTGAGAGTGCAATAAGTACATAGTCAGGTCCGGGGAATACCACATTCTTCACTCAAACACCTATCCTGCCTTCCTTTTTCTCCTGTGGTAGTTTCTGACGCAGCTAGAATTTATCGTACTCTTATGCTTGACCCTGGGTAGTGACGGGTATGGGCTTGTCCGTAGCACTGAAGATGGCTCATTCACCTGCACCAAGCTATTTGTCCCTGACCGTTGCGATCGTCCTCGCAGTTTGGCTCTTCTCTTCGAAAAGGATTAAGCAAACCCGACTCAGCACAACCGCCGCTCTTGTGTCATATAGGCTGCCATTCGGTACGTGCATTTGCCAAACCCCCAGATTGACAAATTGACGCTCTAAGTGCAAAAGGGATTGACTGCGCCGTCCGTGCCGTCTACCAGCTCTTGAACTATAACTTTGTTGAATGGACGCAAAATGTGCTCGAAGAGAATGGACGAACCGTCGAATTGCACCTGGCTGGTGCTAGATTGGTGCTGACGGACGACTGCGAGAATGTCAAGGCAATAATGTTCAGCCAGGTTGGCCGTACGGCTCAACTCTATGCAAAGAGGGTTGACCCTAAGTCCCCTAGTTCTCAGACTTGGAAAGGGGAAATTTACACACGAGGTTTTTGCCAGCGTGTTTGGAGACTCGGTATTTGGCAGTACGCCTCTCTTGCGAGCTCGATCCCCGTGTTATCGGCTGCTAACGTCGTTCGTTCACCCCCTGGCAGCCGATGGGAAGGTCTGGATGGACAATAAGAATGAGCTGCGTCCCCATGTATGCTCTGCTATCCCCCACTGAAAAGGTAGACGGTGCTTATCTACGATAGTTATCTAAGGGCCGGCCTACCGACTTCGCAGCCACCGAGACACGCATCCAGAAATTCCTCCGCCTTCTGGATAACAAGCGGAGAAGCTGTGGAAGTCTATGACCTCGTGGACCGTGTTCAACTAAACGTACTCACAGGCATCTTTTTTGGCCACTCAACTTTGTCTTTGGACGGAGAACAACAGCCATTTCGGGATGCAATGAATACGCTCCTGGCATTGAACACGGCGCGAATGCTGGTCGGGGTATCCTTCACTTTCCATGTATGGCTTGCACTTTGCATACTAATTTGCTGACTGGTCAGTCCTCTGGCTCTGTGGTTTCCCGACACGCTGCTCGCCCGCACAGCCAGTAGAGAGATGAACCGATATATGGACATGCAGATTGACAAAACCCTTTCATCGCCCCGGCAGGAGCTGCTAGAGCGGGCGAGCACGCTAACTCTGATGGAGACTCTTGCACTTAAAACTCGATATGGAAAGGTATACGCGTCGCTGTAATGGTGTGGTCCAAAGCTCACGCAATATGCGCAGTATATAAAAAACCAGTGATAGCGGTCTTGCTTGCCGGAAAGGTTCTTACTGGCTCACTCGTTTTGGGTCCCCAAAATCTCAGCTAACCAAAGCAATGCAGGACCCAGTGGCCATAACGATCACTTCGGCCCTTTTCGAGCTGGTGCGACACCCAGAAATCGCGCAAAGGTTGAGGGAAGAAGTCGTCCGTGTGTACGCAACTCCGTACAAGGACTTTTACCATCGTTCTTGCGTACTGAAGCTCAATAGGTGCGGTACAAGGAGTCCTCCTTCGGCCAAAGCACTAAAAGACTTGGTATTTCTAAAATATGTAATCCGCGAAACGCTCCGGTTATATCATTCCCGTACGTAATAAACGCAGCGGGCCCCTGCAGGCCGTGTACATCTTTGGCTCACGGGGATTCTGTAGTTGGCTTCAATATCCGCGAAGCGCAGCGCGACACCACTATCCCCATTGGCGGAGGGCCTAATGGGGATTTGCTCATCACGATTTTAAAAGGACAGCATGTCGCCTACTCCGTAATCGGTCTCCAGCGAAGACCAGACATCGTGGGCCCCGACGCAGATAACTGGAGACCAGATGGGTACTTTTCACTGGGCACCGCAGACGTGGGAGTTTATTCCGTTTAATCATGGCCCACGAATTTGCCTTGGTCGTGTGTTTGGGTATTTCCAGATGGAGTATACGCTATGCCGCATCTTCCAGCATTTTGAGCGTGTCGAGCTCCACGAACCACGCGTGCAAAGGATCAAGGTGGAATTGAATACAAAAATGGCCTATCCCGTAAACTGTAGCTTCCACAGGGCTGTATATTAGCTGCTTCTGGACCTACCTAGGTAGAAACAACGAAGAAGCGTGTTGGCTAATCATTGGCTGCTCCCCTGCATGTGCCCTATATATTGATCCCACCAGAATCCTCGGCTTCCCAACAAATGGAAGCCTCCCCTCTTTCCATCTCCTTCTGAGTTCTCTAAACGCCAAACCATTTCCCACGCTCGTTGATATGGAGGCATCCAAGCCCCTGGGGGCGTTTTCTCGCTTGAACAGCCAGATCTACCAAAGCAAGCTTCCAGAGGCCGACATTCTGCTCATTCAGCCCGTCGTCGGCGACATGGTTTGGACCCCGGAATACGCACAGCTCCAGCACCTTGGACCAGCAGTGACCGCAATCGACGCATTCTCAGATACCAGAAGTGACCAGAGCCATCGTCTGGTAGTCCACGCTTTCTCCAACGCTGGCAGCCACGCTGCAGTGCAGCTGGCGGAAGCATATACTGCCGTGCACCCATCCGCAAGCTTGCCAGTAACGGGGTTGATTTTGGACAGCTGTCCCGGCGCGCCATCAGCGATACTCTCCGCAAACGCAATGATCCTGGCACTTCCCAAATCTCCTCTGGTAAGGCTGCTCGGTGCTGTTTTAATTTACTCTGTTGTTGCGACTGTGGCGCTACTCGACTTTCTGCGACTCTACCAAAATGTTATATCGAAAACGCGGCATGTTCTGAACAGCCCGTCAGGGTGCTTTTTGCGGCACGGTGTGGGACGGACGTATCTGTATTCTCGGACAGATGCCATGGTTCCGTGGACGGATATCCTAGATCACGCAGGGGAGGCGCGGAAACTGGCTGAGAGCGGCGATGATCTGGTTCAGACTGTTGAATTTACTGGCAGTGGACACGTCGGGCATCTTGCTGTTGCTGGGGAGGAATACACTAAAGCAGTATTGTCGGTAGCGACCAGCAGGGAGTAGATTGACGTGGGAAGTCCTGTCTATACCACCCAACGTGCGCGTAAATCACCTTTATCCTGCAGTGGAACTGATAGTGGACTATTTCCTGCCTTCATATAATTTCCATGTAAAGCATTAAGGCAGCGAGCTCGGCTCCCTAACAACCGTCCTTGACAGTCTCACAGCCCGGGGTGCAGCTCGGTAGCCCTCTGCAAAGGAAGCTTATCAAGCGGCAATAGTAAAGGCCCACAATTCTTTCAGATGCGTTAGCCTGGAGCCCTAAAAACCCATGAACATGGCCATGGTCATGTTTTGGCTGAATGGAAGGGGGCATACTTGGGCTTCCCAGCCGAAACTTCCTCATTCGGCAGCCCGGGAATACGCCTCTCTCGCTTTCTTCGTGATCAGCCACGCAATGAGGTAGACCGGCGCAGTGAGTGAGATATCTGTATTGGCTTCTCTCATTACCATTAGCCGTACTGTTCGGCAAGCCGGCCTCGACTCATCCTGCCATCCATACACCCATAAGCAAAAGGCACGAAAACTCCCAATAGCCACTTTCTTGCATTATCCTCAAACTTTCCATTCGGCTCCGTATTTCATAATGTCTCTGTCGAAAAGCCATTATAATATGCCTTCCCTGCACAACCTTCGACAACGAGTGTGAGAACTTGAAAAGGTCCGACGCCGTTGACCACGACATTCGCTTTCCTAATAACCGACCCGACGTCTCTTCAGTGAGCTCAGTAGTCTCAGTTTCTAGTTGTTTGAAATCACACTCTGTCAGCACCTGGCGAAGACAAATTCTCCTCAGATAGAGGCTGCCGTCACACCATCAATGCTTCCAGAGACAGGTACATACCAGGCTACAATCTATCTTGACCCAGTCCCCTAAATCCTTTGCCAACATCGTGAGTTCTCAGCCTGAGCAGCCAATGATACACCAGGTGATGTTAGTTGGTTGGTACTGGATGATAGCTTGGCACCGAGGGTGCCAGTGTACCTCTGTTGCGCCGAGGAGAGAGTAAATTGTTCCAGCTTGCTGGGAACTCAGAAGGGAGTTATGGAAGAGGAGTAAAAATTATTGAGCCTAAATTTCATGAAAGGGTGCAGTGAGCATTTATTAGTCCAAGGACAGGCAGACGTGAATACAGGTAAATTGACTCTGGAGTACAGCGAAAGTTCGAGGTTTGGAGTGGATTCAGAATTTTTAGGTTACTACCTTTCTCATAAATTGCAAAATCAGTGCTCATAACTCTTGCGAGTGTTAATATCCCCAGGATTACCACCACTGCAACTACAGCAGACGTAATTTTTATGTAAATGTGTAGAGACTTCTATTACCAAATAGCCTGGTCAAGTCAGCGCACCGCTTCAAAGTATGAATTCCTCTTTACAGCAGAAAATACTTTGGATCAGGTCTAACATAGTAGAAGTAGTGTTACTATTACAATCTTAAGCTTGGGGTAATCACAATGACCTAGCTGTACTTCAGCCTCTCACATATATCACCTGCTCACCCTAGATTAGATTTCTATAACCTCCAGGGATAGTTACACTTATAATCTGCCAATAATAATTGCTCAATGACTGAACGAACATGAAATCCAGTTCTCCACACTCTATCGTCGTATGTCCTGGCTGAGCAGGATGAACCTCCTGGACCAAATCAATCAGGCTGTAAGGCTGCCAGTACGATCACATGATTTGCCATCAAAGATAAGAGATAAGAGGCGGAGATCAACAGCTCCGTTTCCCTTCCCCTGCCAATACCAGGACATGGTCCGCGCCAAAGATTTTTCTATTAAGTGGCAAAAAGGAATGAAAGCGAGAAACAAAGATACCAGAGCATATTAACTATATTAACCCTTGCGATTGCTAATCTACGAGACAGCTAGTACGCTTTCCTTACGCCTACCTCCCATCTCCTTCTGCCTTCGTCTCCGCCTCCGCCTCCGCATCGCCTAGCATCACGAAGCGACGAGTTTGGTGAATAATAATGGCAAGGTCTTCATCCATAGCACAGACTCAAGCATCCAGTAAAGGGAATGATAGTGGCTCTATATCCTACGAAAATGATGTCCCTGTCAACCAGGTCACAAGCTTCCATGGAGTTCTGAACAAGTATATACATGTTTCCGAGACGAAGACCGAAACTGTCGGTTTCAATTGCTCTACGCAAGAGTCGAAACGCCAGCTATATACTGCAGATGATCCCGATGCCGACGCGCGGACGACGCCGAAACGGAGAAGGGGAGTTCATGCTCAGCCTGCATGTCAGACTCAGAATGTATCAGCGATGACGACTGGAATCACGGCTACCCGCCGCATCACCCGCTCCCAGTCCCGCTCATCGACACCAGCATCCTCTTCTGCTTCGCCCTCTCTCACAGTTCCATCGACATCTTCTAGATCTGCGCCTGAATCACAATCACCAACACCGTCAGCCAGAATCCCAAGACATTCCCGCTCCCGCTCCCGCGGCAGCTCAACTCCACGCAAAAACACGTCTTCGCCGTCCTCTCTTCCCGCCTCGACATCTCTTCTCCGCGACACCATTCCGCCAAATCTGACGCTCCTCCTTGTCGGGGTGAATCCCGGCATAATGACCGGCACCACAGGCTTCGCCTACGCCCATCCTTCAAACCTCTTCTGGAAACTCCTGCACTCCTCCGGGATCACATCAATTCGCCATCCACCCTCGGATACATATCGGCTGCCGGAGCTGTACAATGTGGGGAACACGAACATCGTCGAGCGTCCGACTCGAGACGCGAGCATGCTCAGCAAAGCTGAGATGGATGCGGGCGTTCCCGTGCTGGAAGCGAAAGTTGCAGCGAAACGGCCGGCGGCGGTTTGTCTTGTTGGGAAGAGTATTTGGGAGGCTGTTTGGAGGGCGCGGAAGGGGAGGCCGATCAGGAAGGAGGAGTTCCGGTACGGGTGGCAGGATGAGGAGGAGAATATGGGGAGGAGTGAGGAGTGGGAGGGGGCCCCGGTGTTCGTGGCTACGACGACGAGTGGGCTTGCTGCGGGCATGTCGTATCCAGAGAAGCAGGCGATTTGGAATGAGTTGGGGAGGTGGGTTGTTAATGAGCGAGCAAACTCGCAAGGACATGCTCAGGCTCGAGTCCAGACCGAGGCCGAGGCTGAAGCTGAAGATCAGGGATAAAACTCCGAGTCTGCATTGCATACAGCATTTGGACTGGTGCTCTGCATTTGTTTTGCATTGTTCGTTCAGTAGATCCTACATAGAATAATGCGTGAAAACTACACAATCACCGCAAAGTATTATTTTGTATTATTTCATTTCATTTCTGTCGAGTTATTGTAGTAATATAAAGTACAACCCCGTCATATCCCGTCATCATCACGGGGTGCGAACCGTCATCATCGTAAGAGGAACCCGCTCGGAAGGTATAGAAGGTACTTCAGGTTGGGTTGAGTCGGTAGGTAGATTAGGTAGGCATCAGGTTTAGTTGGAAGGCAACTGGACCTGAGGTCCGTTCATAATATTTCTGTCGGCGCCCTTTTCCCGTTGCTGCAAGAAACAGAAGTGGTCAGCATTGATCAATAACGCTAAGAGGAGGAGAAAAGTAAACATACAGTGTATCCCTGCAACTCGCCGTGCTCAAGGATTTTCTTCACGCATTCCTCGTCATTGTACGTGCCAAACTCGTTCTCGAGAGAGGACTTGCTGGCGCCGTCGAGAATGCCTTGAGAACCGTGCCTAGTTGTAGATGTTAGCCTTGCTTTATTTGGGATATAGTCATCGTCTAGGCTAGGTAGAAATGGTGGTAAGGCGGAGCGTACTTGTGAGTAACGAAGATCTTCCACCCGTTTACGACATCAGAGAGGGGAATCGTTCGATCGTTCTTCCAATTCTTGAGTGTCGCTGGGTCCTCGACGAAGACGATAAAGTCGTCGGATTTGCCCCTGTAGAAAACTTTGGAGGAGGGATCGTTGGCGCGCATTGTGGTTGATTTGTGAGGTTCGTGGATATCAAGGAGAAAAGTAGATGGTAGGGTTAAGTATCTAGTAACGTGCGTTGAATGGTTGAGGTATGTTCACAGGAGAGAGAGATCGATTGATAGGAAGAAAAGGAGGAAAAAAAAGGAAGAAGTCGTGTGAGTAAAGACTATATAAGAGATGGGCAATCTTGAGGGCTGGTGTGATGAGTATTGGTGACGTCACTCGGTAGCTTGGACTTCTGGGGCGGGAGCCTCGGTGAGTTCAGCTTGTTCATTCAACAGAGAATAGGCGGGGGACGATGGTAGAATCGATCGATTTTCAGGGGTCAATTCCGGAGTTGATTGGGCAATGATTGGATCCAGAGGCTTGCTTAGGCTTCCTAAGGCGTGGATACGTAGAAAGGTGGTAAGGTAAATAGGTAGAGCTTGACGCTTTGACGTCATCGGTCTCTGAGACCCCTCCAAAGGTTTCGCGTTGTTGACAGCTTGAAGCATGTCATTTTCTACCCTCCTACGATTATTCTGGTTCATCTATCTCGGTGGAGTCAGATTGTTACGGAATCGATTGCTTTTATCGTCACTCATTCAGCCGCCTTAGCGGAATGAAAGCTTC
This sequence comes from Aspergillus nidulans FGSC A4, assembly GCF_000011425.1. Taxonomy (NCBI): domain Eukaryota; kingdom Fungi; phylum Ascomycota; class Eurotiomycetes; order Eurotiales; family Aspergillaceae; genus Aspergillus; species Aspergillus nidulans. The sequence continues at coordinate 2,416,389 of NC_066261.1, read as the reverse complement.
ATTACGTCTCGCCATTCTACCTAAGTAATAATATTCAGATGCCGCTTCAACTCCACAGTCATGTACGATTACATACGAGGTAGAGGTACGGTGTCGGACGAGTAACGGCCCCTCTGTATATCCTTCGTGCCGAGCACTCATGTTTCAAATCTTGTTGCATCATCACGTTCCACCAAGACCTGGACGAACATTCTTCTTCGACCACCGGAAAGGCATGGAATTGAACACTGACCAGAAACCTTTTCGTAGCTGAACGTTGGGAATATCCGAGCCTTTGTCTGTGTTGGATGGCGGCTGTGATTTCAAGTTGTTGCTTGATCTGGACCTGGTTTTCAGTCTCATCGTCCTTGAACGGCCCAAGTGCAGAGCGGAGTCTTTGTGCAGCGCCCAGCCCTTCTCATGGTCAAAACTGTGGCTAAAATCTGATGCTTCCCGTCTCTTCCGCTTTGCCGCAGATTGCAAGGTACATTCATAGTCGTCGGGCCCTTGTGGTTGGCCAGAATTCTGTACACTGGTTGGCAAATTGATGGAGCTGGACCGTTTGTTTCGTTTGGGCCGGAGGCTGAGATGTCTCATAATTGAACCTGGCCCGAAGAAAAGCTCACCTGCGCCCAGGAACATGCCAGGGTAAGGGAGTATATCTCGGGTGTAAATAGGGTATATTGTGCGCTCTAGGCGAATCCTATCCTGCCTTCTAGCCGTGATGGTGAATTGCTGCGAAATAGGAGGTGGAACTTTGGGACGTTCTAGCTCACCGTCGACCTGGTGTAACTGACTGTGTTTATGTGGACAGTAAGTTTTCCGGATAATTATTGGTTGGATATTGGAGCGCACACGTTGCATGCCTATGGTTCCTAGCGTTTGTAGGGACGGTCTGCGTGATAGTTGAGGCGCGATATCTGAAACCTCCTCCTCCGGAGCGATATCCAGAACCAAGAATGAGCTCCCTCGTAATTCGGATGAGACTGCATCAGGCACATCCACTGAGGCAGCTGCTGACTTCAGGATCCCAGTTTTCCATTGTTTTTCTTCCGCTGCGGAGGAGGCACTTAGAACGATCTCATACTTCTCATCGTTAAGCTGAAATAGTAATTTCCACGAGAATACGCAGAAATAATCGTAGCCTGCAGACTGTTAGGAAGGAAAACCTCTAGGTAGCACCACATACCCTTCCCATTTGACAAACTATCTATCCTCACGTCAGATATGTATAGACAAGCAAGTGGTTGGAGTTTTCGGCATTCGTCATGCATTTTGGCGAGGAAGAAATGATGCTTGAATAAGACGCACACCATGAAAGTGCCCTTGACCCGCCTCGGCGGTGTCGACGCTCGATAGGTAACATGCAGGACGCCGCAGAGGCTCATGGGACCTAATTGTTGATATATATGAATGCTAGTGACCTAGAATAGTATCGTTAGCCGTACTTGTGAGGTTCGGAAGCGGCATATTTACCGTTTTGTCAAGCATATCCTGAAGTAAAAATGTTTTTTCGACAATGCTTCTGCTCAAAGTGCTGGCGGTAGCTTCATTGATCTCCGCAAGCACTTCACGAACATTCTCAACAACTTGCCGGATTCCGTCATGCGCAGAAGGATCATCCTGTATATGAGTCCATTTCAGCAGCTCCTGTAGTAGCAGTGGATATTTGCAAAGGCGTTGGGCGGGCTAAATGTGCATTAGCGCGAGTAATCTTCTCGCATTTACTTGCTAGACACGCACCTTGATAAGGATATCATTCAGGCACAGCGACTTGTTATCGTACAGCGAGCGTGTCTCCATTGATGCGGCGGACTTTGTTAGAGCCTCTATGCCTTGTTCGTATGCTTGCCAGTTTGGAACTGAATTGCGAAGAACGGCAATGTCCTCGACCAGAAGATCATAGCGTTCGCAGAACTCCTTATAATAAATGAAAGACTTTGACTGCAACAGAACGGTTTAGTCCTGAGTAAGGGTGTAGGTACTGAGCTCACCTACCAAGTACCCAATCTCCCGAGCGACAACCAAGGCCTCATTTGCTTCTGACGCCAATTGCTTCAGACGACGATCGACGTATGCCTTCAGGCTTCGTGCTCTTAGAGATCGGTGCTGGAAAGCTTTGATACTCAGATCGGGGCGCTTCTGTGCTCCGTAGTTCATCATTCGCTCAAGCTGCATTCGAGGGATGTTGGTTGTTGGTATCAAGCTCCGCGTCCGCTTTAGAAAGCTTTCATGGCACTCGCGAATTCGCTGAACATTGTGATATATTTCCGGCCGGGCTTGTATGATCAGCAGCAACTACAAAGACAGAAACGCGTCAGCTGAGAGGACAATTATAGGAAAAAGCAGCTTAGTCACAGTGCATACGTCCAAAAGTGCCTTCAGGTCGAAGAGGTAGTCCGATTCAGTCGTGATGATCTCCTGAAGCACTTGTCGTCGCTTGATAGCACGGTTTTGAGCTTCCTCATCAATACAAGCTGTCAAGGTTGGTCTCAGGCTATCAATGGAAGTTCGGAAGTCCGATTTGCTGCGATTAGTTGTACTCTGCGTGGTTCTTCTTGACCTGGCGACACTTTGGCTTGTGATACTTATTGTCGCTGTCTTGATCGTACCCAGATGGGAAGACTTCCCAGAAAGTTTCTCCCACTGTTGTTCCAGTGATCCACGGGGAAGTGAGAGGTGAATTTGGTCACCACTGCCTCGTGGTACGTGCTGCCAGCCTTCAATATGTGGCTCCGGTTCATATGTCCTTCTGGGTCGTAGGCTGTTTACCCATCGTTTGAAGGGGCCAGAGGTCGGAACTCGGTCGGAAGTGAGAGCTCGATTGATAGAGATATTAGTGGTCGTGCATTCTGGCGACTGGAGCTTTTGGAGCTTTTCTTCTTCCAGTTCAGCTGAGACAACTGGAACGACACCAGACTCACTCATCACCTCCTTTGACTCATCCACTGTAGCGAGCGAATCGATGGACGTCGCCATCACAAATTAAGGCAGAGATCGTTGAGAGCGGCCAAAGCCTTTGCTACGAGTTTTCACTCTAGAGGATAGAAAGTGGTTGCTCATATGGCAGGTTGGAAGCTACGATCAGGACGAGTTCGGCGGGCACAATCGAACGGAAGGAAGCTGGCATCAAATTCTCTCAGTCACGGTCAGCCGTGAAGTACGCAAACCTCGAACACTTGAGATCCTGACCAGATTATTAACATCTTTGCAGAATCTTTCATTGTCGCATCACCAGCCAGCAATTGAACGCCGAAGAACCAATAATAATCTGTGAACAACTCAGCTTCAATGTCTCCGCCGTACTATGTGTACACGCTCTGTGTCTCAATTGGCCATAGCCGAATGCCCGCTGTTCCGACTCTTACTCTATAAGTAATACTTGACTGACCTCTCTAGCCCCAGGTCAGTTTTCCTACGGGTGAGAACTTCGGAATGGAGAGGGTGATTCTCCTAGAGAGGCAACGAGAAAGGATATAGTAAGATAGAACGTAGCGTGCCAAGCCTCCGCCCCAGATTGTCTTTTTCCCACTCCGACGGATCTCTCCACCCGCCACCAATCGTTCACTAACCCAGATCGCCAACTAATCGTCGCTTCAACTGACTAAATAATGTTCTAGTTCTTTCAGAATATGGGAATTCCCATGGCCAATAACCTTCACGCTCCAACTGTATCCTCCGGATCAACCTCCGGAGGGATTCCCCGCGATCTCTCGAAGCTGTCAATGGCCGACTTGATAAAACACAAAGAACGAATCGAAGAGGAACTCTCAGCTCTTAGCAGCGTCCTTAACTCTGTGAGTGTGATAAGCCATCGGCTATTAGCCCACTGTTACTGACAATCTCTCGTTACTTAGCACGGTGTTAATATGGGAACTTCGCTGACGACTTTCGATGGCTTTCCCCGCGATGATATCGACGTTGCGCAAAGTGAGCCGCCGTCCCTTCATACATAATACACCCGCTTATATTGGCTCAGTTCGCACAATTCGAGCGCAAATTATTCGACTCCGTTACGATCATAAGGAGGTCATGGCTCACATTGAGAAGGGCATTCACGCTCATTTCGCCGGTCTTCAGAGTAACACAGCTGGCAGTACACCCACCAGCAGTACAAATGGCTTATCTATAGAGCCTTCCGAAATCCACCCACCAGCCGCAGGGACGAGTGTGTTGACCCCGTTTGCGAAGGTGAATAGCGTTGTACCTGGGAGTCCTGCTGTCCAAGCTGGGTTGCAGCCTGGCGATTTAATCCGAAGTTTTGGGACCGTGAATTGGCTCAACCACGAGCGCCTTTCCAAGGTGGCTGAGTTGGTTCAACAGAATGAAAGCGTGAGTTACCGTTGGCTTCTTCAGTGGCATCCCGGCGTCCGGACCATACCCGACTGACTTGAATCGTCTAGCGCCCCATCACCGTCAAAATCTCACGTGGCGGAGTAACTCCTGGCGATTCTGCCAACTTAGACTTGGAACTTGTGCCACGCCGTAACTGGGGTGGCCGTGGGTTGTTGGGTTGCCATCTTCTCCCACTTTAATGGTTTCCCTCCGGTTGAGCAGTTCCATTGGGTCGGAAAAACGGAAGAGTGCCTGATATATTGTTTATTATGAAGAAATAATGTGGCACCAAGACAGGAATGTGGCATGATTTATGATAAGTTTTGCTTGTATGGGTAGGCATGGATGGCGTTGCTCACATTTCGGGCATTGGGTATGTTTTAGGTATCGACGGGAGACTATCATGTAAGAAGTAAATACTTTTCATTGAGACTGCCCAGAGAAACAAAGACAAAAGATACAACGAATATTGAGATCTTACTGCAAAGCCCCGCGTTGCCTGAGGCTCTGGCACGTGATCACAAAGACAGTGACCGACTTTGGGCAAACCTTGGAAAATTCCATCACCAAAACTTGAACCGCTCACTCTGTTTTCTCCTTGCCCTCATCCTTCATATTCCCCACCCCTCCCATCCCCATCGTCTGTCGCGCATTCGACTGTCGATTTCGACCCTCCTGTCTCGCGTTGAGATTGGATTTGAAACTCTCTGGTTTTCTCTCCTTTAATTTTCTATAGACAACAATGGCCGAACAACAAGTCCCAACCTTCAAGCTCGTCCTCGTCGGTGACGGTGGTACTGGAAAGGCAAGTTTCTTTGCACCCCTCGGGATCCAAACCATCCTTTAGTCGTTTTCCTATTTTCAATATCTTTCATTATTCGACTCGTCCGTGTGGCTTCTTCCCACATATTCGCAACGACTATCAACGAGGCAAAACTCGGCCCCGCGCCTTTCAGATCGGCACGAAGAACGTCGACTAACCTGAGATTTTCTCCCTTCGCAGACCACTTTCGTCAAGCGCCACCTCACTGGTGAATTCGAGAAGAAGTACATCGCTACTCTTGGTGTCGAGGTTCACCCCATCAAATTCACCACGGTATGCCCCGCTGTTGACCCCGCTTCGGCCCTTCCGCCGTCTCTTTTGTCGCCCCGACTAACGCAGGTATCAGAACCTGGGCACAATCCAATTCGACGTTTGGGACACAGCTGGTCAGGAGAAGTTCGGTGGTCTGCGAGATGGATATTATATCAACGGACAGTGTGGTATCATCATGTTCGATGTTACCTCCCGTATCACCTACAAGAACGTTCCCAACTGGCACCGTACGTGCTCTCATGCCCTTTTAGCAGAACGTCACTCACAAATACATAGGTGATCTCGTCCGTGTCTGCGAGAACATTCCTATTGTCCTTTGCGGTAACAAGGTCGATGTTAAGGAGCGTAAGGTGAAGGCCAAGACCATCACCTTCCACCGCAAGAAGAACCTCCAGTACTACGACATCTCCGCCAAGTCCAACTATAACTTCGAGAAGCCCTTCCTGTGGCTTGCCAGGAAGCTGGTCGGCAACGCCTCTTTGGTCAGTCGATTCCTGGGTACCCGCTGCATCACAACGCATACTGACAGAAACTTTTGTAGGAATTCGTTGCTGCTCCCGCCCTTGCTCCTCCTGAGGTGCAGGTCGATGCCACCCTCATGCAGCAGTACAGCGACGAGATGGCCGCCGCCGCTAACCAGCCCCTGCCCGACGAGGACGACGCCGACCTCTAAATTGTCCCAGGTCTGAAGGTTTTGGATCGGACACCGGCTCACGCCCTTATTGCTGTCGTCCAGCTCCATTAGAACGAACATACCTAGGAACGATTATGCGCGCAAAGTCTCAAATCACGATACAACGATCAGCAGTCGGTGGATTGGTCTGTGGATGGCATGATATTTGCTTTGATTTTCCCTTTTTCCCTTCCGTTCAATATTTACCACTAGTAGTCTAGACTCCTTTTTATCTCTACACACTAAGTTCGTATCCAAAAAAAACGCAGCTATCTTCTGCAATAGTTGTCCAGGAGAAAAGTTTCCACATATATCACCGCCTTCATTCCACTTCCTCCGGCCAGTTCTGCCTGCCTATAAACGAGATTTTTCCTTGGGCAATAATCGCCAGACAAAGGACCTTGGCGCTGGTGGACGTCAATGATCGAGTCTTTGACCACCACGTCAATTCCCTAGCCTATGTCCAACTTATGTAGCCTGCTGTATCAATTCCAACAGTCAAATACATTATCTAGACGACCCTCCTCTCGCTTCGAGTTATCAGCCGAGCCTACGCCTACACGTGACACGGAACAGCGGCTGCAATGGAATTTCGAAGTAGGCAATTTGGCAATAAATGACGTCAGCGTTGGGCGACAATGTCTCCCGCTGCAGACGCAAGGTGAATATAGAACAGTACTTGGCGAGGGTTTCGATTGCCAATCTAGGTTTATGCAGCGATGGGTAGATTTGGGTAGTTTCAGGCGTTAGGCAGAAGTGGGTGATTCTGGCTGCATCCCGTTCTGGCTGCCTGTTATGATAAGTACAATCCTGGAACGTAGGCTCAGTCTCTGCAGACAGACGTGAGGGATGGTAGCAGTCAGCCTCGGTTAACCTGGGTCTGGACTTGGTTCATTCGACGGGTAAAATCTGTGATTTTAGACCTTGTTCAATCAAAGATCTGTTTGCTCGAAAGGAGAGATTTACAATGGTAAACTTTTATTGTCATGCTAGCAGTGAAAGTACGTAATAGCTGAAAAACGAAAGATACAGAGAAAAGATGCAAGATATGTCACTTAGTTCTACTCCTTGCTGAGGGGAAACAGGACCTAAGACAACGTAGTTACAGTCTTGGGAAATTGAATAATATGTAACGAACAAGCTTTTGACGGTTCACCCGGGTATAATGATTAAACAAAAATCCGTATGAAAGATCCTGGACGCCCGCCAACGCCAAAATGAGGTAGCAGAAGCAAGCTAACCTACTCTTTTATTCCCTAGAATGCAGAATGTTAGTTACTCGTAGGCGAATGAGACGCAGGGAGACGCACGAATAAGTAGCCAAGCTCACGGGTGCTCAACCTAGCAATGTTCTTCGATTCCTTCTCGTCCAATGCACCATCAATGATAGCGCGCTTTTTATCCTGGAGCTCGATGATACGGTCTTCGACAGTTTCTGGTACAAGGATTCGATGGACATGGACTTCTCGCAACTGCCCAATGCGATGAGCACGGTCAACCGCCTGCTCCTCGACGTAAGGGTTCCAAAACGGGTCAAAAATAATCACATGGTTTGCGGCGACTAGATTCAGACCGGAGTTGCCTGCCTTCAAAGACACCAGCATGACTTTGCAGCTGGGGTCATCAGTAAAGTCTAGCACGGCCGAGTTCCGATCCGCTGGCTTCATGCTCCCATCATACCTACGATACCGGTGACCTTCACGCGCAATTGGAATCTCGAGCAGATCCAGTAGAGAAGTAAACTGGCTAAAGATGATGATCTTTTCATTGTTGTCCCGGCGCTCAATATCGCGTATAATCTCCATGGTTTTCTCAATCTTCGCGCTAGTAATCCAAGTCTTTTCCAGGCGACGCAAGTACTTGCGTTTCGATTCCTGGTTTTTCGAGGCTTCTTTCTTCAGCTCGGCAAGAGTCTTTCTGGGCTTGCCTTTGCCTTTGCCCTTGCTTCTTACTTTCGGTCTCTTGGGAGGCGTTAAGTCACAGTCGCTGTCATTCGAAATAAAATCGGACAAAGTTGCGCCCTCGTCGCTGTCATCGGTATCGTCACGGTCCCCGTCTTCCTTAATCGCAATCCCCAAGCCCCCCAGACCAGCTGAATCCTCAGACTCATCAGGAAAATGAACTTTCCGAAAAGATACATGATCGGTTATTTTCTTGGGGTCGACAACTCCACGACAATTTGGGCACTTCACTTGCGCAGCTCCATCAATGCCTTGCTGCAAGGAAAGCGACGGATCGGAAATTCTAGAGAAACATTCACTGCATGTCCCATGTCCACAGGGGAAAAAAATGATTGGATTGTCCACTGCATCAATACAGACCGGGCACTCAAGATTCTCATTATCCCGTAAGCGAGCAACAACCTCGTTGCTAAATTGCTCTGCGTTGGCGATGAAATCGACTCCTTCAGAAGCCTCGTTGAGCTTGACACTAAAATCAGTAATCAAGTGCGGATGACAGCAGGCTTGTCGAAGACGAAGAAGAAGGACAAGGATGTTGGAATAATTTCGCCCCACTGTTCCGGCCTCGAGATATCTGTTAAATTGAAGTTGAGTTTTCGCTTCCAGTGCTTTGTATAATTCCAGTTCATCTTCACTAAAAACGGCATGGACCTTTTCCGAGAATCGAGGGGGAATGTCGAAAATGGGCTTGCCATCTATCTTTGAATGTTTAGTGCGCCGTAGTAGAACTGCTTTGAGGAGAATGCGAAGCTGCGTCATCGCCTTCTCTTGGAGGTGCTTGTTGTTGGTTTTCAACGGTGCAGAGAAGTCCTAATTGGCCTCAATTAGTCTGCGATACGTAGCGGAAATTCCGGGAAAACTAAACCACTCACTCTCTTGAAACGATCCAGGTTAGCGTAAGGACGGATTCGCAAAAATTTCAATAAAGAATGCAATTCTTCGACATTGTTCATCATTGGTGTTCCGCTCATGCACCAGCGGTAGGTCGTATTCAGTCGGCAGCAAGCAATGGCAGACTGGGTAGCTCGGTTTTTGATGCACTGGGCTTCGTCAATGATCACCCGATACCATTTGCTCGTAGGTCCAAGGCAAGGTAGCGTTTTCAGGTATTGTCTGGTCAGCGTTGGCTCCTCAGCGCCGTCTTTGAGTAGCTGTTCGTATTTGATTACACGCTTGAGCTCTGAAGCCAACATTCCAAATGTGGTGAGCACGACATCATATTTCTTCAAGTCACTGAAACTCGTTCGGCCTTTGTCCCCATGTAGAATGTACACTTGAAGACGATGACCCGGGGAAAGCATCTTCTCAATTTCCCGCTTCCACTGCTGCATCAATGCAACAGGAGCGATGATTAATGTCGTCTTTCGCTCGGGGTCGCTTGACGGACGAGACACCATAAGAGCAATTGCTTGAATAGTTTTGCCTAGACCCATGTCATCGGCCAAGATGCCTCCCTTCTGATCACATTCTTCCTTGGATCTCATCCAGGCTAAACCCAGCTTCTGGTGATCTAACAATGGGTACTTGAGTGCCGCCGGAGTTCCTTCGCGGTCTTTCGCTGAAAGGTCGGCATCGGGTCGGATAGTTTCCAGCAACTGCTTTATCTCTTGATTGATTTGTTTCGGGTCACCTCCGTCTTCATAAAAGTCTCTGTATACGCGGCGATTAGCACAATCAAACAAATGAGACGTCAGTAAAAGAATTACCGTATATCACGACCAGCCAAGGCTGTCGGATAGTTATCGTCCAGAAACCCGCTAGTGATAATATTACCCAATGGCATCCGAGAAGGAGAGATGTTAGTAGTACCACTAAGCATGTCTCTAGCTCCTTTGTAGATTGCCATAGCTGATGGCATAGACTGTGGCCACCTACTCATAGCAGAGTTGCCGAAACCATTCGACCCATTGGCAGCGGCAGGACCAGGATAATGATAGGCGTAAGGGTTCTGGACTGATTTGGCAGTATTAGATATGCCCAGATCAGCATTTCCGCGGTTCGGCACGTATTGGGACGGACGACTGGTAATTCTCGGGTTGGAAGTGATGCGAGACTGAAAATCTTGAGGGGATATTTCTGCAAGATCGCTATCATCACTATCCGGATGGATTTTCGAGGACCCAGATTGCGGACCGCTAAAGGCATGGTTCGCGTTCAGAGAAGGCGCAGCACTTAAGCCTGCTGGTCTTGTGCCCAGAAACAGCGAATTGGAAGAGCTGAATTGCGGAATCGATGGAAGGTTCTCACGTGTGGGAGTAGGCGGCTCAGCGCGACTTATATATGAGAGGGTTTGTGCAGAGGGTGATGCTGACATTAAATGGCGAGCAAATTCCGCATCGCGGCGTTCTTGTTCCTTCCGTTCTTTCAACCACTGTTCTGCTCTTCTCTGTTCTTCCTGGAGCGCACGCATATCTTGACCGTCCAGCCCCAGGATGCCCAGAATATCATCATCAACATCAAACTCGCTGTCAAGTCCATCGCTTGGGCTGTTGCGGCTGAACGGAGTAGACGAAGCAGCCTGCGTAGAAGCAGGACTGGCGATGTTTCCTGTAGTACGTTTTGACGATCGCACACTCACTCCATCTTCGGTGTCATCTTCGGAGAGTCGGCGTTTGCGAACAGTAAGCATTTCCGAAGAGTTGGCTAAGCGAGAATCTCGAGGTCGGGATGGTATCGAGAACGCGGAACGGTCGAACTGCGGTGGGCTCGAGGGGATTGAAGGTGCAGAAAAGTTTAATCCGTCAAGTTGTGCAGATGTTAGACTCTGCCCAACAGGGAGGGAATAGACAGGTGTTCCGCCTGCATGGTGGCCGCGCAGTCTAGCTAACTTGGATTCGAGGTCTTTGATCGCCTCCAGTGTTTCTAATCTTTGTTCGGCCGCATCCGTGCGCGAGCTGTGCGACTCATCCAGACTTTGCAAGATGGCTCGCTGCAAGTCCAGCTCGTCTTCAAGATCCTCGATTGTCTGGCCGGTAGACGACATGATAGAAACGATGGCAGTCGCGGTGGCGCGGGAGGGCTTTCAGGTAGGGGATCCCATAGGTGGACTGAGCACGATTCCGGCAGAGGACGAGGCCATAAGGCGATTACTGCGATGTGCGGTGTGGTGTACCAGACGCTGGAACTGAAAGGTAATTAAAGAGCGGGAATCAAATGCAGGAAACTGAAGAGTAACAGATACGTTGGCGAGGCGAGTGAGCCTAGTGAGGCTCGATAACATTAATCGCGATAGTCGATCTATCGAGTCTTGGCGCGTTGGTGCCTTGCTGAACCTAACACCGTGCCTGCCGGGGCTGAATCCGAAGACAATGAGTTAAGGCACTAACATTATTTACTGGGCTGCTTGATGCTTCTATATTTGCTCGAGAGTTTTGAGAAGCTGAAGGAGCACCCATAATCCACTAAAAGAGTGGCGAAAGGGATCCTTAGACTTTTCGCTGAGTGAATTTTTCGCGGCTTCGCAAAGATATATAAGCAACCATTTTCGGCCTTGCAAGGATTAACTTTGTCACGCATAAATAACAAGCAGGACTATAAAGATGGTTCAGAGATTGTTCAGAGTCAGCCTTTTTTTTTTTCTTCATTCGAATTATCTGTATATAGACGTGATAATCTTATATATACGCTCTATTTTTAAAGCCTTTGCTACTTAAATTCAATGAACTGAAACTCTCGCGTTTCATGAATTTTTCCTGCATTTAAGTGTGACAGCTGTTACCCAGGTCTGCATTATTTAATGCATATAGAGGTATCTGTTCGCTACAATACTATGTGTACAGGGTCGAATAGCAATTATGGTGCTCGAGGTACTCTCGTTGGAGCTAGTCGGGAGCCCTGACTACGCTGATAAACCCACTGTGCAAAGGTTTCTTTGCGACGGGGGCCCTTCGGTCCATTGCTTCAGGGGTCATTTCATAGGTTAATTATACCGAAGTCCTCTTGAAGGTGTGCGAGCGACAAGCGGGGGAATGAAGTGTCTTGAGTGGTGCTCAGTGTCTTATCCAGCCTTCGGGGATTGGGGTTTCCCGTACAAACTATTTAGGAACCTTTCAGGCCGGAACAAGTACCTGAAATATCAGCAGGAACGGCATAAAAGTCTTCCCCGTGAATTGGCTTTATCCATATACTGCGAAAGCAGTCCAGTCCGTGGCACAGAAAACCTTTCATGAGGCCACGCCGAGTGCCACTAAAAGGCGATATCAGGACATTATCGATGTGCCCTGTCAGGTAGTTCCTCGCGTTCCGACATGGACGAGCTCGAATGCTTCAACCCAACGTAGAAAAAATTCGATCAGTAGACGGCTGCGAAGAGAAATACATCAGCGGACTATTTTGCCGCTCGGCGCTTTCGGTTAGATTCTGTACAGCGCTCTTTAAATGAATGACATTAAGGCCGTCGAAGTTTACGTTGGCGATAGACGACAACATGAGGGAGAAAGCAGATTTTCTGCGTCCTTTCAGTTCAGGTCATTGGGAGACACCAGTCGTAAAGGAGAGTTTCGGTGATCACTGGCAGAGGAACGCACGCGGTTTCGGTGTTGGAAAATGACGCTACTGTAGAATTTGCCGTGATTTCATTTTATGAAACGTCAGAGAACGGGAGACACTTGAGTGGAGAGAAGCGGCCTCCCCAGATACAGAGGTGGAGTTTTCAATGTAGCTGAAGCCATGTTGCCCTCCGGGTAGTTGGTTGAAGGTGTACTGGTTGCATCATTCGAAGGTTCCGTGGGACTCCAGAAAGCGAGGTACACTTTGTTTTCATGTGGGCCGTGCGGTCGAAGCTCGTCGTCGCTGCGCGAAGCGCTCGCAATGGGAATCTTTTCTGTTGAGCCCCAGTAGTTCACGCCAATGGATTGTGTGGAGGTTTACTCCATCGGAAAGAATCACAAGAGTCTAATGCAGAGACCCAAAGGAGCATTGAGAGCGAGGTAAACGAGCCTCGGCACAAAGCTCGCAACAGTACCCCGACCGCCTGGATTCACATGCCTGGGGTAAGCTCAATGTCCATCACTATTAATATTTGTTCCCCCTCGCCGTCTCCTGCTGGTAGTTACACATACGCCTACACCAACTTCTTCGTTACCGATATACTACTAAATATTCTACCACGCCGTATCCACAATGACTCTCAAAGTTGGTAAGTCAGCGTTTATCCGACTCAAGTCGCGCCTCCGCTCTAACTGAACTTCCCTTCCCAGACGGTTTCGACTCCTCCGCGGCTTTCGACGTGATCAACGCTACCCTCCAGAGCGACGAAGCCGAGCGCAAGAACGCCATCAAGAGTGCCCAGACTATCGTTGCTTTCAACCTGAAGAACGCCAGCGGCAAGGAAGAGAGCTGGTACCTCGACCTCAAGGAGAAAGGCGAGGTCGGCAAGGGTGCTGCTCCTGCCGGCAAGAAGGCTGATGGTGAGTTTCCATCTATTCAGGAATTATGAATTGGGCATTTGTGTGTCGAAGGCTAACGTTATTTGATTGTCAGTCACCCTTAACCTTTCGGACGCTGACTTCGGTTCTCTCGTTTCCGGCAAGGCCAATGCTCAGAGACTCTTCATGGGAGGGAAGCTCAAGATCAAGGGCAACATCATGAAGGCTACGAAGATGGAGCCCGTTTTGAAGAAGGCCCAGGGCAAGGCTAAGCTATAGATACCCTGTTATATATTTTCATTTCTGTATTTCTCAGCTGGATGGCAATTTATCTTATTCTCTGAATCCAAAAAAAAAAAAAACACCATTTAACGTTTCGTTATCGTTATCCGTTGTATAAATATTTGGAGACCAGGTAACCAAGTTAGGTCACATAATGGGCCTGTAGCCTGAGGCCGGGACGGGCAGTCAGTTGACCATTCCGGACGGCTGCGCAGGGAGAACTTCGAGAATTAATGTGCGGGCACATCGCATAAGTCAACAGAATAACATACATGGCCAGTTTGTAGCGGGTGAAGTCACTATTTTGGTGGTAATGGAAATGTACAGAGTACTGAAGCCAATATCACTACCAAGATGACCGAGCGATAGGCCAGCCTCTGCAAAGGAAGTAGAGAAGCGACATCTACGTTCGTTTATTGCCTGCCTGCCCATCCTGTCGTCATAAGACATGGAGCGCCACACGGTTGACGAAAGTACAGTAGCCAGCACGGCAAGAGATCATCTGCGATTCTCGGGTTTCAAGAAAGGGGGCTTTTCTCAATTTCGTACCCTCAGCTGCAACCATATAGGACGTCATGTTGAAGTACCCCATAAGCGTTCTTTTCCCGTGTCATGGAAATGTGACGAACCGGGTTGCGCTATTGCGGTGTAGCAATGAAGTACTGGTTTCCGTGGTTCCCCGTAGAGCAATGATAGTGTTTGAAATAGGTACTCTTGGTTGCATGTCACTGTCAACGGTTTGAAGTCGGGAGATAACAATCGAGCATTTTGTATTAATCAGAATTGTCCACTCTTGCTATGAAAAAGTAAAAGAGGTCAAAGTGACTAGAGTAGTTCTGTTTGTTCTTGCGCCAAGACCTAGCCTTGAATTATCACGTGACTGTAAGTTTTTTCGAGCGGTGGCTGCCAGTCCCTCCTCGATCGCGAGCGGGAGTGAGTGCTAAAAAAGAAGTAGCTCCAGTAACACCCATCATCCACACGCAGAGCACATCGAAACTAGGCGCCGCTCTGCTCACTTTGGCTTCGATGTTTTTATTTATTCTCTAGCTCAGTCTTTTTCTCTCTCCTGTCGCATCTTCATCACCTTGTCTGCTTCGCGAATCGCGACCCTGCCATTTTGAAGGACGGACCAAGCGCGTGCGCATTTAGAGCCACAGTCCGCAACGACTGGAAATATCAGGGAATCTGTTTCTTTTTCAACATATACTTCATATCTCGTCGGCGACATCGCAGTTTTCTCAGCTTTTTCGCTCCCGAACGGGCTCGCACATAACCTTTTTTTCCCTCTCGACTCCAACCTCGTCGCGACTCAGTTTCGCAATTGTCGGGGCAACAAGTCGTCAATCGCCTTGATTATCTACCGTGAGCAGGATATAATCTCTGAAAGAAGTGCTAAAAGCGCACAGTACAATTGATGACAAACCGTCCGCTCGAGTGCTTGAAACCGTCATAAAGGAAGGGGTGAAGGCCGCGGGTGCTGTACTGTTGTCTCGATAAATGTCTAAGAGATCGGCTCAAGGTCCTCAAGGGGATAAGGACACTGATCTATTTAAGTTCAACATGTCAAGTACACCGGATGACAAGCCCCAGCGGGCCACAGCTGCGCAACTAGCGGCTCGAAAGTAAGTGATTGCTGACTGGCCTGTCTACAACTTCACTTCCTCCTGCACATCACCATGCAGCAGCTAGCCGCACTCTTCCTGCTGCAGCGTCCTCTTTTCTTGTGGTCTTGATTACCTTTCCTGTTTTTTGTTTCCACTGTAGCCCAGCTACTTTACCCTTGCGTTCGCCGTGGTTGCATATGCTTCTTCTAGACATATCACATCTTATGCATTGACTAACGACGTATTTAGAATCAAGGATGTTCGAAGGCGGCCGCGTGCTGGCACACCGTCCGGTTCGGCTGGTGGCTCGTTTGGTTCGCCATTCAATTCGATCGATCCGAACACAGTCTCTTCCCCATCTCTTGCTCAACAACCGATGACAAACGGTTTCAGTTTTGGGCAATCACAAAGTTTTCCTCCGGCTAGCCCAACTCCTAAACCGCCTGCTCAGAACGGAGGATCACAATTCTCTTTTGGCTCTGGTGGTGGTTCATCGGCCTTCAATTTCTCTGCCTCTTTCGGTGGAACAGCATCAACACCTGTCAGTAATCCTTTTGCATCTATGAATACTGGCGGTGCTAGTCAGCAAGCGCCCGCGAGCAGTTTTTCCGGCTTCAAAGGCAACCTGTTTAATGTGCCTTCGACTGGGAGTCAGTCTCCCGCCCAACAGCCTTTGCCGTCTGGAGGGCTATTTGGAGCTGGGTCTCAGCAGAGCAGCTCTGCAGGGGGACTGTTTGGTAGCAGTGCTAATAATGGACCCTCGGCTCAATCTGGCATTGCTACTCCATCAAACGGAAGCATCTTCGGCCAGTCCACTGGTGCTTCTTCATCGAACATCTTCGCGCCATCGGAGGCGGACAAGCCAAATCCCTTTGCGCAAAATACGGCATTTGGTGGTGACTCGATGCAGACCTCTCCAGACGCTAAATCTTCCTCTCAGAAACCGTCACTATTCAGCAGCGGAAGCGGCGGCTTTAGTGTTTCCACGAACTTTGGCAGCTCTGGTGCAGGTAGTCTTTTTGGCGGTCAAAGTTCGGCGTCGTCTCAGACTCCATCAAAACCCTTGTTCGGAGCGAAGCCAACCGAGCAAACAACCTCTGCATCGCCTTCTCTGTTTGGCGCCTCCTCTTCCGCCCAGCCTGCTTCCTCGACTCCTGCCGCGTCGTCTTTCAGTTCTGCACCGTTGACAACTGGCAATACCTCATCCTCGCTCTTCAGTACATCGACTCCGAAACCTGCGACAACGGGACAAAATCTCTTCCAACCTACTACAAGTCTATTTGGTGCATCTACTTCTTCCACCGCGCAAAAACCCTCCGAGGAAAAGGCCCAGGAAGGGACAAAGGCAAACCAGTCTACTTCAACCCAGCCATCGTTCAGCTTTTCCTCTACCACAACTGGCGCGTCATTATTCTCCAGTAACGCAAGCGGGGCTCCAGCCCAGTCCACTGGTCCGTCGCAGCCTGTATCAACAGGGAGTTTGTTCGCTCCCGAACCTGCGTCTACTGAACAAGAAAAGCCGAAGCCTGCTGAAGGAAATCCTTTTAGTAGTTTATTCGTCCCCAAGCCAGCAAATGCGGAAAGTCCTAAGCCTGAGCAGAAATCGTTGCCTTCCTCAAGCCCATTTGCTCCGAAGCCTGTGTCTAGCGAAGGCGCGAAGACGAGCGAGCAGCCGAAGACATCTACCCCTGCATCGCCCTTCTCTGCTCCAACTCTTGGTGCAGCATCTTCGCCTGTATCTCAGTCTACTGCTTTTTCAACTTCAGCACCACAGACAAGCTCTTCAATTTCTGCCTTCTCCCCCACTACAACCCCGCAGAATCCCTTCAAGACCAATGGAGTTAAGCCAGCTGGCATAAATTCGCCAGTGTCGTCTACTACTAGTAGTTCGGCTTTGAGCTTTGATAAGCTTCAACCTGCGAACATGCCATCCGGCCTGGATAAGGGTACCAAAGAAGAAGTGGAAACTGTTCATCGTGTTCGCTTGCTAAACGCCTGTTTCCAGCGCGAAGTTGCAAAGCTGGATGCTACCACCAACAGCTTCGATCAACTGATGCAGTTTTACCTGCGCGTTCGTGAGACAATTGGTGCTCCGGTTGAATGGGCGGGTACCAAGCGCAAAGCTTCTGATAGTGATAACACGGTTGAGCCTTCTAGGAAGGCTGCGACATTCGGCAACGGAAACTTGGCCTCCAGCGCTGCTTCACCGGACACCACGACGTCGTCGAAGCTTTTCAGTGGCAGTCAAAACGCACCTTCGACCAGTAACAAGAGAAAGGCGACTGGGGATGATGATAGCGATGCATCCTCGCCTGCGAAGCGTGTAGATGGTGACTCCGCAACTGCCAACATTTTCGCAAACTCTTTCTCAAGGTCCAAAACCATTGAGTCCAATAAACCAGCAGGCACTCCATCTCCCAAGAAACTTGATGCTCCTGTCCTCAAACCATCTACCCCAGAGTCCATCAAACCTAGCCTTTTCTCCACAACACCAAAATCATCGCCTCCTAAGCTGGCATTTTCCGCATCCTCGGCTCCCAAAGAGTCTTCAGCATCAAGTGCAACTTCCTCTCAATCTATGCCTGCTTTCAAACCCGCTTTTACTGCGTCAGCAAGCGGTACCCCTTCCCCAAGTCCTTTCGTCGTCAAAGCTTCAGGTGATGCAGGCCCTAGTACTTCTGCGCCTCCTCTAGCTATTCCCAAATTCGGCTCTGGTGGCCCTATCAACTTTATGTCTCAGTTCAAAGCTCAGGCTGAGAAGAACGCTGAAAAGGAGAAGGAAAAACGCAAGGCGGAAGAGTTTGACTCCGACGAAGATGATGAAGCAGAGTGGGAACGCAAAGACGCCGAAAAGCAGCGAAAGAAACGTGAGGAACTTGAAGCGCAACAGAACCGACGCGCTAAATTCGTTCCCGGTCAAGGATTCTCTTTTGAAAATTCAGCTACAGAAGAGGAAAAATCGAACACGAGCGCTGCCTCGTCAGTCTTGGATTCTAAACCAAACTCCTTTTCAAGCTCTAGCAACATATTCGGTCATTTGTCTGCAACACCATCTGAAAGCGGGGAGAATGAGCACGATGCCGCTGACGACACGGAGGAAGACTCTGTTACCGGTGATGATGCCGTTAGAGAATCCTCTTCTGCGCCGACAGAAGACCTTCACGCAAGTCGAGCTGATTCCAAGATAAACAGTACGGCATCCGCCCCCAGAAGCAGTGATGAGGACGATTCTACAAAGGATTTGAAGAAGTCAAAACAGGCGGACAACTCCGAACAACACGGCGCTGAAGACGGAAGCTCAGGTGGCCGCAGCTTGTTTGATCGCGTGGAGTATAATAAGGACGGAAAGCCGAAGCGCCAGGGTGACGACGCTAAACCTGCTTCCTCGCTTTTCGGATCTCCTCAGTTCGCGTCACCTTTCAATAGTTCCTCTGCGTCTACTCCAAACCCATTCGCTGCGTCGGCGCAATCCCAAGATAAGAAACCGGAAGAAGGTTCCACACCCAAACCTTTATCCACCAACATTTTCGGTTCTCCGACTCCGGCTGGTAGTATCTTTGGTAATTCAACGTCAGCTACCTCAGGCGCAAGCACCCCTTCGATTTTCGCTACTGGTTCCAGCGCCACCAAGCCTGGCAGCGACAATACTTGGAAACCAAATACGCCCATCAAGTTTTCATCTGATTCTGCACCAGGTCTAACCTTATCAGCCAAATCCGAAACCGCAACGGCAGCACCAGCTTCTGAATCCTCTAACCATCATCCAACGCTCTTTGGGGCTCCGTCCGCAGGTGCTCAACCTGGCCCAAGCGGTAACGAGGGAACTGCTGGCTTCTCATTCGGTGGTCCTTCCCAACCAGGATCTTCTTTTTTGACACCATCTGTGCTCACTTCCGAGTCCCAGAGCCGTGCCACAACACCGGGTGTGACTTCCGATACTGGAGCCGAAGATTCCGCCGATGGAGACGCTCAAAAGCCAGAACCTCAGGTTGACCTTGCTAGAAGTGGTGCCGGCGAAGAAGACGAAGACATCGTAATAGAAACACGAGCACGTGCTTTGAAGATGGTAGACGGATCCTGGGCTAGTCAAGGTGTGGGTTTCTTGCGCATCTTAAAAAATCGAACCACGTCCCGCAGTCGCGTCCTCGTTCGAGCCGACCCTAGCGGAAATGTGGTCCTGAACGCCAGATTGATGAAGGAGATTAAGTACACCGTGAACGGAAACAACATACAATTCCTTGTTCCCAAGGCCGAAGGCGCACCAGAGATGTGGGCTCTTCGTCTCAAAGCTGGCGAAGCCCTGAAAGTTGGGACTGCCATGGACGAGAACAAGTCGTAATTAGTTTACTGATTCTCAGAAAGAAGGGATTTTTACGAGCAAACATGGACCTGGCAAGGGTACATTATCCTCATTTCAACAGTCTTCATCACTAATGCATCCACCGGCCTTTGCTTTATACTTCTATCCGGGGATTCGATGATGAGCTCGCTTGCAAGCTTTTTCTAATCGAAAGTCTTGTTTGTATTATTTGTCACAATTTCGAATCACGTCGCATCCGGGTCTGATTTTGGATTCCAAGTTATTACCCACTTCTACTCTTCTACCTCGTGTCTTTGTGAACATCAGGTCAGCATGCCGATATGCATATGTTGGAGTTTTGCTTCTAGTACACAGGTTTATAGTTCCAGTTCTGCTTATTGTTTTATTAGAGCATGACACTCGGTGCGCTCAGTTTTTATTCGCTCAAGGTAATAGGAGTAGACCTAGACAAAGGAAACCTCGTACCTTGGTATCTGTTAGATGCTGGAAGTGATATCGTAAGCACTGTTTTGACCAGGTTTCTGTGCTGCAAGACTGGGCCGCGAACAGCAGCCAATTGAAACCATGCGGAGGACATTTGCAACGCGACAGGACATCTCGGCTCCACTAGAGCTACCACAGCTTACGAGAAAGAAAGGATTCAGTTCTACAGGCGCAAATGTTGCCGTCACAGAAGAGGTATTTTTGAATTCATTTTTGTATCAACCAACTAGAACCGGTAGGAACGAAACACCCGTTTACTCCTCATCGACAACGGTGGTCTGGAGACCCTTGGGCTCCTTAACGTTGACGGCCTGGACGTAGGAGTAGAGCTTCTCCTTAGCACCCTCCTCGTCGTTACGCTTGCGAGAGATGCGGACACGGAGGCGGAAAGGAACGCCCTTGATACCGGCTTCCCAGACCTTCTTGTTGAGCTGGGGGTCGAGGCGGACGTCGGTGGTGCCCTGCCCACCGGACAAAAGGTGGTTAGAGCATGCTCAAATTTCACAGGGGTTTCTTGTGGGACGGAAGTGACTAACCATGGCGCGAGTAGCGAAAGCGCGGATCTCCTTGATAGCGCGAGGAGCACGCTTCTTGAAGGAAACACCGTGCGTCTATTGAGTAACAAAAAAAGAAGAATCAGTCTTCCGCCCGAATGCCATCTTGAAAAGAGGAATATTTTTTCTTGCTGCGATTGCGGCCATGAGGTGGACTTCATAAAACCAATTCATTTTCTTTTTTTGCGTTTGACGACCTTCTCACTCAGTTCACAGGTTCATCATGATCTGGACCCAATTACTTGGATTTCAGATTGGTGAAGCATGATTCCTGGTTCCAGTCTGTAGTTGCATGCGCGACGACTTGCTTTGCTTCCCCCGCAAGGCTGCGGCTTCCACCTTTCTTTTCTCAAGTGAAGGTTTCTTCAGTTAAGGGAAATCGTGCGCTTGTCTTATCGCTGGTTGGCGCGGGTTTCATGTCCTTGTTCTCCATCCATGCCTCACGGTTGTCGGAAAGAGAAGGTATGTTTCATCCTTGTCTTCCGTAGCATCACAGCTCGGTGGTCGATTGTGCGTCGAACCGCCGAAAGAAGGGAGGAGAGATAATGACGAGTTTCGCAGTTTAACATACCCTCTTGTGCAGGTTAATGGTGTACTCGCGGGTCACCACGTCGGCGATAGCCGAACGCTGCTTCTTGCCGGTCTGAACGTTGGACATATCTGAATGGGAAAAGCGATTGTTAGACAGAATTATTCATCGCGACAAGATCATCCCAGTAATGAATTTGGAACGGTTGCAGCAAAACTCACTGAAGGGTGTTCGGCTGTGGTTGGCTGAAGTTGTCGACTGTCGAGGAGTTGAGGATTCCTAGGTGCCTTTTTTTCGATGTGGTCGAAAAGTGCGGCTCGCTTGTGTGGGGTTGATGTGATTGGCCAACACGAGTCACGTGGAATTGTCCAATGAATCCTGCAGCCAACAAACCGAGAACTTCAGGACACTTCCAAGCGAAAAACGAAGAGGCCCGGTTTAATATTGCAGCATAGTCGTCTTCATGTCAATGAATTGGCAAATTTTTTGTCTGGGGTTTATGCTGACACTTTCGTTGAATAGAACTAAGAGGCCTGAAGTAATGAATTCCTATCGCTTGGTTCCCTGTGGCCTCGATAGTGGCATCTACGCGGTCCCTTTAATATAGTAAGGGATAGGCCAGCTACAAGTCTCCTTTGGCCATCTAAATAAATAAAAATGTAAAGCCCATTCAAGAAGATAGCTAGGGCACACCTCGAATCGACGGTCAGCGGTGCACGAGCCACTTCCGGATGTAGTAGTCCAAACTCCGCTGGAAAGCTGCAATTATACTGCCGAGCAAAATACAACTTCTGACTAATAGCTTAGAAGTGACTTAATGTCTAACTGCTCGAATTGGCGTCGTTCAATTCTCTATAAACTGGGTACTCGGAGCATCGTCCAGTGTTCATACATGTGCGTTAGTTCTTGCCGGCGCTTACGTCCGGGTACAAGTCGAACCGCCGTTGGGTGTAGATGGGGATACCCTTTCGCGTACTTTCAATCGTCTCGGGGTCGAGATCGGCGTAGACGATAGTCTCCGACTCTTCTGCCTCTGACAGAATCTTCGCACTGGGATCTGCCACCAGACTATGGCCGTAGGCATGGTAGGTGGCAGTTGTGTCCCGTGCGGGGCTGCACAATGCCACATACACCTGGTTGTCAACTGCGCGGGCGCGAGCGAGTAACTGCCAGTGCAAAGGACCAGTAGTCGTGTTGAAAGCACCAGGATAGATCAGTGCGAATGCACCCTTGCGAGCAGCAGTCATGCCGGGCTCTGGGAAACGGATGTCATAGCAGATGGCGAGACCGATTTTGCCGTAGTCAGGTAGGTCCACAATAGTCAGTTGATTTCCAGGCGACAGAACTTCGCTCTCCTTGAATGTAATCTTCCCGGGAATATCGATGTCAAACAGGTGGGTCTTGCGGTGGGTTCCAATGAGCGCGCCGGACGGTGAGAA
The DNA here is from genome assembly GCF_000011425.1 of Aspergillus nidulans FGSC A4. Lineage (NCBI taxonomy): Eukaryota > Fungi > Ascomycota > Eurotiomycetes > Eurotiales > Aspergillaceae > Aspergillus > Aspergillus nidulans. Next base: position 2,393,767 of record NC_066261.1, on the reverse strand, counting down.
TACCAGCGACGTATTGTAATATTTCTTGGATGTGGTTTCAAGCTCCGGGATGCTGCCTCCTACGAGGTACGCCTTGGCCTCAGCGGCGAGAGCTGATAAGGCGTGATAGGACGGAGACTGTTCCTTTGTTGGAGGAGACGGAAGAAGAGTTTCGGCATATTTTGGAAAATATTGAGTGCCGTATGGGGAGTTAAAGCACTCGGGAAGGACAATCAAGGAGGCACCGGCCTTTGCAGCCTCGAGGACCTTCGTACGGGCGTGGGCAAGATTAGCGGCTTTGTCTGCGCCTGTGTTCCGACACCTATTAGATTGAACGCTAAGCAGATTGAGGAAAGACATACCTGATGCAAGCTGCACCAAGGCAAGTTTGAGGGGCTTCTTCAGTAAGGCGGTCATGTTTCGATATGCGTGCAGCAAAATATCCAGATGAATGTTGTCATTGAAGCAATGCGGGGAGAAAGCCGGGAGTTGGAGATGATGATACTGCCGATCTTCGTCCTTTTGGGCTTGATGTCATCTTGTCAGCTTAGTCATTGCCGGCGATGTTCTGCTCGCCAATAAGGATCAGCAATAAGTACAATTGCAGAGACATCAAGTGCAGGACTTGCTGATTGAATCCTATTGAGCTTTTTTCTGTTCAGCCTCCCCTCATCATTATCGAGGATACTCTGAACGGCAGGATGGGGCGCTACCCATATCTTAACTGAAGACGGTTGTTCTAATCTTTTCTCCTGGGTTCAGCTCAGCCTGTGCAGTACTGCCGTTACGGTCATAGATACTCATCCGTCGCTATCGTCAGTTTCTGCTTGAGTGCGTCAACGTCTTACAATGTCGCGTCAAACGATAATGAGATATATGTCAGTATCCAAGCCATCAGGCGTTCAGGGCTAGTATGCGCTGCACTTGCACCGGCTTGATGATGGCAGTCTTGCTGGTGTTTATCGCCTGCTGTGATCCCATTATATCCAAGCACGAGGCCCAACCGCAAGCGTACGAACAATTGACAACTACTTTAATTCCCTTTGGCTACTGATACTCTGGGCAGACGTCCGACTTCTAGTTGCTTGATTGGTTCCTGTTTGATACCGCCGAGCTTCTTAATCCGGAAGGCAATATCCCGCGCAGGAGCTCAGTTTTTCTCCACCAACGTATCAACTGTGTGCTTCTCATGCGGTAAATGGTGGGAGGATGCCGATTTCACGGGTGCGACTGCTCAACCTTGAATATGGGTGTGGAACAATCAGCAAAAGTTCGATACGAACGCACACGTGCATGTAGCTTGCATCCAGACTAGGCTGAAATCTGTGTCTATAGCCGTTTGGATGTCAGCAAGGCAGCCTAACGAGCAAAAGCATGTCTTCACCGCCGTTTCCTTGGTCTGACCCAGTATCACTGCCCTCAGCGTCTCGGATATCCCGCGGATAGTCTTGGATGGACTGGATTGTGCGCTTCCACGGCTTTATCATGAATGCTTTCCTAATGGGTTTACCTGGTGAAGTATTTCCAGCTCAATCACTATCATTCAAATCGTTTAAATACCATCAATCTTGCAGCTCTCTAGCCTGATCTTTGTCGTGTCGTATGGCTAAAGGCTTATCAGAGCACGTAATTCTCCCCACCCACCCCCCGAAATGATTACATTGGCATTATTGCGGCTCTTCTTAATCTAAATCACATTGCGCCGGGCCGGCGCTATCATTTTGTCTTGTGCTAATTCGGCGGCGTCAATGGGCAGGTCACAAATGGCTGGGTTGTCTATCTCTATTACCGAGTTGGGCAAACATTACACCGGACTTCGTCTTACTGGCCGTGGGTAGCCTTTGTTGTTTAGTAGCCTTGAACGGCTTGGTATGGGTTGCTACGTGTCAGCGTAAGCAGCGTAAGCTTGCCCACGATAGAGCTGAGGGTAGCCCTCTCTGCGGCCTACAGCCCAAGAGAGACGATCACTTTGCCGCAGCCTCGAATGATGATGATGAGAGTAAGTCCGGTTCAAAAAGCGGAAATTAGGACCCCATCAAGATGCACAAATCAGACTTAAAGCCAACCATTATCCTGAATAGCATACATGTTATCTATTGTCCACTTCCTGCTCATATCAAGCGGCTGACTCCGCGCCCAGCGCCAAAGCCTTACCGACCGGGTAAACATCGCATCTTGGTTCGAAAAAGGGCTTCATTAGTCCCGGGGAAAATTGGTAATGAACGCAACCTGCACAGCGGCAAAACTATTCACAGTTAGCTTCCAAACAGAATCCCAAATTTCTGACATACGCTGTCGAAGCCGCAAACACCTCAACTCGCCTCGCCTTCGCCAATAGACCGATTATTATCGAAAACCCGATATTGTACACAATGATGATGATCAACCGAGCAACCATATTATTGACGAGGTATAACACCAGCATGGAACTCGCTGGTATCACCGACGACGTTATAATGCTTGTTAGCCTTGTAGCGCGGATGATTTTCTCATCATCATAATATACCGGCCCAGTCTCGATATCCCCATGCTAGAGTTTCCCACGTCAGTCTTTATCCAAGCAAAGCGCTCAATCCAGTGAGCGATCAGAAGCTAACCTTTTTGGTCCCAAAGAGCCGGCGGAAATGCACAATAAGCCTGTCATATAATGGGATCACGACTTGGAAAACCCAGTTTGTCAGCAAATCGACATTCTCATATCTCCCTGACAGCGCAACAAGGTCCCCCCTCTCCTCGTCATTCTCCCCAAACCATTGGAGACACTCTACTGGAAAGACACAAATGGGATTATCATCCAACCAATCTCTGAATGTGTCCAGATCCCGCTTATGTGGCGGTTTAAGCCGAAGCAGTTGTGCATGCTGCGTGAAGGCCGTATCTGTTCCACCGACTCTGCATAAGCATGTGTTCTTTTAAGTCTCAATCCTCAATCCTCGCCCAATATCTACAGAACCTTTTCGATTAGAGGTGACAAGCAAACCAACAACTTACTATACTTCTCCAACAGCTCCCTGATTTCTAGCCATTTCCGCCATTGCTCTGAAGGCTCATCCATGCCCTTCAGTAACCGCACCGAAGAAGAATATTTCTCGCGGTACTTATCCCCCGACTGTCTATCCTTGAGCATGATCTCTTTAAATTCCTTCTCCTTGATGGCAATCTCAGCCTGCAGGAAGAGTAGGTTCTTCGTATTCAACATTTTGAAAGAGCGGAAGATAGACAGGCCCTTGTCGCCAGCCATTAGGGCGGCGAGTTTGTCGTAGCCCTCCATTGTCTCGGTCCTGGCGCAGTCACCGGCTCAAATTTGCTCTGACTCTGGCTCCGATTTAATGTAGAAATCTGGATGTGGTTCACAGATCACGTCATGTCATGTAGTGTGAGAGGCACTCACCTTGGTATGAAGAGCGCTGTCAAAACTTCATCTTTATACGCAGCCCGGCCAGATCTACACCGGGATTATACTGTAAGGCTCACTCAGATCCCTCCTTCCACTTACTTCACACACCTTGAGCCTCAGCCTTCCAGTACAACATCGGACAAAAAGTGCACCAGACCGTCATGGATTCGGGCATCCACAGCCACAGCCTGGAGACCTAAGAACCTCAGTACCATTCCCTGGTGTATTGCCAGTGTACACCTACTTAAGTAGTTGTAAGCCTGAGCCACCTGTGGCTTGCTCATAGCTCACTGGTTCTTATAACCTGGGCTCTCAAGAACCCCGCCTCTAGTGAGTGGATGCATGGCCTGCTTGTTCTTTGAACTCCTTACGTGGTCATGCAGCGAAGTCATGCACGTATGGTTGGTTGCCCAAGGTGCGTCAAGTGGTGGTCTGAGCTCAAGGCAGAATGGATTCCGTGTGCGACAATGCTGCTGTGGCCATGCTAGGCTTGCTTTGACGTCGATACCCAGACGATTCTGTTTAAGCGATGAAGTGGGTGCTTTCTATGTTGGTTCTTTCCTCAGAAGAGTCAGTTTTTATGGCTGTTTTGGTCTATGCGAATGTCTATTTGTCCGTCTATCAGACCAGGTCTCTTTAACTCTTAAATCATAGTCCCAAAAGGTGGTTTAAGGTATTCCCACGTATATAATGCTCGAATGCAAATGTCGGTATGGAATTGCCTAAGGACATTACAATTTCTCCAAGATGGCATTGTCCTCTTCCCAGAGTCTGTAATTATGAATCGAAGGCCTTCCTAACAGCATATCATAAGGGCTGTTCTCGATGACCAGAAACTGGGTCTTATATTGATGCTGGCCCTTGTAGAGATGCCATTTGACTTGAATGGTCCCAAGCGGCTTCACCCAATGCCCAGTGGGCAACTTTACTTTTCCCCCAGCGTATGAAGTAATTGGAATATTCAGGAGTCGAGGAATTTCGTCAGATACCGCGTCAAATTGGACGTGGAAGTCGAGTTTCAAGCGACGGTAAACGAATCTCTCACTCTCGATTCCGAAAAGTATGATATCGTATATGAAAATTCCTTCCGCTGTTTCCTCCTCATTAAGCTCTATCTTGGAAATTGTTTCTTTCTTCCTGCTTTCTTCATGTTGGTGTGTTCGTTCAAATTCGGCTTCATAGTCTGCTCTCCACCTGACTTTCTGTTGCGTGCTTCTTTTTCTAGTGGAGATTGGCCATGATTTCAACCAACTGAGTCCACGTTTAGACACAGCTGCATGTTGATAGCTATCGTCAGAGTATGGCCCGAATATCGACCCTGTTCGCTGCCGGTCGCAGCAGGAGACGAATCCGTGAGCAGCATTCTTGAATGGCTGAACGAAAGGCATCTGGGATAGGCGCTCGTTGAAGCAGAACATTAGCGCTCTTGAATAATCGCATATCATAATGGCTGATATGGACTGTGGCACAAAGGAGAAAGGAATGGCAGTCACCTCTTCCTATGGTCCATATAGTTCTTATATCTGCCTGATGGCCGAGGTTATTGCAAGGCTCTCCAGCGGCTGAGGCTCTATGTCGCGGCGCCCTTAACGACTCATCATCATCAACATTATCAGGTCCCGTGGACTCGGGGCCGGGGCGAGGCTCACTTCTCTCAGAGCCTCCTGGAGGCTGATATGTGATGATGATGCTTTTGGTCGAGGAAGAGAGCCTTGGGCGGAATAGCATAATCTTGGGGACTGCTAGTCGGTCCCACAAGCTAGACTACTAGTGTAGCCTAGTTTCGCAAACGTTGCATTGGCGTCAACTTATGCAGGAAGAGTGGTTATACAAAGCAGCAAGCATGGCCAATAGGACCAACGCATAATGTCTCATCGATGGTGAGAAATCCCTGTTCTTGAGACAATGGAGTCTTGTTGGCTGCAGCAAAAGTCCCTGTCAATGGCAATGGAGGAACAAGTCTTCCTGTAGAACCCATAGGATGGCGGGAAGAGGTCCAAGCCCAGCGCAATGCGATAGGCTGGCCTTCCCTATTTTTCGGCTCACAGCCACAACCGCATGGGGAAGCCCAGGTGATCAGGAGCGTAATGAACGCACGAGAGAGATTTTGAAGGGCTAAGTTTCTAAAAAGCGTGATGTTTAAAAATTGCAACTTGAGTTACGGGGATTCAGCAGTGCGGTGTAGAATAGGCTGCGGGGGATGGCAACCAAATTAGGATTCATCGACTACTATCTACCAAGTCACCCATATGAAAATGGCGGGGAACGGGGTATTTTCCAGTCACTGCCCAGTCGAGGCCCCCTTTCCTTTCTCCTTCTGCATTTTCGCGTCCTTCCATTCAGCTTCGAGTTTAGCTGCATCTTCTAAGTTCTTCTTCGATTTCTCCGAAGAATTCTTCTTCCACTCTGAAAAGCCAGTCAGAACCAATTCAGACAAAGCTCATATTACACATTCGCCTGCCGTGAGGTTGAAGGGCTATAGTTGTGGATGTACTACTAAGAAACGAGGTAACAGTAGACTTACTTTCGTCATCAACTCCCTTTCGATACACAGTCGGAGCCGCACGGTAAGTCTTGATACCATCCTTACCATCAATAGGGAATTTTGTCTCCCAGCTCTTTGCAAGTATGATATCGTGGCCACCCGCAACCAATACTGTCTCTGTCTCGACAATGTAGAACCAGAAAGTTTCCGTCCGAGTCCCATCGCAGGGTCTAACCAGCAAGCAGACCTTGCTTTGCGCCTCATATGACATGTTGCAAGAGTCTTGGAGGGCTTTGGCGGAGCCCAGGGGCTTTGCAGATACTTTCAGCGAGTCCTGTAGTTGCTCCAAGCGATTTCGAGAGATCAAATTCTCCTCGATAGTCTCGTCAATTATGGCGCGAAGCGTTACATCGTGCCCGCAGCCCTTAGGATTGCTCGCGGACGTGGTGATAGTGGCTCTTGTCTAGGGGTTTGATCCTTTAGTATGCTTTCAACTCTCACGAGGAAATGTGCGCGCCTCGCTATTGTATGGATACAAACAGTGGAACATACCATCTTAGAGTCTTTGTTGAGTTGATCTTCATGCATATAATCGCCGTGCAGCCGGTGGTAATTCTACGTTTGTGCCGGAAAAGCTTCTTGAAGGACTGTAACCTCTCCTTCATAACGACAACGACCGGACGCATATTGCCCTTCATATCTTCACCGTAGAGAGCGAGTTGGGGCTCAGAATACTGTTGAGCCGCATAGAAATGGCAGTTGATCGGTCATGGGGGGTGACACGCATAGCAGACATGTTTGTTTCGAATTGTTGTCCGCTCCTGTATGGTTGACCATACCATCGGAATAGACCTCTTTACTTCGTCGACGAGGCTATTGTTGAGATTGTGCAGATCCAGTGAGACTAAGTCGTCTGCAACTCGGCTAAAGGCGTTCAATCCCTGAGCGCAAACGATGCTGACGGTTTCACCGGCTCGGACGGAATCGCTGTTAGTGGTGAAATGTAGGAGAGTATATCTCTGTCGCCCGGACTGTATGGTGCGCGAAAGTCAGCTGGACTGGAACATGACTGTGGGATGGATATGCGCTTTACTTTCCTAGAGGAAGAGCCGACCCCCACGAGGAATTCGCACCCGATATCTTCGAAAGCCCGAGGCTGGAGAGGATAAACTAGTTGTTCTAACTCACTACCCCCGCAGTACTAGTGAACACAGTCCTGATTCCTAACAAATAAGAAAGCATGTTCAGCCGCCATGACTCCGGCCCCCTGATAATATCAACATAAGCCATTCATTGTTATATTCCCTCATAATAAGCCTTCTCCTGCCACGGTACTCCCCGAGTGTCCCTCAAAAAGACAAACCCCCAAGAAAAGGCAACCCAAAACACCAGATGCAATGCAAATGCCATAAATATCAACTGCTGCTTCTAAATTCTCCACGAATCCGTTGTGTGGCGTTCGGTTTGACTTTCTAGTTACCGTTTGTCGGCACTGGTCGATTGTTAAAATGGTAAATGAGGTCGGGTCCCAACGATACCAGCTGGTACTGCGTGATGGTGTCACTACCGATCAGGACGTCAAAGGTTGGCATTTCAATGACATGGAAATCTGATACGTAGGTGCGTGGACCATACTTCGGGTACCATTCCACGCCGCGTGCCACGCCTATTATTGGGATTCTTTCTGAGTCTATTGTGGTGACATAGGCATTGTGGTCAAGCTCCAGATGGCCACGACGATCCTCGTTCAACCTTTCGTCCCATACCTCCCGTCTCATCAAGTTGACCTTTACGAGCTGAGTGTCAATCGAGGCCACTGCCTGATGAGTCTGTTCGGGCCCGTCTCCGGGGAACCTTAAGAGAATCTCAACCGGGGCAACGGTATTCTTGTCGAAGTGCGAGTGCTCGGGTGATATGTTCGATTTGACTGGTGCGTTGGAGATGGGAATGTTAACAACCGAGTGGTGGCTGCTACTCAACCCCAGACGGCTCGAATGAACGGAGAGCAGTCGCGCTGAAAGGGTTGATTTGCTATCAGTTCCGTGAGGTGAGGACTCACGGTAGTGGACCGCCTCGGAAAAATCTGGAATATAGAAGTCTTGCCCACGTTGTCTGCCAACACTCTGTTTCACTCGGTCGGGGAGGGTGGGAAGCAGCCGGAGAAGTTTCGAAAGGGATAATTCTTTTATTTTCTGCCGAAACTGCCGCCCGTACCTGCTCAGAGGAGCAGCAATATTGGGCCTTAACTCCTGCCGTGGTTGCTGCATTGCTCAGAAGTTGCCTGCAGTTGAAGCTACGGGGAAATCCTCAGTATAAGTGCACGATAAACCTCAGCTCCACCCCCTCCACAATAGAAAATACTTACAACTCAGAACTTGACGGTCAACCTGAAATGTCCTACCTCAGTCCTTTTCATGTAGGGGGTGGCGCTCATCGACGGTGAAAGCAGGTGCAAATGAAGTGTTGAGGGGAAAGTGTGGACGTAATAGGTGGGAATGACAAGAGAGGCGGAGTGACAAGAGAGTGTTCAGCAACGGTTAATTACCTTTAGCAACCTCCTTTCAGAGTGGCTAAGCGCTTCTTTCTTCAGTCAGAACAGATACAAACTTGCGGGGATTAGCTTAGACAATACTATAGAAGTGGATTAATCAACGTCAAGTCTGGGGTCACTGCAACTACGCCACTCGGCACTTACCAAAGCATCAGTAGATTAGCATTGTGTCGATGAAGCTGACAAGGCTTTAGTGGCCCTTTTAAGCAGAAATCAGGGCGGTCGGTTTGGGTGAAAGGATGTTTATGCCTCGCCCACTCTATTCTGGAGATACTATACGAAAATACATTGCCTCGAACCTGAACTTTTCCTTTTCTGGAATAGGGTCTACTGATAGGGGACGAGGATCAACCACCAAAAAGGAAATAGGGGAGTAATGAGATCATTGTAGGCCGGTTCCTGACTGACCGACTGAGCAATGACGACGGAGATGACAGCACTTGTCAGAACATGGCCAAGCCCAAGATGCAAAACACCAATAATGCTGCTGGTTCGCTTTCTCGGATCTTGCCTAACCCAAGTTGCCTGCCAAGGTATTATAGACTCTTTATGCTCATGTGGCATTAACAGGCGTTGTAGTCTGAATCCAGCAGCACTGCCGCCGCCTCGATGGTTAATGAGCCTTGCACTATTGCACGACCCAGTAGAACTTCTCAATCGAGGCGTAAGGCACAAGTTTAAGGCACATTCGCGGCGGAGTCCGGGTGACCGTTCCCCGATGATTCCATCAGAAGCCTCGCGCTGACACGTAGGCTTCCGAACACCTAAAGGTGATTTAACAACACCATTTGTTTAGTCCAGATATTTTAACTTACTGGGTTCGCCCTTGAAGAATTCCCAACGGCTCGGACTTGTTGAAGCAGTCAAAGCAGTCGACAGTTTCCCTGAATTTTTTACCCAGGCCCTCCCTCTACCATCTTTGTCACCTGCGAGTCAGCTTCAGTCCGAAACCAAGCATCATCACTGCATCCGGGGAGATCTGTCTCAATACCGGCCACTATCCAGTTTCCTGTGGCTGAATCCAGGCTCGTCGTTGTCTTCTCGTAGTTCACCCGGGTGATGTGCGGTAAGAGATTCGTAGGGATGAATATGTCACTGTCATTGAAACATTACTAACTAGTCTGTATAATATGCATTACTTAAGCAGGCATTAACATCCGTGACTTAGCATTAGCTTATCATAATTCCGGCCCAAGAGCTTCGTCTTCCACAGCTCGCCTTCATTTCTTCTTGCCAGTCAATCCCAGAGAATCCGTCAGCGACGTTAATCCCAAATTCGACAGCAGTTTGTCGAGCCCTAGACCACCGAGCAGGCCATTAACCAAGGGCCCCAGTCCGAGTCCCTCAAGCAATCGACCGACGAGACCCAACACACCAGATAAGAGGAGACCCACGGCGGCAATGATCTGGAAGAGTGGCTCGCTGAGGAGTCCCCAGAGAGGGTTCAGCTCTTTCTTCGCATGGGGCATCCCATCGATCTTTCTCTTTCCGTTCTCGATGGTCCTGAGAACCGAGTCTGAAAGCTCCTTTAGCTTCTCGGCCAGATTATATTCTTCGGGAGAGGCTTCGTGAGACGCGGCTCTGGCCTTTGCGTTGGCAGCGATACGACCATCTGGGTCGAGGGCACGAATGGCGCCGTTACACTCCTGGAGGATATTGCTGGCCTCCTCAAGCAGCGGCTTAACATTCTTGACAAGCTCCTCCTCATCAAGCTCGTTCTTCGGCGTCTTCTCTGCCCGGTCAACGTGCTTTGAAGCGTCAATAAGCTATCTCTGGGTTAGGATCAGTCGGACTCACATCTGTAATCATCCTGCAGACAGGTTGGATACGGTCCAGGGTTCCAGAAACGATGGCCGACATCTTTTTAGCCAATTCTCTATCCTCTTGCTCTTTCTTTTGAGCTTCCAATTCGTCAGGAGACGGGCCTTCTGGTTCGGGTTCTTCAGGTTCAGGCTCCGGGATATTCTCGAGTAAAGTGCACTCGCCAATCTTGTTTCCGTCATTGTCAACAACATATCCGTTGTCATCAATCTCCTTTCCAATGAGGCTGCTCAGATTACCCGAAGTCAATTTGCCGATGAGGTTTCCGTCCGCGTCGCGAACTTCACCCTCACGGTTGACCTTGCGGTTTGCCATGGGATTGATGTTTCGTTTCTTCTCCTCTGGCTCCCAGCGCTCAGCTTTTCCAATGGTGTTACCATTCTTATCAAGGATATCGCCGTCCTCGTCAACCTTGCGACCAGCAAGTTTGGCGAAATCTCCTTCGACGACACGGCCAACAATACGGCCAGATGCATCCTGGACCACGCCTTCTTTCCCAACCGTGAGGCTCTCGAAACCGTAGAATATACCTTCTGGCTTCTCCTGCTCAGCACCGGGAATGAGCTCGGCCTTGCCGATGACTTTGCCATCATCACTCCAAATCTGGCCCTTACCGTCGACTTTCCGGCCTGCGAGGCGCTTCCCATCGCCGGAAATGATGCGACCATAGACTTTTCCGTGCTCGTCGACAATATTTCCGGCTTTGTTGACCGTCTTTCCTTCTAGGACCGAGAGGTCTACATCTTCAGGCTGCTCTTCTTCGGGTTCCTCGTAGGGTTCTGCGTGACCCTTGACGCTACCGTGCTGGTCAATGACATCGCCATCTTCGTCAACAGGACGGCCAAGGAGCTTTTTCGCATCGCCCTCTGTCAGCCTTCCGACTCGATGGCCAGCACCGTCCTCGACGAAACCATTTTCGACGATATGGAGACCCTCAAGTCCGGCGAAGGGAGGTTCTTCTCCATATTCTTCAGCCTTGATCGTCTTGGCTTTTCCGATAATGTTGCCGCGGCTGTCCCAGAACTGGCCCTTGTCGTCAAGCTTGCTGCCGAGTCTGGAAAGCTTCTTGGGGTCGCCTTCCACCAACTCACCAACGGGCTTGCCGGATGAGTCAATAATCTTGCCAGCTTTATTACAGGACAGGCCTTCGAGGGAAGACAGAGGTGATAGGGCGTTCTCAGCTTCCTCGGACGTCTCTTTAGCACCTTCAGCTTCCTCTTTCGCCGTCTCCTCAGCGTCGTCACTCATTTCTGCGGTTTCATTCTCGGGGTTCTCTGTAGTCTTTTCGGTGGTTTCCGTTTTTGCATCTTCCGGAATCTCGTCCTTCGCCCTTTCCATAGTCTCCTTCACCTCGTCAGTGAGATCCGCCTGGCCGACTGTCTCTCCATCATCATTCACAATCTTGCCCCCTTCTTTCACAGTTCCGCCAACAGCTTCCTCTCCACCCTCGACAACCTTACCGACAACACCACCCTCGGGGCCGGGGATCTCCCCTCCTTCCTGAACAGGGAGATCCTTCAGCATATTAAGCGGTTTTGAAGCAATACTTGGGACACTTTTGACCGTCTGGGTAACCTGGTGTCCAAGGCCACCGGCGAGCGATCCTAGTTTCCCAAACACGCCACTTCCACTGCTACCCGCCGGGCCAGATGCCTGTGACCCATCGTCACGTTGCTCTAGCTCGGGTTCTTTCTGCTGGGACGTGGGGGTCTGGGGTGTAGGCTCCGCCTGCCACTGTTCATTCTCTTGCCCCTTCTCCTGTACGAGGGGCTCGGGATCCTGCTGCCGAAGGTCATTGTTGACCTCCTTAGGGTTGAAGACGGTGTCTTGCTCTTGGTTTGGGGCAGCGCTAGAGCCGGACAACTTGCGCTCGGAGGGGGCATTGGATCTTTGATCTGACTTGGCAAGGGGGGACCACATTCTGTAAAGTTTATCGAGAATATGCTCGATAAATTCCAGGATACAGGTAGGGGTGAGTATAAATTGCTCAGCGTTGTCAATGTAGGGTAGGTGATAATGGGGTATCAAGTTTTAGTCAATATAATAGAGGGAAGGTTATGTTTTTCTTTTTGTTAAAGCAGAAACGACGGGTCTTATATACCACGTCTATACAAAAACCAGTACATCAGATTCAAAACCCCCAAGTTGTATCTTATGTCACAACGACATCACATAACATCCAGCTAGTTGATGAGAGCTAAGGCTGCTCGTAGACCCATCAGCTTTAGATCTGGGACATCCTTGCAAGCCACAGACACCAGGCTGCAGCTGCATGGTGGCATGGTGCACTGCGGGTGGAGTAAGCCGATCGCTTGCCGGTACGATAAAGTAAAGCACCGACGGTCCACCTCTCAGGAAGGAATGGAGATAGTACCCGAGACCTGGACCAGCCGTTGTACAGTTCAATCCACGGGTTAAGTGCGAGGTACGTAGGCATACCCAAAATCGGTACCATTGTCCGTGGACCATTTTGTAAACTTGTAAATGATGTACATAAACCGTGGATCGAGGGACAAGTCTGTATATATTGCGTCAATGTGCAGGGGTTCTGGAATATATAATACGACATTATATTAATCTACGAAATGCTCCGCAATAATCTATATCGGCCAAGCCCACGGGCGAGCCACTGCAGTCGGTAGAAAAGTGTACTCCACAGTACATTGCATTAGTTTCGTCAAAATCACTCAGAATCCATGAAATGGGTACTCTGAAGTCCGTATGGGTCCATATGGGTCCATTTTTCGATCGATATACATAATCTGACAGACTGGAGTACAGTAGTGGCACTGAGACCATAACGGCTTTCCCCACTCCCACGATTAGTGACATATTAGCCGTCCAGTACCACAGAAAAGTTGGGGGCAGTGCGTTTTACACCTTTCTAATCTATGTACCCAACAATGACTGGACAAGGACTGTGGACTTGTCACTCATCGACTAAAATGAGATCATCCCGCCACTGCACGCTCCAAATTAAGATACAGCTGATAACAAGGTAGAGGCTAGCTTGAAGTTTGTAGTATGTGCTTTGCGGAAGGTTAGGACGTGTGCATTAGATAGTTCAGATCTGACTCGAGCGAGTTGGGTGATGAAGTGCCTGGAGCTTGGATGACGTACTAGGATGCCAAGTCAGATGGTGTTCAACCGTGAGAGTGCGGATGTGAGAAGCATAGATTAATTATACTCTTTTGACCTTCTTTGCAGTCAGTATATTAATACAGCAGTCCTCCTATCTGCAGAGTACGAGATTACAGATGGAGTATGCAATAACTTCAATTTTGGTTATAGCCTACCCAGATCTATGCAAGTCCGCCCATCGTCAACAGCGCGGAAAGTGGACAGAAAGCCGTTATCTAACACACTCTTCTCGGAGAATATACGACGAATCATAAGACAATGCAGCCGATCCATTGTGTAGAATCCACATTACACCTGGCAGCTAAGGCCGGGTCTGACGTCAGTCACGGCCCGCATCCAAGATTAGGGCTACAGGTTGTACCACAAGTAAATTTGTCCTGTATCGCATCGCTACAGCCACCACCATCAACGATGGGTGGTTATGTCACTTTGGTGCGATTTTGGGGAAATATTCCGTCTGTCACTAATTACTGGCTGCATATCGACGCATCGCCTCGATGCACCGATGATGCGGTGGGTGATGTGGCTGGCGTCTGCTATAGTTTGCAACTCTGCATGAATTGGGCTCGTAGGTTCGGAGTCGTATGCAGGTTACGGCAAAGATCTTACTGTATAGATTATCGGTGCTTGCTGGAGATAAAGTTTTGAGATGCATCGATGAATTGCACCAAGATGCCACCAAGCTGGACTATATATAGAGATGAATTACCACAAGGAGAGCGTCTAGCTTTAAGGTTACAATGAAACTAGACAAAAGTACTTTCTCGCATTACAATGAGCTATACTCAGAGTACATACAAGAAGTCTTGGCCGATTATATCATCTCATACCATTTCATTCTCTTGTTAACCTGGAGGCTCAAATCTAGGACATGCAATGCAAGCTGATCAGTAATAGTGTGGGGGAGCGCAGAAAAAGCACTATAATATATTATTTTAACCCATATTTCAACAAATAGGCAAGGTGGCCGAGCGGTCTAAGGCGCGCGGTTAAGGTATCTAATCAGAACCTCTATCTTGATTTATCAAGTTTCCGCGTCATTAATTTGGCGTGGGTTCGAATCCCACCCTTGTCATTTTTTTTTCTTTATATTTTTTTTTCTCTATTTTTAATTTTCTTTCCGTTCGGTGACTGCAGCATACATTAATCCATACACGATGCGTCTTCTTATGGCTGCCGCTCTTTGCCGGCTTTCCTGCCTCTTTATATCAGAACATGAACAATTGAAATTATCCGAATTGACAGACTCAGTGGGCACGAGGCGAGGTTGGTGAAAGAGCATATTCTGTATATGCACGTAACCCACCCTCGAAGTAAGTTGAAGCTGTCACTGACAAAAAGCAAGCAACCTTGGAAAGATTACCCAACTATGGAGCTGTCGGTAGATATGTTTAGCTGCCTGCCTGGCAGTGCGTTATTCTACCAATCAATCAACGAGGTTGGCTCCAACTTTCACTTCCCCGCTGATGAAAAGTGAGATGATCACTCTCAGTTGTTGAACATAACGCCAAATTGTCGCCAAACCTACGGCATTGTTATCGAGCTGCTGCGATCAACGTGCCTGACCCATGCAACCACGAAGAGCGTGGAAGCCTGAAGTTTATCTGACCATAACACTGTTATGCGAGGTCGCGCTAAACGAACCAAATCAACCTTCAAAGCCTCTTTCTTGCTTAGATATCTTTCCCGCTTGACAAGTGTTACGCGTACTTATTGCGAATCATTCTCTGATGAATCATCTCACCAACCAGGCTGCCAGTGCAGCCACCTCAGAATAGTCACAGCGGCGCCGGGCATGATGATGAGTCGGCTGTGACCTGCTTGCCAGTGCTCATTCCTGGAGCATATGGACAAAGGATGCTTATCATTCCCCACATTCCCGTCGCACTCCAAATTGCCCCTCTCTACAGTTCCCCCGTTGGTGCGAAATATCAAAGTGCTTGACTTATTTCAAAAGATGCTCCCATATCTGGTTCGAATGTGCAACTTCCCTGGCGAGCTGAGTGAGCTGCTTCGGTAAAGATCACACTGCAAGAAACTAGCCTGATATTGCCTGATAATGTTGTAGCCTTCGCGGCGCATCGCATAGGGGATCTGCGTATTGCAGGCCATGTTTATTCATGAGAGGCGGATGTGTGTTCATAGCCACATTCAAACATTGGCATCACGGCCAGCCTGAAAAGGTCCACTCTGGATCCCTGGGGTCAAACAAGCTGGCCCACCACAGCATTCTCGATAGTGCCTGAGGACTCCTGTATCTGCTTCAAACTTGCAGGACTCTGAGGCCGAGGTTCAATATTCTGGTCCTCGAATCATGCAAGTGCCGCTGTTTCCTCAGATGAGGAGCCTGATGAGTGCCAAACTATTCGCGAGCAGGATACAGATGAATACCCCAAGAAATGCCCCGATATATTGCGTCTCACTTCCGGAACATGGCGATACTCATACAGTACAAGTTCGCCCAATCTGTGCACAAGCACTGAGGTACAACCGGAGAGCAAAAGGCAAGGAGTTTCTCCAAACAAGCGGGCTAGATGGGTGGGAATAGAGCATTAGTTTCATCAGTAACTATATGGGATATTTTCATTAGGCAGAAAACAGATTTGGATACTGCTTAGAACACTGATATCATCGATACTCTCCCGCCAAACCAAATATGTGCCTGAGGCATAAACGATTTTCGTCAGTGGGCTCTTCTCCCACCCATTTCCTGCAACAGTCAGATGCTAAATTATTGAATGTCAGGTTACAGAGTGAAAGAGTCGCCACTAACAGTTACAACGGTTTAGTCCTGGGCATTACCAGAAAGCGTAGCCTGATTGACTGCTACCCTACAGTAGCATCGCCACTGGGGCGACCCTCCGCTTCCCACAGACAGTGACCGTGAATTTACACCAAACACAGGTTGGCTAGCCAGTCCTTTGAAAGTGATAGAAAAGTATGCTTGAAAGAAGTTTTTTGTAGAGGCACCGGCAAGGCAGAGCCTAGGAAAAGAACCCCTGAGCCTGAGCAGAAAGACTTGAAAAACGCACGGTTTGCCGCCTGGCTTGTTCTGTGAATGAAATGAGACAGATGAATAGGGGTTGGCGACAAATTATAATAAAGCCAACGGTATCCCTGTTACTATTACTCAATTTCAAAATTTATCTTCTTTTGACTTATTTTATTCTCCGTTGCCTGTCGAAAGATCTGGTCACGTTGGCCACCGAGATCCCGACCTGGCTCAGAGTGCCAGTTCCAGACTCTCTCGCCTTCGCACCCTTGTTTGGCTCTCTCGAAAATTCTTCCCTCGTTCGCCACGGCGCTACCCTGGTAGTTCTAAATTGTGTCTTTCGTTAATAGGCACAGGAACCCAGGAACAGGCGCCAGATTTTCTCTCGGTGGACGTTGTCTTCAATTCTATGACTCTCGCTCGCCAGCAGTCCAGAATCCAATATAACCGCTTTGGGACATCATTTTGCCGAGGAGAACTCACCACCATCATCACAGTCCCAGCAGGATTCCTTAACTGCCGGTTTTAGAAATTCACATTCTTTTCCAGCTGTTGAACATTTGTCCCTGGATTGTTTGGAATAACGTTACCGTCATCATGTTCGAAGACTTCTCGTTCTCCTCTCCCTCCTCGTCCAGGCCACCCCGCCTCACGCCGACCCCGACGGACGACGACAAACCCATGACTGACTGCGACGCCCTCATCTCGCCGATGTCCTCGCGATGCCCTTCGCCTCGATCATTCGCTGCGCCGCGCTTTCCTCGTTCGCGATCGCTTTATTTCCGTCCGCCGCCGCAGCAACAAACACAACAAGCGCCCACCTCCGTCCCCTTCTCCGCCTACGACAAGCACCGTCTCTCCATCGGCACTCTCACAAAAAAGCTTCACGAACACTCGATTCAGGCTGAAAACACTCCTTCAGCTGAGAACGCTTCTTATCCTGCATCTCCTACATCTCCCTCAGAACCGCAACTTCCAACTCCGCCGCGCTCCTTATTTCCCTGCAACTCCAACTTCCCCGGCTACGTCCTCACCCCGCCGGATACGGATCACGATGACGAGGGCTACGCGTCTCCGATATCCCCTTCGCTTTCTGGCTCTGGTTCTGCTTCAGGGGGCTCTCCAACACTTCAATCGCCCTCGCTTATTCCAACTCCCACCTCCGCCCCGCTAGACTGCTGTCCTGAATTCCTACAACCGAAACCGAACACAGACCCCTCACCCACCTCCGCATCCGTCACAGACCAAATATCCATCCGCACCCGCCGCCAACACATCTCTCGTCTTCAAGGCCAATATACGCCCTCGGACATAGAATCGATCCGACGTGCCCTCCTTGCCGCTGCAGACGAGGATATGCGCCAATCACGGTCTCAATGGAACTTCAACCCGAATTCCCTCCTCTCAGAATTCTCGGAAGCATGTCATCCCTCCTCGTTACCGCCTACACAAGGATCCCGCCGACGACGAACAATCAGCTTACAGCGCTCCCGTGTGCGCTCTCCTGTTAGTCCGGACTCGACTTCCGGCCCTCCATTTTCAGGTTCTGGATCTGGAGATGCACATCAAATGCAAACGCGGAGGAAGAGTATGTGCACAACCAGCAATACTACTAGTACAAGCTCCCGCATTGAGAAGAACTACCAATCCTCGGCAGACCGGGACCGGGAGCGTGGCCGCGGACGGAAGAAGAGCGAGGCTGGCTTGCGTCGAAAGAGCCTCGTGAGTGCAGCTTTGGCATCAATGATTGAGAGTGGGGAATCCATATAGATATAGTGCAACAATAAAAACACGATTTGGTAGCTCCCATTTGCTTTGCTTACCTCCCGGACAAGGGACGTCCGGGGCAGCTATACCCTACACCGTAGGACCTGGACCTCAGGCAGCGGGGGTTGTACATCGGAATTGATACTACGAACCAACGCCTCACTTGAAACTGTTGTTGCTATAACGAAGTGCCATATTCTTAAGCAAGGTCTTACAATTCCGACATTACAAATCCGGATTTCGGCTCCGAATTGTTTCTGCGCCAGCATATAACCGCCGTCCACGCGGTTACCTCCTTACCCCTTCTTCAATAAAGTTACTTCACGTGCCCTCGTTGGCGACCCTGCCGACCGGCTCTATACCGTCAGTATCCGAGCAACCTGAAGGAACGACAACCTCCGCCTACAACTGCGATACTTGCGCAACTGTCTCTACCTTTGACATGATTTGCATATGCACGTACATTGGAACTACCTGGGCGTGACAGAGCCACCCATACGTAAAGACAATTCATCTGCTTTGTATCACCATCTCCAGAAAAGGCATCCGTTCACCTCGCAACATGTTGTAAGGTATTTAGGATCTACCTGCACATGTAAAGGACTTGACAAACCTACGGTAATTACCAATATATACCGACCACAAGCTTCTCCGGAAAAGACCTACCATGGAAGTATCACAGTCACATTTGCAGGCGCAAGAATAATTTCGGTTCGAGAAGGATAACGAAGGGGAAGGGAAGGACCCTGTACTGGTCCGAGTGGACTGAGTTTGTATCTAGATACATGAAATATAGGCGAGTAGAAACCTTCTAGAAATTCGAGAATTAAAGAAACCTACTCTAATGGTTAGTGCCGAACAGCCGACCCACTACTCCAACACTATCCCGAAGTCCGAGGTAGGCCTGTGGATCTTAATTAACCCTAACTGCCTTCTCCCCTACCCAGGTAAAGTCGCTTGGTGCTTGATGCCTAGGCATAGCGCGACCTAATGTGTCAACAAAGAGGCATTTTACGATCCTTTTTTGAGGACTAATTATAAATATCGTCCACAAAAGCTCGCTATACACATGATAGTCGGGATTCTAGCATGACAAAGCACAAGCACAAATACCGTGCTCGCTATCCTAACACAGAACTCCAGTACGTTGGAGCATCGTTCAACGATCTCTTTTGTTACATAATAGAAAGAAATGAAAGGGAGGATATGAAGAGGCAGTAAATCAACGTTACGCTAATCAGGAGGACAGACTAGCACGTGCAAATGTCTTTCGACGCAAGGACTGAGCTAAGCCTCTCAACCGCTTCAGCGGCGTCGACGCAGTAACTGTAGCAGAGGTGGTGGATGGAGAAAACGAAAAGGAGGAAGTTATCTTGTGGCTGCGATTGTGACTTTTTCGAATGGTAGATCTTTTCCGGATAGGTTTGCGGTCGCTATAGATAACGGCCGTGGGGTTGTCGGTTCCTTTACCCTGCGCTGGTAGGTGTCCAATATCATACAGTGCTGCAATGTGAAAGGGGTCTATGTCTGTGGACGTCGGTTGCGCTATAGGCAGGCTGTCTCTGCTGTCAATAGGCGGCCCTGGCTCACCAAGATCGGACTCATTGAGCGCTGTGCCTATTCGGACCCTGGTCAACGGTTGGGACAGTGGTGCCCGTATAGTGGATGAATCCCAGGACGCAGTGTCGTCATCTTCGTCGTCGTTGTCTTCTTCGAGTCGCTGGGAAATAGATGGAATTGGGTGCTGTGCAGAGTCACCGACGAGGTCGTGATGAACTCTTTCTTCGGTCACGGGAATCTCACAAGATGTATCGTATATGTGTGGTTCTTCGTTGATGTGAGAACTGTCACTGCCATTGGTATAAAAATCGCGTATGCGGGTGCCAGCCGATTGGCAATCCTTGTCTTCAATGTAGGAAACGATCCGCGCAAAGTCCAAAGATTCGTGCGGGTTGAGAATCTCAAAACACGTTCCCTGATGTACCACCGTGGCCGTTGCAGGTGATTTTCTAACCCGCGAGGTCCTCCATAAAACTGAATCTGATCGTGCTCTGTTGTGACCGTGGAACTCGATGGTATCTGGGCTATCAACGTCCGGGAATCTGTCGAGTCGATCGCGGAAAGTATCCTGCTATGGTCAATATCAAAACGCGCCTGAACTACACTATACTCAGAAACGACTTACCAGAAGCTTGTACGGGTTCTGCTTGTTACCGGCCATGCCCTCACCGTAACTTGTATCCGCCAGCGGAGACAACGGATCTATTAGCGTCAGCACCAAAAGACTACTGTGGTACATCAAGGGCCTTATCGTGCCCTTGGCCGGAATGAGCGCCGGGTTACTTAATACTTACATCCATACCCATCCAGAAAGTCCGGTAACTGCTCACTCAAGGCACTAGGCGAGTATGACGGCGATAATGGCGGCGGGGGACTCGACGTTGTTGAGGATGTAGGAAAAGGGGGGTGGTAGGCATCTTGGATAAAAGTCCCCATCGGAGCCGCCGTTGTTCTGTTAAGATTCGAGGCCGCGTTCTTGCGCCTCAGCGTCTTTCTTTCCTGGCAGCCAGCCCAGCTGGGGTCGCTGGAAAGCGACTTGCGATAGTTGTGCAGCGAGAGAACACCGGCGACGGGCTCGATAGGAAGCGCCGGAGAGCTCTTGGAGGGCGAGTTCTTGTAAAGGATCTCAGACGATGGATGCTCTAAAGAATAGCTTTCGCCAGACGAGAAAGGAACGTCTTTCACGGGCTCTAGGCGCGGCGACTTCGGTGGAAAGAGAGGTGGACGATCATATTGGAGTTCGGCGGGCCAGTCCATGGTCTAAGTGACACAGCACAAAGTTCAGGGGCGCTCTGATACATAAAAATGTTTGATTACTATTGGCAGAAGCAGCGGCCCGTTAGACTAATAGACCGCATTCGTATTGCGGTCCAGTAGATAGATATCGCAGATGCGGAGAATAAAGAAGGCCTGAGCAACCAGCAGGCGTTGGGGCGGAGTAGGGACCCAGTAGAAGTAGTATAGCTAAGAGAAGGCAGTTCCCGCGGGGAATACTGATAAAAGTGGAATACGAGAAGGTAAAGAGCGACAATAGCGACAATAGCGACAATAGCGACAATAGCGAGAAAGGGAATGACAATGGGAGACCTGAAGAAGAGATGAAGATAGAGACAAAAGAGACGAAAGGGAGAAAACCAGAGGGGAGACTTGAGCAAGTGGAAGAGATCAAGAGAGATCAAGAGAGAGATCACACAGAGATACAGAGAGCAAGTGCGACGTCACATTCAGGCCTGGCAGGTCCACTCCTACTTTCCACCCTCACCCTCCAACTCGAAGCCCACATTTTCCTGGTGATCACCAGATTCCAAACCCCTTGTAAAATTCCAGTTCGATTTGGGCACCCAAACGTGGCTCCAGACCTCCCTTGCTGACCGCAATATCTGTTTCAGCATGCTCACTCCCACTACAAACCCGCCCCTCCCATTCGTCCACGCCCGCCTCCAGCCTGCAGCCAATGGGGCCAGCAGGGCCGACCTTCCTCTGCTCAGTGGCGAACGGTGTTCAGCTGGAAATCGGGCTACTGAGGCTAGGTACGTGTCATGCATTAACCTGCAGAGTTCCTGAGTTTAACTTCTAGCCCTGTCGTATCCGTCCGTTCCATCGTCCATCATACCCTCGCAATTACCTCTCTTTACGAGGTCATCTACAGATCCAAGATGAATTGAGCCTCAATATCACGCGTAATAAATCCAACTCCAACCAATGCTGGACATCAAAGTAACTTGATAATGATAGTCATCTGACGGTCGTCTCATCATAATAGCCAGAAATAACAAAATAGGAGAGAAAGGAAAGAGACGATGAGCCTTCGCAGTTAAATTCTCCAGAATATCCAAATTATCCAATTTCAGACCAGGCCCAGGAGATAAAAGCCAATGTATGCAGTAAATTCGCAGAAGGGGGAATCTTTCAGTAATATGAACAGATGATGCGTGCGTCAAATCAAATCTAATGCCGTTTGTATTTCTGGAAATCAAACGTCAGCTGGAAATGCCACAATAACGGTTAGGTGAGGGGGCGCAGTCGAGCCTTACATCTTCGATTTTGCGGCGATTGCTGGGGTCCATCGAGTTCCCTGCCCCTAGCAACGTCTGTCCGACGGCCTTGGATACTCCAATCGCTGGTCGCAGAATAACGGTCGGCGCTCGTTTCAGGACGGCCTTTGCAGCAGCTTTAGCGCTACCGCTCTCTTGTACTTCTCCAGGCACGGCAATGATCGCGTCCCGTGTGAGAAGCAGATCGCGCTCCAATCCCCTAAAGCCTCCTCGAAGACCTTGTACGACCCCAACCGGCTGATCGGCATAGAGCGATATTTTCTTGGGTGCTTCATCTTCGTCGATCTCGTCTTCCTCACCTGTCGTGGCCTGACCCGTAGGAGGACTTAGGAGCTCTTCTGCACCCTGGAGCACGGTTTGGGTTCCAATTGCAAGCTTGGCGCCCAGTTTCACAAGCTCATTGGAGGTGGTTTTGGCGAATGCGAAGGCTCCTTTTTGGATGCTGCGGACGATGCGGCCGTCTTTTCGGTACTCTCGCACAGGAACTGCGACGAGATCCTTCACACCGCTGCCCACATTGACCAGTGATCTGATGGGGGCTAGACCAGCAAGAACACCGGGGAGTTGGTTGTTCTTAATGTCTGGCATCCAAACATCGTTGAGCGCTTGGCCGAGTTTGTCGAACCCTTTCGCTCCATATACGATAACATGTTTCAACACCATATCTGCCTCATCTAGAATGAAGAAATTCATGAATTCTGTCGTGCGGCCGGAGCGAAGGCCTGCATAGTCAACTCGCTTGGGCTTGAAGTCGAGCTTCACGGGAATGGCATTAATCTCCGATCTCTGCAGATACGGTGGCTCCTGAGAAGGCCCGGAAGGAGCCGTTGAGTCATCCCTAAATTCGAAAAACCGACTCATGAAATCGAGCGCGTCTTGATCGACGTGTAGACGGAGCGGAAGTACGGTGGCCTGAAAGCGTGTCAGCTATGCCAGGCGAAGATGTGTACATCCCCCTCAACTTACCTTGAGTATGAGTTCAGATGCGGCAAGATATGATACGGGCCGCACCGTCAGGATTTCGAGATGCACCATACTCGTCCCGAGTTCCTTCTCACCGGCCTCATTCATGTAAGTAGCGAATTTCCTCCACGTTGATGTCGGTATGTGGTCGAAGATCTCCAATTCCTTGACCCGAACGTCCAATGAGCTCATGGTTTCTTGGGAGCCCGGTGGAAACACAACCAGGTCCGCACAGATGCCCTTGAGCTCAAACGTCATTTTATGGTCTTTGCTTCGGGACAACCGCAACTTCTTCCCTCGAAAGCCGGGTGACATGTTTCGCCGTGCAGTGGTAACCGTACTGGTAGTCGCATAGCTGCCAGTCTCACTGATGAGATCGTCGATGTTTCGATTAATGTCATTTCGCAATTCAGCCGGGTCTCTGTTGGCAGGGATACCGATGTAGACTGAGTTGAACAAGCAGTCGCCGATGATGGCTTCCTCGTCGTCTTCAAATGCCGCAGTTGCTCTGCCGCTGGTACGGCGGTCGGTAGCTTTCTTTTCCACATCTTTGACAGCCTTTGATATAGTGTCCCTTGTTCGCTGCCAGTCGTACCCATCGAAAAGATTCCAGATCACATGCGCGTCACGAACCCTTACCCTCAAAGGACTGTTTTGCAGCTTTGAATCATCTGAGAGGTCATAAGTATTATGCGTAGAGTCCCACCTGTGGGCTGTGCCTCCCACTGAAGACTGCTGCATGAAATGGTCCTCACGAAAATCAAGTTCAGACATGCTGGATGAAACATGGCATTGCGAGTGGAAACTGTCGCGAACCTGAGATGACGGTCCAGACGCCAGTTCTTCCTCTGATGCGGTCATGGAGTGGAAGTCGGTTACGTAGTCGATATCACGTTCGGGGATGTGATCCTGTATTTCGGCCTGATCAGCGGCCCCTATAGGCAAGTTGTCTGCAGCAAATGCATCTCCGCTGAGAGAATCCAGCATATCCCGAATTGGTACAACTTCAGTTCGATACTTCTTGAGCTGGCTAGGCGGGCTAGGAGGCTGGAGTCCACTCAATATGCTGATGAGAGTCTGAGTTGAATCGGCACAGGTTTCAAGGATTAGCAAATCATCTCTAACTTCCACATCCAAAGATTTCGCCCCGTTTTCTGTCAGGCGCATTATTCTCACTACAGCTGTTGCCGAAGATATAGATGAAACCGAGACGTAGCCCATGTCCGTGAACGCTTGTATTTGGTCACTCTGCGGAGAAGCTGCTCTTCTTCGAGGTAGATTCCCTCTGGCATCGGTGTTGCGTACATCGTCAATGATCATGACAAATGCTTTTCGTAAGTCAAGGGCGATTTCCGAGGATGAAATGTCGTGAATAGCTCCATTGAAAGTAGAGTTAGCCAGAACGATGAGCCCTTTTGCGGCTGTTCCACGGGGATTGAGACCAAGGACGCAGTCCCGCATAGAGACTTTCAGCTTCATAGGCTTCACTGGTGTTGTAGAGCCCTCCTCAAGATCTTGTAGTGGCGGGTGCAACTCTGCAATATTTGCTAACGATGAGGCCATATTGGCCGCAACATCTCCTGGTGTCATCTCGTCACTCACACCAAGAAATGCCATGGCAGCCGAAACTGTATACTCAACGCGCAGGTTATGTAGTTTGACTCTGATCGTAGGTTCCATCTCATCGGCAATGAAGCGGACCATCAGGACCGGAAGTGGAGCAAAGCCTGGCTTTGGAGGCAGCGCTTCCCCAATTAGTTCCTCATCGCCATTTCTGGTAACTCTTATTGAGCCGAGCTGGCCGGCCACGAGGGACGGGATACTGATATGGGCTGCTTCGGCGTTCTCAAGATTTGCAGCGATGGTCCCAATTTGCCCACCGATATGCACGCGAGCCTCCACGTCTCGAATTAACACTAGCGTCAGAATCCCAGGCCGGTCATCTTCAGGTAGGTATTTGGCGACGCTCGACAGCCTCCCCAGTTCTTCGCCTAATTGCTGGAGTGGACCTAGCTCAGGACGGGACACAACAACCTTCGCTCCTGAAACAGTCACACGAAGAACAGATCCCTGCTTCCGTTGTCGAAAGAGCGTATCTATCATAATATCATCATCGTCGTCATATTTGTCTTTGGACGGGGTAATGAGTGATAAGAGCCGGTCGAGATCAGGTTCTTTCGGGGTGTAGAGGAATTCCACACGAATATTGTTAAGGCTAACTTTTGCTGGCGCATCTTTACCACTGTGAATAGAAAGCGGCCCACTGAGTTTCGCCTTATCAATTTGAACTGCCATCATTTCATATCTGCTGATTATCTTAGCAGCGGTAGTCCTCAGCGTGAGATAATGGTTCTCTCCTGATACGTCCAACACAATGCCACCAATCCGTGCATTCACCTTCCAAGGAACACTGGGAGTCGGGGATCTAACTGGAGATTGTGGGGAACCTGCGAAGCGGACGCCGCGAGTTCGCCTCGGCACGTCGTTTTTCGGCCCTTTGCTGCCAGACATAGATGATATCGAGCTACCAAGTTCCATGATCGTACTTAATCCTCCGAACCGCCCTAGTAAGTCCTCCAGCCGCTGTATGTTTAGACTAACGCACAGTGGAAGGGTGTCCGTCTTGAAAGTCGCTGAATCCTGGGATTTGCTCAACGAAAGGACAATATCATTGCCGGTTGGTAATAGGCCATCTTTAGTTGATTCCCGCATCTTCATGTCTTCGCTAAAAGATATTAGGTCTTCAGTAGCAAATTTGATGGTGAATTTGGACACTGCCGCAGAGAAGTCTGTTACATTGTTAGCATTTGAATAATGCGCCTGCACTCCTGATACTGTAGACTGGAGAAGGACACTGTCATGCAAAAGGTCGAAGAAAGTCGTAGAAGGGTCCTGTTGCTCCTCGAGTGGGAAAGATTTTCCCGGTACAAGTTCGACGAACTTGATACAAAGTGTACCCAGAGTGAAATCTATGTCTTGTGGGCTTTGAACATCCCTTTCCGTAGACTTTTTGCTCGTCTTTGGTTGCCCAATATCACCAAACCCCTGTAGCACTCTTTGACCGATCTTAATCATGAGCCACCCGATGGATATATCAAATTGTACCTCAATACAGGAAATCTCAACTGAGATGTTTGTACTGTTAAGAGACCCGAGACCGTACTTAGTATATGACTTAGTGTCAGTGCCAGCCAATGCTAGTTCGGTCGAATCACGACGAGTGCGTAAAGAGGAAGGAGGCTTGGAGAATGACACAGATCTTTCTCTAACCTGGGAAGCCTCTAGGTGGGTGGTCGAGTCTTTGAAACTACCACCCGCGGATCGAGCGTCTAACGGCTCTGAAATATCTTGATGGTCTTTTGTGGGCTTCGTAGAAGGTATCCATATAGTGACCTTGTCAATGTGGAGGAAGCTCTTTGAAACCTTCGTGGTCTCGTTCACGTCAGGTGAAGGTTGAATAGAGTGCTTGTCAGTCGATTCGGAGTAAGATTCTTGTTGCTGACCCAACGTATGTCCCGAGTGATACTTTGTTTCACGATCCGTAGGTTTAGGTGTTGATACAGGTGTTCTATCCTGGTCTTCCAAGGCTTCTGTTGTCTCGTCGGTATGACCCAAAGAACCATGATGTTGAATAGCCTCTCGACGCAAGGTAGCTTCTGGCGAATCCCACGCACCCGGGATATCTGGTATAAAGCTTCTTGAGTCAGACCTATGGCTCATGGCGCTCATGTACATGCTTTGTGCCTCTTCAGGGGAGAATAACCTGGACTCCGAGAGGTCATTATTGAAGTAAGCAGAGACCGATCCTGAACTGCTAGTCTCGGATGGGGACGGTGGAGCAGGCTGCGATTCCTGCGAATTATTACCGGTGATATCCTGTGTTAGTGGTCGTGATAAGACAGGCATGGACGATTGAGGGCCATATTGATCAAGCGGCCTTTCAATATTTCGTATATTGGGCATCGAGGCCACCGCCACTGAATGATCACCAGATCTCGAGTGCGGGTCAACCAACGCCGGGGCTTGAAAACCCAAGCTTGGTTGGCTCGGTGTGCTTCTATCAGTATAAGATTGGTTGGAGTCGCCAGGTTTGATATCACCTGGTTGAATATCACCTAAGCCCTCCGAGTCGTCATCCTGAAGATGGGAATCAATGACAGAATCCAAATACGCAGGATCATCGAGTAACTTCTCCGACAAATCCTGCGACTCTTCGAGGTATCCGTGGCTTCTGTTCTCATCCGTATCCGCGTCGGAAAATCTGCCGTCATAGGTATATATCGACCCTTCAAGCTTCGCTACACCATGTTCATCTTCAGGAATATCAACGGTGGGCTGAGAAGGTTCAAAAATCGTGGATGCCATCATGGCATGGGTGGAGCTAGATGCCGATGAGGGCGCAGGCGGTACTGAGGAGGCTGGGCTCGATGATTGGCTAGACTTTGAACGCAAGGGACTCGATGGTGATGTTGGAGCTGTAAATTGGGAGTAATTCGAGAAGACTATAGGTTCGGAGACTAGCGCGAGCTCTATAGCGGAGAGAGATATCGGTCGTTTTCCAGGGTGCAGTTCATCCGAGCTGGAGGCCGTGACCACTGCGCCCACACTGATTTGGCGAATGATCAGAAGTCCTGAAATCAAATCGGGTTTCTCTTCAGGTTGCCGCTTAGACGGGCCATCCTGTTTCATTTCCACGTCAAGCCGTATTGAAACTTCGTCGACATGGACCTGCAAGCGATCTGCAACACCCTTTAGAAATGCAGCAACAAAACTAGGTAACGAGACCGTTTCATCTCCAAGGCCCAGTTCTTCCTCATCATCACTTATGGACGAGGAGGTACGGTGCAGGATTTCTGATCGCGACGATAATGCTGCTTGTAGTTCCTCTTTCTCCTCCTTCGGCTCGGCCTGGAGGAATGATTCGGCAAGGTCTGCTGGATTGGGGATGATTGATTCATGTCCGAACTCATGGCTTTCGAACAGGCTGGTCCTCGCAGCAGATGCTTCTTTTTCGGAAGGGAAATGCAGGTGCACGTCAATTCCGCTGGCCTCGCAGATTATTCCGCTACTGTAGATATCGGCCGGAACGGTAAGTCTTAAAAGTCGAATTCGGGCTGCGAGCAGTTTGCTTGAGGCCGGAAGATGAAGAAGCGTGGCTAGTTTCTATCAGAAGGCATCGCCGGTTAGCATGGGATATCGGCGGTGAATAGCATCAAATGCGGGGAAGATCGATCACAGCTACTTACTTCGAGTCGTAACCCGATATCACGGAGCTCGACGGTGCTTCGCTGACCCCAGCGAATACCGAGACTGTCAGGATCTAAAGCTTCAGTATCGATGAACTCAAGACGAGACAGAGCGTATTTGAGCAAACGCTTCTGGAAAAACGAAGGTAGAAAGTAGGTCATTATGGGCGATAAGGAGCCGACCGGGGCTCACTTAGAAGACATTAGAAGTCATCGGAAAAGAACAGAACTGAGAACAAACACGAATAGGAGAAAGACAGATAGGAAGAGAGCAAGGAAAAGTGGCAGAGCCGGTACGGACTGCGGTCCCTAGAGAGATGTCGGGTTGTGAAGGCTAAGTGCCTGTTTGAATGACGTTTGAGGGTCCCAGGCGCTAGTGAGCTGATAGCGATCAGGCGGAACAGAGCCAAATCCGTCTGACACGCAATCATTGATGGGCATGGAAATACCATGTACATAGGGCCCTGCAGATACTAATTCGGCCAGAGAGTTTTCTACGAGTTATATAGAGGACACTATCGGAGCCAGGGTCTCGATATGCTATGTATTATTTTATCTAAAGCGGAGCGATAAGCTCTTGAACGTCAACATAAGAAGTTTCATGTAAACTATGACTAATCTATCCAGGTGCATAGAAAGCGTCTACCTATCACGTGAGTTTGGGCAGGAAGGTGCCCGATGATTATTAGGACGCGGAGGGCATGGGTTATGATAAATGCATGCCAGGGAGATGGGGTTATATGTGCCGGCTTAGCCAGCGCACAATCTGACTATGATCAGAGACCGCCCCTATTCGAAGTTACACTTCTCTTCGAAAGCCAGGACTACCCAATCGCAAAACTTCTCAAAATCGGCGTAGAATTCGTGCAGACGGGCGGCTTTAAGGCCTTCACCAAGAATGGCTTCTTGGATATCTGTGTTCCAATCATTTACTGATTTGTCTTCGTAGCAGCTCCAACGGATGGAATTCTCCACCATCATCGTGAGGCCGGAGAGACCCATGCTGTGAAATGCAAGTAGAGCCTGGTAGAACTCGGATGACAGACCATTTGGTCCGAGCCCATATATGCCTGGCGAGTCATTACTGAGGGCGACGGAAACTCCACGAGACAGAAGAGCTGGAAGAGGGTGTGACTGGAAAGAGTTGCTAAGCCCGAGACATGCAGCTGAACTCGGTGAACATTCTATCAAAATGTTCTTTGACTTGAGAACATCAATGAGCAGCGGATGTTTATATAGTGAAAGAGCTTGGCTAATTCTTCGGGTGCCCAGCAAAACTGCGTCGAATAGGTTATCGTCTGTTTGATCACCATCACCAAGACTGTAGCCAGCATGGAACATAAAGGGGATTTCCACTCCCTCATCAGCGCAGCGCCCACGGAACCAAAATAGTATTGGTAATAAATCGTTGAGCGGCTTCTCGTTAGCCTCTGGCCCAAGAAGGTCGAATCCGCAAATGAATTCAGGGAACATCTTTTTTGCGAGAAGGCACTGCTCCATGCTAAGACCAATGTCTTTGTTTGATAGACCGCGCATGGTCGCCCATATGACTCGCGCGCCATAGAACTCTTTTCCTTCTTCAGTACCCCTGAACTTTTCGACCTCTTCTTGGAAAATCTGGAACCAGCCAGTATAATCCTCCTCGGTCTTATCACTACCTTCCAGGGTGTATTCGAAGTTGAAGGCTACTCTGAACTCAACATACCTTATCCTATCTGCGGCCAATTGTGAGAATATGTGCCGTAGACATTTTCGCAAGATAGGTTCATATTGCAGGATAGAGTTGATAATAGGCAAACGGCGATCGAAGATGTCGGAGATCGCCCTGCTGCCACGTGGAATCTGATGTGATTGATCAGAGGCCAGAGTACACCGGCTCTTGAGCCATTGACGAAAGCCCGATTTCTTGTCCGGAAAGGAAGCCGCAGCACTTTGCAAGTCAATCATAGTCGACGGCTCATAGCTATCTGCCCATAGTGAGCGCTTATCTGTATGGCCCCCATCGGAGCGAGAACAATATCGGAACGCGAACGGCGCGTCTTGGAAATCGCCCTGCGTTAGTAGTGGCCGAGGCGCAGATACGTGGATCCCTGGCGTAGCGAACGCCTGATCGATAAGAAAGTCCATATCGACCATCGCCGGCAGATGACCATGCAGGAGGGACCCTTTCGGCAGACGTCGTACAATACTCCAAAGGTCAGAGCTTTCAACCCGCACCCTGTCTCTGTTGGACATGCGGCTCGGATGCGGGATGCCGTCTGACTGGTAACCATCTTGCTGGAGTTTGGCCAGTTCCTGAGCGCATACTCGAGAAACGATCTGGCATGCTTTTTTCGCTACGGGAGGCAACGCGTTATGCAGGTTTGCATCTGAACAACGATGGTTAACAGTATATCAAGACCAAGCACATAGCACACGATTCTCACCATGACGTTGTGATTTCTCTCGCTGAATCAAGGAATGACGACCAGCGATAAAACGCTGGATGAAGGGGTCCTCATGATGGGGAACGCCGGCCTCTGCCGCCCATGAACAACTATCCGAGTCCATAGCTCTGCCGTCTGACCGTTGGTAAGCTGGGGATTATCCTAGCGATCAGGTGGTCGGAAGTAAGACCGTTTGGGGGCATACGCCGGGAGGCCCAGGCTTCGGGGAAACTCCAAAGAGGTAGAGGCGGGAGACCCGGTCTTGGCAGGCCGTGAGGGGTTATTACACCCGACGCGATCGCTGTTTCCGGGCATAGCACATTTTTTTTTTTCATCTAGTACATACCTGATGGTCAGAGAACGCGGTGCCGCTGCCCTGTTTATCAGCTCGAAAATGGGACAAGTATGGATTTGTTGACGCAGTTGTCTACCCTTATAACCGCAGTGTGGAACAGCACTCCATACGGAGTAATACCTGCTGGCAGTCCAGCCTGACTAGCATAGCCTGACTGGTGGAACGAAATCGGGTATTGGTGGATGTAACCTTAAAGCGAGTGGCGCGCCTTAGTAAGGCCAAGGAGCGCCGCGGCTGAAGAGCCAGTCATATTGGGTATAGTAGTACGTGTCCAGACCGCGACTGACACGCGACAGTCACGCTTGGGACCCGAGTATCCAAGCAACTCCAGCAGTACGAGTGACGCAGCGATTTTGTGGTGTCTGGACACTGGGCTCTAGAGAGAAGATATCGCCTAGCTAGGGGATCGCTTAATATTACTGAATATCTGGGGTATTTGCTGGAGTTCCTGGGGCAAAGCTTATCAGCATTGAGCCACTGACCAGGGCCACGGCGTTCGCCGAGCCAAGATTTCAAGACAGTGCCCTAATCGCGATACGGAGATATCGTATCAACACGAGGCGAGGCTGGGAACAAAGCGTTCGTCCCAGTCGTTGTGCGTCTGCGCTATACCCCGCGAGTCTGGAGACCGGCTGGTGAGCCTGCAAGATGTTGTTGGCACTACCAATGCCTACCCCCTGCGACTGATCCTTCAGACTCGAAAGGTTGATTAGCGCTGTAACATTCTTATCGCCGATCGTTCGCTGCTAGAATATAATTGGTCGGTGATAGTCCGACGATCAGATCAAACAAGTCCAAATATGTCCAAAGCTGGATAAATTGGATAATTTTGATGCAACGCCAGCACCGTTGGACCGTCTATATGCCGGAAAGTACAGAAGATGCTTTCTAGAAGACCGCCGGACTGGGGACAAGAAGGTGGATGTGAAACTGTGGCCGTATCATGAGATGGGAGCGGCCCCAGAGTGGCCAACCCAAGTGTGCACTAAGTCTTTCCACCACGAGGAAATTTTTGTTCCGCTCGTCTCCCCGCACACGATCATGCTCGCCTGCTCAATGATAACGCGCCGGAGGTCTCCTTGATCTGGCTTCGTTTAATCTATTTGTCTCTTTTCTTATCTCGCGTTGCCCTGCCTGACCAAACGGGCTGTCTGAGCTGCTCTCGAGGACTATTTTAGCTGTCAGCTCGACAGTACTACCTGCCCTTTAAACCCACAGTTCCCTCTCAGAACTCGTTCCTGACAGCTATCGCCGATCTTTTCCAATCTCTTACAGCTCGATCGAGGATCCAGTGAATGCCTCAGATAGCTCTGGTAATTATATCTGATCTCCAATGGCGCGAAGAGCGAGAAGGTCGATGCAAAGAGCTCATCTAACCGTCGTCTTTTGCTAGTCTTGACACTATGGCCAACGAAAACGTGCTGGAGGGCGTACCTCCCAGAGAGAGCCCACAACCGCAAGATTTCATCCGGCATTCTAACGGACACGCGCCGCCAGCGATCAGTTCAGATAACCATTCTAGCTACGCGCAGGAAGCGTTTGCAGAGAAAAAGGCAATACCAGAGTCGCATCCCCTGGATAACAGCAGTGAGCCAAGTGGACAGGACGTCGAAGCAGGACGCAAGGCCGCCTTCAAATCAGCAGCTCGTCGGTACTACAAATCGTATTTCAAGCATGTTCTGTATGCTGTGATTTGGCTTCTGTTCACCGGGTGAGTTCTCTTCGATGTCTTCCGCGCTTCGTGCGGGTTCTCGCTGTTATACCGAGACTTATACTCCTGCTTGATAAGGTGGTGGATCGCTGGCCTTATTCTCCATCGCTATGACTTGGGCTGGCTGGTTCCGTTCTTGCTCTATCTCGTCATCACCCTTCGACTCATCTTCCTCTACGTACCAATCTCGATCTTTACACGGCCGGTGCATTGGGCGTGGAAGAGCACTGCCAGTCGTCTCGTCAGCATGATCCCGGAGCATTTCCGCATCCCGCTTGGTGCTTTAGTAACTATTGCTACCATTTTAGTCGGCTCCTTTGCGTCAGCGGAAGCCCCCGGTAACACCAGGGCTGACCGTGCTGTCAGCTTATTCGGGCTTCTGGTATGCATCTTCTGCCTTTGGCTCACCTCCAGGAATCGCAGAAAGGTCAATTGGCACACTGTCGTTGTGGGCATGCTGGTGCAATTCATCGTTGCTTTGTTCGTGCTGCGCACACAGGTTGGTTACGATATCTTCGATTTCATCTCCATGTTGGCCAGAGAGCTTTTGGGCTTCGCTCAGGAAGGTGTTGACTTCCTAACGACAACTGATTTTGAGTCTGGCCACCCCTACTTCTTAGTTACGGTCATCCCGGCCATCATCTTCTTCGTCTCCCTCGTCCAGCTCCTCTACTATACCGGTGTCTTGCAGTGGGCCATCCGTAAGCTCGCCGTCTTCTTTTTCTGGTCCATGCGCGTCTCTGGCGCAGAGGCCGTGGTAGCAGCCGCCTCCCCATTTATCGGACAAGGTGAATCTGCTATGCTGATCAAGCCCTTCATCGCGCACTGCACGATGGCCGAAATCCACCAGATCATGTGCTCCGGCTACGCAACCATCGCAGGTTCCGTCCTGGTCTCCTACCTTTCCATGGGCGTCAACGCGCAGGCCCTTATCTCATCCTGCGTGATGAGTATCCCTGCATCCCTCGCGTGTTCCAAACTGCGCTGGCCTGAAGAAGAAGAAACCCTAACGGCCGGCCGTGTCATCATTCCCGAAGAAACCGAAGACAGACCAGCTAACCTCCTCGACGCCTTTTCCAAAGGCGCTTGGCTGGGTATCAAGATTGCTGGCATGATTGCCGCCACACTCCTTTGCATCATCTCCCTCATCGGTCTCATCGATGGACTACTCACCTGGTGGGGCCGGTACCTGAATATCAACAACCCAACCCTAACGCTCGACCTGATCGTCGGCTACATCTGCTATCCCATCGCCTTCCTCCTCGGCGTTAGCCGCGACGGCGACCTCCTGAAGGTTGGAAAGCTTATTGGCCTGAAGCTCGTTGCTGTACGCACATCTATTTACCTACCCAAGCAATTAGTCCAAAATCAAACTAACAAATATGTTTAGAACGAATTCGTTGCCTACTCGGCTCTTCAGACCGATCCCCAATACCAGGATCTCTCAAACCGCTCCCGCCTCATCGCCACCTATGCGCTCGCCGGTTTCGCCAATATCGGCTCTCTAGGTAACCAGATCGGTGTGCTTGCTCAGCTAGCACCCAGCCGTGGCGGCGATGTTTCCCGCGTTGCTGTGAGCGCCATGCTTACGGGTGCGATCAGCACCTTCACGTCTGCGGCGATTGCGGGACTGTTGATCCAGAATGAGGAGCAGTATATGACCACTGCTACTTCGTAATGCTGTGAGAATCTGTACATTTATCTGAGTCCTGTCTTGATATTTTATGTTTTACCATATTCTATCGTTCTTTCCACTCAACCAGGAGAAACCGTACATCATGCTGCAGTCAGCGGGTTAGTGTGCTGTACTATCTTATTATATTATCTTATCTTGATGACGATAATCATATTTGTCATTTTGTGTTACATCAGTTCTGAGTCGGTGCGGTAGTTATGGAGTGGTGTGATGGGTGGTGTTTGTTAAGTTTATGATGTGATGGTTTGATATCAACGTCTCTTGGTACCAAGTGTTGTATGAGCTCAAAGGTTACGATACCCAATTCAGTGACTTGATTGTTTTGGAGTATAACCAAGCGAAGTCTCGATCAGCTTCGAACGATTTTTGGCCGTTGATTACAGAGTATTCATATACACATTAAACATATGAGGCATAACAGAGTCCAAACCATCGGCGGTATTCAGTGGACGAGACCACGAAAAAGCCAGCCGAAGACGATGAGGAAGATCAAGAATCAGGTGTGTAAACTGCATCCTTGCAAAGTAGCACCACTTTCTTGAAGAACCTTCGCCATTCAAGCGGATCCCCCTTTCCTTTCATGAACTCAATCTCGAAGAGGCCCTCGGAAACACATTCAACAAGCACCTTTCCATGAAGAGGACACATTCTGCCATCTCTCGTGATCACTCTAATCATAGCCGAATTGTCACCGGGCGATACGGCAGGAACAGCGGGAACCGGGACACCAAGGCGATGTAGCGCCTCGCAGATAAGCGGGACGAGGAGCTTGAGTTCCCACGTCGAAAAGAAGCGGGTGAGGGAGCGGGAGGGAACGATATCGTGGAAGCGCTGGGCGTTCTGAGTTCGGCTCATGGGCACAGATGGCCGTTGTGAGAACTGTGAAAACGAGGGCTCGTCTTCGAGGATTTCGGGCGTGAGGCTGCTGGATGGTGGGCGTGGGTTGTTCGTTGGTTGGCTCGAGGAGAAGACGTCCGTGAGATGCGGCGTGTCCCAGTCGATTAGCATGTCGCCTCTCGGTACTTCTGGCTGCGTGGATGAAATCCTATGCTCGGCACCTAGATCGTCGCCAATATCCACGTCCATTCGATCTGGGCCGAAGCTGCCGCCTTTCAAGGGGCGGGAGACGGATTGAGACAAGTCAATATGAAGAGACTCAAACATAGACGTTGCAACCTTGATAGGGTCTCGCAGTCTGCCGTCTGGGGCGAG
Organism: Aspergillus nidulans FGSC A4; assembly: GCF_000011425.1. Classification (NCBI taxonomy): domain Eukaryota; kingdom Fungi; phylum Ascomycota; class Eurotiomycetes; order Eurotiales; family Aspergillaceae; genus Aspergillus; species Aspergillus nidulans. The sequence continues at coordinate 2,357,910 of NC_066261.1, read as the reverse complement.
GTGTTTGTTCTGGCGCGTGAACCAGGGATGCCGCCGGACATCTTCTAGAGAAAACCTAGCCTGGGCGTCAATGTTCAGCATGCCGCGCAGTAATGAGAGAGTTGCGGTGGGCAATTTCTGCCACAATTCGTCAGATGTGCGGGCGTTAGTCATAACATATTCGTGAAATTCATAGCTATCCTCTGTCGGGCTATCCCAAGGTGTATTTCCGGCGAGAAGGACAAAAAGGACAATGCCACACGACCAGATGTCTGCCACGTCAGGGCGGTATCCGGGCCCTTTAGTCTGATTTCGAGAGCTACAGGTGATAACCTCTGGCGCGATGTATGGAGGGCTACCACAGAAGGTGGTGGACAGTTTCGTGCCCCCTTTGTACTCAAATAGCGTTGCGAGACCGAAATCTGCGATCTTCAGGTTTCCATCCGCGGTCAAGAGGATATTTTCCGGTTTGATATCTCGATGTCCGACGCCCTTTGAGTGCATATATCCTACCGCACTTATAAGCTGGGTGAAATAGACATGTCCTATATCCTCGCTGACGCCTTCGTCCGCCTCGATTTTATCGAAAAGGTCCCCTCCGTCTGCTAGCTCCATTGCAATCCATCGCCATGCGCCATCCTCTCCGGTCTGGAAGAAAGATATGATGTTATTATGGTCGCCGATATGTTTGTGTACTGTAGCTTCCATGAGCAATTGTCGTGGACTTATTTTGCCATGGCGAGCGGCGTAGTCTTTGTTAATGAACTTGACCGCGAAGACCGGAGTGTCGGCGTTCAGTGGACACGCTTTTTTAAGACTGGAAAGAGCGAGGCATCAGCACAGCTCATCATTCATAACAGAGCACGTAAAGAATTGAAAGGTACCAAGCATAAGCGCCCTGACCGAATGTCTTTGAGACAATGCGAAATGGCAGGTCGATAGGCAGTGGCGCTAATTGGGAATGGTGCATTTTGAGGAGCCAGTTCCCTTGAAAGAGAGAGCGAACTTGGGGTTGACTGGAGAGATGTTTCGAGTATTACTCGTTCTTCATTCTTCTTGGGCAAATGCAAATGCAAGGGCTAAGAGCTGGGAGAATGAGAACGCGGTTGATGGCACGCTCGCGCGAAGGCCACTTTATCCTTTTCGGGTAGTCTGTTATTGGATTCGCCCCCAGCCGGTCGCAAAGCAGGTCGCCCTGCCTAGACCTTGACAGAACAACAAAAGACAAAAAAAAAAGGAGAATGACAAAAAAACATGCTTTAAAGGAAAGCTCCCGCATCAGAGCATAATATTGGGAATTTTACCATCATAACGGCGTGCTATTCAGCGACAAATCTCCATCGGTTCGCATGACGTCCGCGGCATACCCCGCTCGCTGTAAGCACAGTCACTGCAGTTATGAGACAGTCGACCGGCGGAAGAGGCGTTCGTTTTGAAAAAGTAATCTTATCATGCAGGGTTCGTAATGTATATTTAGATAGGGTTCAGGGAGCTAACATTCAGCAAGACATCGCAGGGCTGAGGACAAAGGAAAGGTCGGATGGTTGGGTCAGATGGTTGCTGTGGTAAACAAAAGACAGCCTGCACCGTTCACACGCTCCCCCTCTCTTTCTCTTCTCCTCTCCACTCCCATCTCTGTTTCAATCCTCAATCCACTCGATCCATCTTCCTTTCTCGCTATCGTCGTTACAGATCTCAACACCAAAGATATTTCCGATTTAGCTCTTCTTTGGACTGCATCTGGTAACACCTGGGTCTATCCGCCCAGTCCATTCCAACCTTCTACTTCCGGAGCCGACCCGCCATTCCAGACTCGGGAGCAACCCTCTCCTGCTACTACAACTTTACTACTGCAACCAATCGAGCCCTGTACGTCTCAACTACCTTCTCTCAATCCCACATCTTTGTCTGTGGTGGTCGTCTTCTACGTCGCTCTTCCGAAAGCTTCTTGGAAATCTTGCTCTCCGTGAACACAATGGACTACACTATGGAGGATAGTCAAAACTCTGCGCCTAACGCGCACGAAGCCTCAAAGCTGGGTGCTTCTACCCAGCGCAATGACAGCCAAGGCGTCACCAAGCGGTAAGTGCATCGCGACGCCAAGTAGAAGAAGGTAGTCTGCAAATGTTGACATTTTACGATTCGTTTAGCCTGCAATCTGAATTGATGCAGCTCATGGTGTCACCTTCTCCAGGAATTTCGGCCTTCCCGGACGCTGATGGAAACCTCCTATCCTGGACTGCTACTATTACCGGCCCTTCAGAAACACCATACGAGGGTCTGACTTTCAAGCTCTCCTTCTCGTTCCCCAACAACTACCCATACTCGCCACCTACCGTGCTCTTCAAGACCCCAATCTACCACCCGAATGTCGACTTCTCCGGCCGCATTTGCCTGGATATCCTTCGAGACAAGTGGAGTGCCGTGTATAATGTACAGAACGTTCTGCTTAGCTTGCAGAGTCTCCTTGGAGAGCCCAACAAGTAAGGCTACATCCTGAATTTATTTTTTGTTGTTATACTAACGGTCAATTAGCGCGAGCCCTCTGAATGCCCAGGCTGCTGAACTCTGGGACACCAACCAGGAGGAGTATAAGCGCCACGTACTGGCCAGGCACCGCGACATTGAAGACATTGAATAGAGTACCTCTCTCTAGAATTCCTACTGGGCGTTTGGCGGAACTGGTTGTTATTCTTTTGGAAGCATTGCATTGAACCGGGGTCTGGGTTGCACTTTTGGACTCATTTTTCGTGGTGGGAATCTGTTCACTCGCGCGGGACTTGGATATGCTTTCTCGTAGGAGAAGGACAGCATCACTGAACTTGGGGATCCGTTGTTGGCAAATCTGGAGAAACGGAGTTTTCGGAAGCAGGACGTTTCCCTGCACAGCACTGTTCTTGCCGTCATTCGGTTGTCCTTCTGCATTATATTTCTTCTTATTCTGAGTCTATAATACTCAGCAGGTATTTTTATATGTACACCAATCAGAGGTGTTGTGCCGTCTCATTCCTATCGAGACCAGTATGCCATCACGTGACCCTAGTCTAGACTTGCAGATCGCGGGGAAGTAATAAAACGGCGTTGACGCTCCTGCCAACATGAGGATCATGCGGCGTGTCTTGCGTCCTGCAGTAAGCTAGGTACGAAGTTGTGCTGCCCTCAATGGTGGCTCTCGAATACTCTGCCTCATGGACAAGCTTCCTGTTGAAATCCTCACGAAAATCATCGACTGTAAGAGCTGTCGTCCCCGCCTGCTGAACTTTTTACCCCACACAGACTCAATTCCTAACGCATTTGGGCCTTTTTAGACCTCACTCCACTTGAGCAGGTACGGCTTCAATCTGTCTCAAAGCGATTCTTCGCCTTAGCCCGCGACAACAACTTATGGCGGCTCCATTGCTACGAGAACACATGGGCTGCTCTATTAGCCGCTCGGCCCAGTGTCGAAGGCTCCGATAGCCTCGCCACGGATTCCACTGCATCTCTCAGCTCCCTAGGACAACCATCGCTTCGCTCCCTAATCCAGCCTCAAGCTCTGCCGAACAACAACGATCCGGATACCCAAGGCCGGACGCCGACCTTCGGCGAAAGAGCAAGGGCTGCAGCCGCTTGGGACCCGTCCGCAGAGGGAGAAGATGTCGATTGGTACTCGGAATATATTGCTCGTAATGGACCAATATCACTCAGCTGGCTCCAGCAGCCGTTCACAAGGACACAGAGTGGTGGAAAATCTTACATCGAGGTGAAAGGGATGGGACTTTTGCAGGACTGGAGCTTGGCTAGGCAAAATAAAGTGATATCACCTTTGAGTGACGGCAGTGTTTGTGTTTGGGATCTCAACCACTCTCATGCGATCGGTTCTCGGGTCACAAAGGGCAGCATACTTGGGACGAGCGCACCAGGTATTTTGACGGTTGACATGTCTCAAAAAAAAGAGAACCCCGCGGCGAAATCAGCACTAGAGTTCATCAACCTGGGCGAATGTGTGAGCGTGGATTCGATTCGACAAAGGGCTTACCTGGCTGTAGGGCATGTCGTGAATGAAGTCGATCTTGAGACGCTCAAAGTTGTTTCTCAACAACGATATCCTTGGTCAGTGTTTGCTTTGTCTCAGGAGACCGACTACTCCGTACCGTTGACTCTAGCGACCACCTTGAGTCTACATATCTATGATGGGCGGCTCTCAAAAACGGAGGAGGAAGAGGCGATCAATCTACGTTGCGAGCAGCCAACGATCTCTTTGGTTCCAGAGTCTCTGATTTATACTCCACCAGACTCACCACTCCTACAGATTCAGCCGAACGGAAGGCCACCGCATCGAATTCGAAGCCCTGATCCCTCTGAAACGAGCGACAACTATGCACCACTGTTCCAGCCGGGTCCCCTCTCAGTCCTGCATCCCCCGGGCCCGCATGTGAATACAATATTTCTTGCAGGCCGCTTTCCGAGTATACTCCAGTATGACCGCCGCTATTTCCCAAAGTTGCAAAGCACGGTCCATTCAGGCGGGCGGCTTTGCGGCCTTGCTTCTGTTCCTGCTCCTCGCTTTCCTGTCTTCTCTAGCCCTAGATACCCGTCTTCACACACCATTGTTGCATGTGGTGAATACAACGGGAAGGGCTCTCTTGAGCTCTACCACCTTACTCCATCCGGTGAAAATGACGAGAATGGACCTTCGGGCTGCTCTTCGAGCCTCACAGCAGCATACCAGAATCGACAAAGTGCTGCTCGCTCAAAATTACTGTCCGTCCAATCTCATGGCACGCGGATTGTCTATTCCGACGGGGACGGTAATATCAAGTGGGTTGAGCGTGATGGACGCACTGAAGTTCGTCGTTTAAATATCAACTCAAAGCGGCCGCCTGCAGGGACTGCGTTTAGTCCAGACGGTCATGGTTACTCTCATATAGACGACGGTGCACATGATGTGAGTGGCCTCTGGGCTAGTGTGTCTCGGGCCCAAAACGAGGGAGATGTAGCCCGAAAGATTCTCCCAACAGGCGGTAACCTCACCGGTGATGAGCTTCTGGTCTGGACAGGGGACCGTCTAGGCCGAATCATGTTCTCAGATACACCAGATGCCGACGAAATAGGAGAAGATGACGAAATGTCTCTAGATGAAGAAGTCGATGATGCCACGCGCGAAGAAGTGCGGTCGAAAAAGCGCGAACTACAAGCGCGCGAGCGAGAATACTCGAAAATGATGCGAAGAGCTCTAGAGACGCAAGCTGACGAGGTGCGGCGGATGGGCGACTTCGGTCTTTAATTATTTTCCCTTTTACCCTGCGGTGGCTTTCACAGGTTCATCATGGACTAACGGGCCGGGTCTCTTCAGAATTGACTTGGTTCGTATGTTATTTTCTTGAGGTTAGAACAACCGTCACTGCTTTTATTCTTTCTTGCGAATTCACTTAGCGGGTTTTGTTGTACGTCTAGATAGCCCTTCTCAGTTCGTCCTACATAGACTTCGTGATTACCAGGCGCAGGAATATACTTTGGACATTTACGTCGGAATCTACAAATCCTCAGTGTCATCTTCTCCCTTATACATACAATGCCTGGCTTCCGAAAATCTATCATTCTCTATCATTTACATGATCAAAGCACCGACCTCCGTCTTTTATTCATTTTAGGATTGAAATAGGCGACTATAGAGAACAATGGAGTAGGGGCCTCGGCATCCGCGGGAGTGGATACGGTACCTAACAGAGTGGGTTGATAGCGACAGTCGACTGACAAACGATTTGCAATCGCCTTCTTCTACCTTCTGTCTGCGTCTGCTTGACTCAGATCCATACTTACTATCGATTGCGTTATCTTGACACATCTTTGACTCAAAACATCCAGGCCTCGCTCATACAATTCTCGCAAGTGTCGCCAGACAAATACCGCACCGCACGCCCTCGTCACCCCGCGTCCCGAAATCACCGAGAATCTCCGCTGACCCAACATCCGCCACCCGTACTCGCATCGCTGCTGTTTTTCGAGGCTCGCAATTGATTGTGTACGAATACACAAAACAGTTTCCGATTTAGGAGCAGGAAATAAACAGTCGATATCCTCACTACCTGCGCTTGCATCCGGGAGAAAGATCTGTCTACGAAATGCCTTCGCCGACGGACCCCGCGCTTCAATTCGACTCAATTGAGGACACAATTAAAGCTTTCAGTGAGTAATTCTGCCCTTTCTCGGTCATTTATTATCTCTAGGAGTACCACTGGGCTATACTATGGCTTGGATAGGTTGTTCTTCGCAGCTCTGGAACCACTCTGGGTTAACCATGCACCTTTCATTCAGGTAACGGGGAATTCATCGTCGTCCTAGATTCACAAGATCGCGAAAATGAAGGCGACCTCATTATCGCCGCCGAATCCATAACAGATGCGCAAATGGCATTTTTGGTCCGCTATACAAGGTTAGTTATGCTGTCATTCTGCCTCGTAACATAACCAAGCCCAAGTTCGAAGGAACAATCACAAGCGCACGCGCCTGCTTCGCCTTCTTTGTCTTACTACCAAGCTTACATTACTCTCACCGTATAGTGGACTGATCTGCGCACCCATCACACCGGAGATCGCCGAACGCCTCCAACTTCCCCAGATGGTCCTCGAAAACACAGACCCTAAAGGAACCGCCTACACAGTTTCGATTGACTCGGCTGACCCGTCCATCACAACCGGTATCTCTGCGCACGACCGCGCCCTAGCATGTCGAACCCTTGCCTCCCCCTCTGCCCGCCCCCAAGACTTCCGCCGACCAGGCCACATCATCCCCCTGCAGGCCAAAGCTGGCGGCGTCAGGCAACGGAAGGGCCACACTGAGGCTGCGGTTGAGTTTTGCCGGCTGGCAGGAAAGGCACCAGCAGGTGTTATTGCGGAGCTTGTTGAGGATGGCGAGGTCGTTGAGGGCGTTGCGGAGATCAGGGGGAATAATGGAATGATGAGGCGCGATGGATGTTTGAAGTTTGGGAAGAAATGGGGGCTGAAGGTGTGTACTATTGAGGATTTGGTTGAGTATGTTGAGAGGTTGGAGGGGCCGTTGCATGGCGAGACTGGTGATGCTGTCAATGGGAAACACTGATTCGACGTTTTCTATGTCGACTTTCTAAACATATACAGTGAGTGCTTTGGGTTGCTTTATTTGTCTGTACAGCTTTACGGTATGCATTCTGGGGTGGCTACGCTCATGGTACATAACTGTAACATCTTTTGATCTGGGTTGGACTGCGGAATTGACAAAGAAGAGAAGATTATGTAAATATTGGGATAGATTAGAGGGTCGGAATGAACCATGATACATTAATGTTTGCTACACTTCAAAGTATAGATCGGAACATAGCTTATTACATTCTGATCAACTGGTTCATTTAGAGCCAAGTACCTCAAGATCCGGCAGATAATAACTCGGCAGCCTGCTAAGACTGGGAGTCTCATGGCTAAATTGCCCTTCGTGATTATCAGGAGACGCAGTAAATCTTTTTATCATAATTAGGGTATCTATCTTTCTGATCTTGGCGGAAATGGTAATTTACAAATCGCGACATAGTTGATGGGATGGGAGCGTCTGCCCGATATCATAAGAAGCGTCCCAGAGTGGAACAAACAAACCTAACGCCGGTATATGCATGCATTGATTGATGGTTTCTGAGAGCAAAGCTCGGAGAGTAGGATGATGGTTCGAGAACCTATCCGAAATTTGGAAACGGACGAGGTGCGTATTACCGCTTGAGATGCGAGTAATCACGCAGAACTCCCATCATATGTGTATTGGTAGTCTTTCCGCTGCGACGAGGCTTTTTCACTTTTTTATGTTCAACCTTTGGCCGCGGCTTGATGACCTTGTTTTTGTTGGTTGGAGTGATACCAGCTTTCTCTAGCTCCTCCTTGACGACCTGCTGCTCAGGTATTTTGATCTTCTCCCAGATCTGCTTAAACTCGTCGTCGAAGTGCTGGATCAGAGAAGGATCGTTGGCCCAGACCATCTTCGCATGATCGTCCTTCTTGTTTCGCGTAACGAGCAGCTTACCCTCCTTCTCCAATTTGTTAATCGTATCCTCGACATTGGGCCAACCTTCCCGGAGTTCCCGAACGCTCATTCCTACCCCAGTAGATTGTGACTGCAGTTTTTGGAGCAGCTGCTCAGCAGTGCGGATGTTATGCGGCGGACGAAAGCTGAATGTACCCTCTCCATTAGCCCCACTAGGATCGTATTGAACCTTTTCGTGCATTTGCAGGATACTGCGCAACGCCTGAACATAGCCTTGGTCATTTGCCCGGTGCTGCAATGAGAGGTAGGAGACGATATCGTTGAACGTAAGCGGTACACCTTTGCTCTTCATATGTTCAATAGCGAAGACGACCTGCGTCATGATATCCTTCCCGGTTCCAGTATTCGCAGGCTGAGAGTATACGATGTCCACATCGTGGCGCTTCTTCTTCTGTTCGTTGCTACCACCAGGAGTGGGCGTCGATGTTGCAGACGGGACTTGGGAAGTGCTCGCGGAGGTGTTGTGGACGAATCGTCGCTGGGCTGGCATGGACTTTGCGTAGTCCATGACGCCTGCGTTAAAATTTTTGAGTTGCTGCTGAAGATGCGCCATGTCTGCCGTCTGCTGTGAAGCCACGGAAGAGTTGAGATGGGGAGGAACCGAGGTGGGATATTAAGAAGAGAGGCGAGACTCGGCTCGACAGAGCCTGTGCGGACCCTATGCGGGATCTGAGGTTATCATGTGATATTAGTAAGTGAGAGTATGTGGTCAGAGATGAACAAAGTGCCGCTGGCGTTGTCTGCACAGCTGAACAAAGTGAAATCGTGTTCAGTGCAGAAGTAGGTGATTCAAAAAGACGCCTCTTTGAGGCTCGAAGTTCCAAGTCTGGGCTGTCACGTGAACACATACGCTAAGCTATATTTAGAGAGGCCCGGTCACGAAGTATATGGGAAGCGGACGAGAACTCAGCGAAGCCTCAGCTATGGCACGCGTCTCCTGAATAGTACAAGTATGAGGAAGAAGAACCAAGCACTCGTGTACCAGAAGGGTGTCATTACAGTAGTAAGGACAGCTCTAGGTGGCAGAAGGAGCAAAAAAAGGATCTGAAATACTGAGAAGCGTCCTACACAAGACAGATAAGGCCATTTTGTTGTTTCAGTCTTAATAGGATGACAACTAGACTGAAAAATGCTGCCCTGATGCAACTGCAATTGGGAAAATGAATTGTGATTGATGAGCTAGTTGAATGTCACGTGATGATCTCAAACAATGAACCCAGCGGCAGAGCTACCTGAACTTGGGATGAATCAACCACAATTGCATCGCGACAATCCTGGCTGTAGGTTGGAATTTTCAAAGCAGCTGATTGCTGCGACCATCCAACAGCCAATATGGCTGCCGCTACAATTGAAATACCGTTCTTGTCGTCACATTACGCGATCGCAGAGTCGACTCTGAGCACCCTCACTGAAGCTCCCACGGTCGAACTCGTCAACCAACTACTGGAAGCTATCACGAAGAAGGCGCGAGAGACTGATGAACTAAAGTCGGATAAGCTTCGACTTGAAGTCGAGCTTGAGAATGCGGTTCGCAGCAGCGAGACCAAGATTAAGGTGCTGAAAGGTTCGGTCGAGAAGGGCCATGCGGAGGTTGAGGAAACAAGGAAGAAACTTCACGAATCAGGTACTCATCTTGCTGCTGAATTCGCCCGAGTTATACTGACCATTCAGAAACTGTCCGATCATCCTTAGAATCTGAAATCGCCGCGCTAAAGTCATCGTCCACATCAAACGATTCCGAACTCAGCTCACTCAAATCCCGTATAACCTCCCTCGAAGCATCAAATCGCGACACTCTAGCGTTACTTGAATCTAAATCGGCTGCTTATGACAAGCTCGCGGAAGAACTATCTACACAACACAAAAAGACAATTGAGTTACGACGTGAGCTTTCCACTGCCGAGCAGAATCTCCAGGCTGCAAACTCTGCTTCCGCTAGTGCGAAGCTTCGCGAACAAAGTCTCCAGAACGAGCTGGAGCTGACAAAGAAGAATAATGAGTGGTTTGAGACAGAGCTAAAAACCAAGTCCGCGGAGTACCTCAAGTTCCGCAAGGAAAAAAGTGCTCGAATCGCAGAACTTCAGCGCGAAAACGAAGAGGCAATTGCGACTACCGAGTCTCTGAGGCGTAGCGAAAATGCGCTCAAGAGCCGCCTGGATGAAGTTGAACAGCGCTATGAAGAATCGCTCTCTAGTATCCAGCAGCTCAAGGAAGAAGCGATCCAAGCTGCCGAGTCATTCCGGATAGAGCTGGACAGCGCAAATCGTCTAGCGGAGCTGCAAGAAAATGCCGCAAAGACAGCTAAGAACCGTGTGCAAGAATGCCAGTTGGCGCTGGAGAAAGTGAGGGATGATGCGGCGGAAGAGATTTCGCGTCTGCGTGTCGAAATCGAGACTGAGCACAGTGATAAGGAGGCTGCGGAGCGTCGTGTTGCCGAGCTCGAGCTCACCATCAATCAACTCGAAACGGAGGGCGCAGCTGGAAGGAGATCCATGAGCCCTGCCCGTGGATTGAATGGCGCTCCAGGAACACCAGTACGCCCCAGTACTCCGCTCGGCACATTTTCTCCCCGGACATCGCGATCAAAGGGTAGTTTGACTCTTACGCAAATGTATACAGAGTACGACAAGATGCGGACAATGCTTGCTGCTGAGCAGAAGACTAACCAGGAACTCCGATCCACTTTGGACGAAATGGTTCAAGATCTGGAAGCTAGCAAACCTGAGATCGATGAGCTTCGCGAAGACCACGCCCGTTTGGAGAATGCGGTCGTTGAGATGTCTAATATTCTAGATACTGCTGGCAAAGAACGGGATGAGGCTACGAAAGAGAGCAGGAAATGGCAAGGCCAGGTGGAGGGATTAGCACGAGAGGGTGATATTTTGCGCCAGCAACTGAGAGATCTGAGTTCCCAAATCAAGGTTCTCGTGCTGGAAGTCACTCTCTTGAAGGAGGGTGAAGCAAACTATGACCGTGAAGAACTTGAAAAGGTCGCCCGCAGAGAAATCGAAGACTCTTCGGCCGACCTCACCCCTACTGGCCGATTCATTAGCCAGAACCTAACCACGTTCAAAGATCTGCACGAGCTTCAGGAGCAGAATGTCACTCTTCGTCGCATGTTGAGAGAGCTAGGAGATAAGATGGAAGGCGCAGAAGCACGGGAGAGGGATGTTACTCGGCAGCAGGAACAGGAGGAACTAAAGGAGTTGAGGATCAGGGTGCAGACATACCGGGACGAAATTGCAAACCTCATTGCTCAGACTAAGAGCTATGTTAAGGAGCGTGACACATTCCGCAGCATGCTGACTCGCAGAAGACAAACGGTTGGCGGCGATGCTGTATTTTCACAGTCTCTTCCTCTTGGTGCCGCTCCACCGGCGTCTGAAAACTCAACGGGCGTCCCTGACTACGCCGAACTGTTGCGGAAGGTTCAAGCACACTTTGATAGCTTCAGGGAGGAAACAGCTACAGACCATGCGGCTCTAAAGCAACAAGTCAACGAACTTTCGCGCAAGAATAGTGAATTGATGAGTGAGGCGAGCCGTTCAAACAGTCAACTTGTTGCTGCAACCCAACGTGCGGAGCTTCTTCAGAGCAACTTCAATATGCTCAAGACCGAGAACGCAGAATTGCAGAAACGTTACGCTGCGCTGTTCGAGACCGCCAACCGACAGGATCTTAGGACTCAGCAAGCCGCAGAAGATCTTGTCGAGTCGAAAGGCCTTATTGACAGCCTCCAGCGTGAGAGCGCGAACTTAAAGGCCGAAAAAACTCTCTGGAAGAATATCGAGAAACGACTCATTGAGGACAATGAGACCCTACGGAATGAGCGTAGCCGTCTTGACTCGCTTAATGCAAATCTGCAGAACATTCTTAATGAGCGGGAACACGCAGACTCTGAGAGTCGCAGGAGGCTTCAACAGAGCGTTGAATCTCTCGAATCAGAATTGCAGACAACGAAGAGAGAGCTGAACGAGCAGATTGAGGAGTCTAAGAAAGCCACTTTACGACGCGAGTACGAGCATGAGCAGAACCAGAAGCGTATCGACGACTTAGTGACTAGCCTAAGCTCCACGAAGGAAGAGTTGGTTGCGGTCAAGACAACCAGAGATCATCTACAGTCTCGCGTTGATGAACTCACTGTCGAGCTTCGGAGTGCAGAGGAACGGCTTCAGGTCCTGCAGTCTCGGCCCAGTGTTTCTGGCGCTCCCGCTGAAACCGCTCCTCCTGAAGGGTCACAAGAGTCCGGCTTGACCAGAGAGCAAGAACTCAGCATTGAAGTGTCTGAGTTGAAACGCGATCTTGAATTAGCAAGGACCGATCTAGAGCATGCTAAAGAGCAGGTTGAGGACTACAAGGCCATTAGCCAAGCGACGGAAGAGCGACTGCAGTCAGTCTCTGATACCAACGACCAATACCGCGAAGAGACCGAGCAGCTTGTCAAAGAGAAGGATGCAAGGATACAGGACCTGGAAAAACGAATTGAAGAGATCTCCTCTGAGCTTTCTGCGACCAACACTGAGCTCTCTAAATTACGTGACGGACAGAGTGAAGTTGCTCGACGTTTAGAGGAGCAAAAAGCCAGTCTGGAAGCAGATATTGCAAGGCTCACGGAAGAAAACGAGCGTCAAATTGCTGCAGCTCAATATCACCAGGAGGATCTGAAAGCTCAGGCGGAAATTGCACAGCACGCCCAGCAAAACTACGAGAGCGAGCTAGTCAAACATGCTGAAGCCGCCAAGAATCTCCAGACGGTTCGGGCCGAAGCCAACCAGCTGAAGCTGGAAGTTGTCGAGCTGCGAACTCAGGCTGAAACTTTTAAGAAGGATCTTGCTCAAAAGGAGGAAAGCTGGAATGAGCGCAAGGACCGATACGAAAGCGAGCTTCTGGAGTTACAGAAGCGCCGTGATGAAGTCTTACATCAGAACAACCTGCTTCATTCCCAAATCGAGAACATTACTAAGCAGATCTCAGCCTTACAACGTGACCGAGCCACCATTGCTGAGACCGAGCAGGATAATGGCGAGGCGGTTGCGCCGAACCTAGAAGGCCTGCAGGAGGTCATCAGCTTCTTGCGTCGCGAGAAGGAGATTGTTGATGTTCAGTATCACCTGTCCACACAAGAGGCCAAGCGGCTACGCCAGCAACTCGACCACGCTCAGTCCCAGCTTGATGAGGCGCGTCTCAAACTTGAACAGGAGCGTCGAGCCCAAACTGACAGTGAGAGCGCTGACTTGAGCCACAATAAACTTATGAATACGCTGAACGAGCTCAACATTTTCCGTGAAAGCAGTGTCACTCTACGTAGCCAGCTTCAGCAAACCAAGACTGCCCTTGCTGAGAAGTCTGCTCGCGTTGATGAATTGGTTCAGCAGATAGCGCCCCTCGAGACCCAGATCCGGCAACTTGAGGACGCCGTTGAGACCAAGGACGAAGAGATGAAGCTCTTGCAGCAAGACAGGGACCACTGGCAACAACGGACGCAGAACATTCTCCAGAAATATGACCGAGTGGACCCAGCTCAGATGGAAGAATTGAAGCAGGAATTGGAGAAATTGAGGACGGAAAGAGACGAGGCCATTTCGGCTCGTGAAGCCCTTGAGAAACAGGTTGAAGCGTTCCCCGAGCAGTTGAGCGCAGCCGAGCAGAGGACGCAGGACCTTCGTTCCAAGCTCACAGAACAGTTCAAGGCTCGTTCCAGGGAACTTATGGGTCGTGTCAACGCCAAGCAAACCGAGTTAGACGCCGTGGTCCAGGAGAGGGAGGTACTGCAGGAGGAGTTGAAGACTACCAAGGAGGAGTTGGAAGCATTGAAGAGTAAGCTCGCCGAAAAGCCTGAGGCGCCAGCGGACCAGGGCACAGTCGTCGACTCTACGCCGGCATCTCAGTTCCCAATTCCTACGACCCAGGCACCCGCACCGACGGACGACGAACGAGTCAAGGCGCTGGAGGAGAAGGTGCAGCGTCTTGAAGCCGCTCTTGCCGAGAAGGAGAGTGTTTTGGCTGCCAAGGATGCTGAGCACGAGACCAAGGTTAAAGAGCGGGTTGAGAGATTGAAGGAAGTTTTCAATAACAAGATGGCTGAGGTTAGGGCAAACCATCGACAGGAGATTGAACGCTTGACAGCTACTCAGGGTGGAGCTCATGAAGGCGCTGAAGGTGCCCAAGAAACTCCAGGGACACCGCAACCTAAACAGCAGCCTCCCGCAACGCCAAGCAAGTCCGAAGACGGCCTTCCAGACTTGACGGATGCCCAGGCTAGACAACTCGTTGCGCGAAACGAGACCATCCGCACAATTCTCCGCAACAACATTAAGCAACAACTCGCCAAGGAGAGAGAGAAGCAAGGACAAGAAACTCAATCTACCCAGGATGCCATCGCAGCTGCAGAGCAAAAATTCAACGATGAGCGGGAGGCGCTCAGGAAAGCGCACGAGGAGGGAATGGAGGAAAAGATCAAGTCTGCTGTTGAGCTGTCGGATAAGAAATATCTGGCTAGGATCAGCATGCTTGATTCCAGGTACAGAAACACACAGGCCAAGGTCGACATCGTGTCGAAGGCGGCCACTGAGACGCCGCAAAAACCTGTTGTCGAAGTATGGGAGATTGCAAAGGTTGCTAAAGCTCCACCCGCCCAAGCACAGACACCTAAGCCTTCGCCAGCGACCCCGGCACAAGTTGCCTCTCCCGCACCTCAGGTGGCGCAACCTGCACCTACTCCAGCCCAAACCGGCGCTGCAAGTCAACAAAGTGCCCCTGCACAACCCCCAACACAAGCACCTGCCCAAGCGCCTGCCCAAGCGCCTACCCAGGCTCCGACCCAAGCTCCGGCCCAAGCTTCGGCCCCGGAAGCTGCTCCTGGCGCAGCCGCAGCCGCTCCAGCTCAACCTCAGCCAAGTGAGCAGCCCTCGCAGACACAACAACCACAGTCAGAAGAAGGTTCTTCAGCTGCTCCCCCCCCTGCCACTGCCACAAGCGGTGTTCCCAACCCATTTGGTCAAACTCAGAACAAACAACAGCCGCAGCCGCAGCCGCAGGGTTCCAACCTACCCAACAAGCCACCAGCAGGCGGAGTGCTTCGCACGTTGCAGTCTGGGCTTCCAGTCGCGCGAGGCGGACGAGGCGGTGCTCGGGGCGGATCTCACCAGCAGAATCCGTTCGGCCAACTCGCACAACAGGCGCAGTCCCAGGCACCCCAGCAGCAGCAACAGTCCCAACGCGGTGGCGGCATCGCTCGCGGCCGTGGCGGACGAGGAGGCCAGGGTAGAGGCGCACACCAGAACACCCAGGCTCAAGGACAAGCACAAGGACAAGCACAGGGCCAGGCCCAAGCCCAGGCCCAACCCAGTGCAGGCCGAGGTGGGCTGAATGCTGGTGCACGCCAGTTTGTCCCCCAGGGCAACAAGCGAGCTAGGGAGGATGGCACTGATAATGCAAACGAGGGCGGCAATGCCGGTGGGAAGAGGATGCGCGGTGGTGGTCATACACGGGGATCTTGAGTGGCAAGCTGCATTTTGCATTGGAATGTGATTTTTGTCTATCTATGTACTCTTGATTCTAGCATATTCGGGATAAGGTTTTATGGAAGATAGTTTCACATGATCTCAAGTCGATATTTCTTTTGTCAATGGAGTTGTGGTTAATTACTATGTCTTAATGAAGGGGCCTAGAACAAGTCAGGTAGCCGAAAGTAACCCCATAACTTGGAGTCTGGTCCATCCCGGTAACTGCTGAAAGTGTCTGGAGTTCAGCAGTGTTGCCAGTATTATCGCTGATGAGAAGATAGCTTTAAATATGTGCGCTAGTGTTCCTTCTGTTACTTGAAGTTGTGGTAAGTTTGGCTTTGCAATGTTTTACTGAACAAGTCTGGATTGATTAGGGTGAAATAGTCTATATTAGGATGTTGGAGTATAGATTGAACACTCTTTTACAACGGCCAAATCTTCAGCCCTAATTTCCAAATTGTGCCCGTAATCAATTCCATGTTCCACAACACGTCATCGACCCACCAACCCATCTAGTTCACTGGATATCGAGATACTTCAGCATCAAGCCTACTCGGGCAAGCCTGCCAGCTCACCTCAGTCCAGCTTTTTGCTTGAAGTGGAACGAAAGCCTTATGGGATCACAATATCGACGACTGCGGTGCGTTCTTGTTTACTAGTGATGAGTGCACCCCAGCCAAAATATTTATCTATCCCATCTTCTGGCCGACGACCATAGATGGCTCTGGCCCTGGAGGCGTGCCTCGTGAAATGCGGCGACATCCTGATAGTATACATATAGGATGGAACTCATTTACTACAAACGGCGGGCAGAACGCCTTCTTCAGAAGGCTGCAATTTAATCCAGATCCATCCACGGGCGCTGTGCTTGCCCCGCGGTATGATCTGGTCGACGTCAACTTGCTTCACGATCCAATTGGGCTATCCATCCTGGCGATCAATGAGAGAGGCGAGCTGGAGCTGCACTATGAAGCTATCAGTATCGGAGAGCTGCGAGGGTTCAGTGGCACCGGTGACGAGATCCTCTATCTCGGAGCTACCCATGAAGCGAATAACTTTGACATGTTCGCCGTGCATGTCATCACCGGCAAAGTTCGTCGATTGACAAGGCATCCCGAGTACACCGACCCAGTCGCGTTCTCACTCGATAACGAATGGTTCGTTGTGATGGATACCAGGGGCTCGGATCGCCAGATGTGGCTGTCTGGCATGCGAGGCATACCCCCACTGGTAGATCTAGTCACAGCCAACGCAGCTGCGTCCACGCGGAATAACCGTCATCGTCGCTTTTTCCAGCCAATCCTCATCGACCGTCACGGTGACCGGGGTGAGTATTTCGGTCAGCAAGTCAACAACCGCGGCACCGGCCTCGACGGAAGCCCCAATGACCCGAACTGGAACGGCCGCGCAGACCCTACCTTCTCCTATAACGGCGCGAAGATCGTGTACTGGCAAACCCTCGTGACAGCTCCCGCATGCGGTGGCATTAATCCTCTCCCGTGCCCTGAATCCACAGCACAGGGCGGCCGTACATACCGCGTGATGCTTGCTCGACTTTTCGACCGCAAGCTCACAGCCCCAGCAGCAGTTTTTGACGTCCCGGGCTTCCTCCTTTGCGCAACACCGTTTCCCCCTGGCTCAGGCTTTCCAGACCACCGCGGTCTTTTGCCCGGCTTAGCGGGTACCTACACCCTTCGCGGTAAAGCAAGCGGCTTAGCCAATGCCACCTTTCTAGCAGACTCCACATCCAATTTCATCCATACCGTTTCAGTAAAGTACGACAATTACTCTGATGACGGAGAGCATATAATCAACGGGCTCGAATCAGTGACTTTCACACCGGACTCAACCAATCCCTGGATAAGCCATCTCGACTGGTACTCGGATCTCGAGGGTTCTGGGGTGGCTACCGCGACAAAGAAGACAGGGCTGGGCGGGTTCTAGTTGTCAATAGATGTGATGGCCAATGTATTTAATGCGAATGGGACGCTGACAACGAACGTGGACGGGGTTGTTCATGAACAACCTGCTAACGGGACATGATATGGCTTACATAAAATAAAGTAGTAGCTTCTCTCAGATGAGATAGCCACCTTGCAATGGTCTAATGAGTACAAACGGACTTCTTAAGTGAATTGTACCGTGCCGCCTGCCTTCCATGCATTTCTAAACAAGAAAGGCACCGTCATGGTGGCCGTGGTTCTGGCAATCTCCTTCGGAGAGATTCAGATTGATTATGATTATTATGCGGTTATAATGTCATTTGTACTGGCGCGGAGACAATCAGATCGGTCTTTAAGGGTAATACTCCCGTACAGAATACTCCGTAATCGTACCGTATCGGCGGCTCAGCCCTAACCGGGGCCAAGTCTGTCCTAGCGCCGGAGATTTCCATTGGAAGAGCCGCATCCCTAGACGGCCAGACCGGGAGCGGGTTTCGGACACATTTGCAATCCGGAGACATTTTCCAATGACTGATACCAAGTCTTGGCGGCACATGAGTAATGTTCCCGAATGGGATTGTAATGAGCCCTAACAATAATCTCTGTACGGTAGCTATAGCTGTATGCTTACCCGTATATATAGTCCAAGGGATCCAACGATGAAGTAACCATTAAGCAAAAAATCAGTGTCTTACAAGCCAAGACCAGACAAAGTCCAAGCCAAAATTCTAGTATAATTTATCATATTCGATTTTTATAAAGACACTACAGCCCACTCGGCGACTCTTATCACAATGTCCACTTCAATCAGACCCTCCCTTGACCCCGAACTCGTCACTGTTCACGCCTCGATCCCTTCTATAGACATCGAGACACCCTCGAAGCTCTCAGCCTATCGCGCGGCCATTGCACCAATGTTCACTCTCGAGAACGCAATCAAAGGCTCAGAATCCAGCGTGGAGCCTAGCGAGATATCTATACCCGGCCCAGCAGGACCAATGCACGCTACTGTCTTCCGTCCTAAGAGCCGCACCCGCTCTGTTTCTGAGACTCCTGGAGTCCTGCACATCCACGGCGGCGGCCTGGCAACGGGCAACCGCTTCTTGGGCTTCACAATGTTGAACTGGGTCGAAGAGCTCGGTGCTGTGATCGTCACGGCGGAATACAGGCTCACGCCGGAGCATCCGCAGCCCGCGGCGCTGGAGGATAGTTATGCGGCGCTGGAGTACATGGCCGCGCACTCGGAGGAGTTAGGATTCAACGCTGAAAAACTGATTGTTGCCGGCGGCTCGGCTGGTGGAAACCTTGCTGCGGGCATTACGCTTCTCGCCCGCGACAGGCAAGGCCCTAGGATTGCGGGCCAGGTCCTCATGTACCCGTGGGTTGATGACAGCATGGCCTCCGCCTCGATCACGCAGTTTGGGGACATTGCGCCGGTGAAGAAGGGGAATCTCGCAACGGTGAATGACTACGCTTTTGGCAAGAATCGCGAGTTTGCAGATATGTATACGGCGCCAGCCCGTGCTAAAAGTCTGAATGGTCTACCGCCAACGTTGATAGATGTTGGCGAGGCGGATGTCTTTCGCGACCAGGATGTTGAGTATGCGACCCGACTGTGGAGGGATGGGGTCACGACAGAACTGCATGTTTGGCCGGGAGCGTATCATGGATTTGATGTTTTTGTGCCGAGTGCTGAGGTTAGTAAACGGGCTGTGGCGACAAGGCTGGCATGGTTGAAGGGGGTGCTGGGACAGTAGCTTTCATTAAGGGGTTATTCAGACTATAGGTAGTGTTTGAGGGTTGGTTTTATAGACTGCAAGTTTTTCTGGAGCTGTTATGGATTGCTTGTTATCAAAAATCATGTTTTTAGCCCAATAATCAGGTGTGCTCATCTTAGTGATAATTCCAACGCTTTATCGTTATATCTAACAACAGTTTCGAGCTCTTACAAGAGAAAGTTCTCATAATATATAGACTAGAATTATAACCATATTATCCTGCAAAACAAGTATTATCTTCTACAGTCTATATTTTATATCAGATCAAGTATGTCGGAAGAAGCCTTTATATAACCTATTACTGTCCCTATCTGAAGAGATTTAACCATTGCTAACTAGATATCGAACGATGAGATCTGATATTGGCTATACATACGCCACAGGAGTCGAGCAACTCGTATCTCAACCGGCTACATAATTTCAAGTTTGACGGATAGCGGCGGATTCGGCAGCTCGATTTCCAGTCGTCAATAAAATTTTGTATTGGGGGCTTCGCCTCGCCTCTGATCTTCACTCTGCAATCAGATAGTGAGTTTAACGCTCAATATCCGTGGACCTTATCTTACCAATGATTCCCTAAAGCTCACTACAAGCGCGGTCTCATATTCACAGTATTCTTTCTCGAAGGGACCCATCTCGGAGAAGGTGGTTGCAACATCGAAGTCTGTCCATACTGCCCGATGTGGCGTGATGAGGATATCTTTGGGGTAGATATCTCTGTGGTGGACAAAGGCATTATGGATTGCTTTAATTCCATCAACAGCCCCACGAAAAAGATCATCTGAATAGTTCACACAGTTCAACCTTTCTGCATTGGGCAAATGCTCGAGGATTATCGCTCTTGGTTGATGTTTATCGTTAAGGAAATGATCCAAGGGAGGATTAAGGGTGGATGGGTCAATTCGATCAATGCAGCCGTAGAAGAAGGGGACAAATCCTCGTTGGCATACACCATGCGAAGAGAGGTTCTGGTAGGCGTTTGATTCGCAACGAAAGCGGTTCAGGTCTCGACCCATTTTTTGCATATCCGGGGTCACCGTTATCGTGGAACTACTTTGTTATCATTGTTCAGAGAAGACAGACCTATTGCGCTCACAAGCTTCATGACATAAGTAGCACCCCGCAGCTCTATCTCGTATACTGAGGATGTCTCAGAGCGGTTGATCTCTCGCTTGACGTATATGTCAGCAGGGTCTACATTTTGAACACTTCGCAGACGATTGTCTTCAGAGAGCTCCATAAGGCTATCGGTTAAGGTGGATAATTCTTTGAGGTGTGTGCACAAGATGTGGTTAAGACAAGCTTTCGTTCGACTATTGGATAATTGTAGTCACGTCACATTTGTGTCTATCACTTCACTCAACCTCTGCGGTTTCCAACACGTCTCGGAGTCGGAGCATCTGATCCACCAACAACCGGGCAGTATGGCAAGTCAAACTCTTCTATAATATCTTTCTGTTGCCTTTCCCGCCATCACAATACAAGCGACGGTTCCTGACGCAAACAACAAATCCACGCTTTGGGGCTGATAATATCACCCAAGTCGCGCTTGGCCTAGTTTAATATGCGTCGCTAGATATTTGAATAAATGTCGTCAGATAAATCTTCGACGGGCTGTCTAATTTGAATAACAGGCTACGTCACGGACGAGTGTTGAAATAGGAACAGTGCAAATACTGTGGACAGCAGTTCGCGTAGACAGCGATGCCGTCGATTCACCCTCGATTGCCAACAGCCTGCCCACTTTGACTGGCAGACGGCTAGGCGTTGGCTGTAGTGTGAATGTGCGCGCACGAACTAACCCTGAAAGGCTGGAAGATGAGTTGGGTCCTGCAAGGCTGACATCAAGGCATACACGCGTATAAGCACTGGGCGGTAGATTTGGCTTATTCTTTCATACCTTCATTCAGGGAAAAGTTCAGCCTCGCCGACAAGCTGGAAGGACTATATATAGACTTCCCGATCATAATTTCCTCCAGTCCTCGGACCGTTCTCTCTATCATCGCTTTTTCTTGCCAAAATGAACGCTATTCAGATACCTTCTCCGGTCCAGTTAGGACACACGAACATTGACGGCGAGGAAACACCTTCTTCGGTAGATATTTATTCGTGGCCCGACAATATTCAAGAATTGGACGTAACAGGGTGGCTCTCCTGTGTTGGAAGACGCCATTTGTCATTTTTCCGCCCATCATCTCCCGCACTCCCTCTGTCCAATACCAACCCCATTCCGGTTCCTTTAGGAGGACAAGATGTTCCCATGAAACCAGTACCTTCTCACCAACCAATCTGTCGCCGTCCAGCAAGAGGGCGCTCCAGGAGCTTGACTGCAGAGAGAACCAATGCTCAGGCCACAGAAGGTATTCATAGGCATCGATCCGTCTCCCCCTGGACAGTGGAACTTACCGACGTGCGGAAAATATCTCACACGAATCGTAAACGTGAGATTCAAGAAGTGCTTGGTCCATTATTTGCAGGTGGTACAAACAATCTAGTCTTGCTCTGCTGGGGAGACAGGGACCGCTGCCATATCATCCCAACAGATGTTCGTAATGAAGCGGACGAAGTGAATGTCTGGGAAAGCATCAAAACAGCATGGTACTCACGCAGAGGTTATTGGAGAAGATACGTGCCTCTCTATGGAGTTCAACGAGTGGATGTTGTCGAGGCAAGTCTTCTGATGAACACTACGAGAATTCACGCTTATTCTGCTGTTATATACACTAGGTTCTCATCGCAGATTACGAATTCGCAATTCCTGGAGCAAAAACCAAAGCCCATTTTGTTGGCTTATATCGAGACCTGACAAGCGAGAGGAGTAAACTTGAGGGTGATATTGCGAACTACGAAGAAAAAGAGTTCCCATGCCCATATGATTCGTCTACAGGGATGGTGGACTGCTTCAGAGACATTTGTATATCGTACATGGATGATACGCAGTTGTGTCCTGAAAGGCGTCTCTATAACTCTCAACGTCAGCTACTACGCCTTACCAGGCGACCGTTGCTAACCCAGGCCTTCTCGAATCGGAACGTTGCGAAAGTAAACAACCTTCTCCAAGGAGAGAGGCTGATATATAGTCAGCTGTAAGAGCCTCGAAAATACTCGAAATAAGCTGAGCTAATGTCAGTAATAGGGATATTCTAAAGAAACTTGATGAGTGGCATGTTCCGGACCTCAGCGAGATTCCATTCCACGCCCTGCTGATTACTGAAGGCTGGGACTACGATATACGGAACGTCGTTATACCTCTAACCGCGTCATTCTTCTTCACTCTGGTCGTGGGTTCCAAAGTCATTTACGATGACTGGGGAATTGTGTGGAATGCGGCTTGTTTTTTCGTTTCGTTGGCTGGACTTCTTCTGATGTGGGCTAATCATGCGGTCCGCCAATAGAGTTGACCATATCTTTAGTCCAGTAGACTTGCTTCTATGAAAATTTCCAGGTTATGCGAATAAGTGAATATCAAGCTGTACTGGGATACGCATGAGTTTCATCGTTTATATTGGAGAAACTTGTTTGTTATAGTGAGTATCCTGAACTCAATACACAGCCCATCCAGAACACTCACACATGACTCCGAATCTTACTATATTCAAGCAAAGCCCACTTTACCATCCACTCTGACTTGAGGACTTGCCTGGCAGTAGGACGTTCCTCCGGCCTGAATGAGAGCATCGGCAGTAGCATGTCAAATATAGCTTCCTTCTCTCTTGCGTCAACGGGTGGCATCCCGTTATCTCGTCTGGGTTGCTGCACGCTGTCCTCAAACCGGTCTCCCCAGGACCGGTAATAGTTTCGGTTTATGGGTTTCCCGTCCTTGGTAAACTTATGTCGGCGCGCCTCCCATCTATTCCACCATTCGGGCGGCAAGATACCAAGAGCATCGACATGCTCACAGGTCATGTCATCCTCGGTGGCGAGAAATCCTTCAAACAGCGGCCGCTGAGCAAAGATAGACCAAATAACTGGCAAGGCTCCATATATCGGCTTGGAAAGATAAAGGTTTTCCTGGTTCAAACCAAGCCTCGGGAGGATCGATAACGAGGGGAGTGTGCATTTCAGCAACAAGTTGGCGGGTTTTCTTGGAATTCCTCAAATAAATACATAGGAGTAAACTTTTTATACTAGTATGAGTGAGTACTAGATAAAATTACAGGAACATAACCATAGTCTTTACCCAGGAAACAGGCTCTGACTTGATAGTTAACGGTACTCAGGGCCATCCAATCAAGTTAGACAGGGAGAGGGTAAGAATAGCCTAATTGCCCTTAACAGTTTTAACAGGGTTCTTTCTGCTTGTCTGCTAGTGTAGCAAACTTTGTCAATGCAGGGCCTGTGTACAACACCTGAGCTGAGCTTACACCTCTACATGATGCTCAGGACAGTAACCAAATAAGAAAACTACAAGTCCCTATGTAGGTAATTAACCATATTTGTTAACTTGATACCAGTCGCAGTCGCAGAATTACAGCCTTTTCTGTTCTCTACCACAGTATACCGCGATATATTACATCAACCAATCAGAGTGATGGCATACCCCGCACGGCTTTCCCAAATCAAGCTTTGCTCATTTTACGTGTCTTAAAAAAATCGTACCTCTAGACTTACACTTTTCCTCATGCCACTTGCACCGTACACGTCCACTGCTCGCCCAGTCCAGACCGCCGTACCACCTGATACTATCTGGTCGCGCGTAACCGAAGATGAATTCCGAGAGCATCTGGTCACGTTGGAAAAGCAGACGAATGCGGTACTGATGGATGTTCTGACTGCTGAAACCGATGACGAGCAGCAAGACAGCTCGAGTCTATCTTTGCCGCTGAAGAGGGAGAAGCAAGTCGCAGACGATTTTGCTTACATTGCTGCTGTCACCGAGGGAGCTCAAAGCGTGGCGGCCGTCTGCCTCGAACAGCATATCAGTACCTCACTCGCTCTGAATCATCCCACCCTGGTGATCCTCGTAGCGGGCATGGACATCCTTGATGAAAAGGTCAAGGAGATGCTCCAAGCTGTTGTCGCAGAGCTGCAGTCTCTATCCCAAGCGGAGGCTACCACTGAAGTTATTTTCCAACTGATCATTCAGCAGCATGAGCAGAAACTCCTTGGCCGCCTTCGCTCAAGGAAATGGACCAAGCCTAAGCATCTTGCCAGAACACACAAGAAGCCTCTGTGGCAAGACTTCGATAATCTGTTACATCGAGTTCAGCATGTCTTTGCGAAGAAATCTGAACGCGATGTTCGAGAAGCAATCGGAACATCCATTGGGGAAATCGGTAACATGTTTAAAGATTTCGAGGTATCTGGCACTGAAACTGCACAGTCGCTCCAGGAGCTTGTAAAAGCAACATTTGTTTGGTGCAAGTCGCCGCTCATTGGTGCTTATGCGTCCAGGCTCGAGACGGCAGGGGACACTCGTCAGGTCGCTGCAGCAATCAAAACGCTTCGACAGCTTGAAAAAATAGGGGCTTATTGGAGAATAGCCCAGGACCTTGTTGCAATGGCAAAACAGTATAAGCAAGTGTTTCAACGCATCCATCTCGAGTATGTTACTCCATATGCGAGCATACCTACCAGTATAGCCTACGAATCATGGGCTCGTACGTGTCATGTCCACGCTGAGATCCAGCTTGTAGTGGAGCTCGCGAAGAGCGCCTCACAGCAGGCTGCTAATCCATCAACGGTCATGGTGCGACCTAGAACCATCGGCACGAGCAAGTACCTGTGCTACCTGTGCTATCTGTTTCTGCGATACCATGGCGAATTCCAACTGCTGAACTCACACGGACGTTTGTACGACCAGTGGACCGTTCCTGATCTGGCCGAGTATAGCACAGCCACAAGGAACAAGTTTGCTGCTGTGCTTGAAAGCATGGACGAACATGTCGTTCAGCAGATCAAGGAAACCCAATGCATTATATGGCGACCTGAGCCTATGACAAGTCGGCAGAACTTGCTCTTGTTAGGTGCAGAACCCGTTGTGGACACTTTGGAGGCCGGTGTTGACGAGCTTTCTATGTCCTGAGATAATGCTCAATCTGCTCAGTTAATCCAGCAGATGTTGTATTGACAGAGCCAGATGCGACGGAACGAAATGAGTATCTCTCTATTTAGGGTTCATAGGCAAGAGTTGGGTTCTGCAGAGTTCGACCGCATGCTTGAGTGTTAGATAGACGGTCGTGGACCAGTGCGGGCCCCATTGTCAGCGTGTGCATCCCAGAGCCGGCTGCAGTAGGGCAGATAACAGATAAACGATTCTCTCGTCAGGCTCCGACTTGTGCACAGAATAAGGAAATCTATTAGCATTTTGGGACTAACGAGGGTATTGATCATGCAGACCAGGTGGGGGGTTTTATAAATGATGACACGGTTCGTCGATACCTACCCCAGTTTCACTTCTAATCTATATTTAATCAATTCTGATTATTGAGTCTCTATGCTGACTCTCTTGGTATACGTTTAGTATAGAAAAGTCGGTGAGATGTACCGTGATCTAGGGAGATTGATGGCTTGAAGAAGCTGATATCTTAAGAACGGATGTACTCCTGGATTGGCGTAATTAGGTTCCTGAAACATCAATTGTCGCCCTCGTAGCAATTGTCAGCATAAACTGCGCGTTTGCCAATCCCATGATAGGGTGGCTTCTTACCATAGTCGATAATGTAACAACACCAAAGCAATGTTAGCCTGACTCTGACACTGGCTACAATATTCTATTGTCAGACACATGGAGCGATGATATCTTTGTTGTCAAGAGTAACTGAGGTAACAAGTCGTATGGAGTTCACAAAGATAGAAAGCAGAGTACAGTGCTTAAGAGTGTCCTTACTTATCCTTCATCCTCAGCCAAGCTCGACGCTCATGCGTTGCTAGCTATGGCAGAAAGGCCGAACATCTTGATATAATAAAACATATTAAGATGTCTATGTAATAAGGAATGTGGTAGAGTCAATCAGATCCTCGCAGTATAGCTCGTCAACCATTTCCCCATCCATGATGCCACTCAAATAGGACGCTCCAATCAGAGCATACATCTGGCTCTGGCCGTTAGTTCCAGCCGGTAATGGGCGGAGGATGAAAGGTATAGGAGATCCGAATAGGACGACTGCGATATCTCCTGCGCGACTGTCCGGAACACAGGTACCCACGAGACCGCAATTAGTGGTGAAGAAGGCCTTTTGTCCCAACCCTTCAACCAAGCACTTTTCATACTGAGTTCGGTTATTCTTGGTGACTCTCGGGTACTCCGTCAGCTGCAAATACATATCCTCGTAGGCCAAAGGGGCTTCGTCGTATCCAGACATGTACTTCTTATTGGAGATAAGCATCCGCCAGAGCGGCTCTTTGCGCTTGAACTGCTCGATTAAGGCAGCAACAGGCTGCTCAAACCGACACGGGCGCTCCTTTGCCTGCATTGCCGTCGCCTGTATCCGGGGTAGGCTGGCCAAAACCTCGTCCATGGACGTTCCGAGTGGGATAGTTTCCTGGATCGTATCGATCCACAGTCCTTCCACCTTCAGCACTCGATCAGATACTCGCTGGCCATTATGACAATTTGCACCAGCACCAGAGGCGCCGCCACGGTTAGCTGGTGGCTGGAACGTGATTCCGCTTGGCTTAGTAGTTGAATCACTTGTCTGACGCGAAAAGTCTGGCACCCAGGTAGGAAGATAGGCTTGCTCCTCGTCACTACTCGTTGCCATGGGAGTCCACGGCAAGACTGTATCTACCCCGGGGAGAAACAGGTAGGAGAGACAGTATGGTCCTTGTCCTGAGCTAAATATATGTTCCATCGCGTCTGCGTAAACGGCCCAGGTGGGTTTGCTGTAGTCAGCCAGAATCGTCGTAACATCAGTATCGTCAGATACATGCATCAAGCCCAGCAATGCGTATACGCGATCTCGTGGATCGGTTGACAGAGAGGTTCGCGATATCCACAGCAACTGCCGGAGAGGTTGGCCTCCATTCCTCTGCACAGCCTGGCGGAGCTCATCCAGTACATCGATTTTCAACATGGCAAGCACTTCGAGATCGTCACCGGTATCTGGAGGCTGTCTGTCTGCCATGTCTTCCTCAGCTCTTGGTATAGGCCGCACCATTCCGATTTCCGTAAATAATTCGCGGCTGATTACTTTCCATGCTTTGACGAAAGTTGACCATGAGACAGACTTCATCCCGCACACTACCATGGGATCTTCACTGGCTACCGCAAGTTCCTGTGCTATCCACATCCGTGTGAACCACGGCCGCCGCTCGGCCAACTCGAGAAAAAATCTGGGCGCATCTTCTCTTAGATGCGAGAGCTCCCCGTGCAAGTAGGACACGCCAGAAGTGGCTATACTGTGTAAAGCACTCATGACGGCGTCACTTTCTTGATCTGCCTCGCCCAGCCATATAACGACTCGTTTGGCCGAGGCATAAATCTGCCGCATCATTCCTACTTGATGACTACGCTCCGCGAAGTTGGTCTGATCAATGCAGACTGCATCTGCCCACAAGCATATTGGATCCCCCGACTGATGGCGAAGGTGGCGGAGAGCTGAAACCAGATTCCGTGTCGCAGCAAACGAGCTCCCACCAACGAGTATTGTGTTTTTCGGGTCTTCCGCGCTGGCAGGGTCGCCCCACGTATATGACAGCGCCTCATATTGAGGACAATGGGGGCTGTTAAGACAGTGGACTGCGAGCTCGCACTTTAGTCGATCCTCAAAGCAACCGGGGTGCAGATAGAGCAGCCGTATCTCGCGGCGGAGAGGGTCCAGTGGACTGTACATTGTGCCTGAGATTTCGAATCTGTGTATAGCAAATTCACTGAAAGGAAAGTGTAAAAAGGATGCACAGGCAAAGATGGGTATAAGTTGGGGATGCCCAACATCCTGTTTAGGCGCCCGGCGCTCCGCAGGATTGTTTTCCAAGCTTTGAATGTTCCGGCCTTTATT
Organism: Aspergillus nidulans FGSC A4; assembly: GCF_000011425.1. Classification (NCBI taxonomy): domain Eukaryota; kingdom Fungi; phylum Ascomycota; class Eurotiomycetes; order Eurotiales; family Aspergillaceae; genus Aspergillus; species Aspergillus nidulans. The sequence continues at coordinate 2,329,720 of NC_066261.1, read as the reverse complement.
CCAATCTCTGTGCCTAAAGACTCAAAAACCCGTAAAGAAATCTAAAGCTGCGTGGTCTTTAGTCCGACAACCTGACAGAATTATTGCTTTGAAGAAGTTTGACCGCATGATTCCCTAGGATACAAGAATATGTAACGTAAGCAGGCGCCTAGACAATATCGAATTAGAATTAGAGCACCGTGAACCAGGGAGCGTAGAGGCCAAGGTCAAAACATCTGACGAAAGAAACATATGATAAGAATGCCAGGAATACAGGGAAGTGTCAACTTGCTGGACACTTGTAGAAGCCAACCTGCTATAGTCCTCACTTCACGCAAGAGGGGAGGTCGAAAATGTGAGCTCACGACAGTTGATTGTAGCTGCCCAAGCCACCAAGCTGCAGAGCTCAGAAATTTCTGCAGAGGGAGTGCAGCGATCGGCCTTTGCAAAGCTAACCCTATGTCGCATTTCTTCAACCACTCGATGTGAGTGTTTGGATCGCTTAAAAGCTCATATGAGAGGCTAGTCAAACGTATGATGTGGCAGGCAGTAACCTTCTAAGAAAGGAAGATCCCCATACCTCCTACCGTGAGACTCTAACATGAATAAATACAGGAGCTTAGAGAAATTGACTTTATACAAGCCGATCAGGACGGGCTCTTAAAGAAGTTATCCTTGTACTTCGTATACTATCCCCACTCGTTAAGGGTTATATTTTCAATATTATCTGCTCTCCAAACACCCAAAATATTTGCTAGCTTGATAAAGGTCTGCTGTATGTTGATAAGTCTTCTAAGAACAAAGCTTTATAAGAGCTTGGTCCTTATATTCGAGCTCTTCAAAATCTGCCGGATTGGAATGGATATGGCTTCCTTCTCGCAACAAAATCAAGGCTTTATGCACAGATTGACCGAAGAATAAAATAAAAATAAGAAACTTGCGTCTCTAGGGAATATTTTATTGTCATGAAAAAGGTCAGGTTGGGTCCAACAGTTCGCTTTGTATTTTGGCAAGCAAGTGATTGGGTCTATTTTAGACGTCAAGAACAAGCTCAAGCACATTGTTGACGTTGTAGGACTATTAACATACTGTTCCAATGGCGCTATATATTGGGTCACTGAACAGTCAAACTGATTGATATTGCTTAGGTATACAAACTACTATTTTAATAGGCGCCCAGCACCAGCAGCAAAGATCCACAAATTTGGGCCAGGTCAAATCCTGCCTAACTCATGGGCAATCAGTGCCTAGTAGACCTGCACCAAACTCGAAGCGAGCAGACAACTAAGCTTAGAAACCCGCCCTGACCTGCAGGTTGACAATTCTGATCCGCAAATTGCAGATTTCGATACACCGCGGTTACCAGTCTAGTGTGCGGTAAACGTTCAAAATCCAGAGTGTGAGAATATGCGACGATTCATCGCTCACCGGCATGGACTACCCGTTCTGCAGGGGCTGAACGGTGCTGAAGGTATGATATCAATTCGTGACACTGAAGCTTTGCTCGAAGGGATGATCCAGATCATGCAGCAACGACATATCCAGGGAAATGTACATCGAGCTCCTCCACTTGTTGACAACCTGATTCATCTTCTTCAAAAACTGGGAGATGCCAGCGGATGGCTTGGCATACCCATGCAGTCTAATCTTTTGGCGGAAAATAATTACCCACGGGTGCGTCCTCAGTTGGTACCTCCTATATTGACTAGCGTGACATAGAATCGGCTTGATCCTGCCAGACAACAAGGTGACCAAATGTAGACTTTTTGCTTCATCAACCTCTGCAGCACCTAGTAAATGCCCCCCAAGTGGCGTCAAAGCGGAGTCGAATGGCTCCCTCAATTCTCAGAAGCCAATGTGGATATGCCATTGTCCAATATAGAAAGCAATGGCTTCTCTGATACATATGATCCTGACGCCCCGCTAACAAGCTTTAAAGTGACAAATTTTAAGGATCAGTGGGGGAGTAACTATTTGGCCAGTTTAGTCTCAAAATCTGCTGAGTTAAGTTCTTGATGAAGAAAGGTGCAGAAATACCTGCAGCATGAGGGTGGGACGAGTTGGAATCGACCGCAATGAAAATCCCGGTGATATAGGCCCAATACTTATACTTGCTCCACTGTACTCAATAATCTACTGGTTGAAACTGAATATATCACCCAATTCTTTCACTGCCTGTGCGCTCTGCCTACAATAGCACCCATATTCTCTTTGTTGGACCAGAATAAGAGGAAAAACGCAAGCCTTTTGGAGACAAGCCCAACACCAGAATCACATCGTATCAAGCCTGATGCTTGAACATCCTGCCTAGTCCTGTCCAGTAGCTACTTCTCCACATGCATCAGAGTGAAATGGCCGGGTTTCTCCTCATCCTCTGCAATGACCGCTCTGCTCCGGCTGACGAAGTTAATAGGGCTTCAGACTCCAGACCCAATGACTTCCCAACTGTACAAAGGACCAAGTTGGTACTCATGGACTGTTCCTGAATGGTAAGGTTTGTTAAAAGAAGAATGGCACAAAAACAGACAGTACACCTACAAAAGCCAGAGCTCAATTCTCATAGGCTAACCAATATACGTCTTCTAAGCAAGAACAACAACCAGAGTCACAAGCAGGATTGCAAGCCCACACAGCCTAGGCGGAATCAGGGACAACCCGATATCCCCAGGAGACTCTTCAGCGTCTGGAACATTTGTTGTTTCCTCGCCCGACCCCGATCCCAACCCCGACTCAGACTCAGGAAGTGTAGTTGTTTCGGTAAGGTCTTGATCCACACCGGCGGGTTCATCGTCATCATTAGTGTTATTAGCAAATGGTGTATTGTGAGTAGTCTCTGGGAGATCCTCCCGCCAACACCTCCAATCCCAGTAGGTCTCGTGTCCTGGTGGGCCGTGGTTAGGAACCGCCTCCCAGAGCTTAACGAGTGTCTCGTTGCAGGGGCGTATTTCATAGGCAAAGCTGACTATACCCAGATCAACCATATTCGGCAGTTCAATGCTACATAGAGGATACATGAGTTAGCGACGTTTATCCTGGTCCGGGATGCTTATAGGTGGGCTGAATGGCGTTGACGAACCTCTTTATTTTACCCCACAACCGAAACTGAGCGGCTGTCTCAATTGTCGAGTATATCTCTACCGGGTTGCCCGTGTTAAACTCGAATATTTCGTTGGTTTCGGCGAGGGCCGGAAAACTTATCCTGTAGAGAAACGCTTAGTTCAGGATACAGTAATAGTATATCTTCTCTGCCTTCTTAATTTGAAGAAGGGGACCTAAACTTCAACGAGGATTGAAAACTTATTCACGTACCGGGTAATATTATTAAGGATCGTCGTTGTCCCACCAACGAGGGTATGTAGCTTTGGGAATTCAAGCTCGATACGATTTTGGACGGAAACAACGAGACTTTCGGAGTATTCGGTGGCTGGGTCACCCAGGGCCTCGAGCTCCGGCGCTGAAAAGCTTTATTGTGAAATCATGGATTAAACAAGCTCGTACTCCTTAAGGCTCTTGTGCTAGGGCTGTGCAAAACGAACCTTGCCGCATATCCCCCGACATCCAGTGTCTTCGCTGTCTTGAGAGCCGGAAGATTAATTTCCAATGAGACCTCATCAGCCGCGAAAATGGAATCGCTCTTGGGATGCGAAAACTCCAGCGTCCCTTGGACTGTCTCTAGGCTGGAGAGATCAACGCTAAGGGAAGGTCAGCCTGTTAACTCTGATCGACTGAGAGAATAGCTTATGCGGCCCTACCTCCTCCAACCGCCAAATATCCACAGATTATTGACTTCACGCAAGCTTTGGAGATCAACCTCCCCGGAAATCCATGGGTCGAGAAGTATATTGTCCGCACGTTCAAGCTTGGGCAGATTGATTTCTGTAGCTTGATGTAGGATGATACTGCCCGCATTTACGAGATCGGGAACCGTGAATACACCGAGGGTACCGGAATTTGCGGACTCCGCAATGGAAATATTACCGACGAAATCAGTTACTCCTTCAAGAATAAAGTCGTCTTTGTAGCTGGCGGAAATCTCGATGTTGCCGGTGATCGTTGTGCAGCCGTCGTGAAAGATGTCCAGGTCTTCGGCTGTAGATACGATGATGGTTTCCTCCACACTTTTGCAGTCTTGAGCAATTGCAACTGGAATACGAGTATTGGCACTGTATGAGCAGGAAAATTATTGCCATCAAAGGTTGCATGACAGGGCTGCCATACCAAGAGAAAGTGGCAAAATGGCCAGCGCTTTCGCTAGAGACACTGTGGTATATCTGATGGTGGCGGCCAAAGTTCCTTTACAAGCCCGACATATCCCTTCCAGGAAGACGAGATCCTTGGGGGAAAGGAAACACCCGAGAATTTAAAACCCCATTTAACATGACGGGGTTTTGCCCAGCAGAAAGTATGATGGAACGTTTCTGGAACCCTTCGAATCATCGAACACATCAACAAACACTAAAAAATTTCATTCCTCTGGGCATTTCGCCCTACTATCAGGAACTTGAACATCTGTTCCTTTATTGGCTAAATTGGATAGTGCCAAGACAGCAAGTCATGTCCCTGCGCAGTCCGGTTGGTGGATTCACACTAGGTCAACAGGGCATGCCGCAAGGACACATATCTGCATGTGCCAAATCCAATATAGCCAATGGACTTAAGATCCAAGTCTGGGCATCCAACCAGCGTGATGGCAGACCATAGGATTGACAACCAACAGTCATGCGGTCTAGTGGGATATTTCATGTCTGTTCCATCATTATAGAAGCTGTTTTTTTGCTGCAGCCACTCACAGGGCTGGGAAATACGTGCAAGGCCGAGGCTAGGCTCCTACGAATAGCCGCAGGCGAGCGGCGGCTTTTCACACATTGGCAGCTGATAGCAGCACCAGATTGCTTTACAGAAGTCCTAGGTATCTTCGCCCATTCAAGAATACTATAAAGCCCTATCTTTTAGAAATGTTTCTATCAGGTATTTGCTATAAAACGCCAGGTTGATTAACATGAACTTATACCACATCTTTCCTGTGGGATTCTGATCAGCCCTCGGTTCTTGCCATCTGTTAATAGATCGAAAGAAATAGAGTTATGTGAAGCTCCCGCCGCCGAATGTCGAATTCACGTGACGTTAGGGTTAATCACTGTAGGTCTCTTCTTTCCACTATGGGAGAAGACCATCACCAGGACCCGTGAGTTTGTCTGGCTCAGATGACCTTGCGAGAATGAAGTGGAGTAAGATGGAATAGAGACTTGAACGACATTCACGACGAAGCGTCACTCTTGGTCAAGGCGGCAGATCTGTTCGGGCATCTGTTCTGCCAGAAGGATGGGTCGAAAAAGAGAGCCGTTCAAACAGCTTGCGCTAACCTGTTCGAAGACATCGCAAGTAGAGTCCTTGGAGAATTACCGCGGGGACCATACTTTAGGGGACCATACTTTATCGGATCACCCAAGGGGCCGCGTTTTGATCCAGATCATCAATGAGCAAAGACCGGTTTCGCTGCTGGAAAGATACGCGACTGAGCGACGAGACGTGTTTCTCCAGTGTACCAATCAGATTGCAACCCAGAATTGCAAGCGGCTTCTCTCTACGAAGCCGGCGGACGTGCGAGAGAGAGAGCGGTTCTTTGAGCAGATCAACTCTGGCGATATATCTTTCTTATGGAACGGGCGAATGAAGAACTATGCATTTCAACCACCAGAGTCTTGCATAACAGCCAATAGAGGCTATTCAAGAAAGGAAATATGCTTGCTAGACTGGTGTTTCATATGCATATCGACTGTTCGCAGGAACTCTGGTTACCGGGAGTAGAACTCCAGTCTCCTACGCCGAGCTCTCTCCCCTTTTGCGAACATCGGCAGCCGTGGGTGGCAAGGTCTGCAAACCAATGGCTGAGGGCGTATATTCAACTACAGGGGCTTCAACAACGACCTCACCATTCTCAACAACCCTATCTGCGGGACTATCTCGCCGAGCCGCTCCGGCTGCGGACCATCCCACATCTTTACGACTCCAGTCTAGCATGCTTGATTGTCCTCCACGCAGTGGGGTCTATGATCAAGGCCCACTGGCAGTCAAAAAATGCCATGCCTTCAGAATGTTCAGACACATCTCGAGTATTCATCCTTGCTGATGAGAGCTCACAAAACCGGCTGGCACACCTCTCCACCGCATCCGAATCCTCTACGATGAGGAATACCTACCACACCATCCCGGCAGCAACCTGACAGCCGAGCTGCTTTCGATGCACCATTTGACTCCATTTGAGCAATAGAGGTACTCGCCGGCCGCGAAGGACCTGGAGAAGCCGAAGCTGTCTTACCGCTCCTGGACAGGTGGTGTCAAATCCCTGAGGCACGGAAAGCAGTCTGGCAGGCCAGCCAAGTTATATGCTGTCTTACCACCTTCCTGCAGAGAATTTTACAGAGTTCTCCACAGTTGCAGCCTACCAGGCCAGCTTGTGTCTATATTTGTATACGGCGCTGTGGCACGATCACAGGCCTCGAACGGCATTTCAGATGCCTCGAATGCCAGGAGCAAGTTCCAACTCGATGCGGCAGATTCCCCTGCTATACAGAGATGGATACCCCTAGGTTCCGGCACTCCCATGCTGGGATTTATGGATTCAGTCTCTTCTCCCCGAAATTCGCTATCACCGGATGCCACTAGGGCAATATTGCTCTGCGTCCGCAACCTTTTAGACTCCAAGGCATCGCAGAAAAACCTGTCGCCACTGGTTACCGGCACTTGTGACCTTATTCATGCCTTGATCAACACCAAACAGAGAGACCCCTGATTAAGAGACCCTGAGGAGAAAATGTGGGCCGGAACCCATGTCTAGGGAGCCGTATTTAAGCAATATCAGTCTCCAGTGACCACCACCCCCCATTTCTGAATTTGGCGGTTTGCTGGAATGTAATTACAGATCAAGTATCTCCTAACTGTGTGAACAGCTTTGGACTGTCTCTCCGAAGATGCAAAGTGAATATCACTGTTCCGCTCCTGTAGTTCGCTGGGTTTAGCCCGTGAGCGAGGAAGTACCACCATGGCCGGCGTGCCTTATCCCCAGAACTTGCCCTCCACTCTACTCCTTCTACTCTGCCCCTAGAAATCTGGGTCAGTTACCACGGACATTTACTATCTATGAGGACAGCTAAAATAAACCCATGTGTGTATACCATCCGAAAGACCATTGAAGATCAGGGGGCTGGATAGCGAGAAAATCACCCATCTGTCAATACATCAGATTCCTGGGACCGATTGACAGTATTCTTAAGCATATAATATAGAGCGAGGCTGTGTAGTGATTATGAAGAGCCACCAAGTATATAGTGATTTATATATACTGTATGATATGAAGGCCGAAGGCCTAACTTCCAATTCAGCGCCAACACACCGGACATAGAAAATCGACCATAGATGACATTCGATAATGTATGTAACTCTCAACTTAGATGACCCAGTCTGACAATCCAATCACTAGCTGAGTCGTATCCGCACTATCGCCAAAAATAACACTGCTGCACTGCTCGAAAAACGAACAAGCGCTGACCGTATCTTCAAACCCAAATGTTTCGAGTGCCTTGTATCGAAGCCAGTATCCTCCAGAGAACTGCGTGCCGTGAAAGAAGTTTGTGGTTCTCGGTGTCACATCACGACATAGTATATATGTGTAAATCGTTCTTTCAGATGACAGTCTCTCGAGCTTGGCCGAACGTTCGGCGAACCATGCTGGCGAAAACTAAACGTAAGGATTCTCTCTCTTATGATATACAAGGCACTGGACTGGATCTGCAAACGGTCTCTTCAGGATCTTCTCCACCTGTGCCATGATGCAGCCTTCCTGGTCCAATCTACAGAAAATATGCTTGTCCGCGTGTTCTCGGTAGTCTGGGTCCTGGAAGCCAGCGTGAATGATAAACAGACTAGGTCATGTCAGACAAGTCACTTAGTCCCAAGGTGGGCATTCTGTTCCTGTGGGTGTTCTAGAGCTGATTGTACCTGCGGATTACCGGGGCCTTTTCGGCGACCACACGAGTCATCTTGGCGTGGACATTCTTGTATTCGTGCTCAAACTCTTCTCGAGTCCAGTTTGGAATCCGGGTGGCTGAAATGAACCATGTCACTTCGCCATGCGTGTCGAAATACTTGTCTGATGTGGTAGTCAGGCAGAAATCCGGCAGCCCAATCTGTCTTTTAGTGATGACATCGTGGGGATCCTTCAGTCCCGCAAAGATATCTTCCCTCTCCTTCATATACTCCGGATCCTGCGACAAAAGCCTCAGCCAGTTATCAGTGCTTGCTGGATTGGTTCGCTCGAGGAAAATCCGCCGCCGCGTATTGGCATAATTTGTCAGGACGTCTGGACTGGCCCCTTGTTTAATAACTTCACGCAAAGCCTTCGCCAAATGGGCGGCATCGAGAAAGCCAGTTGTGAGGCTAGGCCTCCAACGGGACTATTGAGCTAATAGGATGGGTCAGTATTGGATCAACTTCCAGTGTTGTGCTCTCTTTTATGTTGTTGCAACTCACGTGGCAGCGTCACCGGCTAAGAAGACATCACCTTTTTGGAACTGGCTTGCACAGCTGGTGGACGGTATAAGGCGCCATTTCCTCGTACTGAATCTTACTCGTGTCCCCGGGGAGAATGCGTGACAATCTGTCTTTTACCAGCTGGATAGTAGCTCCGTCTAGTGACGCGGACGTCTTAGGGACTGTCTTGGTGGTTCCGGTTGCGAATCGCCAGCTCGTCCATTTGCCTCGATTGATGACAGTGCCCCAGGCGACAGGGTCCGCGATGAAGTTTGCTGCTTTCCATCCGCTAGCTGCACGCAGGCCATACAGAAAGTTGACGGCGAAAAACTGTAGTGACTCGAAGGTGTATCCTTCAAGACGGATACCGAGACATTTGCGCACTGAGCTGCGTCTACCATCGGCGCCAATCAGATACTGATAGACCCGTTTGGTTTCTATCCCAAGAGAGTGGTTCTTCGTCCAGTACGTGACAGTCCCGTCCCGCTGTTCTAGCCGTTGAAATTCTTCGTGAAACAGAATCTCGACATTTCCTGTTTCCAAGGCCTTCTTCCGGAGTATCTCGCCGGCTCCGGTTGAGAGGGACAGACTGCAAATGTAGGATCGCTTGGAGGAGGGCCGATACCAGCCAGCAAGTTGCCGCTGGAATCTCTCCAGTCGCACCCGTCAGCGTTCTTTTCTCCAGCGGCAATCAAATCCTCGAGAATGCATGTCTAAACACTCTTAAAAGGTGGAGTGGGCTGCACGGCATTCCGAGAAGGATTGCCGCGAGCCCGTTGGGGACCCGACACTAACAGCGCTCGGGGTCCAGCTGATATTCGGCATTCCGTTCCTGCCCCTAATCCAGCTTGCTCTAGTACTCCTTCATTTGTCATCCCAATCTCTCAAGGTCTCGGGTAACCAATCTAAATTGTGTTGTTGTAAACCATGCAAAAATGATCCCAGGCGGCATCTCTCCCGGCGAGATATCGTCCATAAGCCACCTTTGAGTTGAGGGAGGGAAGGGGAAAAGGGAAGGGAAAAAGGGAAGAAAGAATGATTAGGCTGACAAGAGATAGTATTTGCGCTAGAAATGTACCTGACCCTGCTTTGAAATGGTTGTAGTTTTTTTTTATCTGCTCTGGGGAGCGTCTGACATATACCAGATCATATCTCAGAATAGACTACGCCGTCTCCGCAAATATTGGCATTTCCAAACTATCTGATGTTACAAGTGAAACAAAATTTGATGCGCGTGTCAGTGGTCCTCAATTTGGCATTACAGAGCAGGACATCGAAACCCCCATGCATGATGGACGCACAATCCTCGCAATTGCCTATTTCCTAACAGATTCAGCTGCTGTTGAACTTTGTTGCCTGTCTTTATCATCTTCATGGCGGCGGCGTTTGTATCGGCAGTCGTTATGACGACTTCGAGTCGCATCGCACTATAGCCTTTAGGTATAAGGTTATTGTTGTCAGCCCTGAGTATCGCCTCGCCCGAGAGCATCCCTTGAATGCGGTATATGATGGATTGATACGTTGTAATGGGTATGTCTTGCTTGTCGAGCACACTTGAGCATTGTTCCTGGCGCTTAGACTCTGAACAGACCCTACTAAACTCAAGATCTTTGCACTATAGATAACCAATGCGATGAATCCATCTATCTGCATCCCCATCTACTGACTTAATCATTGGCGGTGTTTCTTCTGAGTAATATCGCAAATACTGTGCTTTATTCCAACCGTGACCAGGAGAATTCTATACCAGTATTAGACCAGTTCCTTAGTGTGGCACGATTGCTCCCAGACCCAGTCATGCAGCAAAGTACTGTCAGGCCTATATTAGCGCCGAAGAAGACAGGGCTTTTGCTATACCACCGGCAGATTAGCAGAGTTGTTTCTGTGTAAGTGAGCCACTAGTACCACTCTATCCATTGAGATTCTATCTCTCTGAGATTTTTTTGGCAGTTACCGCAGCTTAAAATGTGGTTGGAAAAACTGAGCTGACTGACGCAACTATATTGAGTAGCCGCCTACACCCGGAAATACGTTCTCCTTTGATGACCTCTTTCAATAATCTACAGGGCATGCTGATATTCCGCGGATCTACTTTCAGGTCTATAGCTTGGACCCCTACGCGATGAAAGCCTGATTTACGAACAACAGCTGCGCGAGAGCTGAATTGCCACACGCCTGGGCTTTTTATCCCGGTCTTCAGCATCATTTCTGGGAGTTTTTCCCGCAATTGATAGAGCATGTGGAACACAGGACAGAGAACACAGTGAGAGGGTTCGGGTGATTGTCGAAAGAATGGACAAAACAACACTCCAGATAGATCTGGATTGATTCACTTAACGCTGACCGACGAATCTATTTTCTATATTGGTGCTTTCATCTTTGAAACCGCAGGACCACTAAAATCCGCAGTCATCTTCATCGTCACGCCCGTAAATATATTTTTTGCATGGTAAAATCTGTAGACCAATAAGTATGACCCTTTTATTCTCCCATAAGCCCTTAAGGTTGCAAGATGAGCATTAAGTGGACACCCAGACCTTGGAGCATGGCAGCATGGGGTGTTGCAACATAAAAGAAGCAATAACAGTAATATAAGAATAAATTATACATATATAAGAAAAATAAAGAAAAGTTTAAAAACGAAGGAAAGGAAAGGAAAGAAAGCAAAACTGGTTTTCCCAACTTCAGGAACTGGTGATCAAGGAAGGTTATGGCATGTGTATGAAGACTCTCCGCTCGTCATCCGTGACACGGCCTCGCATATACGCGAGAGCAAACCATGAATCATGCCGCAGACTGTATGATGGGGCTATTGGGTACCCGAACAATAGGCAAGCCATCTAGGGTACTGGCTCCCCGCGCTGGACTACGCGGAGATAATGTCTTGCGGGACCACTTTCCGAAAATGTGTAGGGCATCACAGGCTTCTAGTTGAACTGCCGCAAGTATATGGGTGGGAATGCCTGAAAGTGAGTGCACATGGTCCAGCGAACAGCTAGGCCTTCTCCAAATCCCTCATCATAGCCGAGCAAAACACTGTCTGGCAAAGTTGCCATTGTCACTGGCTCATCCTCCGGCATCGGCACAGCTATAGTGCGAGAGCTATCATCTCGCGAGGCCAATACAGTCATTAGCTATTCATTCCCTAGACTGAACTCTGAAGCCGACTTGCTCAGCTTGTCCTCCCATCTCCACCGTCGCTGTACTCAGCGATATGTCCTAAATCGAGACACCATAGGAGCTTGTTGATGCCGCGGGCAGAGCGGAACCACGTCCACATCCGTGTCAATTGAGTGGGACTGGCTGTGAACAAGCCGCTCGAGGATCGGACGCTTGAGGACTAGGGTCTGATTGTCAAGGTCAATGGCTGGTCGCTTGGGATTTAGGCTGTACGTGGAATGTTAAAGCGGAGCTCGGGTCAGATCGACGAAGGACGGCCTGTTGTAAGCGAATGAGTGTATTCCGCTTACAATCTGATACTTAGGATAATTAATGCCTAAAATAATGATGCGTCTTAGTATACTCCGGTACTTCCACAGCTCGACCAGCGACAGCTAGGTACTATTAGCGTTCTCCCGAGGTTCAACCCAAACGCAGAGGCTCATTCTTGGGCAATTGCTCGTGTTTGTCCTCAGCGATGATTTGTCTGTTAAAATGACTCTAATTTACAGCAATGGAGCTTGGTGTTCTGCCTGGAAAACGGCCCGAAAATTTGCACAGCAACCGTGGAACAGCAACCCATTCTTATCCCGCCCACACCCAGCGGAAAAATCAGTCACCGAACTTTTGCTGGAATTTGAGGATTGCCTGTCGGGCCCATTGTGCCAAACTTGCGGCCAGCACAAAATATATTCACAGTGATTCTGATGGGAGATCTGCTTCCGCGCGAAGAGGGCCTCACCACGGACGCCCGTCAACTGGACGATCTGCTAGAAGAGAGTATCAATCTGCGAATCTGCATGGATATTAGCGCGGTGGATTGGCTTGTATGTCTACTCGGAGTATAAGGTCAGTGGGGATGTGGGTAGATGTGGATGAATTGGGAGGGATTGTATAGCTGAGCGTGAGGCTTATTTTTTTTTTTTATTATTTTTTGAAATTATATTCTCCTTTTTTCTTGGTACACCATAAGACTAGGCGGTATTAAGAAGGAGGTCAAATATGAGAGTTGGAAATTAGAACTCTCAACTCTCAACTGCGACAATAGAGGACCTTGCAGATCACTCATCCTGGGCCGGGCGAGCCCTAACAGCCCAATAACGCGGGAAGTCGTCGAACTAAGCTGGCATCAGTCTCAACTGATCTGCGTTGAACGCAAATACGAGGGGCTGCCTTCCTGGGCTGCTCTTCAGGGCACGACAAGCGGGTGTTCGAAACTGCTTGTCACATCTCTGGTGTTGGGATCTTCGTGGTGCCCACAATGATCGTGCATCACGTTTCCTAAATAGGACCCGATATTGACCTAACTCGTTTAGCGAGGATAGTCTAGGCTGGGGTTTTTGTAACGCAGATTGACGGACTGTTCACTTTCGATCTTCTGCCGATATGTAAGCACTCACGGTACGCAGACGCAGAATGGCCCCCACGGGGTAGGGTGATACCTGGGCGAGCTGAGCCCTGGTCGAGCCGAGGAGCTGGATTTGGAACTGACAAGGAACAGTTGCAGGGATGCAGATATGGTCGAGTCGACGAGCTCATTCCAAATTGAGACGTTAGTGGGTCTGTCTGTCGATCCTTCTGAGCTGGATCGCGTCCAGGCACGATTGTAATTGCGCTTCTCCTCGCAAAATGCATTGCGCTGTTTGGAGAGACGAGGCTGGCGACGCCGACTCTCTTATCGATGGATTCGACTAGTCTGCACTCGAGCCCCTGAATCGTAAGAATCCGGGGATGCCTGTCATGGCGTCAGAGTCAGGGCAGCGCCGTCGAGGGCCGGCGCATCACCCACGGCTAGTCTCCCCTAGCGGCTGGACGATTGCGGGGAGAGCACGATCCTGGGCCATTCAAGCGAAATCACGGGCAGGTCTGGGCCGCAGTGTGCCGTCCGTCCTGCCCCAACTTGTTGCCTGGCCCGTCGTCACATCTGTCCCGTTCGCAGGCTCGATGTTAGCACGAACCCCCCAACTCAATCTCATAAACATCGCGTTCGCGCCTCAGTCAGCAGGGAGGCCTTACGGCTCTCTGACTGTCCCTACCTGCGTCCGTAACGGCTATGATAATGTCGACGCAGTACTAATGTATAATTTGGTCAACTTTAGCGCTGGTGGTCTTGCTTGCGACCGTTCCCCTGACAAGCGCGCTACGCCGTTGTCGCAGAATGGCCATGGTCTCGAACGGCTCTTTTACATCATGTCCTGCGCCCTTCATTGCTGAGCTCTCGATAGGCGACACTGGTGGCTGTTGGTCTTGGACTACCTCAATTATCAACGGCGGATGAACCTCTAACGTCAGCCTTAGATCTTGCCGGCCGCTGGTGCACGCCTCACATCATTGACAATGAGACCGTCTCTTGCTGTTTTCCGTGTCCGATCACGCAATGGATGTATCCTGACGGTGCGACTCAGCATTCAGACTTCAGACCAGGGTTGCTAATGCGCCATAGGTTTCGACGGCCGAGTCCTCTCCTGGATCGCGCTCGCCGTGCTGATTCTCATGGTCTGCTCTGCGTTGACATACATTCTTCTTCCGGTTGAAGACACCCAGCGCCACTACTTGACGTTGAGCCCGCTGATGGGTTTCATATTCATGTCGGTATGTACCCTAAACTGCTGAACCCCAGGGCTGGCTTGATTGGTGCTGAGGGCTGTCCAGGTCGCATTCATTATGCCTCTGGGAAACTCTGACCACCATTGCCACGACGCCATTACCCCCAACGACTGGCTGTCCGACACGACCTGCGCGTTTACCGGCTCATTGATACATTATGGCGTCTGGGTTCTTGTCATCGGATGTACGTACCACCATGCACTCACACCAGCCTGTCCAGGACTAACATGGTGAAAGGCTTTTTCCGCTCTCTCTCCCTCTACCTTCAGCTTATCTGGGACATCCAGCCCGGCAAACAGTTCCGCTTGGTAGCCCTACTCAGCATATTTGGCGGCTCCCTCGGCCTGCTCGGAATCTCCCTCGGCGTGTCTGGCGTCTCGTATCAGGTGGGCGACATGTGCTACATCAGCTATCCCAACAGCGCCGGCTCTTTCTGGGGCCCGCTCATCGGCGTCGCATTCATATCCTGGGTCATCCAGATGTTCATCATGGTGTACACTATCCGTGGTGTGCTGACTCGAGGTGGGACGGCACGGTTCTCCATCTTCAAGAAGCGATCAGACGACAGTGACCCGCTTTCGCGTGCCGCGCAGGCAAGGGCCATGAGACGGAATATCTTGCAGATCCTGGAGCTCCAATGGAGGGCGATTGCCATCTGCTGTCTGATTCTCGCCTATGTGGTTTATGTGGCCCAGGTGGTCCTGCGATGGGGAGATCCAGGCCAGTACAGCGCGAATGAATTGAAGCCGTGGGTTGAATGTCTCGTCCGCGAAGCAGGGGACAAACACGCCTGCCGGGACGAGGCGAGCTCTATAGTTCCGAGTCAAAAGAGTGTTGTTGCAGCGTTGGTGATGCTTGCTGTATGTTCCAGGCTCCCTACCAATTCCTTTTTTACCACCGTACTTGGTATACTAACATCTGATCGCCAGTCCTGCGGCGTCTTGGGCATCGCCTGCACGGCCCGGTACACCATGATCCTCGGCTGGAAAGACTGGTTCCACTATCGGTTCGACGCCCTGGCTGACCTGCTGCCGGGGCGAGACCACACCAACCGCAGCAGCTCCATAGCCCTTAACCCCAGCGCTGGCGCTGGATCTGACCCTCGTCAAGGTAACGGGCTTGATCTCGAGCTTGCCTCGGCCTCGACAAACGACACACACTCGGACGGCGTAACGGTAGTCGAGTCACCAACCACGCTGGAAGAGGTGGATAAGCTCTACGGGTCGCGTACATACCATGTTCCCAAGAATAGCTTTTCAAGGCCGGGGACGGTGCATAGTCTTCTTTCATACCCAGATTCGAACTCGACCTGGAACGATCCGACAACGCCGGGCCATGCATATTCACAATCTCATACGATCTTTAAACCGCCACGGGCAAGTCCAAGCGCAAGTATGTTTTCACGAAGTAGCCATACAGGAAGTCCGTCGTACCCACCTGCAGCTGCGAGTGTCTACGTCGGTGGCTCGGCGGCGCAGAATAAGATTACAACGAGAATCGAGGCGACAAATGGTGCTGCATATTCACTAAGAGAGAGGGAGTAGGTACGGACGGATCTGTTTTCTTACTGGATCTTTGACGTCCTTAATGGCCACCTGAGCAGGGCATAAGATCCAAGCCTAGTCTTGATCATGCCGCAGGGACACATTGAGCGCCAGCTTTGGCTGCTTATGCGAGTGTCTATGTGATTAGTTTACGGGGTTAGCCGAAAAGCCATTTCATGATACGATAATATACCACATTTTGAAAGTACTACGTCCCATTCGTGTATATCTCTACCCATTCTATATCCACTCTAGCCTATTATACGCCCCTATATCTATGATATATCATATCAACCCTCGTACTAAATGGATGCGCCTCTGCATTAAACGTAACTCATCCCAATTCACCACATCTATCTTCCAAAGACCAGATAAATTATTTCAATGTCACGACCGTCCAAAAACTCTCCATGCTACCCCGCCTCCACGTTCCCATCAGCAACCATAACATCCCGCACCATGTAATTACCAAATACCGTCTTCGTGGCCGCCTCAATAGTCGCAAGTATTCTCCAGGCAGCCTTGCGGTACCGCGCCTCCTCGGTGACCCGCCACGTACAAATACTCAGCACCGCCTCAGGACGGAGAACATAATGTCTGTCTCACACGAAGCTTATAATGCTGTCCCTGGTTCGTCCCAGGAACGTTCGCCGACCGACGGACATGACGGAATAGTGAACGCCTCCGGCATGCAGGTCGATATAAGGTGTGGCCAACTTTCAGTGGCTTAATGGGCTATAGGACGGTTCCGCTCTCATGCTGCCATGGAGAATCCATTCAATGCTAGGCTGCGCCGCTGCTAGAAAGAGATGTATTGCACTCTGTCACATAGGCAGGCAATCCCCTCTGTATTGCTGTTTTGCCACAGACGCCCGGAGATATATGCAGTTGCTGGAACTCCTGGCCCGGGTTGTCTGTATTGACGAATTCAACGTTGTATCAGATACATGTATTCCAGTTAAATCGGTTCCGGCTATATTAAAAGGCAGTTCATGGTATTCCAGTACTTCTAACAACGCTCTAGCAAGCATTGTATGAGATGTTCGCACTGATTTAGCTTTCTCACTTACCGTCTAAGAAACCAATTAAAAAAAAAAAAAAATAAAAATAAATGGAAGCCCTGACGCCTTTGCAAGATTGCCTAAAGGATCGCCGAAACGTAAGGGAAAATATATATATATATATATTAACAAAGGAGTAGTAACTAGCTTGGCCGCGAATGGATACCTTCTGATGTAAATCTTTGAGCAGCGTGAACGATGTTTGTAGATAACCCAAGACCTCAGAATATGGCGACACGACGGCCGAATTCTCTCACAGAAATCTTCCTCTAAGCTGCCATACTCATTTAATTATCTTCTCCTGAGAGTTGGTATACCTGTCCATCTGCACCATGAAACTATTCTTGAATGCGTGGACATTATTAACGGCCAACCCCAAGTGCGTTGCCGGGCCAGCTCAACTACAATTACTTTCGTTTACACCATCCATGAACGCAAACCCAAATAAACAGCTGTCGACTTCTTGGATAACTGTCTCGATTGACTATAATAGTGACTTCAGTTGTTTATTTGTTTATAGTACAAGTACCATAAACAATCCTTGCTTGATCATTTCTCTGTAGCGGAGTTAGGGCAAGCATGTCTTGTTCGGGTAATTGCGACACTGTTAGCCCGGATCTACCCGTTCTGATTTAAGCTTCCAGAGTCCATAGGCAGAACCCACTAAGCTCTTTGCTGCCTGCACCCACTCTGTATAAAGTCGTCGTTTCTGTATGTCACTTCAGCAACGTGCAAGATGGCCGGTATCACCTCACTCCCTACCGAAATCATCAGGCACATTTTCTCCTATGCCGACCAAGAATCACAAAAAGCGCTCCGGCTGACAACCCGCCGGTTAGGGGCCATCGGTCAACAGAGCGTCTTTCAGACCCTCAGCGTCTGTCCCACAGAGGGGAGCTACGGCCGCCTGGAGAGCATTCTCAGAAGGGCGGATCTCGTTCCATATATCAATAAGATATATCTGAATACGTATGATCCACGAAATGTGACTTATTTAACCCTGTTCTACAAGGACAATGACTAATGCCAGCATAGCCTCCTGAATCTCAGTACGGTGCCGAAAAGGATGTAGCATCCCGCCTATTTAGCTACCTGAAGGAGATGCCCCAGCTGCAAAGTGCGGCCGTACGGTTCCACTGGGAATGTCCTGAAGAGACTTACGATGTCCAGCAGGACGAATCTTTCCGGTCAGAAGTTATACAGGAGGGTCTGAAAGCGCTTGCTGCGATTCCTGGATTGAAAGAACTCGCCCTGCAAGAAATGTACAACGTTAACGAGACAGGTCCCGAGGCTGTCGCAAACAGGAACAAGATCCTGTCTCGGTTGAAGTCCCTCCGGCTGAATATCACCAATAGGAGTCGATGGATTAATGGGAGCTCGGATTATGAAGTCTGTCTCCTTACCACCTGGCACCTAGCGCGTGCACACGGCGAACTAACTGCGACTGGCTGAGACAGAGACCGGAACCGCACAAGTTCTTCCCCGAACTGCCCTCCGTCTGGCTAGAACCATGCATGTCCAATCTTCAGCACCTCACCCTCTACTCCAGCATTTACATCGGCTTCACCCCGAAATGCGACCTTGGGGGCCTTCATTTCCCTAAGCTGAAGACCCTTGCATTTGGAAACCACGCCTTTATCCACGACTCCCAGCTTGACTGGATCCTTTCCCATGCTGCGACCCTAACAGCACTCTACCTCGATGACTGCACCATAATCTACGAAGCCGCGGTTAGCTCGTATTCAGTTCAAGAGGGCCGGACGCTTCTTACATTTGATGCCTTCCGCCCTCATCCACACTTACCAGAAAATAAACTATACACGTCCTATGATACGCGTTGGGCTGATTATTTCCGAGCATTTAAGGATAAGTTGGTACATCTGAAGGATTTTCGTTACGGGAGTGCACCAAACTGGTGGGAGGATGAGACCACTCCCTTTGAGTCGGAGCAGAAGATCAGGATTGGGTTTGGAAAAGAAAGCTATCTCACCTTTGCCTCTGGGATTTTACCTTGTGAATATATGGAGCATTTCTACTGGTGGATCCGCACGAAGCGTGCCGTTGTAACTGCGAACTGGAGGGATTACCTTGAATATGTTCATGGAGAGAAGTTGGAGGTTTCGGAGGATGATAAGAAGGCCTTAGAGGAGCTATGCAAGAAAGTCGGGTTATCGTGGAGTGTCTCTTCTTCGGAAGATAAATAGTATGATATCGATGGGTCGGCGGAAGTCAAATGTGGTAGGGACGAAAGAAAGAAGAACAGAAACTTGGACATTCTAACTGGGTATACTGAAATGCGAAACGCTAATCACTCAAAAGATAAACCCAAACGCCGTAATGCCAGCAGAATCCCCAGAGTGGCCATATCATCCCCTCTTCTTCCCAACAATCAGCCTCGAAAGAGCATCCCTCTCTCTCTTAACCGCCACCAACCTCGCGTCCTCGATTGCCTTCCCCTCCAACACACCCTCAAACCCCTTCTCCCCCATTGCAAACGGGCTAACGACCTTCTTCTGCGCTTTCATTCTCGTCTTCAACCCAGTCCCCTTCCCTCCTCCCCAAACAACACTCCACTCCTTTACCCTCGCACCCTGGAAAATCTCGCATCTCGCACAAACTTTCGCATGCCCGCCAACATCCACGCCCCGTCCAATAACAGCCTGGTTATCAACCACCGCAAAAGAGTGTACCCTTGCGCCCGGATGAACGACCGCCTGCAGACCAATGATGACATTATTTGAGATCACAATCGATTTCTCCTCCCCACTGCCGCCACTGCCACTGGACGTGGAATCTGCTGGAGCTGCTGGCGGCGGATACGTCCCAATAACACTCTTCTCGCTAATAATGCATCCGTCTCCGATCCTTATGGGTCCCTCTGTTGCGCAGATCCTCACGCGCGGGTGGATTACTGTGCCGCGGCCAATTGAGATAGAGTAAGGGCCGCAGAAGTACGTTTGTTCGGCGATGACGGCGCTGGGGTCGGCGGTAGTTTTTGCAGGGATTCGGGGCGCGCCCGCGGATTGGGCTTGGGTTTGCGCGGAGGCTGGAGATGCAGAGGGGCGATGGTGTGGAGGGGGGCGAAGATGTTGTGATGAGGAGTAGGAGGATAGGGGCGGTTTAATGTCCATGGCTGTTATTTGATGTTAGTTGATGGAAGGAATTGAAGCTAGGACTTGAGACTTTTGGTTGTTGGTGTTGGCTTGGCGTTGTTGTCGCCGTTACGGAGAGCTCACGTGACCTCGATAGGGGCTATATGCTAGGTCTGGACTGCAAGAGGTCTCAATTCTTCGCCTTCATCCTTTGTTCTAACCGCTTCGATAAGATTTCAACAGCAACTCTTCCAGCGGGATTGTTCCTTATCTCGGGAATTTTTGTCCGATTGGTCTTGAGCCCTCTCCGTCTACGCACAGGTTAGGCCCCCTGTCGGTCTTAGGTACCAGTAATGGCTGGTTATCATTGCGAACTCGGGTCAACGGCTTGTTGATAGGTTATTGCTTCGTTCGCTGGACCTAGCCGGTAAAGGATTAGCCCTGAGATACTGGAATATCTATTGGATGTTACCAACGCAGGCCAGCCTACACAGTATGCTTTGGCGGTGCTAATAACGGGCCACGCCACCCAGTGCACTAGGCTGGCCAGTCGACTTCCACTCGGACCCTTCAGCTGAGCCTTTGCTTTCTCGAATACCTTAAATCTGGCCGTGGAATACTGAGCTCTTATCTTTGCCTTCCTGTGTTCACTTGCGTTGAAACTCAATGGCACACACACGGGGGCTTCTGGAACCCAAACGGCAAAGGGACGGCACTAAGAAATCCCGGGCAGGCTGTCGGACTTGCCGGTGAGTACACTATAATCCGTCGGGCTCAGGAGCTCCTAAATGATTGAATCTGAAGACTGCGCCATATCAAGTGTGATGAAACTCCTGTCGTCTGCAAAAATTGTTCGCGCACAGGACGCGCCTGTGACTATGATCTCCAACGACTCCCTCGCTCCAGACTTGCCATCCGAAAGGACAAGAGACAGCTGGAAGATCCGAGGCTGACGATAAAAGACGGCTTTCGGTGGGCGATAACCACAGACGAGCGGCGTTGCTACTCATACTTCCAGCATCGCACAGTTTTAGTACTCTCGGACTCGTTCGACTCCCGTCTCTGGCAGGCTCACCTCCTTAGCATGAGCAAGTCAGAACCCGCGGTTTACCACGCTGTCATTGCTTTTA
Source organism: Aspergillus nidulans FGSC A4 (assembly GCF_000011425.1). NCBI lineage: Eukaryota > Fungi > Ascomycota > Eurotiomycetes > Eurotiales > Aspergillaceae > Aspergillus > Aspergillus nidulans. The sequence goes on along the minus strand of NC_066261.1, from coordinate 2,308,619 downwards.
GTGCCGTTCACCAAGACTTAGAGACCTACGGCATGCCTTTACCTGGACAAGATCTGCGAAATGAATGGCATCTGTTTGCGCTTGAGCAATGCGGTCGATCCTTCGCTTTACTGAGTCGGCGTCAATCGTCGCAGGATCCGCGATTTCGGGAGGTCATGCTTTTGTGTTGTCTGTTGTTTGTTATGACACAGCTGCTGCGCGGCCAGTATGATGACGCTTTTCTGCACCTTCGGAGTGGCCTCAGAATTCTGAATGAGGCGAAGGCTTCGAGTTCTTCTGAGACGCCCATCGAGCCATGCATAGTCGCTGCCTTTGCCAACCTCGAAGCGCAGTCGCTACAGTACGGAGTCCGCGGGGAACCCACCAATAGCGAAAGCGCTTATCCAGGAATTTTCAATGACTTCGGAGCGTTCAGCAGTCTTAACGAGACACGTCAAGCTTTTGACTATTTGACGAGCACTGCGTTTCGTTTTATATTGCTGTGCAAAGACCTGTCAGAAAATGAGATACGCTCAGACTATGCTTTTCTCCATCACAAGCAATTGCAGACTTTATCTCAGCTCAGCATATTCAGCCACCGGTTTGACCCATTCCACTCCTCCAGCAACCTAACGTTAGAGGAGCGAAGAGCCGCAGATGTCTTGCGTATGCTCTACTGTAGCCTCGTTCTCCAAGTCAAAACCGCTCTCGTCCGGAATGAGGCTGTCCTGGAGTACTACAATCCGGAGTACGAGACCCATGTAACCATGGTCGGGGAGCTCTTGAATAAATACCCGGCACGCCCGAGTGTAGTCCTGGAAGATGGCATTCTTTCCCCGTTATACTATGCGGCCATGTGGTGCCGCGACTATAGTGTTCGACGTCGTGCGATTGGCCTCCTCCTATCTTGGCCGCACCGCGAGGGTGCGTTCGATTCCAACTGGGCTGCTTTCCAGGCCCTACAGCGGATGAATGTTGAACTCTCAATCGAACCCCAGCCTTACGCCACAGCATATAACACTAGCCAAAAGTCTAGTCTAAATGGAGACAGGTGGTTAGGTATCAAGTGTAGTGAACTTTCGTTTGAGGCTGCGCTGAGCTTTGCAAGATATATGCACAATCGGCCCTGTTTCCGGGCTGTCAGGAAATGGTTGCCAGCGGTACTGTTTGATTCACAGTACACTAGTATGAGCGAAGCTAGTTAGGTGGACTTGAATACTCCACCTCTACTCAATCGTTTCTACCGCCTCCTGATGGTGTGTGGTCACTGAATCCGGCCGGGCCTTATCTACATACCCAAACCCTCCACACTTTCTTGCGAAAGCCCTCTGGCAACCGCCCCTCCCTTTCTCTTTCAACAACTCAACAGCAGAACGATCAGAGATATTACTGACTACTTTGGCTTTGACTATATCTCGTGGGATTAATGCCAAGTTTCTTCAACCCTGGATGTTGTCCTTCAGCCCCCAATATTATGATCTTGATATCCAGTAGGAAGTTATGATCTGTCGGCAACTGTCCGCATAACTGCACGTTTGAGCTTCTCTTGTTGAAGCTCGAAGCACCCAGAGAGCGTGCTGTGGTCATTCGACATCATGATGTGGCATTACTAGTGCCATTGTCATTCCTCAACCACAAAGGCGAGACGGCGCTTGTTGTCCACGGAAACTCCAACGCCGACGATTTAAACCTGCAAGCGTGTACATGAACAATAGTCGCTTGTACATGAATAGGACTGCTAATAATCTCGATACTATCTCCTTTCCTCGCTGTAACGCCACAATGACATACGAGTTGGAAAGCATCTAGTATGCGTAGCTCCCATCTCTCAAAAATTATTTATCAAATTCCTCTCCAGAAAGCCCAATACCTCCTTGTCGCCCCTTTCCCTCGCCATCTGCAATATAATCCTCCCATCGTAGAGCGGTACTTTATTCAACCAAACCACCGCCTTTGCTTTCGCCCACTCATGCCCCTCCAGTGCTTTTTCCAGAATGCTCGCGGTGCCCGTCTCAATCCTCGTCCCAACCACCGGCTCAGCTAAGGTCTTCGGAAGTTCATAACGCGGGTAATGCGTGATGCCGCATGAGGAAGCCGGCAGGAAATGCCCGTACGACCAGCACCAGCCTAAGTCTGCGGCTGATGGGCGAGAATGAGGATTCGGGTTCATCATCTCCTCGCAAAGGTCTAAGACTGAATTGAACTCGCCGGAGAGGGGCGAGGCGGTTCCGATGACCGTTCCGCGGGCTATGCGGAGGGCGAGTATTGTGGTTGCTCCGGCGGAATATGAAAGATGCAGGCTCTGGCTCTTCTTCTCTGTCTTGCTGCTAATGTTCGTGATGCTCTGGGCTTGGTGTTCGTTGTCGATCTGCGCATGTGCTAGACGCGTCCGGAAAGAGTGGAGCGCATCCGGTGTGCAATAGGTAATCAGAATCTCTAGAAATACTGCTGCGAGAGAAAAGACATCCGCTGCTTTTGTGGGCGTCCATCCAACATGGTCGCACTTCCATAGTTCTGGGGCCGAATAATCCACCGTCGATCTGTTCGGACCACAGACAGAGTCAATCTCCCAATACTTTCTCTCGACCCCAAAATCTGTGAAAAGTACATTTCCATCCTGTATGAGAATATTTCTCGAATTGATCCGGCCATGCACAACATCGGCGTTATGCAGGTACTCCAACCCGCTGATCAGACATTCAAACCACCCAGCCGACTCCTCATGGTATTTCTTTCCCCTCTCATTCCAAAACAGCCCAAAGTAATCCTCGAGATCACATTCGGCTAGTGGTGTGGTGACGATACCGAAAGTCGGACTGTATGCATCTTCATTGACGTACGTTGCGATAAGTCTCACAATATGTTCATGCTCGAAACTCGCGAGTTTGGAGAGTTCAGTTTGGAGGCTCTGGCAGTCGGAATCTCGACACTTTGGGCTGTGAGTAAGAGAGATAGTTTTCAGAGCGTATAAGACGAGTTTTGCGGTTGTGCTGTCCGTTACTGCGTCCACAGAGCCGAGGGCGCCGTGGCCCATATGATATTCGTGGTTGTAGGGGGGTTTGGAGTGTTTGTTATATATTTTATGGCCACGGTATGAGTTATCGATTGGTTGGGACATTGTTAGTGTTCGCGGTCGTTTGGGTGTTGGTATGGAGAAAGAGACGGAATGCTGAAGGAGAAGTTGTAGCTCAATGGGGTAAAGTAGGAGATGGGGATGATAACAGAGGGACCCAAGAATTCACCTTAGAATGAAATTTTGTTTATAAAGAGAATGAACATATTGAAAAAGCTGGATAGTGAATGACATAGCGATAACACATAACAATGGTGCCCTAAAGAGCAGCCCAGTCAATCATCTACTTTCTAACTCATCGCTGGTGCTCATTTACTAAAGAGAGTCTTGCCAACTATCAATGATTATACCAGTAATAATGTTCAAATAGACCGGACTGAAACTGGCACGAACTTAGTATCTTGGATGGGCAGCGCGTCACCTAGGCTACATTGTTGCTCAATTTCCTCAAGAATTATAGGATTCCCTCAAGAACAACTGGTGCTTGAGACAAGGATGAGGCCGGAAGATCTTTTGTTGAGCGTGATTATACTTCGATGCTCCGTAAGCGTGCATTAAATGTGTCACTGGAATAGATTATATGCTATATATTGCTACAAGTTTGGGCGGTTCTTCGAATACGGCGGACACCTTCACGCCCACCATCGGTTGAAACATTACCCCATCCCATGCTCATTTCCTTTCTCGACTCTATAAATCTTGCAATTGACATTCTGTCTTCAGAGCCATCACCAGTGCCTCCATCTCGAGGTGATATTCAAGTTGTCAACCGTTGTGAGCAGAGGGAATATACAATGCATTGGTTGCAATTGCAAGGTTAGAGATCTTCAGAATAGATTCAAAGTGAAACGGGAGAGATCACGAATTCGATGATTACATCATGAATATACCGACTCAATGCCTCATGGAGAGTCGAAAAGACCGTGGAGAGTCCACTTTGCTGCCGGCTTTAGTGCAGACTATGAGTTTCAATATGGCGTTTTTCAGTGATTGCATGTTGACACTGTTAGCAAAGCCAGAAGAAGCAGCGAGCCCTCTTATTTGAGGTTGAAAAGGTTGTGCCTCGTTTAAGGACTCTCAATCGTAAAATTCCCAGTTTCACCTAACGCAGACAAATCCAAGTTGCCCCCGGACGAAGACACTAAGCTCACCTCCATAGTCTTCATGCTCGGCACTGAAACATCAGGAACATAATGAAGATGCAGCTCCATGTGAGATAACATATCGAGCATCACGAATGACGAGAGAATCCCTGACTCCTGGCCGCTTCATCGTTGTCATTCGTGGAAATGCGGCCATTGACATCGATGATGTCATTCAGGACGAATGACAGAAAGGTGTATCAATTTAGTATGTGAATATGCTGACGTTAGCCATGCAGCCGATAAAGAGTTGGCCTAGATCAGCCTGGCTTCTCACGGTAGGTGTTGTCGAGTGCTGATGCACATGCGTGGTAGTTTTGAGCGTGTATTTCTGAGCGATGTTAGCAGGAACAATGTCAGACTTCCAATGGCAACGACTGCATTCTAACGAGATGAAATCCCAGCTGCAATTATGGCATCTGGAAACAAGTTTCTTGTTGTTTCCATAATGATTCGTGAGTCCGGGTGTTGCGCATGGCGGCACCATAATGGACCAGACAGGTGGCGATGAGGCGAGGTGTTCAACCCTTACAATATAAACAAATACGCAAGGCTTAGCTCCTGAGGGCTTGTCCAAGGAGACGCCCTCATATCAGGGCCTTTAAAAAAAAATAAATAAATAAATAAATAAATATATAAAAATAAAAATTAAAAAAAAAAAAACTGCTGTCTAGCGTCAGGGGCGCAGTGACCCCCCGCTTAAATAGTTGCGTGCGTGCGATTTGAGCGAAGGCTCTTGCGGTATCTAGCTAGGCAGCAGTCACACGCTCTCGTGCTAAATCAAAATGCGTCTATTGTCCAAAGGGTATCGTATATATATCACACACATGATATCCGGTATCAAACTCCTCTCCCCTAACCCTCCTGGTTCTGGTTCTGCTTAATCCCATTCCTCCTCCTCCACGCCCAAACCCCCTTATCGACCTCGTCCCTCGTCATCCCATCCCTAACAAGCAAAAAAGTCACACCCAACTCCGTCTCAACATTGCGATTACGCGCCTCATCATCAAAGAACAACATATCCTCATACGCAATCCCACTCGCCTGGTGGATCCGCGAAAAGTGCTGCGTCTTCGTGGCCGGGAAGATCTGGATGTAATCAAAGTAGTCTAGAGCTCGAACCGTCCGTGCTTTATTCGCAGACGGGTTGTCGCTAAAGTTGGGTATTATGTGCAGCTGCTTCAGCATATCGCGCGCAAGATCGGGGGCGTGCGTTCGCGACGCCAGCGCTAGTGGAATCGAGCGAGATTTGCAGCTGGTTAATATGGAATTCACATGTGGATAGAAGGCAAATGATTCGTTCCACCTAGAAGATTCATTGTTAGAATTGGAGAGTAAATACGTGGCGAAATAAGCGCTTACTTGTCCGTGCAGCGGGAGTTGTTGTCACGCGCCTTGATGGGGGGAGTGACGTGGGTGTCAACCCAGAAGGGCCAAAGAGTATAGTCTAGATCAAATGCGATGAGCTTTGGAAGTGGGAGGCCGTCAGTGAACGTGGATGGTGCGTTGGAAGTGTCCTCTATCGGAACTGCGGTGTTTGTTCGTCTTGCACGAATCATTTCGTCTAAGCTTTGCGATTCGAATGTCAAAGGTTACGCCTGTAAAATAACGCAAACCAACCCGGAAACTATATCTGTGTATTCGGGAAAGAGTGTATGACACAAAACGAATGTATGACCTGCAGATTGCGGAGCTGAAAGGGGTCTCGAAATTTGAACTGCGGGGGATACTGTCCGATCACGTGGGGATAGTTTATCAATCCTTATCAGCACCGGCCTATGACGTCGCGGTCTAGACTAGGGAGGGAGACTAAGAGCAGTTTCGACTTATCCAGCTACGGTATTTCTAATCCGATTATAGAGACAAGTTTTTTTTAATGTTTTTTGACTCATATTCTGTATTAACTACGTACAAGGGCTGAGTACATGTATAATCCCAATTCCAGCCTATTCCAATTCAGATGCGACTTGTTTCCTTCTCTCTTCCAGCGGAGCTGGGTTAAGTTATTGTACACGAAAAGATGCTGATGGTGCCGAAGTCTAGATCTATCCCAAATGAGAGTCGTTTCTCAGTGCCTCGAGATTTGCCCTTCTCCTTCACAACTGAACATATGGAATGAAATCAATGGATATCGACATCGGAGCAAGTCAGAAATAGTGGCAAGTTAGAGAGACAGCAGTCTCTTGATGAAAAATTCAGCCAGCCTAACTCAAACAAGATGTTATTTCAGGCCAACGACGAGGTTAGCCTAGCGACGCGTCGAACTCAAGCTAGAGGCGAGTAAGTGAAACAACCAACGGTCTGCAAAAACTTCCAAATCTGCTGATGGTCTTCCGCGCCCTTAATAGTGAGCTCATAAGCTACAGCATCCCAATCGGCGGCATACTGCATGATACGTTGCTGCTGCTCTTGGTCAAGGATACCGTTAGCCCCGACGGCGTCAGCGATGATGCGCTGCCAGATCTCAGTAGGAAGGTTATAGCGCCAGGAGCTCTTACGTGCTTTCTGCGCGACACTAAAGCGGGAGTTACCCTTGCCCGAACGAGTGGGGTGGGAAGAGCCAGAGCCACCGTTTGCCTTGGTGCCGTTCTCAGAGGAAGCTGGGTAACCAGGGCTAGAGCTGGGACCTGTAATCACACTGGGCGCGGCAGCCTCCTCTACCTCAGGCTCGGTAGTTGCAGGCTTCGTCAAGAGCCGGGGTGGTTCGTGGAGGATAGGCTGGAGGGCTGGAAACTCCTCGTCGAATAATTTGGCTCCGGGATGAAATGGCCCGGTAGCAAAAGACTGAGGAAAGGTGTACTGCGGCTCGGGAAGGTATTCAACAGGGGAAAGAGGTTGTTCAACGCTTGGCTCCACTTCCAAGACGTACTCCTGTCCCTGCAACCCTTCCTGTCCTTCCTCAAAGGTAGGGCCTTCAGTGTTTAAGGGCGCCTCAGCCCGTTCGATTTTGGATGCCTCAACCACACGGTCTCGATCTTCCAGGAGAAGAGCGCGCGAAACAACCATCATCTGAAGCGCAGTAATGGCAATATCGCTAGCGCAAGTACCCTCCTGCTTAAGAGCTTCAAGACGTACACGCTTTGTAAGTCGAGTGAATTCAAGCGCCAGCTTACTTTGTACCTTGCGCTTAGTATCTTCATCTGTTTCCGAACCCTCAGCTCTCTCATAAGTATTTTCATCACCATCGGACACTTCTTGAGCTTGAGTCTTAGTTTTTTGAGCGAGGATTGATTCGGTAACTTCGAGGAGTCGCTTAGCGGTAGCTCCCAACCCGTCATTTGGCTGCCAGATGATGCTCTTGCCTTCCTCGGCAGACTCCGGAATTGCTGATGCCTTAGCTGGAGGCAGGAAGGTGAGGAGTTGCTCTGCGGCGCGCTGGGTAGCGAGCATACGAGAAAGGTGTACAGCGCTGCTGGTCCTGAGTTCAAGGTTTGATAATATAAAGTAGGGCACGGAGCGGAGTCCACGGGTACAAGCGTATTTCTTGAGATCGGCGAAGCTAATGTTCTTGCTTGAAATCACGGTAGTAGGCGTCCCTGGAATATCATCCACCCATTACCATCGTGTCACAAATGATTAGATGGACAAGAAAAGGAAGCACATACCATTCTGTTTACCTGTTTTTCCGCCCTTATTAGGAGACTTCTTCGAGCGGCCCATGCCCGAGCGAGGATCGGTATTCTCCTTCGAGCTGTTCTCACCGATCTTCAGCGCACCAGTCTCTCCTGCGAGCACTGAGTCAGAAGCGAGACCAAGGTTCTCACGAACGATAGCATCTGCATCGGCTTCAAGGTACTCAAGGTCACTTTTGATGTAGACGCTCGCTAGAATTTCTAGGCCAGCAACACCGAGCGGGTTTCCCGATAAATCTAGCTTCATGAGGACATAGCAGTTCTTGAAACAACATAAGAAAGACTTCCAGATTGCTTTCTCTTCTGCAGTAACCACGCGAATGTTGTTGTTAGAAAGGTCTAGCTCGCGGAGGTCGCCGGGGCTTTTCGCAATAACCTCGCCGAGCTTGGGTAGAGAGTAAATGGTGAGATTGTTTCCCTGGAGGTGAACTTCAGTGACCTTCGCAAGGCCAGCGGGATGCGCTTCATCGCGGTACCAAATGCATTCGATTAGGTCATCGATGAATTGGGCGAAGCCTTCGTCGGTTAGACATTTGCCGGTCAAATCTAATTCGAGAGTCGGGTCGCGAGCGGCAGCTTTGGATCCGAGGCCAGGAGGAATCCGCTTCTTCTGTTTATTGTCAGTTTTGATCTTCGTCTCTCCACTCTACAATTTTAGAAAGGGGAAGTGAAGAATTGTTGGACTTACCAAATCCTTAGAAACAACCTGGCCGGCCTTAATGCCGCCGATTTTCCTCTGCAGAAACCTATCAGTCAGAAGCCTAAATACAATCAGGGTTTAACATAGCTTACTGCTGAATATGTCAATCTCCCCATGGTCATGGTAGAGTAATCGGTTTTTCTCTCGAAAACGACAAATCCGCAATATAAGCGTTTTGTGCTGTGTTGCTCCAATCTGCATCACAAAGATCAATTAGCATTGAGACAAAGAACTTTTCTTCAGTACGAATGCAACAAAAAAGTGAAGTCAATGTGACAAAAACAGTAAAGACCATTATAAAAGGCACCTAGTGTATGAAATGGCAAAGGCGAAGAGATGTTGTCATAATAAGGCTTGGTGCACACGGGTCCTGATGCGCCGAGAGAGGATATACAACACTGCACTGACCAACCACATTTCTTATGAGAAACCACTTACCTCTGGCAAGTAAAACTTTTGAGAAACTGGCGAGATGAGTGTAGCTCTGCCTATACCGAGAAATACAGGCGAGTGCGGGTTAGGATAGATTTGAAAGGTTGTTAGAGTACTGATGCTAGGGAAAGGATGAGATGAGAGACACCTGTGTCAGTCTAATCATATTAGCAAGCTCTGGCAGAATTATTGCTCTTGGTAAGGGTGCAAACAGAAGAGTATGCTCTCTAAAGTGTTGGTGTACTCACGTTGTCTGTTCTAATCTCCGTGATTGCAGTTTTGGACATAGATGAGTGTTATGGAGATGGGGTATAGGAAGTAGGTGAGCAGAATTTCTGCCTTCTAATGCCATATAAGTTCCCTAGATAATGATTACATTGGCATTTGTGTTATTACTGAGCTATTCACTCACTCAAGATGACGCACTCAGTTACTGGCCAGCTTTGATGCTGAGAAACTACTAGTTAACCCACACCTCTGGAAACAAGGAGCACTTAGAACTCTTATATTTATGTAAAATTATCTGCTGACAAAATCAACAAGCATTGGCAGGTTCCTTGTATACAGGCCTCTCACTACAGTTTCAAGCGTTTTTCATATTCCGAACCACATGACAAACACAAAAGTAGAAGTAGGATCATCTCCTCGCCCCAAGCTGAGCCGGCAGTTCCCGCAGATCAAGCAATCAGAAGAATTCAACGACGTCTTCTAAACTCATCAGAAGTACTGGATTGATGCCTTCGCGTCCCCCTGGTAAGTCAGTTACCCTAGAATTCCCACTTTCGTCAGTACTCGCTTCAAGTGCGGGATTCTTATGCCTCCCAACAATAACCTCTCCATAAGAGTCGTTTTCCCTCCTCAGTTCCTTGCTCTCTTGTTGTTCCTGTTGTTATGATACGCTGCTCCTTTGTCTGCAAATTTCCGCTTTTGCCCATCACAGCCGTCTAATCGTGGGAGTACGGAAAACATTTCCTCAGGCTCGGGGCTAACCAGATCAATCAGGAACGCCTGAGCACAAGGAATCTCCGCTGCGCGTGCTTGCACCAAAGGCGATTGCAGCGAAGAAATATTGCCGTCTACCCGACTGTCTCCGAGCTCGAAAGTGTTCTGAACGGCGGAAGCGTCATTCAATCCGTTTTGCAGGTTTCGATTGTGAGAGTCGCGACTTTTTGGAATGATGTCAATCCCCAGTAGCAACTGTGATGGGGAGGGTAAGTCATCTAAGTCTTCGTCGCCGTAATCACTCGAGGTAAAGTCAACGGTTGGCGGATCCGGATTAGGGTTCTCCTCGCCCATCACCTTTGACCGTCGCAGCTGCTGAATCAATGCCTGGTTCGAACTTAGCAGTCCTAGACTGTTTTTGCACGGTTGTTTGGCAATGTCTGTCACCATCGGTTTTGTGCCCTTCTTTGCTATATTGCCAGTTAGCCTCGACTGGCTGAACTCTGCTGCTTCGCTATGAGCATTGTCGGACTTCTTCTTCGTGACCTTTGGAGGACTGCTCAGTCCTTCTCGGCAACAAAGATGCTTGCACCTGCTCTGTTTAGCTCGAACATTGAAAGATGACATGGTTATCTCACAATGGCCTATCTTTACATCTGTGATTGCACATCCAACGACCGTTGTCCAGCTTCTGCGGTTCTCTGTCCGCATTTTCTTTACTCTTTGTTGTCGTACCTTGACTGTCACCCTTGTTCTTTGATGCCTTTTTCTGCAGAGGTGCGGCACTAACTAACTCAGACGGCTCAAACTCGACGTCGTCGTCACCCCAGTTATCGATTAATCTCTCTTCTATGCGTTAACTCCTACATCCAATGCGCCTTTGAGTGATATCTGAGTCCGACTACATACCTGAATTATTTCTGACCATTTCCTGCGAGGTCGCAGCGTTAGATCGTTCGTGCAGTTTAGAGTCGACGTCCTTGTCGTCCCAATCGTCCAATAGCCCTGCAATGCGTTAAACCCACATGACCGATGTATTTCCGGGAGGGACTACCTGAGTTCAGCCACTCCCCAAATAACAGCTCATCGGTAGTCAAGCGTCCGAGATTACTTTTGCCGGTTGACTCCCTCTCAGTACTGTTGGTATTCCTCAAGCCCTCACCGCTGTGAATACCCTGGCCTGCGTCTTTGTTCGCTAAGGACTTATGAAAACAAGATCGTGGAAGGGCCGGCTTCAACGTCGCGCTTCGTGAGGTCCCAGCTTAGAAATATCAATAACTCAAGGACAATACGGTTATATGGTTGAAAACATACCAATTTCATCGCACATTACATGGCAAGTAATACTGTCATCCTGGTGCTTCAGCTCCACACTCAGCGGTATCTCATAACTCCTCTGCAGTCCAGTTGCGCTAGGGCCGTTAGTGTCAAAGTGTTTGAAGAGACCAAGAATCATATACTTTGTTCGTCGAAAGTCAATCAAGTGGCCATCGGAAGTCTCCGCAACAAAGCAGACATAGACAGGCCGCCCCTGGAAGAAAACCGGGCACTTCTCGTTCATGAACGCAATTTCCGCCTTGAAATTCACTCTAACAAAGGGGCCAGGGTGGATATCCTATGATACGTCAATAGGTTGCATATACAATCGTGACGTTCTCATACCTTTCCCGTCATCTTGACGGAGACGCGAAGCTTCGGAAAATTCGCCAGATGTTTTTGCAGTCTCGTCCCAAACGCCTGATTCTTGCTCAAGGCGATATCGATTAGGTGCGGCTTCGATTTCTCAAGTGCCACTATACTATCGATCCCATGGGCCACGAGTTTCCTCACGGCGGTGGCATTTAGTTTCTCAATTTGTTTCATTTGGAAAGGCGAGTGATCCCAGACTCTTGCCGCTAGGCTCCTAGCGAGCCCTAACGCGTTGCAGAGAGTTACTGAGTCTTTGAGGTGAGCCTGACAGTCAATTATGCATCGGATGACCCGGTTGACGTGCGCAAAGACAGTGCTTTTCTCCTGCTGAAAAGTGAATCTATGCTTCTGAAATTGTTCGCCGCTGGGGAATTCGACAGCACCTAGTTCGGACTGGATAAGCAGCGATATCTTGTGTGCCGGCAGTACAATATCCACTTCTATTGGGAAGCGAATGTCTTTGGAGCGATTGATCTCCTTGTAAAGTAACTTTTCTCCAGCTTTGAAACGGATATCACGAAACTCTTCTGCTTGACAGATAATTGCCAGCTAATAACGTCAATATAATTGTCAACATTGGCTAGGAAACGACTCACAATCTGAGCAATGTCTGATTTCGGCTTCATCTTAATCAGCGTCTTCATCGTCTCATATCGTATAGAGTAACGAGACATGGCATAGCCAAACGGCGTGGATTTGAGACTCTCAGTGTCAACCAATGCATATTCTTGAAGAAGCTTGATATCTTTCTCGCATATATGTCGAAGCATCTCGTTCGTGTCGTTGCGATTGGCACCTTCTTTGAGCCTGTAATGTGTTGGGTTTCTTCGCAACCTCACAGATAAAAAAGTGCCTGCAAGCCAGGAAGCGGCGGACTCAGTACTTTTGATGTTCCCTAGCCCTATCTCAGCGTTCAAGTGCTCAATGAGGTTGAGATGCAAACTGCTCTCGACGCTTTCGGAGCCAGATACAAGCCTCTCATAATGGCTAACCCGCTCCTTCCTCGTCAATATTACCGCGGTTGCGCTATCGTCGAACTGTGGCCGACCAGCTCGGCCAAGCATTTGCATAACTTCGAGATCCGAATACTCCTGACCGCAGCCATCTTGCCAGCTTATTGTATTTTTAATGATTACGAAATGGCATGGAAGGTTAACACCCACGGCGAGTGTCGACGTACAACATATGACACTGATTTTCCCCTGCAGATATCCATTTTCGACGAGGTGTCGGTCTTCGGTCTCGAGGCCAGCATGGTGAAACGCAACGCCCGCAGCAGTGGTTACTATACGGCACGCAAGTCAGCATAACAGCACGATATTAACCACTATGAGAAGGGATACCTTTAAGATCGGCGTGTTTGACCGGTAGCGGCTTGTTCGGTCCCTTCCACATCCGTACTAGACGACTGGACATAGACCACAGCCGTGCAAGTTCCTTCGCAGTGGAGACAGTGGAGTTCCTTGTCGAGCAGAATATCATTATGGGCTTTTTAGCTGAGTGGGTGCCGATGATACTAGAAAGTCTATATCATGGTGAACACTTAATAAACGCGAAGACAGGAGCTCGGCCTTACTTTGAGTTAAGCAGCTTGTCAAATGCGAAGTTATTGCCAGAAAAATGATAGCCATAGACAAACTTCTGCAGCTTCACCGGGCGAAACTCTTCTCCAAAGTGTTCTCTGTGTGCCGGGACATGTTGGCTAGTGGCATTCCTCCCCAACCACGTCGCAATGTCTTCAGAATTCGGAATCGTTGCACTCAACGCAACGAAGCGAACATTGGACCCAATCGATTTCATCCGCGATACAACAGCTTCCAACGTCGCGCCACGGGCCTCTTTAAGTGTGTGTACTTCGTCAATAAGGAAGAGCTTCACGGGCTGCATGAGTCGAATATGGTCTTTCCACTTCCTTGTCATGCTATCCCATTTCTCTGGAGTGGTTACAATTATCTGCCTGTTCTGGACATTTCCCAGCTGGCTATGGTCCGTATCGCCAGTGAGCTCTGCGCACTGAAGACCAAGTGCGTGGAACTTCTGATTCCAGTCACGGAATCTTTCTGAACAGAGAGATTTCGTCGGAGCCTGGTAAACAACTTTGAATTTCTTATCTTTGCGAATATTGAGTAGACGACATATCGCCAGCTCCATGACGACAGTCTTACCACTCCCCGTTGGCGCAGCTATCACCACGTTATCGTCGCTCTTGTAAATGGCATGGAAGCACTTCGATTGTACGGCATTGAAAACAGGGAAGTTAAACAGTGGCCGGTAGTTATCTGGAAGCTCACGCACCGACAAGAGCGCAATACCTCGGTCAGACGTAGGTACATCTTTGAACGGCTCAGCCAGGTCATGGGAGGTGGCAGGGTTAGTACTGGTTCGATCATGCTGTACCTCCCTATCCGTGGACTGGGGGTGGAAGATTTCGGTCATCTTCTGCGCTTCCAAATCTCGGTTCCTAAATATGGCATCCGTTTTTCCGGTACGTGCCAGCGGGCTTGAAGCATATCTTGCACCGATATTTGATAAGCGAGAGGTTATACTTTGATGCGGCGTAACCTGCGAGTCTGAGCCTCGTTCAGCTTATATTCTGTATCGCTCAAGGCCCTGATACTTTGCACGAATGCATGATCTCACAGCAACTCACCACTGAAGTAAGGGGAAACAAATTTCGTAGGGTGGGCGTCCAGTGGCTGGTACGAGTAGTCGCCAATGTTCGACACAAGCAGAGGCTGGCTACCGTAGTTGTTCACGTTTCTATCTGACTGAGCGAGCACTTCGAGGTCTTGGTTATTGGTTTCTAGCAGTCAGCCACCCTTTCCTAGAAACGGCTCAAAGGCTAACGGCGGTATAACATACCAAAAGCACTCGGCTCAATATCTTCTTCAAAGTCATCTTTCCGCGGCGTAGGCGAGACGGACATTTGCGCACTTGACAGCAGCTGGTAAGACTTCTTCTCTTCAGGTTGTCCGCAAATTGTACTAAAGAATGGCGGTACTTGAGATTCCTGTATGAGTTTCTCGTTCATCATGCCATTGGAGTGAGACTGTTGCTTCCATTTCCCTGGTCCATCTGCCTTGCGTTTACCATATAATCCCGTGGCCTGGCAGGGAACGGAAAATGCCTCTTCGATCCTTCGTCTCATCGATATTTGAAGCGAAGAAGATGACGTTTGACACGATGTATGAATAGACGGGGCGTGGAGGTGGATGGAAGCGGGTCTCAACGTCTACGGAGGGCAAGTCACCTGCTGACGCGTTTTTGTGCGAGAACTAGTGCTTAAGCGGCTCAATGGTGAGGATGGAAAAGCCCAGGCCCCTAAGAACATGGGGTAGTCATTATGCAATTATGCTTGAAGGACTCATCCGGCAACCAAAATATATCAATCTCAGGGTAGATGAAATACCAGGTACTACTAACCCAGCAAGGAGAATTCAAAACAGAAACCAGAGGGTATTGTAGCAAGCAACCGAAAATGAGGATATTGCGGCAATATAGATAGTCACGCTGTGAGCATGTAGAGTATAAAGACGATGCTTAAGTATGTATTTTGTTTTACTTCCAAACAGAACAGCCAATCAGACAAACCAACACAACGTTGGATTCCACGCAGTAACCGTAAATGAGACGCTCGTAACCATATCGTCAATATCAGATAAATCGTTAAGCTTTAAAAGTACCCGCCGTTTGAAGACCTTGAGGCACCGGACCTCGTAACGCCTGGGGACGTGGGTCGCGATGTAGATATTCCCGCGTCGGACAAGAAGGGTGTAGTCGGGAGCTTGATGGAGATTTCTTGGGGAGATGAAGAAGATGGAGAAGCCTGGTCACTCTTGCTTTCCTTCTCATAGCGCGCGACGCGGATTGGCGGTGGGCGGAGCTTAGGGTCTGAGCTTGGGAGCTCACAAAGATATGTAGCCACAAGAACTGCAAAAGTGCCGACGAGGTACTGAACAATTGTTAGCATTGCCTCGTTTGATATAAATAACAGAACCTACAGTCACGGTCGGCTCAAAGTCGAATAGCCAGACACTGCCAAGTGAAGTCAAGATGATCGTGGTAGCTGAAGCGACATTTCTAGCATCCGCGAAGGCCGGCCCAACAAAGAATGGCGTCGCAATTCCTCCAAGAGCTTGCACAATGATAGTAGCCCAAACCACCCAGTTGTACCCCTCAAACACTCCACCATTAGCGATTTTCTCGCCATCCAGGAACACTACACCAATGAACAGCGCCGGAAAAATAGAATAGACCGCAATCTGCACGTTGCGAACCCAGAGCGACGTAGACTTTGCACTATCCCGCATAACCTTCTCGAAGTATACTCCGGACAAACCAGAAGCAGCACAGGATCCGAGAGTAGCAAGGATGCCGACAATCCGATCCATAGACGGAGTCGCAGTCAAAATATCCTCTTCGATTCCCTCATACGTCGCAGAGCGCTTGCGCAAACCCTGACCTTGGAGTTTAACCGACTTCCACTCCTCAAGAGACCGCGGGAAGTCGAAATGCGTCGCTCCATTATCGAGCGAGAGCTCATCCGAGGTGATAACAGGAACATTAACAAGGGCGACGCCTGCAATCAGTAGAAGTATCAGTCCCCATTTGCGCAGAGGAACACTTCTCTGCAGCAGTACGAGGCTAAACACAGAAGTCACGACGATTTTTAACTGGTACGAGGTCTGGAATGTCGCCGCAGGTAAATTCGATAGCGCAATATATTGTAGCGAATTGGCCAGCGTATATAGAGCAGCCGGAATGGCTAATTTCCAGCTGTCACCGGAGAAAATAGCCGCAGCTAAAGTGGAGAGGAGGGATGTCGCGGGCACCGACGGAGGTGCGGATTTGGAGACTTCATAAAGCGCCAGCGTCAGGGAAATGGCGAGTTTCACAACCTCGTTAAAGAACACGGCAGTCGATGTAAGGTATCGTTTGCCGCCGGTAGGGGGCATCATTCGAGAATAGTGTACTAACTGTACGCGACAAGAATCAGTCAATTGTCAAAATCCGTGGGAGTTGAGCGGGGAAACAAACCAGCACAAAAGTGGTATATTGTATAGTCAACTGCATGATAATTTAGAAGTCAATCAGCAAAGAGAATTGATACCGCAGAAGGAGTGTTTCCTGAGCTCAAATTAGCAACTCACCAGCACCCAAGAGCCATGCTTCCAAGCCGCCCCCGGCCCTGATGACCGTCGCTGGACACTTTCGCCCATGTCGATAGCAGATAGCTAGCTGGCTGTGCTTTCCAGTTATAAGCACGCTCAAATGCCGTGAAAGAACGTAGGACTATCACAAGTGAAGTCGCTCAGAAATCGCCCCGTATCGTAACAGGGGTTGAATTTGGTGCCACCGGACTATTTCATGCAGAGTGTGCGTGAGGACTAGTCCGTTACTGTCCGCAGTCGACCTCGACCCCGGGCGGTGTGGGATAATGGGATTGACTCACGGGGATCGGACGATTCCCCTGGATTTAGCAATTTAGCGGAACTTTGGTTCAAACACACAATTGGCTCAAATCCCTGACGTCAAGTTCAGGCCAAAATCCACATTTGGGAGGGATCAGCGCAGGCCGCGACTGATCTCTGCCACTTACTTCGAGAGGAACAAACTCCATAACACGTTTCGCACTTTGATTCAAGCTGTGGGCGGTATTATGAACCCTTGCTTTTGCAGATGCCGCCGCTGATAATAAGATGACGTTACCCGGACATCCACCGCCAAGGCAGTTTTGTCTGACTATTAGGGTTCATCGACTTGTATGACCAGAGGTCACAATGCAAGGAGATCGGCGATGTCCACTATTCACTTCAGTTTTACGGTGTGGCAAGCTCACCGTACATGCAAAGTATTGACCATGACTAGTGAGTAGTGGAGCGAGACAGACTGAGCCATTATACACATTATATTATTCTAATCTTGATATCAAATCCGAGACCTCCCACGACTGAAAAATGCTTCCAAAGGTCAAAACCATGCAACAAATGGGAATCAGGAAACCAAGGCATCATGGATATAGCAAAGACATTACCGCCAGAAATAATAGAAAGTAGGGAAGGGATGATGCGATTCGCGCATCGCCGAGACAGAGAGACAGAAAATTTAGATAGTAAGGAAATGAAAAGATAGTATGGCGGGCAGCAAGATTAATGCACCGCGGTCAGATTATTGTTGTCATTAGCCCATCCCAGTGCCCAGACAGGAAATTCGCCGCTCTGTCTGGTATCCTCGGTAGGGTTATCCAGAACAATTGCGCCGCTGCTGTCTGTACGTCTTCTCGAGTGGCTTCTTTGAAGGTCGGGAATGGGAGGGGGAGGTAGACGCGGGGGAGGTTTTTGAGACGGTAGGGGCGAGAAGCGGTGAATAGGAAGGGTTGGCGTAAGAGGGGACGTAGAAGTGGTAGCAGGAGAAGGAAGGCTCTTTGAGGATAAGCTGGCCTGCGGTGACGGGACAGACTTTGTGGCTGTCTCGTCAGCTTCAAAGTCTGTAGCCGTTGGAGTCAAGGCGGCTGTATCCTTATATTTCATCGTGACTTGACTTGCACGTGCCGAATCGGGAGGAATGCAAGCACTAAGACGTAAAAACGAGGTGTCGGTGCAGTAGTATGAGTTTCGAGAAGGGCCCGAGAAATTCGAGAACATCGACCGACGATCGACATCGATATTTTCGTTGAGAATGCTCGGGGTAATCTTGCCCTGTCGTTGTCTCATCAAGTCCAGAAGGCGCTCTTCCTGCCTGGTCACGGCTATAAGGCGGCTTCTCCTGTTGACCTCTTTCTGTGACAACCCCGAAGCTCTTGTCTGGACCTTGCTTTGATCGAAAATCGGGTCGCTGTGCAGGAAATCAGGTTCGAGGGGGGCCGGAGTGCCGCTTGAACGGCGTGACTGATTGTTTCCATTAGCCAAGGGAGGAGCTCGAAGATGCTTCGAACTGGCACGTGAACTCTTAGTAGTGCTCGAAGAGGGCCGTTCTACACTTCTCAATGTTCCTCTGATAGTATGCGCAGCAGCAGCAGTGCATATTTCAGCCTCGTAACCACCATATGTACTGACACTATCCCTCCTGTTTTTGGCCGGCACGGACTGGGACTTGGCGGGCTGCGGTTCGTCATCTTCATCTTCAGAGGAGGAAAGGCAAAGCACACTCGAGGTGGTCAAGTCTCGGTTTTTCAGAGTGCTTCTGCTACTCTTCTTGGACATGGAGTTGCCTTTGCTTCGGGGAGCCCTATCGGGCAGGCCAAAATGGAATGGCGAAGGCTCAAGTTCAGGGCCGTCTTTCAGAGCTTTGGCCAACGCAGGGTCACGTAAAGTTCGCTGAGACGAATGTGCTGATTCTCCAGACTTATCTGTCGCGAAGCTGGAGTCACATCTCAGGAGTTGTTCTCTGCCGCGCAGACTGAAATTCATCTGGTTATAATTGAATGCACGTTCCGGAGATCGTGGCGTTGGCGCGGCATCGAGGTTCTTCATAAGGGCGCGGTCCATATCGGTGGTACGAACTGTCCGTTCCATGGTAGGGTTATACACGGATGGAGGGCGCTGTGGAGCCGTCTGACTTGAAAGGTCATCGAGCGGTAGCATATTTTCCTCCGGGCGGCTGAGTGCTCTTTGGCGAGGCGGCGCCTTGGTGAGTCTCTTTCCAGCCAGACGGCTTTCCGATTTGTATGCCTTCAAGGTGTGATGCTCGGCAGGGAGTTCGGAAGTGAAAGAGACAGCGGACGGTGATGTAACCATTCGCTGCGGGGAAAGAAGAGTTGTAGTGTTTGTTTGGGGTTTAGGAAACAGCAAAGAAAGATCAATCCTTGGAGGTCTCCCTTTCCGTTTGGTGTCCTTCATTGGTCCTTTGGGTTGTTTGAATGCTGGATTCAGTCCGCCCTCCGGAACAGTCCGACTATCGGCGGCCGCGGCATGGTCTTTACCGGGGCTGGCGCTTGGATCGGCATTCCCTCGCGAACCAGATCGAGCATTCATGCCAGAGGATGACCCGGGTAGGTGTAGTTTCCTGGACAGCTGCGCGAAAGCCGAAGTCGAATCAGCTTGGTCTCGATACTCCTGGCTAAGCTGCGGCGAGGATGATTGAACCCGGACGCTCGCGGGACGCGATGCTTCCTGTTCATCCTCATGCTGATGTGTAGTCTCCCGTGCATTCAGGTATCCGGCGCTTCTACTAGCTCTCTTATCCGGTGGTCTATGGTAGTCGTTATCGAGGGCAATATCCATAGTCCCTAAGATCTTCTGGGCCTTGTGCATAGAACGGGTCTTGTGGTCTCTCCGATTGTTGCCAGCGTCGCCGGTACGAACATTGATGCTCGAGGTCCGCGGTGGGACGAGGAAAGGATTAGTCGGCATTATGAACGGATATGCCCTTCAGAGGGGCTTGGTCAATGTCTCTAGGGAAGGAGCTCGTCCCTACGGCGGCAAACTGGAGCTGGAGGAACCTGACATATATCGGCAAAGGTGTTCGTGAACTGCTCGGGTACGGTTCGGTACACAGTGGTTCGGGCAGTGTTTCAGCCAGAAAATGATGCCTTCCCCACACTACCAAAGTCGGTGAAGCATAGGATTGATGTCATGAAACCAACGGTGCCTGCACCAGTAATAGCGAGTTTGTGATTGCCAATTCTGTCAATTTCGTTTGCGTTGAAACGAAGGATAATGGGTGTTCTGTAGAAGCCTCAATGCTAAGGGGAGAGTGAGCGAAGATAAAAGAGTGACGAGGTGGGAGGCTGGCCAGGTACCAGTAAGGTGCAGAAGCGAGGGAAAATAGGTGAAATGCCAGAAGACAGCACCAGCGGCAACGCAAGCGCTTTTAACGATAATAATAATACGTGACAATCACTGGGGACTGGGAGGGGGAAGATTAATCTTCGGGTCGAGACGAAATATGCAATTTAAAATCGAACCCGATCCGCCCGTGCACTGAACACTCAGCCCACTCTCTGGCGGTTTGGCAAAACTTCTGACGTTCTCGGTAATTGCACACCCATCACATTCTAACCACGTCCAATACTTTACCAGATTCGCCCATTACAATATCCAGATCCAGTGTACAGGATGCTGCTGCACGGCATACGGACTGCCTAGGTAGGCAAGGGGTATGCCCACCCGATGATTTTCGACTGACATAGTGGATGTCATGTTTTAAGGGGCGATCAGACTCCGATGACCCGTTTGCAATGGCTTTGCAGCCAACACCAGATCAGAAACCACATTGGCTGATCTATCAATAGGCTAGCCGGTGGATAGCGATCTTCACCCTTAGAGGCGTAGGTTGTGCTGCGTGCCTGAATCCTGTCCTGTAGTCTCCGGACTGAACCGTACTCTGACTACGTCGCCAGGGACGGTTCTGGAGATCAGAATTGCAGTCGACGAGTTGTAGTCCAAGTGGTGACCCTCCTACGACAATCGGCGTCCAGGAGCCGTGGTCCCTGAGACGCGGGCACGGTTTGGTGCAGACTTGCTCAGAGTTGCCCACAGTAGTTCCCCAGGATGTCGTGGAGCGTATCCATGGATACACAGCGCGCGTTTCAGAGAGACGCGGGATGAACTGGTTTCGTTGCACCAATCCAAAAGTCTATACTCCGTACACTGTAGAGTTTAGCCTACCGAAACAAGAATGGCTTCATGTTTGTCAGACCTGACGGTGGCTGATTTGCTCTTCGCTCTCCAGGCTCTCCTGCAGACTTGCACCAAAATAGAAGGACCAGCATGAAACGCCACCAATCGATAATTGCTTTTTTCCGCTGGCTGTCTAATCAGAGTAATTTCTTCATTCGACTTGAACCTTTTCTAGACTGCCCCCTCCCAGTTTCAACCGGGTTGTCGGGGCTTGCCAAACTTCGTGGTACAACTCTACATACCACCGCGGGTCGACGTACTCAAACACGTGTGCCGTGTGCCCAGCCACGCGACACAGCAAGGTACGTACCCCTGTTTACCAAAATTGAGCCACCGTACCGTTGAAGACCGAGCTGCATACGGCAAGCGACCGGAGATTTACTGTAACACTTAGAATCCCTGCTGCCCGACCTGGAGAAGTCCCAATCTCTCACTCAGCACATGAAACGGACCAACCCGAGAAAAGGGGTTAGTTCAAGGGTTCGAGCTCCAGCTGAGCTTGCACTTACACTCTCGAATCTCTTGATCGAGAACGCGAAATGAGTAACAAGAAAGATGTTCGATCCATCACCATCCCTCCCACCTAGGATGAACTCGTTACCAGCCAATGGGAGGCCGCGAGCCCCTGCTGATCGCCAGCCCAGGCTAGTAGTGGAGGGGACTGACCATAGATAGTGGATCCAGTAATCTGTATTATTTCAAATTCAATAGTCCGACCACAGCGACCAGCCCACTCGCAGGGGGATCTCTTCCCGATTAAGGCGCTCCGTGACGCCCGCAGACTGCAGTCAGATTGCAGACTGTCAGACTGTCAGACTACTCCAAAGTACTCTGAGTGGACTGGTGGATAGACTGATGGTATTCTAATGTGTCTGTTTGTTCGGTTTTGATAGCCGAAACCACGCATGAGGGTTCCGAGGCAGCAGTAATAGTCCTATTGCGCAGCTGAATCCGGTCATGTGTTTACGCCGACTCCGCAATGCGCTATGCCTGCCTCGTATGCCGATATCGTGCTCCGCGCCAAGATAGGTGCCGAGGCACCGTAGGCATGGTTGCTGGTGGTTACTGCAAGTGATGTACTGGACTATTGGATATAGTTTTCCTTGTAAAGAGGGGATGCTACGGGGTACCGTCTGAATTCGCCCCGCGGATATCGTATGAGCCAAAATCTCCAAATGCGCCCATCTGGACTAGCCTTGGGTGAGCCTTGGGTGGACTAGACTTGGAGATCTAGTCAAGACAGGAGTCATAAGTCTGACTGTTGTACGACTCAGGAGACGCATCCTTCAACGGTGAACCAGAAGTCGTTGTGTCGGCTATAATTAGACGCGCCAACTTCAGCCAGGTGCGTCGGACAGTCTTAGCCACAAGCCACAATCCGCTTGCCTGCACAGGAAATAGAACGAGTTTGCGAATCCGCGATACTCGTCACCCCTGCATCTCGACCTGGGCTCAGAGGATGGCAGTGCCACTGCCAGTTTCACATCCTGCGGGTAATCTTAGCTGCTAATTCGTCCGACCCCTAAAGCGCGCGCTAATTCTAACACCAGTCACCATCTGGATCTGTTCAGTGCAGATCCCTGATGGCAAGAGATGATGATCCTCTGTAGAATGTCGGTGATGTGGGTACTTCTATTGGTCAGGTCCTAGACTCCTTCGCTCAATCGCCAAGGCAACTCCATATCCCCAGTATGAACCGTGAACCTGTCAGTGCGATCTGCCAGCTAGTCTCACTCCTTGACTGAGCTAGCAGCGGCTGGTCCGCTAGATGGATAATACTACTGGATCTGGGGTGACGGGTGTTATTTGAATGCGACCATCGATGCAAAGTAGACTCAGTAGAGGCTGGCCGACAAAACACCGAGTTGCCGGCTTCTCCAGCGGCATCCTTGCTCCAGCCTTCAGATGAGACGGTTGATCTACAAACCAGAGATTACTCAGCAGGTGTAGTATGGTAGCAAATGGTAGGGCAATCAGTACGTCATACTATAACCTAGCACAGAGAAAACAATCACTGCATTCCAACACTACACCGCTGGAACAGAATCCAGTTCATTATTGTTTACTACACCAAGCTCGCGCTAGTGTTCAACCCCATCAAAGAGGAAGGACTGAGTCAGGGATAATCCGATCCCGGAGATTTGGTACTGGTAAATAGCTAAACTTTATACTCGAAGATCACGAACTCTGGAGGCTAATCCTCAGCCATAAGCAGCGAGCTTGACCTGCTAGTTGGACTATCGACTCACTAACCATCACTAACATACACACATGGGGTTGAAATTCCCGTAAACCCGCAAGAACCAGCCTCCGTATGCGGTATAGAGAAATATTGGCAATCTTATATTGTACACGCTCATCCTCTTTTGGGACTGAAATCCAGTCCATTTACTCCCTCAAACTGCAATAAAGATATGCTGTTTTCCGTTTCGAGCCCCTGTCAACTGCTCGGAAATGACAATTAGTTGGTACTTGCTGTGGGCCGGCATATGATTTACTGGATTTCAGTTTCAACTCTTCGAGATCGACGGACAGTTCGAAAGTGAACCTGAAACGTAGACACAGACCCGCTTTTGCAAACATGCTTGAGCCCCATCTTGTAACCTTAATGTAGTAGTAGACAGCGGTCGATGACGCGGTTATTCGTCTCCGCTTGTCTCCGCGCCAACGTCAATGAAATTAGAATAATTGCTAACTTTGCGTCTCTTTTGACGGTCGCTGCGTCGGTGGCCCTCGCTTTCGCGCTCAAGGTCAGTGGTTGTTGACTGCGATGGAGTGATCGGGCGAGGTTCAGGGCCGATTTGGGAGGACCTAGTTCTCTTACGCGTCGGTCCCGGTGTGTCCTTGACGGGTTGTGGCGTGAGCAGGGCTTGGGCATTGGACGATCTCGTCCTACGCTGAGAGCTGGAAGCTTGATGAGGTGAGTCAATGGAGCTGTCGCGGTCGTTTGCTCGTTGTTCATCTCTCCTGTTGCTCCTCTCTGGTATGACATTCGTCTGAGAACTTAGTTTGCCCAGGCCGTCAGCTCCGCTAATGAAGGGAGCATTGAGTGCCTCCATGGGTTGAGGGACATATTGTGTTGCGTACTAAATAGTTTAGCACATGTGAAAATGGTTCAGAGAAGGAAACCTACATGGTGTTGAATTTTCGCCATGGGATGCATGATATCCTGCTTGATCGTTTTCCGGACACTCTCTTTATCAGGAATGCAATACGGTGGCAGCCCTCTTCGTACGCTTTCCTTGGGCGTGGACCCAGGCGGAGAATGAAAGATTCCCTTCCTCTTTAGGAACTCCTTTAGTCGGGCAACGGCCTTGTCACTGCAGTCTGTACAATGTTAGGGTGCAGTATTGCAAACAATATCCTGTGTAACTTACGGATTTTCTCGCCGAATGTCATGTTAGAACTAGGAATTCCTTCATCTGAGATCAATGTCAAAGCCCTTCGAGCTAGCACTACATTGTTCAAGCTCTCAAGGATCTTGGTTTCGCTCGGTTCTAGCAAGCATCGATAACAAGCGTGCACGTCGGAAACTCCAAACTTATACGCTTCCACATAACCGTAGCAAAGTCGGTGTTGTCGTGTATGGCAGAAACTGCACATAATCTATTGGGCTTAGCGCGGTCTCACTAGCGAGCAGTTCTCTGCATACCATGTCTTCCTCTTCTCCTTTCCAGTCACACTGGCATCTAACAGCTAACGGGTCCTGACCGTTCACTTTCTGTGCTTTAGAAGTCTCGCGCAATTCCGCAATTTTTTCTTCACGAAGAACAAACTTCTCGATACTGCCTATTGTTTCAGTATCTCCGTTTCCCGTGGTGAGCAACGGCTTGACGGGCTGCGTCGAAGTTAAATCCATATTTGAAGACTGCACTTCCTGGGACTTGTTGCGTAGGTTCGGTTAGCTGCGGGCATGACGATAGAATCACAGCTGTTCTTACAGGCATCATCGACTGTAGCCTTTCTCGTTCAACAACGTCCTGCGTCGCCTCTTGCGAGGTTCCGACTTTGCGACACACGAGTTAGCAACTCATACAAAGTATAACAGAGACGGCAACAAGTATACCTTCGCTTTGGGAACTTGGCAGTTTATTCTCTTCATCCTCAATTCCAATATCCTCACCTCGGGTCACCGCATCCGTATATTCGATGTGAGCTGGTATCTGTGGTATAGACTCTGATTCCTCCGGCTCTGGTCCAATCCACTTGAGAGAAGTCACCTTGAGGCCAACGCTGCGCCTGTTAGTGATGGCTCGTGACAACTGTTCAATAGTACGTACGTATGCCATCCGCTTTCCATCCTACCACAAGCTTGAGATTCTTTTATCCAGTGTTCGGTCAGTGGATATTTTATGATATCATCTTTCGCACCGCTAAAACCAGGCGGCTCGTAATCAGGAGGGCAGTCATCGGTATAAAATAGATGGACCCCAAGCGCACGTTTATCTGCTTGCGTTAGCAGCAGTCAAAACGAAGACCTGTAAGTTTGCTCACTCGGAAGAGTAGGGAGAAAGGAGCTGAGGGTTATCAAGCGCCTAACAATGCTCTCTAGCCCTGCTCTGGCTGTGTAAGCAGACTTCATATTAGCCACATAGCCACATGGCTGTATCGATAGGCTTTCTAGGCGTTTGCTCAAGTCCCCTAACTTTTCAGAATACCTGAATGAGAAGGTATATGACTCAAGCACATTTTCGGGTGCCTCTTTGTCCGCAATGATGGTAAGTTGGATCGCCTCCAGCACACTTTTGCTAAGTGCGTCAAAAATACCCATTTCCTAGATCTGTCAGTAAGCTCGGCGCTCATTAGTCGAATGGCATACCAAAACATTGAGGATCATGTCGGCCTTCGGTTCGGAGTTGCGGATAATGATCTTTAACGGCTGCCCTCTCTTGCCTGTTCCAAATGTGCCATTGGCAATCCTGTTAGGGTCACTGGTGTTGAAGTCGTTATCGATGAACTCCCGATATGAGAACTTCTGCTGCCGTTGCGCCGTTTTAAGATCGCGATCATCGAAACATTGCAGCGGTAAAAACTCTCTAAAGATTAGAAGACGTTAGCTCTAAGGGCAGCAGAGCAAGATATCCAGACGAACCGTAGATAAAACAAAGTTCCGATCTACATATAGCAACTATTAGTATGGGGTGCAATCCGGGGGCGGAGTACTTACGGATACATGGAGCATGATCTTCACCATCTCCAGGCTTTGCTGCTGCTGCATAACGAGGCCATCCTCCGGACTCACATTTGTCAGGGCACTTGCCGCAGTTTGTGGTTCGACTGGCGGAGAGGACGCAGCAGTTATTTTGTCTGAAAGCAAGTCGGCGCGAGCCTGAGCATGCTGCGGCCGGACCGCCGTTGGTGGGCCGGTAAATTTGATTCTGACCATAGCGGCAGAGGAAGGCGTGCGAAAGCTCGCTATCGCCAGACTATTCCCAGTCTCAGCAGTAGGCAGGTTACAGACCTCAATACAGCGTCAGAAGTCAAAGTCTGAGGGTGGACTGACGGAAGATCCGGTCACGGGAGTTGAAAATGCTGTCGTGTCTCGATTCCGCGAACGCGACCGCAGTGAATGATGTCTGTTTGACTTCCGCCTTTCCTGATCTCTGGGGTACAAGCAGATCTGCCATCTCCTGGTATTTGATTTTACCATTGATTTTAAGCTTTATCAAATATCATTTTTTCTTAAATTTTTTATCAGCCACCCTTACTACTCCAACTCCCCTTACTTCTCACTGTTAATCCCAACCTTGCATATTCTCCTTGTGTCCCGCTTTGCCAGGGTTCAGAATAACCGTTGTTCATCTTCTCCATGTGGAAATTCCTGATTTATGCTCAGCTTAGTGGGTACTGGCTGGCGTTACTTGCGGACAGTTGGGATCAATCTATGTCGTTATTCCAGATGTGACATATTGATATCGGAGCAGGCTCGCGCACTTCGTTCATTATGAAGTCAAGAAATTGGGTTTCCATCTATTCATTGCCAACAGCACAAATTAGATAAATAACGCCGCAAATTTGACCCCCATATATCCTTTATATATATATATAAGCTCTGTTCTGATGATGTTATATATAGAAGCCGACCGATGAAGTTAAATAAGGCAGCCTAATCCGGACGATTGAATATACCGCTAGTCGTCCTAAGCGCCGTTTGAATGGTATGAAATAGACGCTATATCGATTCGACAGTGACTTCCCGTTATGGTCAAGACAGTGTACAAAGGCATCGCTTTAAGATATTAATGGTGTCCACTACGGATGGCTCATCCCGAATCAACCGGCCCGTTCTTCTGGGCCTTCCCCGCAATTTTTTTTTCTTTCCTTGACCATCTGACCATAATCGGCCATATCTCACATGGCGTCAGGACTCTATCCAACATCATACGCAGGTAAACTATACTATCTTCACATAAAAATACGGTCACAGCTTCCGGTCGGTTTGCCTGCTACAAAGGAGGCTACAGCCTTCAGTTTTACATCCTTTCCAGGCTATTCCCCACGGTAGAAGTTGGAGACATGGTCATTACCCCCACTGCGGCACGTGATCTAGACCACACTACGGCTACCATGTATAGCTCGAGACCACAAAGTATGGAATGACGTATCATGAGGAAAATTCCGCCGCCCTCGTAGCATCTTGTTCCTGAGCTTTCAACAATTTATTGGGTCATCGGAGATATTATGGCCTTGCTCTGCATGTGCTTTGGTGGGATAAGTACGGTGCCGAGACTGGTATTATTGTCAGAAGCCGCGAGGCGTTTCATATTGCGGCGGCAAACTCTGGACTCAACAGCAAGTCTGGTATCTCGCTGAGACTCTTACTTCTCAATAACTAAGCCCGTATAAAGGTGAATTTTTCCTAGTTGCGCTCTTCCCTGGCAATTCCTATATATTTTGTAAGTGTACAGAGTAAAGAGTGTCGCAGTCCCTCCTTCTTGGCTGTTGGCTGTTGCCCACCTGCCGCTCGGAGAGACGCCAAATCGGGTTAGTGGGCCAGGCGAGAACCAACCACCTCCAGCTCCCTCGATTCGACTGTCTCCGCCGCCCAACATCTTTCTCTCCGTTCGCGCACGCCACTGGGGTTTTCTTTCCTGTCTACTCATCTCTCTGTCGACTTTAGCCCCTCATAATACACCACTGTGATGATCATGTTCTAACGATTACTGTTTTCTTTTCACTTTGGGCACTCAGACGGTTTTGAAGGCCGTTACCGAGTATCATGCTGACAAGCCCCCATTTTGCCTGCTCCCAAGACTAGACACTTCCTCCACCACATCGATCGAATCCAGTTTCTTTTCTTCTCGCATGATACTCAAAAGTACGCGTGACGTATATCGACTTTTGAACAGAGACGACGATAACGGTCCAGTTTCCACCGCCTCGAAGACGCGTCTCTGTGCTAGCATATCCCGATAACGCAGCCGAAGGGCGACCACAAACAACAAAATGGACGATAGTGAAGCACAAGCAACTGCGTCCGGTTCCATCGGCCAGTTCTCCTTCGCACCCGCGACACAAACCACGGTCGTGACCACTACCACTACCACCACAACCACATTTCCTCCGTTGTTTATCAAGCCACCGCGGGCGGTTCGAGAACTTGATCCTAAGCTCTACCCTCTGGCATCGTCCGCTACGCCCTCGGCGCTAAAAAATATCAGATTTGAAGTTGGGGGGAAGTCGGTTGTTTTCAACGAGCCTGATGACACAACGGCAACAATAGAAGCGGTACGAGAGCCAGTGCTATCAGTTTCTGCCAAACCATGAATTTAGAACTAACATATGAATGTCAGATCCACGAGAGGAACGATGTCCTGAGAGCCTCGAATGGCGTAATTCGCTCTGTCACTTCATTCAATTCGGAAGACAATCAGTCACTGTCTCGGTTCGCAGCCTCGCGAGTCTCGAATCATCCGTCGCCTGTCCCAACGAGCTCGAAGCGACGGCCTCTACCACTTGCGGATTCTTGGCAAGGACATTCAAAAACGCAATCAACTCGGATTCCGTCAGAGCCTTTAGTTTGTTCGCGGTCCAGTGGCAGTACTTCTTCCCACCCTAGAGCCGCCGGATTAGCAACACCAGAGACAGAAAGCAGCAGCTTTAGTTCTCAAGACAGCACTACGTCCCGGAGAAGAATTCGCAGCGCGAATTTCCCTAGGAAGGAAACTCTGCTTAGATCTCCATTATCTTCAGAAGTTGAATCTCAGGGAGACCGGCCAAATCTACATGCTAGAAAAGATCCTTCTCGTTCTAGGACTCTTGTTTCCGAAAGGAATAGGCATCCCTCGCGTCCTTCAGTATCGGACTCGGCGGAATCAGCAATACATGAAGATCAGGATCTGGAAGTTACTCAGAGCCAAGATACTTTATTCAACAAAGATGTGCTCTCGCAGAATCGTTCCATAGATTCAGCTTCGCAGCTGACGCTTGTCGACAATGTTCTCGCACAAGATATGTGCTTGCCCAGTCCGAGTTTGTCTCCGGTGGCAGCCATGAACGCAATGCATGCTGAATCTTCATTTGATTCTGCCGAAGACCCCGAAGATGAAACAGATTCAAGCTTTGAGCAAGTTGATTCTCAGCTTAGCGAATCTTTATCTAGAAAGGCCCTGACTGCTCCCGTTCCAGCGCCTGCCGGCAAGAACTTCGAAAACGTAACCTCGAACACTAGAGTACCCGCTGCGTCATCTTTGATGGATATACCAAATGTTGTGAGCTTTTTCGACTCCATGCCGGAGGAGATGAAGACGTACCTCATGTATCAACTTCTCAAACGCTGTCCAAAACCGACTTTGCACTTTGTCGCCGACGTTGTTAACCCAGCCCTGAAATGCGACTTCCTCACACTTCTTCCACCTGAATTAAGTCTAAATATTGTGAAATATTTTGATGTACAAACCATGTGTCGTGCTGCGCAAGTATCAAAGAAGTGGAGGCACATCATCAATTCAGACGAGAAGTCATGGAAAGAGCTCCTCGATCGGGATGGCTTTACGCTTCCTGAAGGAGAGTTGCAGCGTGCAATTCGAGAGGGTTGGGGCTGGCAATTTCCTAATGGGCTTGAGGATTACGAAAAGGACCTTAGCCTATCGTCCTCAATTTCGGAGCCTTCTGGTTCTGCTTTGTCGCCACTTGCTGGACCTAGCGACAGATCCACGGCTGTCAACCGTCGACCGAAGAGGAAAGCGAATACGAGAGTCTCGAGCAGGAAACTGGCAAAGCGCAAGATTTCGTCAAGCGGCACTGATCAATCAGACTCTTCAGACTGGAAAAAGGATGTGTCAGTCGCAGAAGGTCCATATGCCGCTGCCAATGCTGCGGCCGCGGCTGTTCCATATCCAGATATAGGTCTCCCATCCCTAAGGGGTCTTCACTTGTACAAGTCCTTATACCAGCGGCATTATTGTATGCGCAAAGGTTGGATGAAACCGGGAGTGAAGCCTAGACATATTGCATTCCGTGCCCACGACCGTCATGTAGTCACATGCCTTCAATTCGACACAGACAAAATTTTGACGGGCAGTGACGACACGAATATCAACGTGTATGACACGAAAACCGGCGTGCTCAGGGCAACGCTCGAAGGACATGAGGGTGGTGTTTGGGCGCTTGAGTATTACGGCAACACTCTTGTATCAGGATCAACAGATAGGTCCGTTCGTGTCTGGGACATCGAAAGGGCGAGGTGTACTCAAATATTCCACGGTCATACATCGACTGTGCGTTGTTTACAAATAGTTCTGCCCGTTGAAGTCGGGAAGAAAGCAGATGGCACTTCTGATATGATGCCCAAGGAGCCATTGATCATCACAGGCTCACGGGACTCAAACCTACGCGTGTGGAAGCTTCCTAAGCCTGGTGATCCCGGTTACTATCAAAGCGGTCCGCATGTGGATGATACTGATTGTCCATATTTTGTCCGTGTACTCACCGGTCATCAGCATTCCGTTCGCGCCATTGCAGCCCATGGGGACACTCTGGTAAGCGGTAGTTATGACTGCACTGTGCGTGTCTGGAAGATTTCAACTGGGGAGACTGTTCACCGATTATCTGGCCATTCATTGAAAGTATATAGCGTGGTCCTTGACCACAAGCGAAACCGTTGTATCAGTGGGTCTATGGACAACATGGTCAAGGTTTGGTCACTGGAGACTGGCTCGATTCTCTACAACCTGGAAGGTCATACGTCTCTTGTTGGGCTTCTGGACCTGAAGTGTGATCGTCTTGTCTCAGCAGCTGCAGACTCCACTCTCCGCATCTGGGATCCTGAGACGGGTCAATGCAAGAGCATGTTAAGTGCTCATACTGGCGCAATCACATGTTTCCAGCATGATGGCCAGAAGGTCATTTCGGGCTCCGACCGAACTCTGAAAATGTGGGATATACGAACTGGAGAGTGTGTTCGCGATCTCCTCACAAATCTTGGAGGAGTCTGGCAGATCAAGTTCAATGAACGTAGGTGTGTAGCCGCAGTGCAGCGGGATGGCATGACTTATATTGAGGTAAGTTGAGTTTTCTTTCCTTTTTCTATGGTTTCCTGAGCTGATGACTGCCAGGTTCTTGATTTTGGAGCTTCCCGTGATGGCTATTCAGAAGATCAATTGGGCAGGCGCATCGTTGTCAATCGATCTGGCCAGGAAGTCAGTGACTCAGACGAAGATTATGATCTCTCTGATGCATAATCGTATCCACTAAGGCAACGAACTGTTTCTTACGCTACGATCCGCTGGTAGGACCTCACGATAGGGCGTCTCCTACATACTACAACGATACATTCAAGTTCTCTCCTGTCGGAACCTTCTCACCTTTTCCATATTTGACACTTTTAACATGCACTATTTGCGATACCCATTCTCACGGAAATGTTTTACATTGCAAGGATTTGCATAGCGTGGTTAGCAGCATCCCTCTAGCTGCGGTTCATGATGGACAGGCGTCTTGGTATTAACAACAATTACATATCATTATTGTGGATAGCTAGCACTTTTTACAGCACCTCTGCATTTATCATGTTTTGCCCCAAATGATCGCTCAATATTATAGCTCTCCTACTTGCATAAAGCTTGATAGATGGGTGGTCTGACAGCCACAGCCATGCCAGTTAAACCCTGCTGTTCCGTTCTTCGTGCTTCTTAGTGCTTAAAGATTCCAAACTCGTATATGTTTCAACGCATCGAGCGCGAAAGGAACTCCGGTTCACTGTAAACGAAATGGACTGCTTCACAGTTGCCGATGGGTGCAGTAGCTGGATCGCAAACCCTATCCTGCAATATTCAGCCAGGGCCGGTAGTAATATGGAGCTCTTGTACGTATGGATGACTGTACGAGCTCAGCGCCATTCAAGGAGGCATATAGACCAACACCAACGATACCAGAAACCCCATACTAGGTATTGTCTAGGAATGACAGAAATACTTAGCCTAGATCAGGCAACTCCACCAACCAACTCCGAGTCCGCACTCAGCAGCTCAGGGTGTCCCAGTTCCGCCCTCGCCTCGACCGTCCCATCCAAGCCCGCTGCAGAAATGATAGCCCAGCGAATAGCGCTAACACCCAAAAACCGCCCTTCACCGATCGGCGTATCCGCACTACATGTCAGTAATTCTCCTAAAGCGCCGGGTCCTTCAGTGCGTGCTGTGCGGGAGTCTGGTTGAACGACTGGCCGAAGTTTTTCGAGGGTAGTACGCAAGCCTGTAAGTTTCGCGGCGGAGGGGATACTCGTGGGCTTTGGTCTCTTATTGAAGAGGAGCTTGTCGACTTTCGAGAGGATAATTTGGTGCGGGATGGCGTATTGACGGAAAAGGCTGAGGATCGCGGCATCGGTGGGCTTTATGCCATGCTCGCTGTCTATTAGGAGGAATGCGCGGCGGAGTCTGAACGTTGATGAAGCCCATTAGCTGTTGACTTCTCTTGAATAGATATATAGCTTTGCACTTACTGTTTCCTTCCCTGAAGATACTTCATAATTTCCACACCCCACTCCGTCCGACTCGCCTTTCCATAACCCGGCATGTCAAGCAGGACAATCTTCGACTCGCCGCCCTTTGTCCCTCCAATACCGAATGCATTCATCTCCCTTGTCCGCCCTGGCTTCGAAGAAGTCCAACACATCTCCTTCCCCATGACCGCGTTAAGCAAGGAACTTTTGCCTACATTTGAGCGGCCTAGGAACGCAACTTCCGGCTCGATCGAGGAGAGAGGCGTTGTGCGGAATTTCGCTGCCGACCATAGCTTTTTGGGTGAGTGGCGCGAGGGTGCGAAGAGTTTGTCTGCGTAGGCTAGTTGTAGCTTCGTTGGGGTTGAGGTGTCCCAATAGTAGGAGATGTGGCCGGGCGTTAGATCGCGGAGAGGTGGGACTTTTTGTATTTGCAATTGTGACGGAGATTGCCAGGTGGTTGGACTTGGAGCAGTTGTGGTTGTTGTCCGGTATGATATGCGCGAATACAGGGTCGGTCGGCAGCTGCGACAGGTGTTGACTGAGAGTTTCATGGTGATAAGGGTTCTTGTTGGCGGAACTTAACTGTCGCCTTGAAAGGCTCGATGGTCTGGATGCGCCGGGGAGCTTCTTTGCGTTAGGACTAAAGAGGAATGTCAGCCGAGATAAATAAGGGACGGCCATATAGGCATGTTGCCCGAGATCTCCGCGATAAGCTCCGTCGATGATGCATGTTCCATTTCTTTCGCAGCCTGCGCGTTTCCCTTTGCGACTTTATTGTCGTCAGCTTGCTTAGTCTATCAGTCTTCGGGTCACATATATTCGATATTTATACACCATCAGCCTATATCCGAAATGATCAACGCCGTGCTAGTCTTCAATAACAACGGCCAGCCCCGCTTGACCAAGTTCTACACGCAAATCGTCAGTCACTACAGTCTACGAGCTCTAGCCTGCTACGAGCCAAAACTTACAAAACACTCATAGGACACACAAACGAAACAATCCCTTATCGCCCAAATATATGACCTTGTTGCCCAGCGTCCCCCTACAGCCTGCAATTTCCTCCCGCTCCCTCCGATACTCGCCCGCGGCGCCAGTTCCAGCGCAAGCACTGGTCCTTCTGACGCTCCAACTCAAATTACCTACCGTACATACGCGACTCTCTCATTTATCATGATCTCAACGTCCACTGAGTCCCCGCTGGCCCTGATCGACCTCATCCAAGTTTTTGTCGAGGCGCTCGACCGCATCTTCGAGAACGTATGCGAGCTGGACCTCATATTTGGCTTTGAGACTATGCATGCGGTTCTTAGTGAAATGATCGTCGGTGGAGTGGTTGTTGAGACGAATATTGATAAAATCGTTGCTGGGGTACAGAGCCAGGAGGGAAGTCTGGGGAAGAAGAGGGCTATACAGGCGGCAAGTTCTGGGGTAGGGAGGGGTGGGCTGTCTGGACTGGCTGCTTGGCGGTGAGGTTGTACAGCTTCTCCGTGTACTTTTGTCTGTCGTGGATTCTTTGCTACATTTTACTGTGTGATTGCACTTGTGATTTAGTAATTGAGGGCACTGGGCGGATTTTTTTTCTTGGTATGGCGTTAGAGAGAATACGAGTATCATCTAAAGCTATGTTTTTAAATGGCTCAGCTTATTGTCTTTATCTCAGACCCTAAAATAATTATCATCTTATCCAGGTTGAGTGGACATTCAATTAACCATGAACTTAGTGTTCCATACCTATACTTCGATGGATAAACTTGTCCCCATCCGGAGGACACGGGTTAGCCCTAGGGTCACGTGTTAAAAAGGGAACGCGGCTCGCTTGTTTTTCCGTCCTAGCGCGGCCCACAAATTCCTTAGCGTCATTTTCTCATGAACTTCGAAATCGTCAAGTTTGATCTTTCTTTCTTTCTTCTCTTCGTCAATCCCGTCAACCAGCTCACCGCGGATCACAGTCGACAACAATGGTAAGCATATAACAGTTCAATTTCGAGTTCCTTCATTCGAATAGAGCTCTCGATTGACTTCGCGAAATGTCGTGAGATAATTATCACGACGTTTCGCAGAGTCTCGAAGCAATTTCCATTGAATACACAATTCCCCATGGGTTGCGTGTGTCAGTGATGATTTGGCTGGAGTCACGAGTCTGTCTCACGACTGCTTGTGTTCTCTCTAGAGTTCAAAGAAGATGCAGCATTGGTGGATGGTTTGCTGATCTTCTTTTCTCAATGACAGCCTGCCCCCAAGTCCGGAAAGAAGGCCGCCCCCCTCCCCTACCCTCAGGGCAAGGCTGGTTCTAGCAAGAAGGGCCCCAAGGTATGTCTTCTGCAACCAAACCCACTACGCTTAACAAGTGCTAATTCGGTTTCCTAGAACCCTCTCATCGAGAAGCGTTCCCGCAACTTCGGTATTGGCCAGGACATCCAGCCCAAGCGCAACCTCGGCCGCTTCGTCAAGTGGCCCGAGTATGTCCGTCTTCAGCGTCAGAAGAAGATCCTGAACCTCCGCCTCAAGGTTCCCCCTTCCATTGCTCAGTTCCAGAACACTCTGGACCGTAACACCGCCGCCCAGACCTTCAAGTTCCTCAACAAGTACCGCCCCGAGACCAAGGTTGAGAAGAAGGAGCGTCTTCATGCCGAGGCTACCGCCGTTGCTGAGGGCAAGAAGAAGGAGGATGTCAGCAAGAAGCCATACAACGTCAAGTACGGTCTCAACCACGTTGTTGGTCTTGTTGAGAACAAGAAGGCTTCCCTTGTCCTGATTGCCCACGACGTCGATCCCATTGAGCTGGTTGTTTTCCTTCCCGCTCTCTGCCGCAAGATGGGTGTTCCTTACGCCATTGTCAAGGGCAAGGCCCGTCTTGGTACCGTTGTCCACAAGAAGGTTAGTTTTTGTTTGGCAGGCTATTTTCAAGTCCTAGCAGCTAATATGATTCATAGACCTCTGCTGTTCTCGCCATCACTGAGGTCCGCTCTGAGGACAAGGCCGAGTTCGCTAAGCTCCTCAGTGCCATCAAGGAGGGCTACTCCGACAAGACCGAGGAGTCCCGCCGCCACTGGGGTGGTGGTATCATGGGTGCTAAGGCCGTTGCCCGCCAGGAGAAGAAGCGTCGTGCCGCTGAGGCCGCCATCCGTGTCTAAACTTCTCTTCCACGGTAATGATTACGAAAAGGCTTGTTAAATCTCTAAAAAAGTGAATCCGATACGTGATCCATCGTCCGTCCTTTCCTCTTTTTAGTTGCGTCGCAGATACCCATGAATGCATTTAAGACCTCATCTGAGATGCGCCTCTGTAATGAATCTGTACGACTAGCATTCATGAGTCCTCTGCCCGCTATAGTTAAATTGGCGTACTGCGTAGATGCTGAGTAAAGCCCATAACTTTCTAGGAGTTAAAATTGCGGTCGCTGTGCATACCAGTCCTATACGTTGTAAGTCGTGTGACTACTTGTGTATTTAAATGACCGCCTCTATAACATTACATAGTAGAGGCTGGGGCTGTTTGATAAACGGTCCCTTTAAAACAAGACTCTCAAGACCTCGGTTCGTTTTATACCAGCCTCAGGCCCCGAATACCTCCTACGGAACATAGGGTCCCTCCCTACACCCCTTTACCCAGTAGTCCGTCACTGCCAGCCAATTAAGTATTAACCCCGCCTACGACAAGGCCAAAGGAGCACCGATAATACATGATCACAGCATAGAAAATGTATCAAGAAATACCAATCAGTATCAGCGCTTGCAGAAGTAATAGCTAACGAAGTAGCTCCGAAGCCTGACAGAAGAAAACGAAATGAAGAAACCCGACCATATGCAAACCAGGGAGATATTAAGAAATCATCCCATAAAAGAATCCCATTTTTGACCCCCAATGGAAAAGCAAAACATAGAAAAGAGACACAAGCGAAAACTCACAGTCTCCTGGGCATAATACATTCTAGACAGAAGATGGGAATCAAAATCAGGCACATTCCTAAAGTTGACCGTACAGGAAGGGTGAAAACTCGCTAGGCTGAAACAAGAGAAACGCAAAAACTTTAAAGGACGGGCGTTAGATCGTTAGCGTTGGGCTGGTTGTCGTCCAATAAGGCCTTGTTTAACCTATGATAAGGGTTAGTCATGTTCATGTTGCTGGCACCCTGTAGTAAACTGAGGGTATACAAATGCGTACCTTCATCTGTTCGATTCGAGCTTTCAATTGGCTTGTGACTTCAGCGGCTCTCCTCCAGTTTTCTGCCGGTTCTGTACTTCGAGTCGGCTGTTCCTCGCCTGAGGCGCTGCCCGATCCGACAAGGGATGACCTTGTAGGACTAGCCATACCCGAGTAAGGATTTCCAAACGTAGGGCTGAACTTCCGTCGACCAAGCCCCGGTGATTCAAGGCCATTTTCCTTCTCCTCGCTAGGGCTAGCAGAGGCATAGCTCCGTGGCCGCGTACTTTCGAACCGAGGACCCATATGCAGACCACTTCGCGCCACTGCGGAATGAGCATTGTTCGGATCTTGGTATAAGGAGCCCGGGTCAGGCATCGCCATGCCAAACTGATCAGGAATAGCAGTTGGAGAACTCATCGATCCGGAACGAAGGGCTCTTGATAGCTCACGCTTCAAACGTTCAATCTCCCGCTTTTGCTTCTGGACGTTCTGATCGGCTGCCTCTGCGTCACTTCGTGCTCGGGTGAGCTGTGTCTCTTTGGCCTTGATGCTCAGAACATCTCTCGTATGATCTTCAATGAGCTGCGCATTTTGGTTTTGAAGCTCTCCTATTGTTGTACTCAATTTCGCTTTCTCGGACCTCAACTCTTCATTTAGGCGGACAAGTCGTTCCTTTTCAAGCCGGAGCTCCTCGAGCTCAGCCCGTTCTATAGCAGTAAGTCCACTCACAGCAGGAGCGGCAGGTGCTGGGGCTGGTTCGGCAGGAGCTGGCGGTCTAGCAATTGGGCGACCCGCAAGGCCTCTCCCGAGGCCGAACTTTGAGACAGGAGGTTGCTGAGGTTGCTCTTCAGAAGGTGGTGAAATAACTCGTTTTTGAGGCGAAGCTAAACCTCCTGGCCCACCAAGTTTCTTTTTCAGTGCACCGCCCGGTGTTGGGAGCGTACGCTTGGAAGGAACAGCTTTAGTTGCAGGCTTTGACGGTGAGGGTGCAGGGGCAGGCTCTTCAACGGGTGGTGGTGGAGCTGCTGCGGCAGGTTTTTTCAGTCCCAGTGGCTTCTTAGTCCCAACTGGCTTCTTCGCTGAGGGAGGCGCTGCTTTGGGCGGTCCAACGATGGGTTTAGGCCGATCCTTCGCTTTGACTTCTGCTGTTTCGAAGTATTCCTTAATCTTAGTCTTTCGGATATCGTCGAGTCCGTCGAGGAAAGGAGTCATCGCTCTTTCACCCATTATTTTCATTAAAGTACCAAGTATTTCAGCACCACCTGCACGGTTCACTTCACTAGAATCGGTAAGGAGTTTGGTAGCAGCATCAGCTATTGACTTGACCTCTGGCTTTGAGGGCACATCCCGGGTGTTGCGAAGGCATCGAATTAAAAACTTCACGGTCTCCTGCTTCACCTGGGGGTTTTTGTGCTTGACAAACTCTAAGATATCTTCCAGACAGTCTGACAAGGTGGTTGCAATGAAAACGGCATCCAGAGCTTGTCCGAGGGCATCCGCGACAGTCTGCTTCTTCTCCTTTAACCGCTCCATGATCGGTGGCATGACCGTAGGGCGGTGCTTGACGAACGCGCTGCGGGTACCCTTTGCGAGAAGATCAATGCAGTTGGCTGCAACGGTCACAACCGCGACATTAGCATCCTTCATACACTTGGCCAGGCCGCGCACGATCTCATCAAACGGGCCGTCCTTGATCTTCGGAACGTTCAATGCTGAATACAAGGCGTCCAAGGCCTCCTTCCTATCCTTCCATTTCGATGACCCTAGCTGTTCGTGGAAATCTTTGGGGATTTTGGGGAAAACGTCAATGGGCTCTGCAAGATCAAAGGCATCAACCTCGCCGCCGTCGTCCTCCCCATAATCATCCTCCCCACCGGCTTCGCCGGGTTCACTACCTCCGCCAGCACCTGCGTCAACTTCAGCTTGCTGAGCTCGGGTAAGTCTCTCCTGCTTGGGAGGTGGCTCTTGTTTCACTGATTCAAATAATTTCTCTAAATCTTGTTGTTGGACGGGTTTCAGTTCAGCCCAAAATACGGGCTTCATAGCTTCTTTGAGCCATCGATACAGCTCCACTGTGAGGTTTTGTGCTTCCGCACGGACGTTTTTATCGGCGTGCCCGAACACCTTAGGCAAAGCTTTCAACACTGGCTTGGGATCGACGACTTTGCACCCAAAATTATGATAAATGGCAGTCAAACCAGCCAGTGTAGCGGCGATAACCTTTGGCACTTTGTGTGATAGAACGGGCAAGATTTCTTCAATAACGGCTTCCGGTTTATCCAACTCGACGCAGAGGAGTAGCGCCTCGAGCGCGCTTGCTTTCGCCGCGGGTCTGGTTTGTGGTAGGCCTTTCTCAACGATACCAGGAACTGTGGCTCCGCGCGTCCTTCAATGATGTCAGTCATGTTCACGCCCGCAACACTGACAGTTACGGATACTGAAGACTGGAAATAAGTACCTTGCGCAGCCTGCCGGGCCGCCATACTGCAGGAACGCACAGTATGCCGCTAACCCATCTTGTTGCGCAGCGACGTTAGAGTCTGTAACTGCGCCTTTCCATAAACTGGCGTCTTGAAATTGTGCAAAAATTGGGTCGGATTCGTCGCCCGTCTTCTCGAATTGCTGTTTGGCATCTTCGTATCCTCCTTTTCGTACTTTCCAGTTCTGCAGCCAGTTTATTAGTCCTTGAGCTGGACGGCGTCACAGAGTCTAAATAGCTATGATGCGAGCGAACCTTATGTGCGAAACGATCGGGGAACGGTAAAGAGGAGAAGTCTTCCTCTCCTTCAGGCATTGTGGCGGACTATAGGTAACTGCAGAACGGAGGGCAATTAGCAGCTGCGGAAGGTGGCGATGGTTGGGGAGGAAAGACGCAAAGGGGAAGACTTTTGACGAGGTAGGCAGAAAATGAGGTTTGGCCAAGAGAATTTGGAAATAAGGGATCCTTCTAGCGACGAACAGCAGGTGTGATAGCGTGGAGGAGACGAACCTTAGCCTCGCAGGGTGTTGCAGATCTGTGCAAGTGGGCGGAGTGCGGATGGGTTGCCCACACAACAGCATCAAACCGGAGGGGAAGAAGAGAGGTTCAGAGTTCGGCTTAGGAGCCAGGAATCTGTTTTAAAATTATTGAACAGATGATGGATCCGAGTTCTTGAGTGTTGGGACGGAGGGGGCGGGGGAGGAAGATGATGAAGAGACGGAGAATAGGGCCGATACGGTTCCTGAGTAAACAAAATGGCCGCTGCTTGGACGACCCGAACGTTGGGCTTGGCAATTGAAGGTAAGTATATTGCGGGTGCCCAACCAACAATACTAATGAGTTAAGTTTCCGCTCCCTCAAGATAAAATAAAGTATTTTTGAACAGTGCTTTCTAATAGCAAAATTAATTATATAATGGAGCATGTATTTGGTTGGCAGCTTTGTGACTCTGCAACCTTTGCACCCCGACTTACCTAGACCCCGTTTATATATAACCCTTCCATACGGAGCTCTCTTGCACCACTCCATTTACCCAATGTAGAATTTCATACTGTAGGCCATGAGTTCAAGTATTTCCTTGATTTGGCGTTCCAAAAGACCCCGCAGATAAACCATGTAGATAATAAAACAATATATTACAGATTTTCTAACCGCTCACGCTTCGACTAAGCCGATGCTTCAACACTCGCAGTGTCTGCAGCTGTCCTCTCCAGAACTAGCCTACGAATACGCCCAATATGCTCTTGTCCGTGTACAGAGGTCTGAGCTTGAGTAGCGCCATTCTCAACCCTCCTTTGCTCCCTGCGTGCCGCTTTCGCCATTCGCTTCTTAAGGCGGATTGCATCCCTCTCTGCCCTTGACAGAACGGGCGGTCTATCCTCAATAGCTTCGCCAAATGGGGCAATAATACGCTCGACGACGTGGTGTACGCGACGACTTTTTGGGTATCCGGAGGAGAATTCTATCACGTCACCTTCGCGCAGAGAATTCTGAGGATCTGAAACCATGAACGTAGTGACCTTAGGGTAGCTCTTGCGCAAGTAGTCATCCCAGATCGTATGACGGTGCTCAACGCGAACGCAACGGTCCATGCGACCAACGGAGACAACCGTTCCCTTCTTCAAAGTGTAGGGGTATTCGCGGAGAGACGGAGGTTGGGTGGAGGGTCGGGCGCTAGGTTTAGCTTCTTCCTGTTGTTGTGTGGCTATCTCCGGGGAAGTGCTGAATCTGCTGGCTAGGAAGGTTGGTCGGTTGCATTGCAGAGCGGCGGGCGTCTGTGTGGGTAGGAGAAATGTTGACCGCATAGTGGAGGATCGTAAGGGCTGGATTGCCCGTAAAATGTGACTAGGTGCCATGACTGAAGTGAAGTATCAATCCGCTGTAATCAAATGTCAGCCACAGTCAAACCTAATGTACTTGGAGCAGCAATTCTTACCTGTCAAGGAAATTGCGAGGAGCACGGGCGAGATCTCTCAACGACGTACCGCAATCGAGGATGAATTGCACAGAGACTGTTAACCCAATTCAATGCGCAGGGGTATATGGAGGACAGTGACAGTCGCAGGCAAATGAAGGTAGTTATCGATGTGACAGACGACTCTGGAATTTCGAATCGACGAGGTTTGCGAGTTTGTTCTGTTTGCATTAGATACTCAAACCGGCTTCCGCAAAGCCCTGACTAAGTACTTCCGTACTGCAGTTGACAATTCACACCATCTGAGCAATCTTTGAGCCTCAAGATAGAATTTCTCCTTATTTATTCCTTTTCTATTTTTCCTTTCGTTTCTGTGAACCGTGACATTACATCTGTATCAAGCTCCTTACTCTAGTGAAACTACCCTTCAAACTCTACCTCCTTTCTCATCTTCTGTCTAGCCTGTCTCATCGATCCTTCCTCTGAGACACGGCTTAATTGGATATGAATATCGTAGAAAGCATTGTGTGTCATTACCACTTAGATGCAGTGGGCGTATGTGTGGACGGAAAGAAACCTGTATTCAAGAAGCCATTGTGAATGTTGAACATGCATATTTACTCGGTCAGACCAGGTAATCAAATCTGCTGGATTGAAGTTCTTCAGGTGGCTAAAAGACTTTGAAGTAGTAGGTCTACTGTATATCATCTTTAACCTGCAGGGAGAATGTTTTACACCCTTATATGATAATAAAGCAGGTCATAATGGAATGCCATGTTTTCTATGACAAGATGCATTAACAGTCACTAAATACAGTAAAGGACACCTCTAAGTTACTGTAAGTCAGGAGTCTACTTCATATGCGGGACCCCTCACCTTAATACTCCGATACCTATACGCAAGAAAATGTAGAGTAGGGACCGATCCGGAATATCCCGTCTAATTGAAAGGGTAGGGAGTCGAAGGGGAACTGGCAGTGTCCGCTTTGCGGCTTTTGAGATTGTAAATGAAATTTGAGATCACATAGTCCAACTGCGGCCGTCTTGCTCATTGCCAACGTCAGCTGGGAGAATTTTCGTTGATGTTCAATCTACTGTGACGAAGTCTCTAGCTTTGACGTCTCTCCGTTCACAGGAGTCTCTTTGGTGGGAAGTTTCCCTGCGGCTTGCTCCGAAATTCTTGTCAATTCGGTAACAAAGGATTGACCCCAAAAGGCACTAGTTAGAATTAGCAAGATGATTCTGTTTAGGACCAGTGAAAGGAGAAACTAACCTTGTGTACTTGTTGACATATTTATCCAGTTTCGAGAAGTTAAGCGCTCGCTGTTCATCACTCATCGTCACGGCTTCATGGTAAGCCGCTGCAAGCTCCTCAGTATTCCAAGGGTTAACGATTATGCTTCCGTTGAGACTCTGGGCGGCACCAGCAAATTCAGACAGGACTAACGACCCGTGGCGCTTCTCCTGGGTAGCGATGTACTCGTACGAAACGAGGTTCATTCCATCTCGGGTGGAAGAAACGACGCATGCATCGGACACGGCGTAGAGAGCAATGAGTTCATCGAAATTCACCGATTTGTGGAGAAAATGGATCGGCATAAATTCGACAGTTCCTGATTACAGTCAGAATGAACTCGCTGCATATAGTGAGGACGACTAACCAAATTTCCCGTTTATCCTGCCCACCAATTCGTTCACAACAGCCCTCAAATTCTGGTATTCTTCTACATCTTG
The DNA here is from genome assembly GCF_000011425.1 of Aspergillus nidulans FGSC A4. NCBI lineage: Eukaryota > Fungi > Ascomycota > Eurotiomycetes > Eurotiales > Aspergillaceae > Aspergillus > Aspergillus nidulans. Next base: position 2,265,196 of record NC_066261.1, on the reverse strand, counting down.
ACGACTGGGAACGGCGACCTGGACAAGAACCACCTTGCCCACCCATTCAGGATGGTCACTCAGGAATACTTCAAGGGCATGGAGCTTTTGAGGAACGCCCTTGATATAATCCAGCCGGTCAACGCCTACCATAAGCTTCACGCCCTGGAATTTCTGCTCCAAAGTTGCAATACGCTTTTGGACTTTTTCTTTCTTCAAGCCTTCCTTGAATTTCTCCGGATCAATGCCAATAGGGAAAGCGCCGCAAGCGATTATCTTTCCCTGGAATTCTATCCCATTAGGAGTGGTTGGCAGTCCCCTAGAACCAATATTAGCTTCTATGCCAAACAGAATAGACATAGAATCGCACATACAGCAACCGCGAGCAAGCACTGAGGAAATGTCTCGTGTAGTCATAAGTGTGGAAACCGATGAGGTCACAGTGGAGAAGTCCAAGCAATAGCTCGTTTCGTACCGGCAGAATTCGGTAAATTTCACTGCTGGGGAATGGAGTGTGGAGGAAGAAACCAATCTTGATGTTTTTCTTGGTGTTTCCAATTTCTTCTCGGAGCATTTCAGGTAGGAGCATCAAATGGTAGTCATGCACCCAAATTAAGTCGCCATCCTGAACTTGGCTCGCAACAGCCTGTGCAAATAGACGATTTGCCTCTTTATAAGCTTCCCAAGCAGACTCGTCGAATGTGATTTCGCCGGGGTGGTAATGGAAAAGTGGCCAAAGGATGGAGTCTGTGTAACAGGACGTAGTTTGTCAGCAATTGCACCGTTTGCCTGAATTGTGGGAAGACTGACTAGAAAACCCATTGTAGTGTCTGTCTGCAAGCTCATCATCGATAAAGACCGGAATAGCGTTATATTCTTCCTTTAACCGGTTCTTCAGAGTCGGGATCTCCTCTTCCGGAACCTCCAGACCGGGCCAGCCGTACCACTGGAAGGTTGTGGTTTTCGATAAGCCACTCAAACCACTAACGAGGCCACCTGATGACATGGAAAAATCATATTTGCCATCTTCTGATCGCTTTATGGTGATGGGTAACCGATTTGAAACGAGAAGAAGTCTCGATTCGTTTTGTGAGGATTTCTCAACGCCGGGCATGGTGCAGGTTATATAAATGCGGAACCTTAGAGGCGGCGAGTATGTTCCGGTTGGGTAGGTAGATGGTTGCTAGTTCACTCGATGAAGAAATATGCAAGGAACTTTACTAGAGATGAAGCAGTTAGAAAGTGACAAACCAATGACGTCGGTGAAGGTTGGACAGGCAGACTTCGACAGCGATAGGAATCAAAACAGAATTAGAGAATAAGAGAAGTTGAGCCTGAAGACACGTGGAACGCTTTGACAAAAATGATAAAAGAACAAAAGAGTCCGCTTGTTCAACTGCAGGCTGGCAGCTTACCTGTTCTTCGTGAATATTTGCGCGGGGAGCTGGCGGGAAGAGGCCCAAAGAGGGGCAGAAATCGACTGAGCTTGGGATTGGGAACGAGAAATAAAGTAAATGATCACAGGCTCTTCACTAACGAACTCATCGAAGACAAATATAAGGAGACGGGCGTGATATGGCCGCAACTTGATTTTGTACGGCAGCACAAGCGCATCCAAGGAATGTTGAAGTGATGACGATACCACCAAACCGGGACGGGAACAAAATTGGTCCAGTAACGATGAAGTCAGAGAGAGTCGACGGGGCCTGGACCAGCCACTCAGCGCTGGGCGCACGAGCCCACCGGCCACGGCTGCTTCCATGGAATATTTCCTTAGCATTCTGCCAGGTATTTCTATCCTTGTCACTATAGTCAAATCGGCGCCCAGTGGCCTAGAAACTTCTGTCTTTCTAGTACCAGCGCTTGGCTTCTAAGTGGGATTTGCATGATTATGCCAAGGTTACCACTTGGGCACCTATCCAATCTGGCTGACTATATCACAGCGATAAGCAGAGACTGTACGGACATCCGCATGTTAAATCACAAAGCTGATTTGCCCGTGTTAAGGGTCCAGCGGTCGGAGTCCGTATCGTGAATGACCTTCCCTTCGGCTTCCAACTTGCTTAGCACCTGTACGACCCCATTTGCAGCGGGGAGATGGAGGTTTTCAGGAACATCTGTGTAGATGATCTTCACTATCTCGAGAGGAGTCCACCACGACTTCCGCTCCGGAGAGCGCTCGTGATCGCCGACGTCTAGTTTTCCGTACCGCAGCACGCGGATCACCTCGTCCTCCCGCTGCTGTCGGTGCCGTATATACTCTGCGATCTTTGCTGTAGCATTCTCGACAACTGCTCCATGACCGGGGTATCCTCGACCTGAGACCCGATTTTGCATTCGCTTCAGGCTATCGAGGTAGGTCTTTAGGTCCTCAAACACTGCTGTTCCATGGCCTAGAACATCTATATATTACCGAATCAGCGCCTTGGATGTAAGAATCATCACCAAGGAGTATGACCACTCACTATCACCCGTGAAAATGGCATTCTCTTCCTCAAATACAAACACCATATGATCAACTGTATGGCCTGGCGTATGGGCGGCTCTTAGCGTTGCTCCTTCAACCTGAAAGACTTGCCCATCCTGAATATCTACCTGCCCTTCTCCGGGCTGATGCTTGTAGATTGTTACTTCAGGGCACAGTCTGAGTAAGTCTGGAATACCACCAACATGGTCGTGGTGCCAGTGCGTTATAAGAGCCTGGTGGACTGTCGCATTTTCATCCGACAGCACTTTTTTTAGATGCGCGGCCCAGGATTGCTTGCCTTCGCCGGTGTCAATAAGGATACGACGAGGCCCTTGTCCGATCAGATAAGTGTTTGTTCCTGCAGGTGTTAGATTTGCTATGGTTTCTCCCTGCTATGACATAAGTGAAACAAACCTTGTAGAGTAAACTATCCTCAAGTGTCGCTCTGTCAGTAATCAAAATAGTAATGCTTCGAACTCGAATATCAAGAACACGCCAAAGCCCCATAGTAAGAGAAAGGGGAAAAATTGGCTAGATGAACACACCTTCCCGGGATTCCCTCCCAGAACCCGCACCACCGACGCACTGAGCCTTTCGACCTCAGGTAATGGGACTAGATGAGCCATTTATCGTGATAGCTTAATGCCCTTCAGTTTGATTTGAGCTATGATACGTGGTCAGCACTGTTCCCGGAGCGGGATTCTATATTTCTCCTCACCGAGCAGGGTCGAAGCCGAAGTATGAGCCGATTTAAATTACAGATCTAGTTTAAGGGAGATGCCATTATGTTGAGAGGAAGGCCCATCATATACGCCCGGTTACGCTGACATGCTCATTGCTAAACGGCCGAGGCGGGGCAGGCGCGGAAAGGGTTGGCCTCGGCCAGTCGGCACCGCAGAGCACGCGATCTTATGTCATCGCCCACTGAGAGCTTCCTAATTGATAAGAGTTTACAGTATAAGGAAGTAGTCACGAAGGAAGCAGTTAATACGAAATAGTATATGGTATGCATCCAATCCCTAACATACAATGGACGATGTAACAAAAACAGGTGATATATCCATGTAGTCCGCCCAAAGGTTGCCGATACATCCCCTGAGCAGAAAGCGATTCATAAAATTTTTCGAAACCTCACTCCGTGATATCAATCATAGAAAGACCATTAGCAGCTCTAGTACTGCCTTTTCTTGCTCGCTGCTAACTGATCAAAGCACAAGACATAATTTACAGGATGTCGTTTAGTTGCCAGACTTGCGGGCCATGGTGTTGAGGGCGGAACCGTCCTTGAACCACTCAATCTGGGACTCGTTGAAGGTGTGGCTGAGCTTGACGTCGAAGGAGGCACCATCCTTGGGGTGAACACGGAGGGTCATGGGCTTGTCAACGGCGAGTTCCGTGCAGAGGAGGTCGACGGTGGCGTCGGGGGGGATGCGGTCGTAGTCGGCAGGGTCGGAGAAGGTGAGGGGAAGCATACCCTGCTTCTTAAGGTTGGTTTCGTGCTGGAGAATATTTGTTAGTCCAAATACTACTTAGTCTGAATGAGACGCATGAGACTTACAATACGGGCAAAGCTGCGGGTGATGATGGCGAGACCGCCAAGGTGGCGGGGCTCAAGGGCAGCGTGCTCACGAGAGCTACCCTCACCGTAGTTCCAGTCACCGATAACAACCCACTTAACACCACGAGCCTTGTAGTCACGAGCCGTGGCGGGGACAGCACCATACTCGCCAGTGAAAACGTTCTTGATCTTGTTGGCCTCGCCGTTCTCAGCGTTGACGGCACCGATCAGCATGTTGTTAGAGATGTTGTCAAGGTGACCACGGTACTTGAGCCATGGGCCAGCCATGGAGATGTGATCAGTAGTAGTCTTGCCCTGGCACTTGATCAGGATAGGAATGCCAGTGGCATCCTTGCCGTCCCAAGGCTGGAATCCAGCGAGGAGCTGAAGACGGTCACTGGAGGGGGAAACAGCAACATCGACACTGCTGCGGTCGGTGGGAGGAGCCTGGTAGGTGTCGCGGCCGGGGTCGTAGCCACGGCTGGGGAGACCGTCACCAGTAGGGGCCTTAAGCTTGAACTCCTTGCCATCCTTGTCCTTGAGAGTGTCGGTGAGGGGGTTGAAGTTGAGAGTACCAGCAATGCTCAGAGCAACGACAAGGTCGGGGGAAGTGACGAAAGCGTGAGTAGCAGGGTTGGCATCGTTACGACCAGTGAAGTTACGGTTGTAAGAAGAGACAATGGAGTTGGGAGTACCCTTCTTGACATCCTTGCGGTCCCACTGTCCAATGCAAGGACCGCAGGCGTTGGCCAGGATGACACCACCGAACTCCTCAAGGGTCTTGAGCTGACCGTCACGCTCAATGGTAGCGCGAATCTGCTCGGAACCAGGAGTAACAGTGAAGATAGACTTGGCCTTCAGACCGTGGTCGAGAGCATCCTGGGCGATGGAAGCAGCACGAGACATGTCCTCGTAAGAAGAGTTGGTGCAAGAGCCAATCAAACCGACCTTGAGCTCCTCGGGCCAGCCGTTGGCCTTGACAGCCTCCTTGAACTGAGAGATGGGAGTAGCCAAGTCAGGGGTGAAGGGACCGTTGATGTGGGGCTCGAGCTCGGACAGGTTGATCTCGATCAGCTGGTCGTACTCAGCACCCTCATCCTCGCGTAGGTCCTTGGCGTAGGAGCGGGCGAAGTCACCAATCTGCTGACGCTTGGTAGCCTTCAGATAGTCGTACATACGGTCGTTGAAGGGGAAGAGAGAGGTGGTGGCACCAATCTCAGCACCCATGTTACAGATGGTGGCCATACCAGTGGCAGAGAGGGAGTTGACACCAGGACCGTGGTATTCAATGATGGCACCAGTACCACCCTTGACAGTCAGGAGACCAGCGACCTTGAGGATGATATCTAAGAGAGTATTAGTGCACAATTCCCCTCAAGCCTTGGGTCAGATGTAAATAATGATACTTACCCTTGGGAGCGGTCCAGCCGGACATCTCACCAGTGAGCCTAACACCGATGACCTTGGGAGCCTTCAATTCCCAAGGAAGGCCAGCCATGACATCGACGGCATCGGCACCACCAACACCAATAGCAGCAATAGCAAGACCACCAGCGTTAGGAGTGTGAGAATCGGTACCGATCATAAGACCACCGGGGAAGGCGTAGTTCTCAAGGATAATCTGGTGAATGATACCAGAGCCAGGCTTCCAGAAACCAATGTTGTACTTGGCAGTCGAAGAGGCAAGGAAGTCGTAGACCTCCTTGTTGATCTCGTTCGCGCGAGCAAGATCCTTCTCACCACCAAGCTGAGCCTCAATCAAGTGATCACAGTGCACGGTGGTGGGAGTAGCGACGGACGGCATACCAGCCGACATGAACTGCAGGATGGCCATCTGGGCGGTGGCATCCTGGCAAGCAACACGGTCAGGGCGGAGCTTGAGGTAGGACTTGCCACGCTCGATGTCCTGGTTCTGGGGGTCGTCAAGGTGAGAGTACAGAATCTTCTCGGCGTATGTGAGAGGACGAGTCAAACGACGGCGAACAACGTCCAGGTTCTCGGACATCTTCCTGCAAGTTGCAAAAACATATTAGTCAACTCCCGACATTTGGCTTCGCCAATAGACCAGCACTCCAGACTCCAATGACTCTTAAACATACTTGTAGTTGATGTAGTTGCCCTAGAATGCGACCGTTAGCGGAGTTTGTCCAGCATCGCTAACTCATCCGAAGCAACCGAGGCTAGCCACAATAGAGTCACGACAAGGAATAGCTCACCTTTTCGAGATTGCACATCTCGACCTTCTTGTCGAGGTCGGCAACGGTGGCCATGCCCCGAGTCCCGAACAGCTGGTCCAGAATTAGTACTCACTGATCCTGCATTTCACAATTCCCGGGATCAAGGCGGCTAGGAGATGTCTTACAAGACGGGACTTAGGGGCCTGCATCAAAACCATGTTAGCTGCTAAGTGTTCAGAACCTGCATAGGCCGACCTTCATTGCGCTTAGAGCAGCAATCTCGAGGCCAGCTATGCGAGACTACGGGAGATGAGGAATATGGGTTACTCACCAGCGCACCCATGCGCGCAAGCCTTGTGGTGATCATGATGGAAGCTCTCTATGCAAGATGGCTAGGCCACAACACGCTGGAGAGCTAAACCAAGTAGCAGCTTCAACCTGGGGAAATGGAGTGGAGAGTGAAGGGGAGAAAGAGAGAGTTTGAAACCCAAGGGAAGGTCGTCGATTAAAAGGAAGCTTGGGTTTTCAAGTGCGAGAATTCTTGTTTGACTTGCGACGGGACCCTCAGCTTGCTCCTCTGAACCGGAGTGGAGGACCCGTAACCGCTGCAATACCTCCATTACAAGCCGCTGTACGCTTTCGGGGCGACACCGAACCAAAGCATGCAACCGGAGACATGGAAGGTCATGGGCTTTCCCACCAGCCAGTCAGAGGAATGTAGGCATTCTACAAGCTTGCTAGAGTTATTTCTTGCTAGAGTAATAATTGCTCACGCTTTAGAGTATATACTCCTGCAAAACCGTATTTTTCTATTGCTTCATCTACGAGATTGCTATTTAGTTCCCCATGGCGACAAGCAATATCGCGTACTGTAAATACGCTGCCGGTAATGGTAGGAAGCATGTGAGACCGGTAATATTAGTATTCAAATAAACCAATCAGAACGTTCTGATTACACCCTATATTCTTTGAAGTAGCATTACAACTCTTTACATCATAGCCTGACGGGGCTCATCTCATGGTGATATAGCGTTCGATGAACTGAATACTAGGAAAGCACCCAAGCCAAAGCACAAGGCAATACCAACACCTCCTGCTTCTTTGTCGAAGTTCACAAGTCTGGCATCTTCAGTTTATGGAAGCTCAGACTCGTGGAATTGAATTACTTTGCTACCCTCGCAACTGGACGGCGAAGATTCGGAGGAAAATGCCGAATAGTGGAATCGTCATACATGGCCGTACGGAGAAATCGCCCAAAGACACTGGGGCACTAAGCACAACTGCGGCTGCTGACTGAGCCGAGCTAGAACCGAGGCCTACCGAGAGGCCCGCGAGCCCGTCGCCAAGACTCAGGTTGACTTTAACCAATTGCGGCCAACGAGTTTCTCTCGCAAATCAATATTGCTTCCGCGCATATTGAGCGACTGCCTGGAGATTCTTGACCCGCTTTCACGCCGCCGCTGACGGCCTTAGCTTTTTCCGTTAATCGGTGATCGCCACATCCACAGACTGACTCCATATTCTAGGACCACCCTTTTGAGGACGAGTTGGGGTCAGACTTAGGCCGATAATCTACAAGATGGGAGCAGTGAGGAGAACAAAGACGAAGCGCAGGACCAGGTATTTTTGACCTTTTTTTTGTGCCAGAATATCCGAACTGCTTTGAACCTATGACACTGACAAAGATTTTTCAGAGATTATGATCAGGTCCGCGCGGATGTGGAAAGCTCGAAGCACCTTGCACAGTATAAGGCGACGAAAGACCCTGAAGACCTTCCCGGCCTAGGGAAACATTATTGCGTCGAATGCGCCAAATGGTTCGAGAGCGACTACAATTTGGTCGCTCATAGGAAGGGCAAAAACCACAAGAGAAGGTCGGTTGTCCGGCGCAATCTCAAACATCGAAACCCCATCTAACTTCTTCTGATCGCAGACTTCGTCTACTACGTGAAGAACCCCATTCACAGAAGATCGCTGAGGCTGCTGTAGGCCTGACGACAGACAATGGCCCGCGCCGGGGGGATAGCGACGAAATGGCTATGGATAGCTAATTCATGACACTGTGATAAAGGCCAGCTCGACGAACTCCGACAGACGTCCTGGGAAGGTATTTATAGAGTTTGAGCGTTGCTTCTCCTCTGCAAACTAGCTTGATCGACTGGCAGCAAGCTATCTACGCCAATTCCTCCAATTCATGGTGATGGGCATGGGAAGTATAGCACAGCTTTCAGGGCTTCAAGCTAAAATGCGGGCTGCCTGAAAAAAAATTTCAGCCAATCACATCGTCTTGTATTTGAACAGACACGTGAGAACCCAAAGTGCCGAAGCCCGCCGGTTATGCTCAATCCCGCCGAGTCCACCCTCGGTTGCCCCTACGACATCGCCGCTTATCGGAAGTTGTACATACAGGCCCCCACTTCTCCCTGACATTGAAATAATGAAATCCGTTTACAAGAGCGCGGCTAGCAATGATACGAATTAAAGCTTGCATACTCGGAGGCTGGGACAACCTTCACCGAGAGCCATTATCGTAATGGGCGATGCTTGTATACTGCTCAGGCTAGTAATTCTATAGTCTGGTGACTATCGCTTAAATTAGGTACAAAGTAGTCTACTCCGAGACAGTCAGAGTGCTCTGTACATGCCACGCTCGCAGCATGAACAGCCAACCCCTGTCGCAAACATGCGTCCGCTGCTTGATAGCCCCTGTGAGACTGAAGTTGCCATATCCGCCTTCTTACTGTGATCATATAAATGCTTACCACGCAGCCGTCTCCCAAGGTGTCTTATCCAAGGTCTCTTGCAGAAAACATCTATATCCGACTATTGGCCAGAACGGTAATAATTATGCCGGAAATGAACTTTCCCAGGTCCAATAATTCACGGGATATCATCTCTACACCTGCAGATCTATTGTATTATATAGTTTCCAGTGACTTATACCATGTTGGGTCTTGGAAACATCTCATAAGCCACTCATATGTCGCCCACTAGTTTGAATATTAGCCATGTCCACAAAGATGCGAAAGAACATTACCTGGGCTGCATTTACGATGAAGGCTCTTAAACTGCATACCCCAATGCCTCGATAAAAGGCTTTGAAGCCTTCCGCTCGATACATCTCCCTTGCCAGGTCGAACGAACCTAGCGTCTGTTTGCTGGTCTGCGCTTGTAATAAAGGGCGTGCTTCAGCATAGTCCGCAATCGTACTTGCTTGCAGACGGGTCTTAATAACGTCAAGCGGGAAGACGGAAGCCCATGTAACTATTCCAGCAATGCCGCCGCAAAAAAGCACCTTCAAGGCAGTATTGCTCGTATCTTCTCCATCGGGAGAGGACATTAACCTCTTGCAGTATTCGTAGGACCAGAAGCTGTCAACCTGTAAACAAACGCCTTCTATCAAAGAGCTTAGGAAATACGTACTAGAATCCGTATCCTATAGAGTCTCTAGCACATGTTATTCCACCAGCAAAATATAATCCCCTCCAGCCGCGAGTCCGAACGATATCCTTGGCGACTGTCCACGATGAGACTCCCGGGCAAGCGTCAAGCTGTGCTCGGCATTTGATGAATTCTGTTGGGGAGGAAACTGTCCAGCTGGCAATTCCGCCTAAGGCCCCAGCAAGCCAAAGTTTATATAGAGCACAATTTTGAGGGTTGGTGGGGTCAGTGACTGATCTATCCAAGAGCATCAATGCCCGGTTATAAGACACAAAGAGTAGTGCATTGAGAGCTCCATATCCAAGGATTGGAGCCGCAGCGCCTGGAAGAATCAGAAATGACGAATAGTAGTGGACAACCACGCAGGAGTTCACATACCTCGCACAAGAGAACTAGTGCTCTCAAATCGAGTCAACTGTCGAGGTGATACAGGGCCATTGGCAGAACTGCTTGCTTGCAGTCGAACTTTAATTAGGTCAAGGGGATTCCCAATGATTATACCGATAGCGCCGCTAATATAGCCGGCCCAAAAGTCTGCAGACATGGAGTTGGATACTTGACCTACAAGTAATACCCAACTTCCGAAGTCCTTCAATGGATGCCAGTTGAGGTGGGAGCAGCATCGCGGGGACATGGGCTTATCAACTACCGTATCACCACGTGATTTCGCGATCCTTTGGCGCTAAGGCAGACGCGTGCGTCGCCTATGAGGCAATATCACTACAAACATTCTCTGGCAGGAGCAGGTCAAGAAAGAGCTGCCTCTCCTATAAATGTGAGTAAATGACATTATATATTACTGGAAACTCAAAAGGCCTAATCGTTGAAGGTATCGCCCGCGACCCTCAGACAACGGCGGTGATGTTACATCTATAGCATCGCGCGTCAGCGCATCCTCGAACTCCATCGACCGCCTCTCGAAACCTTTCAAATGCCCTGGATCAGCTACACCAACTAGGGCTTCGGATAAGCCTGCAAGAAAACGAAGGAAGGTGAATTACGCCGGGGCCGATGGAAGTATCGACGACAATAGCGTTAAACCATATACCAATGAAGAACGCCTTGCGCTTGCCACTCGGGACGTCAACAGATTTCCTGTCTTCAAGGCGAAGGACAAAGACGTAGCGTTCAAGCAAAAGTTCAAAGTGCCTTTGATAAATAAGTCGACCGGCACGTACGACAGCTCGCGACCCGCCCCAACCCTGGGGATGAGGCAGGGTGCCTCATTTGTGGTAAAACCTTTGCATGACCCAAGTGGAGAGTTTGCGATTGTCCTCTACGACCCAACCGTTGATGATATCGATGAGGTCAAGCCCGAGAAACAGGATAATGATGCCAGTGATAAGATTCAGAAGCTGGATGAGCCTATCGTGCATAAGAGCTTGGCGGATATCCTTGGGCTTAAGAAGAAAGTGGAAAACCGTCCAAAAGTCCCAGTTGTGATTGATCCTAGGCTAGCAAAGGTCTTACGTCCGCATCAAGTAGAAGGAGTCAAGGCAAGTCCTCTGCAAGAACCACTGTTTAGCGGACTGCCCAACTAACAGGTCCAGTTCCTCTACCGCTGCACTACTGGAATGATTGATAGAAACGCCCATGGTTGCATCATGGCAGACGGAATGGGGCTAGGAAAGACTGTAAGTCTGGGAGCTTTCTGATGTAACCATGAAACTTACGGTGGTAGCTTCAATGCATTTCTTTAATGTGGACACTTCTGAAGCAGTCCCCCGAGGCTGGAAAGACAACCATCCAGAAATGCATCATTGCATGCCCGTCGAGTTTGGTGGGTAATTGGGCCAATGAACTTGGTAAGTTATTGAATTACATTCTGCACGTAGACACTAACCGAAGCAGGCAAATGGCTTGGGAAAGATACTATCACTCCGTTCGCGGTGGATGGCAAAGCATCAAAAACAGAGCTCACAAGCCAGTTGAAACAATGGGCAATCTCCTCCGGCCGCTCTATCGTTAGACCGGTACTCATTGTTTCCTATGAAACACTGCGGATGTATGTCGATACTTTGAAGGATAGCCCGATTGGGCTGCTCCTCTGTGATGAAGGTCACAGATTGAAGAATAAAGAAAGTTTGACTTGGACAGCACTCAACAGTCTGAATGTGCAACGCCGAGTGATTCTGTCTGGGACGCCTATTCAGAACGACCTTTCAGAATATTTTGCACTTCTCAATTTCGCCAATCCAGACCTTCTTGGGTCGCAAAACGAATTTCGAAAGAGATTTGAGATACCCATCCTCAAGGGGCGAGATGCAGCAGGCACGGAAGAAGACAGGAAGAAAGGCGATGAACGTCTGGCAGAGCTTTCCAGTATCGTTAACAAGTTTATCATTCGGCGGACAAACGACATTTTGTCCAAGTACTTGCCAGTCAAGTATGAACATGTTGTTTTCTGCAATCTTTCACAATTTCAACTGGACTTATACAAACATTTCATCGATAGTCCCGAGATCAAAAGTCTTCTCAGGGGCAAAGGCAGTCAGCCTCTGAAAGCGATCGGAATACTGAAAAAGCTCTGCAACCATCCAGACTTACTGAATCTTTCCACTGATCTTCCCGGGTGTGAGCACGCATTCCCTGATGATTATGTCCCTGTGGAAGCAAGGGGTCGAGACAGGGACGTCAGACCTTGGTATTCTGGGAAAATGATGGTGCTTGACCGGATGCTGGCGCGAATACGCCAGGATACAAATGACAAAATTGTTCTAATTAGCAATTATACACAAACACTCGATTTGTTTGAAAAGCTTTGCAGGTCAAGAGCATATGGTTGCCTGAGACTGGACGGTACGATGAACGTTAAGAAACGACAGAAGCTGGTCGACAAGTTCAACGACCCCGACGGCGAAGAGTTTGTATTCCTTCTCAGCAGCAAAGCCGGTGGGTGTGGTTTGAACTTGATCGGTGCTAATCGACTTGTTTTGTTCGATCCCGATTGGAACCCGGCAGCAGATCAGCAGGCACTCGCGCGAGTTTGGCGTGATGGTCAGAAGAAAGACTGTTTTGTCTACCGCTTCATTGCAACTGGGTCCATTGAAGAGAAGATCTTCCAACGTCAATCTCACAAACAGTCGCTTTCCTCCTGTGTGGTTGACTCCGCTGAGGATGTTGAACGACATTTTTCATTGGACTCACTACGTGAGCTTTTCCAATTCAAACCGGGAACTACGAGCGATACGCATGATACTTTCAAATGCAAAAGATGCAGAGCCGATGGGACTCAGTATATCAAGGCTCCAGCTATGCTTTACGGTGACACCAGTTCTTGGAATCATTTCGTGAACACGGGCGAGAAGGGGCCGCTCAACCAGATTCAAGACCTTTTGATTCGACAAGAGACTCAGGAGCGAGATGTCTCTGCGGTTTTCCAGTATATCAGTCATTGAATAGATCGATTAGGATCATTGTCTGATATTGTTGGGAGTTACGTTGGCATTGACTACTGGACGGAGCCTAGGCTGGGTTCCTTGGGAAAAATTACGGCATACTTGATTAGCGGATTATTGGAATATGTAACTATTGAAATTTTGATATTAAAAATATGCTCTTAGTTGGTGCCTACTTGCAAGACTCCCAAAGTAGCTATATTGTCTGCGTTCTTGCCCCCACGAGACACGTGCGGAGAGTAAGAATGGTCGAGCCGCCCTACGTCACTCCACTTCTAGCTCCCTGCCAACGCATCTTCACCGATTCCTCCCCACATGACTTTGTGACAACGCGACAGTTAGTCCATCTCATTGTTTGTATTTTTACTACTAATTTATTTGCGCTAAAATCACTTACAGCTCAAGACGCCTATCAGCCTCACACTCCAAGGCCCAGACTGCGGGGGCTTACACCATGAGGATAGTCGCCTAGATCCTTAGATCTCAGCCGATGTTTGCCTGAGCAATGGATCACTCAATCCAGCGGTTGCTGAATGATAAGCTCTACGACCGGAGGAAACAAGGAGCACTAGAGTACGCCTATCCAATCCCGCCGCAGCATTAGAGATAGTGATTGGAGTTGGGAGGGATTTTACTATCGCTGACCCCCCTCTTAAAATAATAGGCTTGAGAAAGTCGTCCGAGACGCCGCATTCAGAGGAGACCATGAAGTTATTCAGAAGATTGTCGATCAGTTATGCCACGACTACGCATATGCAGTACATCAGCCACATGCGAGAAACGGTGGATTGATTGGGTTAGCGGCAGCTTCAATAGCATTGGGATCAGTGAGTTTAACGAGCTTGCCGGGGTTAGATCATTGATTCTGAGACCGGAGAACTTCAGGAGGGAGTTGCTCCTTATCTAAAAGAAATTGTCCCGCCGGTACTTGCGTGCTTCTCCGATCAAGATGCGAGGGTTAGATACTACGCTTGCGAGAGCATGTACAACATCGCCAAGGTCGCAAAGGGAGAGATATTGCTGTTTTTCAACGAGATTTTCGATGCGCTAAGCAAGGTATATTCTTTGTTTTATTCCTTGGAGAAAAGCCTAACCAGACACAGCTAGCTTCAGACTCCGAACTATCTGTGAAGAATGGAGCGGAACTGCTCGATCGACTTGTGAAGGACATCGTTTCCGAATCGGCCGCCCATCACGTTTCCGTCCTCCAGCTCTCTGAGAAACAGTCCTCTGACCCTGACGATTTAGGGGACGACCTCCCGACGGCATTTTCGCTTCCGAAGTTCATACCATTGCTTAAAGAGCGAATACACGTCCTTAGCGCATTCACTCGGACGTTCTTGGTGTCCTGGCTGACTCTGTTGGATACAATACCTGATTTGGAGCTTGTCTCATATTTACCAGAGTTCTTAGCAGGGTTGATCAAATTCCTGGGCGATCCAAATCGAGACGTCAATGTTGCTACACAAGGTCTTCTCGACCGGTTTTTGGCGGAGATCAAAAGGATTGCTCGCCTCAAGAAGGGTCTGGCAGAGAGTCGCAAAGGGCAAGGAAGTGACAATAGACGATCAATGACAAGTGACAATATTAGCCTAGCTACGGACCCGACAACTGCCCTTGACGCCGAGAGTAATGAAAATGCTGTCGAGGACTCTGAGGCTGATTTTGCTGTTGAAGATGAAGAAGGGCTCCATACCGATGGTGACTGGATTCCTGGGCAAGACGTCCAGATTGACTATCCGAAAATACTGGATATCCTTGTAGGGTTTGTTGACACTTCCTATGGTAAGTACTCGCTTCATACCCACTGAATGATGATTGTTTGCTCAAATCAGGTCCAGACGAGGAGATGCAATTAACTGCATTACGCTGGATTGATAGCTTTTTTGAAATAAGCCCCGAGGATATACTTCCTTTCGTCCCACGCCTTCTAGATCAAGTCCTCCCAGCACTGTCGAGCAGTTCAACAGCCGTGAAGGAGACCGCAGGCAGAGTCAATGCGTCGCTGTTGGAGTATATCTTCAGCCTGACCCTATCCGAGGATACCTCGGACGACTCGCGACAGACCTCAGCCTCCAAACTACCTTCTGCCATAACGAAAGAGCTTGCTGAGAGAAGGTCTTCCACTCCAACTAGTAAAGCCGATATATCGGGTGTCGAATCCAAAAAAGCATCCCCTCGAAATAGCGTCTCGTCAGCTGTTCCTTCCCCTCCCCCAGAGCTAGATTATGGCGCGGCCGTTACTTCTCTCACGCTCCAGTTTTTGAGCGAATACGAGACCACAAGAATAGCCGCTCTCTCTTGGCTCATCATGCTACACCGCAAGGCGCCGAAGAAGGTTGCCGCATTCAATGACGGAATATTCCCAGCACTTCTTAAGACATTGTCTGATCCATCAGAGACAGTTGTTACGAAGGACCTTCAACTTCTATCTCAAATATCTAGGAACAGCGAAGACAGCTATTTCAAATTATTTATGGTGAACCTGCTCCAGCTCTTCTCTACTGATAGGAACCTGCTGGAAATCCGCGGAAATCTTATTATCCGACAACTCTGTCTAAATCTGAGTCCCGAACGTATATATCGAACTCTTGCCGACTGTCTTGAAAAAGAAGATGTGAGTCTCTTCCCTAGTTTATGGGTTCGCCACTGCTGACACTGGCATCTCTTAGGATATTGAGTTTGCCAGCATCATGGTGCAGAACTTGAATAATAATCTGATTACTGCGCCGGAGCTGTCAGAATTGAGGAAGCGGTTACGGAACTTGGACTCCAGGGTAACAAAACCCTGTAGTTGTATTCGAACGAGCACTGATCTGCTTCTAGGAGGGCCAAACGTTCTTTGTGGCTCTTTTCAGGTCTTGGTGTCACAATGCAGTCTCGACATTTTCCCTATGTTTGCTTGCGCAGGCGTATGAGCAGGCTTATAATCTTCTTCAAGTCTTGTGAGTCAAGCTGAATTTGTGATGAACAGCTTCAACTAACTTATCTTCCTGTAGTGCTGAGCTTGAGATGACGGTCAATATGTTGATTCAGATAGACAAACTCGTCCAACTCCTAGAGTCTCCCGTTTTCACCTGTATGCGTTGAACAATCCATTTCTGATAACGAACCCTAACTGCGCACTAGATCTCCGCCTTCAACTCCTCGAACCCGAAAGATACCCATACCTGTACAAATGCCTCTACGGCGTCCTCATGCTCCTTCCTCAAAGCTCAGCATTTGCAGCTCTCAAGAACCGCCTCAACAGCGTTAGTAACATTGGCCTCCTCCACACAGGTCCTCGTCTGTACGTCAACCCCACTCCCTTCTCCCATGCAGACCCTCCTGATTAAATCACACTAAGACCAACCACATACAGATCTACAATGGCTTCCACTTCTACCTCCGGCGCATCAACCTATGACCGCACCAGCGGCCGCCTCAAACAGCGTGACGAAAACTCCATCCGCTGGGTCGATCTTCTAGACAAATTCAAGTCAGTTCAGGAAAAGACCCGCTCTTCGCAGCGCTCCCAGCGCCCCTTCGACGCCAACGACGCACGCACGCATCAAACGACAACACTCTCCGCTGCTATCTCCAACGCAGATCAAATCCGCAGAGACAAGACCCTCCCCGATACGCCGCGCGCCGCGTTTGGCGGCGCAGGAGGCCGCGCTTCGCCCGCTGATGGTGGCAACGCTGGAAGTGTTGTTGCTGGTGGCGCTGCTGGGAAGGGAGGAATTCTAGGTCCACAACGGCAGAAATCCGGCTTGCCAAATTTGGGACGTTTAAGAATTGGCGGGGGGAAGAATAAGCGTTGACGCAGTTTAGTTGAGGTAGCTCAGCTTTCAATGTGTCTTCTACTTCCACAGATGGCGTTCAACTCCGTTCTGTACTGTCTGCTCCTTGAGACACCGCTCTGGGCGTCAAGACCTGTGATCCATTTCGCCATGTAGTAACAATATTGTCAAAGTGGGCACACAAGCCTGGGCACCGAAATATATACATATGTTTTAGATATCCGGCAGCGAATGACGAAAAGAACAACCAATAAGTACCAAGATGCGTTAATTGTTTTCAAAGGTTAACCAACGTGAAGCTTGATCTGTAATAACTGGAGCGAAAGCTATACTCATCAAAACTATTTAACACAGGCACAGGTCTGCAATATGCGACAACGAATTTGTGAACGTCAACAGCTCCTAGTCTGATTTGGAAGCATCACAACCCATCCAACGCATCTTGGAAAAGTCGTTGGGAAGAAGTGGGCTTTTGTCCAGATGACAATAAGAATCAGAGTTCCAGCAAAATAAAAGCGTGCAAAACATAAGCTTTGTTCTATAATTGAAAGAGAAAAGGCAAGGTAGAAAACATTAATCACGGCCTCCACGAGGGACATAACGGGGAGGATGCATCGTCATGAACAGGAAACACCAATGCTGCTCAGATTCGTATCAACGGTTTCGTGGGTCGTTCGAGCCCCAGGATGGGACCTTCCAAGACCCATGTGAATGTTTTGAGATTGTCCCAGATGATGAGTTTGAGCTGTTCGAGTATATGTATTCACCGTCAACATACTGCACGCCAGTAAATGTGCTGCGGTGTTTCCGGCGCGCATAGCGCTGCTCTAACCGGTAGAGTTCCAGCTCTGCGTTGGTTACTTATCAGCATTGCGCCAGGAAGATATTCGGTGGGATTGTGCGGTCGCGCGAATGCCGTCAGGATAGAGACAAGAGGTATTCAGGTAAAACATGGAAGACATACTTGCTTGTAACTTCTCGATCAGGCCCATTGTGTGGGATATGTATATCTTCTTCTCTCGTCAAGGAACTGTTCTCGGTAGCACCGCGAGGGCGTTTTGAGCTGCAGTACCCAGTGATTAGCAGATGCGCTTCAATCATGATCCGGAAGCTCCGCGGCCACCCAAGAGCAAGCCGTACAAAAGAACAACTGATAAGGGCAAACGCATACCAATTGCCGTAATCGTATACTGTTTGTTGGAATTTTCCGGAGTTTTGGAGTTTGGAAAGTATGAAGATTTGCGGTTTCGACGAGACGGAGAGAGGCTGTCAACGAGTGTTTCTGAGAAGGTCGATTAACAGGAGAAACTTGCAGTCTAGGATGGGGGAACAGAGAGGGGAAGCGCTGCAGGGACAAGATCAAAAGGAGCTAGTTGTGGGACGGGTGCTCCCAGACTCCAACAACAAACGAGACAAAGGATCGAACCAGCTGAGACTAACCTGTGAAGGGAACAGTTAGAGAAGGTGGCTGGATTCGATAGCGTGCCTGGAGCGTAAGGACGGCTTGGTCTTCGGAGTAGCGTGGTAGGATTATGCGTTGCGAGTAATTGTGCGTGTGAGGGACCCAATGGCGACTATTGACAATTTGACCTCAACAGCCACACCAAACTATGACGATAGCCGTTCCGAAAAGAGAGTGAGGGGCGAAAATGAACGAAGGAAGTAATAAAGGAATGAGTTGACAAATTAGCCAAGGATGATAATGAGCGATGGATTTTGGAGAGAAAGACGATAGAGAGCGACGACGACGACGACAACTGCAACAAGCAAAAGGGAGAGGAGAGCTGTCAGTGTCAGTTGGGAACATGGGATTTGGGCGGATCAAGGCGAGATTCCAGAAGAGGAGCAGAAACTGTGGGGCAGCAACGTGGGCCTGAAAGGTGCACTAGGCCGCTTCCCGTCTAGCCAGGGGGTTTATATTGAAAATGTTGGAGATTGATTGATCTCGTTGGAGTCGCACAATGTCCACAATGTCCGTGACTGCAGGTCGTGGCCTTGTGGCCTCGAGGCTCGAGGCCTAGTAGCCTATGCAGCGGTTCTACGGAGTAAGATAATGTCGATGACGATGATGGTAAAGTCTATCACGCTATCTACGATCTGCTATATCCAGCATAGTTTTCTACTGTCTGGGGGCCTTGTCTTCCACCTCACCTGCGGTCTCTCCCTCAAGGCCAGCGTTGCGTTCGTATTCTGGATCTTGCGCCAAGGACGTCTCTTGGGCTGCAACGATTAAGTCAGCTTTCTATACCAGATTCAGGGATAGCTCCAGAGTAAGGTTCTTACCACTCCATAGCTCGGCGTAGATGCCGTCCAAGTCAAGCAGTTCGCGATGTGAGCCAAGTTCCGCTACCTGGCCATCCTTCAAGACCAATATCTGGTCGCAGTCATATATCGTCCGTAAGCGATGGGCGACGAACACGCTTGTCCGGCCCTTCTCCTTCAAAATGCTATTGATATTTTGCATCAAGGCCTGCTCTGTATACGTGTCGAGGGCGGAGGTCTATGGAAAGCATGGGTGAGTTATCAAGTCATCAAATTCAGTTTGCACTACCGCGGGAAAGGATGACTTACTGCTTCATCGAAGAAGAGCAACTGTGGGTCTTTCAGGAGCAACCGGGAAATAGCCAGTCGTTGTTTTTCTCCACCGGAGATCATCATTCCACGTTCGCCAACAGCCGTCCGGTAGCCCTCGGGGAGTCTCTCGACGAGTTCATGGATATGAGCGCGGCGCGCGGCTTTGCGGACTTCCTCATCGGACGCATCTAGCCTTCCATAGCGAATATTGTGTTCGATGGTGTCGTTGAACAGTGGCGTATCCTGGGGGACCACACCAATCGCTTTCCGCAGACTTTCTATCGTGACGTGCCGAATATCCTGACCATCGACCAGGATCCGTCCTTCTTGCACGTCATAATATCGGAAGAGCAACCTGAGAATAGTCGACTTGCCACAACCGCTAGGGCCAACAATAGCGAATTTCTGTCCAGCAGGAATCGTAAAGCTAGCATTCTTTAGGATGGGACGCTCCGGGTGGTATCCAAAGGTCACGTTCTCAAAGCGGATCTGCCCACCTTGTTTGAGCTCCAACGGTTTCGCATCGGGTTTCTCCTTGATGTTGACATTGACCTTCTGCAAGTTGAATAACGTTTCCATATCGAGCAGCGACTGGCGCAGCTCGCGGTAGACGGAACCCAAGAAGTTCAGCGGCACGGAGAGTTGGAAGACAAGCTGGTTGACCATAACCAGGTCACCGACAGTCAGACTGCCTGTGGCAACTCCATCAGCGGCAAGATACATCATAGCAGCAAGTGCGCTTGAGAAGATCATGTTCTGCCCGGAATTGAGAAAAGCCAAGGACGTCGTGACTTTGATCGAGGCATCTTCGTACGCTTTCAGCGCTTTGTCGTAACGTGCAACCTCAAACTTTTCATTGTTGAAGTACTTCACCGCCTCGTAGTTGATCAACGAGTCTACAGCAACCGTGGCGCCCCGGTTGTCTGCTGCGTTGGCTTGCTTCCTGAACTTGGTTCGCCATGCGGTTGTCGCTATCGTAAAGGCGGAGTAAGCCAGCATTGTCGTGGCAGTAATCGCAGCGAACTTGATGCCATATTGATGCGTCTGTTGCACGCGTTAGATGTGCTGACATGCATTATGGCGAGGGCTTAGATACCAGGATACCACAAACGAGGGAGATCTCCAAAGCGGTGGGTACGACGTGGAACACCATTGATGTCAGAAGAAAGCTGATGCCTTTAGTTCCGCGATCAATAGCCCTCGTTAAACCTCCGGTCTGCCGCGAGAGGTGGAAATTGAGATCTAGCCGTAAAAGATGTTCGAAAACGTTCCGCGCAACTTTGCGGATTGCCTTTTGGGCAACACTGGCGAAGACAGCATTGCGAAGCTCTTGGAAAAAAGTAGCTCCAATTCTCGTTGCACCATCTGCGAAGCAGGGTTAGCCACTCGCAAGCTCTGAGACCGATCGACCAACTCACAGGCAATGATCATGGATCCCGCCACTGTATAAGCGGTTCCGCCGACGGCTGCAAAGTCCACATTCATAGAATCAACGATGCTCTTGAAATAGAAGGGGACTTCGACATTTAGAACCTAAGTCCAACAAGGTAAGTCACTGTCGGAATAATAAGTCCACTCTGTCAATCTCACCTTCGCACCAACGAGCAACGATAAGGCTGTCCCTACACGAAGCTTAGTTCCCCAGTCACCCTGTATGCTACCCGTTAGCGAAGCGTGTAAGACAGCGCATGAGACTTCCACTCCCAGAGCTTCACCTTTGGCCAGAGGTATTTTGCCATCTCCCTCATAATAGCCCAATCCGCCTTTCTCTGTTCCTTGTTCGCGACTGTGCTTTCACTAAGCAAGTTCTTTTGTGCAGTCGTCGCATTTTGGGTCTTCTGCTGGCTTGGTGCCGCAGATTTGGCGGATGATGAGGACGAGGATGTGTCGGCTTCGGCTGTCTTCTTGTCAGACAGCGTATTTTTGTCCGTCTGTGTCTTGACCGAGAGCTTCCTGAACTGAGTTCCTCCTAAGGCAGCCGATACAGGGTTCGATCGCGGAAAGGCGGGCCGGTGAGAGACGAATCGCGCCGGGGTGCGCCAGCAACGCGTTTGAGCGGCTTGACGCAGCATTTGGGCGGTGAGTGTCTTCGCAGTTACGAGCACTTGCTGTTTCGTTTCACCCTGTCCTCAGGGGAGCATTTTTGTAGCGATTGCGACGTTTGTTGGTCTCAAATCTCCTTCGCGTTGCGGAGCGCCGGGATTCGGAGGGGAAAAGAAGAGCGGAGTTGTTGCGGCGGTTTTGAGGGTCTCCGGATTAGGTCACCAGCCACAAAACGCAGAGTACCTTGAAGCACTTGACTTCTCCTTTGTTGTTAACTATTGAGCAAGGTAGAGTTAACTACCGGAGAGAACTATCCCAAGAGAATGTCGTGATGGTCTGTTGCAATTATCTCGAAGATGATGCAATCTAGGAGACCTAGTGCTCCGCAACGAATTTATTGGCTTTTGAATCAGTATGGAAGGTAGACCTTCAACTCAACTTTTTGCTATCTACTACTAATTGCGCTTAACTGTCATCGAACGAAATAATGGGCCCAGTGAAGGTTTGTTGGTTCAGCTTTTGGTCCTCAGATATGAGTCGAGAGCCACGTAGTGGTGGATGAACGCGAGGCTGCCACAATGTGCGTTGGCTCTTGTTATACGCCATTCTTCTGCATATTTCATGAAAGCCTATGGAAGACCTTTAAAAAATAAATGGAGACGGCTATGCCAAACGGTCGTCTGGTTGAGGAGAGATCTGGCTTAGCATTCACACTTCTTTTGGCTCTATCGGCGAACGATGACTCTCCTCCATGCTTGTCCTAACCTTGAGAACCTGCCACGAGATAGCTTACGGTCTCTAGAGCTTACCCCCTCCAGCGCGGATTCACCGCTACCTGTCAATCAAGAGATATTTTTGAAACTGGGAATTGGCTGCAGCCAATGGAGACATTCTTGTTGGAACCAAATTGCAGGAGAGAAGATCGGGGTTGCACGTCATTATACAAATAGCCAGGTATCCCGATACTCGCAGGACTGGATTTCTCGTCAACAACGCTGGGGAAACAACCTATGTTGCGGAAATACAGCTTAATCGGTGCGAACCAGCAAATCAAATAAGTCGTGTGTTTCTTTTACTGAGAGTCTGGCTTCCCTTGATACGACACTCTCGGTGACCTCAGAGTAACAAACAAACCGAGGGGAACCTGAGCGCTTTGAGTGGGGAAGATGGCACTTCATCGCCGTAGCTTGGACGCCCTTGAGGTGGTGCAACATGGGGACACCTTGCCTCTACTCATTAGCTTCTCGCATTGTCCGTGGTATTCGATGTGAATCGCGCGTTGACTGGTTGCTTGCAAAGACCACGGTTCAAGGTTACAAATGGTTTATCTCAGCTTGGGCGGAACAATCGGAGCTCCCAGGAGGCGAAAGCAACGCGTATCGATATCAACTGGATCATTTGTTATGGGTTTTGGTACTCCCTGATCCTAAGGCACTCGGAAGAGCTCTCTTCGGCAGTATGACTTCTAGCACCAAAGGATTCCAGCCTGTGATATACGCCTTATTTGGATTCGCAGAGCCAGTCCTGGTCTGCGTGTTCGCTACCATTGATTATGGGGCTCTGAATCGAATTCAATCCCAAACAAATATCGCCTGTTATCCGCAAAATAAAACGTTTTCAGGAAACCAGTTCGGGATTGATATTTTGTCTATATAGATCAACGGGCCCAGAAGGAACAAATCAAAGACTGAGGTTGAAAAAGACAAACGCAAACCTAAGATCATGAGTGAGCTTAGTTTGCGTTCTCCATCCCGTCTGTTTATTCCGCTGATTTAATCATCGAGTGGACCAAGGCAAGCATATGTACAAAAATATATACATTCTCCGGCAGCTCCTGGAGGCGTGGGCAGGAACGCTTCTGCGAAACGGTGACAGAGACAGTTCTCACAAGGATATCAGCGACCCAGGTAAGAAGTGCTAATAGTGCTAATAACAACTAGCCGGGATAGGGCTCGGAAAAGCGAGGGCTTCAGAGCATAAGAACATCATCAGAAAGTGGAGCTTTCGTAGCACAGTGTCGTGAGGTCCGTCTGATATGGCCCTGAAAAGTAAGCGTAGTGAGTGGGATGCTCTTCTCGCTTTTGAACATGACCGTGACTCTGTCTCAATCCACACTCAATACCTTTGTCTCCGTGATATGTTTCAGATATAGAACCTTAATGAAGAGCCAACTTTATGACAAATGCATCTTCGAGGGGTGGGTGTTGTATAGAGGCAGCGCGGGTGGGCCCCGCGGTCTTCCGTAGCCCAACTCCCAAAACAGTCCAGGGTAACGTACTGGGCACCACCGCACTGCTTTTAAGCTACTGCTGGTCTTTAAGTCTGGACTCTCGATAACTTGTTGCGGCTTTGCTTTTTCTTTGGTGCTTATCAACCCAGGTGACTTTGCGACCACAGAATCGTTGTCGCTTGCTCAATCGCCTCCTGATCGATTATCCCTCTAAGGAGAGCTTGTCCAGTCGGGAGCGCTCCAACACTCCACTATAGTAACACTGTTCCTTCCCCTCAAGCCGCACTCGCTCACTTGTCTCCTGAAGCCACCGCTTCTTCCCACTAACCTTCCCCTCCCCCCTTTACACTTGCACACCCCCCCCTTATATCCATCACCTTCCTCCATTCCTCATCTCGCCGTCCGTCCAATTTTGGTAGTCTGGAGGGCACTCTTCCAAAATGGACCCCAACAACAATCGCCCCCACCTGAACTTCGGCTACAATGAACGTGCCTTCAACCCTGCGGCCGCAAACAACCGCGCGTATCCCACCACGCCCTCCGCATTTCCTCAGCCGATCTACCAGAGCTAGAGCCCCCAGGACTACATGGACGCTCAGAATGGTGTTTATGGTCAGGGATATTTCATGCCGAACAACTACCCTGCGCAGGCTGCCTATGCCCAGCCCCATTACGGCCAACCCAATCTCCAGTCTCCTCAGCCCGCCTATCAGTCTCGAATGGGATACAATGTCAGCCCCAACGATGGAACAAATGGTTTGATACAGCAGTTCTCGAATCAGGATTTAAACTCGAACCGAACGGGTTTCTTCAATCGCTCCGCTTCGCCTGCTCAAAGACCCCGTACTGCAGGCAATACAGCCCCCGGACAGCAGCAGCAACCTGGACACTTGGCCCCTCCAGTGCCTCGCAGCCCTCGGCTGCCCCCCGAGAACGAAGAACTTCAACGCTACCCAGAGCGCTTCTCTGAAAATGTTCACAAACGTGGAAAAGCTGCGAAGGAGTTGGTCAACGTATTCTTTCACGAGAATATCGAGCGTGCGCGTGATCGCAACATGCGGTGGGTTTTTGCTACTGAGCGCCGTATTTCTCTAAAAAGAATTTTGCTAACTGGAGTTATAACTGTACAGTTCGGCGGAGCTCGACAAGATGATGCGCGACCCCAACATTTCACAAGATGCAAAGGTGAAGGAGGCGGAAATGGTTGGAAAGAAAGAGTCGACATTCCTTCGCTTCCTTCGGACACCAGAAACTCCTGCCAACTTCCAAACCATCAAGATTATTGGAAAGGGTGCTTTTGGTGAAGTTAAGCTGGTGCAGAGGAAGTCTGATAACAAGATCTATGCGCTTAAGTCGCTGATCAAATCAGAGATGTTTAAGAAAGATCAGCTCGCCCACGTTCGTGCTGAACGTGATATTCTAGCTGACTCGAAGGACAACCCTTGGCTTGTCAAGCTCCATGCTTCATTCCAGGATCCCGCATACCTATACCTCCTGATGGAGTTCTTACCTGGAGGTGATTTGATGACCATGCTTATTAAGTACGAAATATTCTCTGAAGATATCACACGCTTCTACATGGCGGAAATTGTGATGGCGATTGAGGCGGTTCACAAGCTGGGTTTCCTTCACCGGTGAGAATAACAATCCTGGTCTCTCGTACCATATACAGCGTGCTAATATACTTGTACTATAGAGATATTAAACCTGACAACATCCTTCTCGATCGTGGCGGTCACGTCAAGCTGACCGATTTCGGTCTCTCAACTGGAGGCAAGAAAACTCACGACAACTCATACTATCAGAACCTGTTGAAGAATTCAACATCCAAGGATAAGAACCGAAACTCTGGATACTTCAACGATGCTATCAACTTGACAGTATCGAACCGTGGGCAGATCAACACCTGGAGAAAATCTCGCAGGGCTATGGCTTACTCCACTGTCGGAACACCTGACTACATTGCACCCGAAATTTTTAATGGTCAAGGATACACCTATCTTTGCGACTGGTGGTCCGTCGGTGCCATCATGTTTGAATGTCTCGTGGGCTGGCCTCCATTCTGCGCCGAGGATACGACCGACACCTATCGCAAGATTGTGAACTGGAGGGAATGCCTATATTTCCCCGAAGAATTGACACTGTCTCGTGAATCGGAGGGTCTGATTCGAAGGTATGTTATGTCAGCAATCCATTTGAGCTGCTTGTCTAACCGGAGATCAGCTTCCTATGTGACGCAGAACACCGCATCGGCAACGAAGGTGGCCAATACGGAGGTGCTACACAGATCAAAAATCACCCATTCTTCCGCGGGGTAGTATGGGATCAACTGCGCAAAATCCGGGCACCGTTCGAACCCAGACTGACGTCAAATATCGACGTATCATATTTCCCGATTGACGAGATTCCTCAGGAGGATACCAGCGCCATTCACCGCGCCCAGGCACGTGCCATGCCGGATGAGCAGAATGCTGAGATGAGCCTGCCTTTTATCGGATACACATACAAAGCATTCAACGCCTTCCAGGCCAGTTGAGCATGCATTTAAAGTAAGAAATATATTTGAATGAGCCGATGATGGATGCCATTGGAAAGTTTTGAAGCGGGCGGGCTTGCGTTGATAACTTTTCAATGGCGCATCCAGGTTTTTGTGTCGGTCGGCATAGACCCTTGTTGATTGGTATTTTCATCAAGCATATAGCGCATACATCATGTCACTGGACACATGAGCATCTCACTACCATATGTGTTTTCTTGTTCTCCTTAAATGTTTGCATCAGATCTCAGGTTATTTCCTTACTGCGCTAGCCGCATTGTACTCGGACGGAAACACTCTCGCGAGTGCATCTACTGGTTGTCTTGTCTATTACGAAGGTGGTATAAACAGTTAGGATATGAATCAAAGTTTCTAGAGAAGAACTGTCATACACGCAATAAAAGAAGTTCTTTCTGGTTTCTGGTAGTTAAAATCGAGATAAACAATCCCAGTTTTGCTTCAATAAGACCCAAAAAACGCCCACCGGAGCCCCCAGAAACGTGATATGAGAACAGAAAACACAACTCCCTATCCAGAGTGAGCACGAAATTATTGAGGCTAGCTCATGCAGCGCCCATCGGCGCCAGCCCGGGCACACCACTGAACCGCTCCTCTCGCTCCGTTTTGAACATAATCTGCACCCAAAATTCCTTACTATCCTCATCGAACCACGTCCAATACCTCCCTTCGCGCCGATCAATCTCTCTAGCCTGCAACTTAAACCCACAAGTCTGATACGGCTCCGCCGCGATAACCAGATATTGAAAGTTCTTGTCTGGCGGCTCCTCCACCTTCTGCTCAAACGCGCTCATGAATCGCACCCGCGGCTTAACACCAGGAGTAATCTCCTGATACTGCAGCTGAAACAACAACCCAAACTGCCTCGTCAGCGGATCCCGAATCTTCGTAATCTTGTACCCGGGCCTTCCAATCTTGATTGTCTGCTTGCGCACCTGCACGCCCATCGCACCTGGTAAAGACGCGGGATCGGCATTTTTGCCCTCGCGCTGTTCCCGGGCAGCTCGGCGCGCGAGATTCGTCTGGTGCTTTCGGCCTTGGGTATGTGCGAGGTAGGAACCGTCGTTTTGGTGAACTGTCAGACAGAGACGGCATTCGAAGCTGCCCACATGGTTCTTGAAGAAGTAAGGGTCTTTGTCCAGATCGATGGTCTCAAGGGCGAGTTTGCGGAGTCGTTCGCGGCGGTCTGCGTTCGTTGCGGAGTGAGAGGCGACGCCGCCACCGCCGAACTTGGAACCTGCGCGGTTCTGCAGTTTCGTTAGTTCGTATATACTGGATTATAAACGTGCTCAGAGCAGTGTAATGCAAATTGACGTACCTGGTAATCCATTTTGAATGTATAAAGGCGGTTTCCCTTGCTGTAGGGAGTGGAGTGAAGCTAGAGTGCTTGATATGAAGCTTCGCGGGAAATTCAGATCAGGTATTACATAAGCGGCTAGAGTAGGCTGCGATTGGAGGACTTAGCAGGTGAACAGAAACAATTGAAACAATCACACTCGTAGATATTGAGACGATGGTTTGATCTACAGTACAGGATGAACACTAGCCCTGTTGCAGTCTATCCTCATCCCTGGGTGAATCAACGACGATCTTACGATGGTCATTTGTGCACCATCCGCTATGTGGGCAAAGTCGACGGAACGTCTGGGGAATGGCTAGGGGTTGAATGGGATGATCCGACGCGGGGAAAGCACTCAGGCCAGCATAATGGAGTGAGATACTTTAGATGTACTGTGACCCTTTGAACAGCTGTCCAGGCGCATGTACTTTCCACGAAGTGTCATCAAAACATCTCTAATCTGCAGCAGGCTTAAGAAATCACCCTACGGCAGGGTCATTTGTGCGGCCTTCACGCCCAGCAGACAGTCCGCGCAGCTTTCTAGAGGCAGTCCGCGAGAAGTACGCATCTGATTTTGAGCAGAGTCGTGAGAGACAAGCTCGTCCGGATGCGGAGTTCGAAGAGCCTATCAGATTCAAAAGCAAGATTGCTGAAGAAGTGGGCTTCGACAAGATCCGGAAGCAGCTCGCGGAGCTTGAGGAGCTGAAAATTGTGCTCCTGGATGGACTACGCGTGGCGGGTCTGCTTGCGCAGGAGGCTAGTCGAGAACAGGTTGAAGAGGCACGCGGCCAGATCGAGCGTACTTGTCCTAAGATCGTGGAGCTTGATTTGAGCTGGAATATGTTGACCAAATGGAGGGATGTTTCTGATATCTGTCGGCCGCTTAGGCGATTGAGTCTTCTGAAGCTGAAGTGAGTCTTCTTGCGTTAACGAACAGTTCAGGCTGGCTGACTGAGTTTTCCTTAGCGGGAATCGGTTTGAGCCTGTTGAGGAGGGCTTGAGGTTTGATGGGATCAAAGAGCTTCATCTGGATGACACTTTACTTCCATGGGAGCAAGTAAGTGGAAACACGGCGGTCTGTGATGCATCGCTGACTGGCGCAGATATCAAGAGTGGCTGCTCAGTTTCCGTCACTCACCTGGCTCTCGGCTTCAGCGAACCAAATCTCTATGGTGCGGACGCCAATATCCAACACTATAATTACACTCATTCTCGACAACAACGAAATAGGTTCCTTGTCTTCAATTAGAGCATTGACTTCTCTTCAGAACCTCGAGCATCTGTCACTGCGCGGAAACTGCATCGACGCCGTAGCCGCAGCTGAAACTGAGGGTCATTCCTTCCAATTCTCAAGAAGTCTTCGATCTGTGGATCTCTCCCGAAACAAAATCAATTCGTGGCTGTTTATTAACCAACTTCCCGAGATCTTCCCGGGCCTGCGAAGCCTTCGTGTATCAGGGAACCCTCTTTACAACCAAGCCGTGGCACCGTCATCTATCACCGGTCTTCCTGAGAGGCCGATGACAGTGGATGAAGCTTACATGCTAACACTCTCCCGCCTCTCCGCTTTGGAGGTACTCAATTACAGTACAATATCTGAGAAGGATCGCAACAACGGCGAGCTATATTACCTGTCCCTGATCGGCAAGGAGCTGTCAGCGCTTCCGGAGACCGCAGAGCCAGATATACACAAAGCACACCCTCGGTACAGGGAGCTATGCAGAATCTATGGGGAGCCACTCATCCAACGAGCCTCCAAAGCCACTGGGTCAGGAGCTGCGCTTAACCCACGCTCTGTTGCGGCGCGATTAGTGCGAATGGTATTCCATCTAACTCAGGCAGAGTGGGCATCAAATCATCACGAAACCGTCAAAGTAAAAGAAATTCCTCGGTCGTATGACACGTATCAGGTCAAAGCAATTGTTTCTCGTCTGTTCGGGATCACCCCATTTGAGTTTCGACTAATATGGGAAACGGACGAAATGGATCCGGTGAGCAAGAAGAATATGGATATTGAAGATGAGTGGGATAGTGAAGACGAAGATGTCTATGGAGAGGGTACGCTGAAGCCTAGGGATGACCCGAAGTTCGTGAAACGGGAGGTCGAGCTTGTAGATACGACCAAGGACATTGGGTTTTGGTTTCAGCCCGATCTTCTAGAGGCCAAAATTCGGGTTGAAGTCACTCCTCGTTCATGATTTAATTGTAAATAGAGGTTACTTAGACCATTAGGGACGATGATTCATAATAGCTTACTCTAGACAAGCTCCGATCTATGTATATATCTAGCATACTCTGTTCTCCGTGGGCTAGATGTTAAAGCAAAAGACGTATAGAAAACTCAGTAGAGTAATATTTATAGCATTCAGCTCATTCACACATTTAGTATTGAGATATACCTATGTAGATGCATAGGTCTTTAGATATTGCGACACAGTTTAAAGCGGCAAACGTTTGGGCCCGGAGTGGGATCTAACGCCGCGGCGACACCAGAAATCCAGAGCTCTTCCAACTCTAAACGTTCAACTCTGCAATCAACCACCCCTTGCTCTTCGCAAAACGAGGCCTAATTCTTTACATGATTTAATACTCAGCCTAAATATACATCGAGAGTAACGAGATATGGCGGAATACTGGAAGTCAGCAGTATGTTCATATTCTCGCTAGCCTCTTATGCAATCTCCATGTCTACAGCTTCTAACTTCAAAATAGCCAAAATACTGGTGTAAGCAATGCAAGATCTACATCCGCGACACAGCCTTCGAAAGGACGCAACACGAAGCCACAGCGAAACATCAAAGCAACCTAAAGCGTTTCCTACGAGAAATACACCGCGACAACGAACGGCAACAACGAGACTCACAACGCGCAAAAGATGAAGTCGAACGATTACGGCAATCTGTGTCCGGCGGCGGTGGGAGAACCGGTGATAACCAGTCATGGAAGAAATCGTCCTCGTCGACACCGGCACCCGCACCCCAGCGGCCGGTCTCGGTTGAAGAGCGCAAGAACCAGATGGCGCAACTTGCAGAGCTGGGAGTTGCGATACCTGAGGAGTATCGGAGTGATATGGCGCTGGCAGGGGACTGGCAGACGGTCTCTGAAAAGATAATAGAGCCTGAGGGGGAGGAAAAGGAGGAGAAAGTGCCTACACTTGGGGTCCGGAAGCGGAAACACGACCAGGATGTAGACGAGGAAGAAGAAGAAGCTAAGAGGGAGGCTGAGCGGTTTGTTAGTAAGGGATGGGGGTCGGCAACGCGGCGGTATCCTGGCGCGAAAGATGAGGAAGATGATATAGATGCGCTGTTGGCGTCTACGAAAGAAGTGAAGAAACCCCAGGTGTCCGGGACAGGAGAGGCTACGAGCGCAGAAGGAGAACAAAGCAAAAGGGAGGATAAACCGAGTGATGAAGTGCCAGTGAAGGAAGAGGAATCATCAGCTGCCGGCACCGGCGTGGTATTCAAGAAGCGCAAGCCAAAAGCAATGAAAAAATAAAAATAGTCGAGTATTCATAAAGCCACAACACACTGACGAAGAAAATAAACGGGGATGATTTGAGTTGAAAGTCAAATAGGATAATTTCTAGTCGCGGCTGTAGAGAGTAGTATATATGTATGTTGATGTTGCCACAGTAGGAATTTGGTGGTTGATCTCTTCATCGGCGGACCCGGACAAGCTCCAATCTTTTAATCTTCAGGTTCTCTCCTCTTTTCATCGCGCAACAATCCTTCGTCGCAACACCCCCCCGTCCTCTTCACTCGCCAGTTGCGGTGCCTGCTTGATGCCGAAGACTGAATCCTGGTGGAATAGTTATTCGGCTCGCTTCTTTTCGCTTATCTGACCAGTACAAGGTGAGTAAAAGAGCCTCGAACGGCCTGTTTCCTCTTTTCCCCCGACCTTTCCCCGACTTCGAGGTTGAGATTCGAGATACATTCCCCCGTCCACGCATTGTTCCATATCAATTTGGTGGCTTTCTGGGTACCCAAAAATGTCAGTTCTTTCGCCGTCCGGTTCCATCATACCGCAGAAGGAGGGAGGGTTTTCTGCGCAAAGAAAATCTAACGTCGGCCTTCTCGCGGTCGCGATCAAAGTCAATCCAGATATGAGGGAAGAATTATCGAGCTTATGGACTGTTCAATGTGCTCTGGTCATAAGGATTCTTTATTCGACGGTCGGGCGGGCTCTGGTTGCTGCGCCCATAATCATGTGCAGATGGACTTGACCGCGGTCGTCTCACTTCTCGAACAATTCTCCGATCCCAACGTACATGGATTATTTCCATGCCTTTTCGCACGCCGGCTTACGCGATTTTCTCGAGAAACATAGACTACACATATTTGTTACTGAGATCTTACCACTAACTGCTTTACTGAGAGTGCAGGACTAGGCGGCATAGTCACTGTCGCGTGAAACCTCGTTGGACAACGGCCTGGTCTCGATTATCGAACGTTTCTGTTGTTGAGTGGGGCTGCGCTCTGAATACCGATTGAGTCAAAAAATCCACGGCTTGCCTTGGGATAGTCTGGAAGAGCATTGGCAAGCTTGATGGCAGATACAACACAGCAGGCTCAGCCTCCGCGAGAGCCGCAGTTGGCAGCTGAGCCGGCCTCTGAGCTGGCCGCTGATGCTACCACAATGCCTTCCAAGACGCATACGGATGAGCCTTCAAGTTCGGCCATTGACGATTCTCTTCCGCCGATTGACAAAAGCTTACCGACCGATGATACTGCCCTTCCAGCTATAGATATGTCGCTGCCGCCAATAGACTCGACGATACCAGCATTACCGCCTATTGACACCTCCTTACCACCGCTAGACACGACTATGCCCGCTATGGATGATCTACACGGCACCGATACTCACTTTTCATTTGACAGGTTCGACGAGGAGACGGCTGGGCATGGCTTAGGTGAAAATGGGTCGATAACACACGATCAGACTACAGAACAGCATGGGTCTTCTTCCACCCATGTTCCTCAAAACCCCGCATCTTCGAACGGAGTGCATTCGGACGCGCCAGCTCAGCAACACCAACATTATGAGCAACAGCAGCCGGCACAACACCACTATTCACCACAACAGCATACGCCGACGCCACAGTCACAGGCACCATTGCCCCAACAGCAGCACCAGCAACCGCATCAGCAGTCCCAACAGCCCCTGGACATGTATAACAACCATCATAGTGCCTCGCCGCCTCATACGAATCCTCCTATGCAAGGCCAGCCTTCGCAAATTCCGCAAGCTCCCATTGGATCGCCAATGCCTCCGATGTCTTCGGTCAGTCAGTACATGGCGGGATATCCGTCAATGAACTCAGGCGGTCAGATGCATTATCAGCTGCAGGGCGATGCGAACAAAATGTTGTCGAGCAGGCACAAGAAAGAAGTGAAGCGGCGGACGAAAACTGGGTGTTTGACATGTCGCAAGCGACGCATCAAGGTACGTAAACAATTTATAGAAAAACATATTGCATAGACTATTTGCAATGCAAAGCAAGGGCAGTTGGTGTGTGTGAAATGCGCGAGGTTGGAGGTTGCGTTGTGTTGCTTCGCTTGCGTCGCCAAAATCTTCGGCTCGCGTCCAGCCCACCACCGGAAACCCCGCCATTTATTGTCGCTTGTTGACGCTCCCCGACTTCCCATGCCCACCTTTCTAATACCCCTTCTTGTTGCCGTACTTATTCGGCTTCCCTTTTTCATTACGCTTTATTTCACTTGCGCTTCATCTTGAATTCGCCATTGACAACACTCCCGTTAGTGTGACGAAGGACACCCTGTCTGCCGCAACTGCGTTAAGAGCAAGCGTGAATGTTTAGGCTACGACCCAGTCTTCAAGCAACCAACACCCTCTGCGATACAGCCTGCCCCAAATCCGCAGCCGTCGCTGGTAGTTAACCCGCAGGATCCTTCTCCTCAACAATCGTCGTATCCTGCTGCCCCTCCTGGCTACGTACCGGCCTCGTCTCAGCCCTTCGCCCCTTCGCAATCTCCGTCTACCTCCACTGATCGCTACGAGTACAACTCGTCAATTGACCCGTACTCAACCAAAACAACTCCTCAGACATGGCAAGTGTTCAGAATATCGCCGACGGAGGCTTGCAGCCAACTGTGAACCCCGCAACAACTACAACTGGCCACTCAGAGACGACAAGCTTTAGGTGTACGTTTGATTCCATGGCGTTGCGGGTTATACTGACCTTCACCAGTGAAACAGGTCCAGATTAGCGATCTTCTTGCCTTGCGAGGCATTCCACCTCCACCTCCGCACCCTATCACCGCCCTTCCACCTAACCGTCTTGAGGAAATCCAGGCCGTGTTCCTTGCTACATATGCTCCCGCCATTGATCGATTCTTTGAGACTCGATGGTTCTCAGAAAAGGCGTTGAGCCACCTTCTAGCGAACGCCCAGCTAATGGCCGAATATTCCGCATTAATCGAAGCATTTAACGGCAATCTGAGTGATCCTAACGTCCTTGCGCGGTTGGAGAGCTTCGAGGCATCGGTTGTCTGGAGCACAATGACATTATGTCGCCATGTGATGAATGTATCAAGTGGAAGCCAACCAGATTATGATCTCTTAGCCACCTCCAAACGACTGGACGTTATAGAAGCCATGATCACCGGTGACCACCTGGACTCTAATCCGCTTGCGCAATTTCCAACCAGGCAACCCGCCGCCAATCCGCCCTCATTACCCGATCAACTCATGCAGCGCCAGCTAGACTTCTGGAGTGCAATCGGTCACTTTTTGACTCTACATGACAACGAGGCCAGCGCCGCGAAAGAAATTGATGACACGCTCGGCCGTTGCCGCACGCTCCTGGATACGTACGAAAATCGAGACGTCATCTATTCAATCGCAATCGCGCGCCATCTAGGCCAACGGTGGGCCGACTTCCCGCACAGCTTCCCGCAGCCTATTACCACGAACGAGAAAGACGCCGGGGCCAAGCTTTATGTCGCTCAGAAATTCCTTGAACAGGAAGCTGGGGGCAAGGGCACGACGCAGGTCATAAAGCGCCTGTGCGGCATGGTCGTCCGCTCCTGGTATGTTTCGCGGGAATGAAGGCATCTTTGCCGTATGTTCTCTCCGTTGTGACGAATCTTCTTACTTGTAATATGAGAAAATTGGTGTGCTGGCAGGTTTCTGTGTTACGACCGTTTACTAGACCATGTTCATTTGACTGTCTGGCATTTTTTGTGGTATGCTTTGCCGTGGAGTTCGCTCATATATCCCGTCTCGACGTTCTCCCGCGTTTATTTGGTCGATTTATCAGGGAGATGTCCTATTCACGGACAAGGAGTTTTTTTTTTTTTTTTTCCCCCATCATTTCTGCAGCTGGGCAAGGCAGCACAATGGCGTTTGGCTGTTATTTAGATAGCTTCATTTTTCTTCCACATATTTTAACCGACTCATTTTTTGATGTGCCGGGAATGTGAGTCGGTTCATCTAGCCAATTCTATATACATCGAAACCGCTTGATACATATATAGTTCTTTAGTGGATCTCGCTTAACCAAATCACGTTAATCTCCAACTACAAATCAGCCTGCTCGGGGACAGGGGTCTTCAACTTGCCCGTCTCCAAGGCCATTCGCACATTCTCAATAGCCCATTCCTCCATCGCAGTTTGCGTCTGCATTCGAGTTAACTTCTGACCAATGCATATGCATATTGGCAGGAATGAGAGGAACATACCTCAACAGTCCAAGTACCCATGTGCGGCACAAGCAAAACATTCGGATTCTCCACAAGACCAGGGTGAATTTTAGGTTCGTCCTCGAAGACATCCAAGCCGGCCGAGTAGACCTTCCCATTGTCGAGGGCCTTGACAAGGGCGTCTTCGTCCATAACGGCACCACGAGCCGTGTTAACGATCACGACACCGTCCTTCATCTGGTTGAATTGCTCGGTGCTGATGATGTGGCGGGTATTTTTCTACGCACACCCATCAGTTTACCAGTCCAGAGTCAACATGACGAGAGGGAAGGAATAAGGGACGCACATTCAACGGCAAATTCAAACTAATCACGTCGGATTGTTTCAAGAGCTCCTCAAACGAAACGTATTTCGCGCCCCCTGCGAGTTCAGCACTCAGTTCGCGGCGGTTATGATAGATTACTTTCATGCCGAACGACTCTGCCTTGCGCTTCAGGTTGCGTCCTATTCCACCCATGCCTAGGATGCCGAGGACTTTATTCTCAGGGTCGTGGCCAAGGCGCGGCGGTGTAAGGCCACGCCAGTGACCCTGGCGGAGGGCGTGCATGCCTGCGTTGAAATTCCGGAGTGCGCCGATGATCAAGAACATGTTTACGTCTGCGGTTGCGTCGTCGACCGCTGTAGGGACGTTGGAGACTCGTAACGGAGGATTGCGCGCTGTGCAGGCTTGTGTGGAGATTTGGTCATAGCCGGCGCCTGCATTCCTATATCAGTATCTGCCCCCAAAGAAGGAAGCGGGAAGAAATTACCGCAATGCGCTAGATATACCAGCGAAGAAGGAAGAGCGTTGACGAGTTCCTCATCGAAGAGACCGGTGATGGAGACGGAGTCGAAGGTGCGGTACGCGACAACGACGCCGTCCAGAGCGCCAGATTTGCATTCGGCAATAAAGTCGGCGCGGTTCGTGGCCTTGGGAGTGACTAGGTCTGCGAGGGAGGAGAGCGAGTTCCAGGTTGAGTGGGCGCTGAGAGGGTTAGTTGCTGGGCCGGGGCTGATAGAGGGGCGCGTTGGAGTATCCATACTGCACAATGCTGCCGAGGAGTAGAACCTTTGGCTTAGAAGACATCTTGTAGAGAGTCCTGGGTATACCTATAATGATATTAGGACAGGAAGTGGTACAATAGGGCTGCGTGAGGCAGGGAATGGGATCTATAACGGTACCTTGAGGAGGGGTAATGCGGGGTCACTTGCGGCCGCAGCAGGTTGACTTGAGGCGGCTGGGGATATATAAAGCCTAAAGAGATTCTCCACGATTGAAGACCACAAGGAAGGACTGTCTAGAGAAGAAAGGAAATGCGATGGAAGAAGAAAAAGAGAGAGAGGAAAGTTGGAGTTGGAGAAGAATCCCCCACGTTGTGCCCCACCTTTATCAACTCAGGCTCCGTCTCGCGTTATCTCTTTCCGAAGGAATAACTGTGGAGTTTTAGAGACGACAGGCGAAAACAGCCAGGAAATTTGTAGTCCCGATGTAAACATTAATCTATCGGGCATAGTGACTATTGAAGCGCAGTGGCCAAACCGTTCCCTCAGCCATGGGGGTGCACCTCGGGCTTTCTCCGAGCCTCTTCTCTAGCATATTCACAGCGCTACCGAGCTGCGCTAGACAGTGATCTATGGCCGTACTCGGTGGTATTCTCTTTGTCCTATCTGTGGAATTGCGCAGTGTTGTGAGGGCTTGCCCCGGTTGTCTACCTTGGGCTCTGCCTTGGGTGTTTCCATTGTAGAAGCAGTAGGCTACACCTCAGGAGCGTTCTGGGCTGATGCAAGAGCCTTCTCGGAGGACTATCCGGAAAAAATGACGGATATGCAAGAGAAAAGAAGATATAGAGTGGTGCCTACAGAGCGTGAATCAGTTTACGAAGTTTGGAGCAGAATATGGCCGCTGTAAACCGTAAAGAGATCAGCGAGATGTAGGTGCTGCTGAAAGATTTGCAGAGAAGAGGCATATGCGTCCATGAGGAAGGTCACACCAAGCTTGGATGCTCAAGAAAACCCTGCTCAAGGCTGTTGGGCGATAAATATCACGTCTGCTGAGGCATAGTACTACGAACTGCAGCAACCCATGTGTCCACTGCTGTAGGAATGACAGGAATCTCAAGTATCATAAGTAGCGCCAGTAAGCGGCAAACTATATTGTTTCAGAGAGGGCCTGTATTCAGGCTGGAACGGGTTATTTCCAGTTCTTACTGGAATACAGAGCTCAGCCCTCAACAAGCACCCTCGTCCAGTCAAACTTCCTCCACCGGCTCTGGAACCCGCCAACTCGCCGGTCTCCTCCTCGTGTCCAGCGTCCCTGTTTCTTAATCACCTCGGGGCCAACATCTAACATGCCTCCAATGACCTCGCGCGCAAAGAGATCGCCTTTCGGCCACCGATTGGCATCTTCAACAATATGGCCCAATCCGCCGTCAAGCTGGAACCAAACGTGGAAGTAGGGCATTTCCTTGGCAAGGGAGCGGCGGAAGGCGTTTCGGCCGAGACCCTGCTTGGACTTGGTGAGCGTATCGATGAGCTTGCGGTGTTGCGTCCACTCCTCATCAGAAGAGAGTATGGCCTCTTTGAAAAATGCCGGTGAAGTTTCTCCTAGGCTGTAGGGGAGGGGGACGGCCTCCATAGATGCGTGGCGCTTCCGGTGGGGTGCCGCAGCGTTTTCGTAGAAGATGACATCGCGGCCTTGGTCATGATACATGCGAGTGAGGCTCTTCATGAAGTTGCGAATCTCCTCCCATTCGTCGTCGTCGCATTCTAGGAGGTTGGTGCGATGCTGTATTGGGACAATGGTGGCGCTGCCGGGGCTGATTTCGGGCTCGGTTGGGAGTGTCAGGTAGACTCGTGTCGCAAGAGACACGACTGGGGCGACTGGGGGGGTGTTCGTGTCTTCGTGATGGCATAGTGGGCAGTTGTCCAGGATCTTGTTCATCTTTTGTAGCTCGTTAATTGTGGTATTCCTGAGGTCGATCTCGGAGCGATGAACCCGGCGAGCCAGTTTGGAAGCATTGTCGTCCATGTACTCTAGATCATTCTGTAACTATTAGTATATCAAAAGCTTTCGAAGATGATGTGGACATACTTCGAACCTGCTGTCCTTCGCAATCCTCTCGGCGAGACGTCGTCCCTCTCCGCCAAACTGGCCGCGACTCCTACGCTCTTCTTGGACCATATCCTCAATCGTCATGTCCTCATTCTCTTCGACCTTTCCTCGCTCCAAGCCGCGTTTCGTCTGTATGGCTTTAACTTCGTTCCTCTTCCCGGCCAGCATTCTATTCTCCATGACTCCGAGCACCATAACGTCCGGTTCCTTCCTATTAGCCATAGCAGCCGCGGCGGCATTATATTGCTCCTCGAGCTCAGCAGCATCTGGAGCGGCCCTGAGCTTCGCTCGCATCATTTGCGCTTAAGGTTTGTTCAGCGCCGTGAGATCGAGATGCTGCGTTGTCTGTGCAGGGGGTACTGTCTCCATCACCTGCCCCTGCCCACGAGCGCTGAACTCCTTCTCAGGATCCCGGAGGTGCTCATGCACATCACGGTGGACATTTTCTTGTTGCTTGCGCTCTCGGAATAGTTCACCCGTAGGCTTCTCCTTCCCAACGTAGCCCTCACCGTACGTTTCGCGGCGCTCCAATTCCGCTTCCTCTTCACGGGCATCATCAAAAGAGCGCAGATCCCCGAAGCGCTCAATGGCAACCTCCTCCTCGGAACGACCACTTTCCTTCGCCTCCCTATACACGCCTTTGAGCTTGGTCATTCTCCAGCTTGAACCCGCATCGCCGAAGGTGTAATTGACCTCATGTTCAGCCGGCTCCTGCTCAATCTCCTCGAGTGCCTTGCCATCTCTCAGATCGCGCAAGTGGGTGTTCAACTCCTTGTTGTGGATTTTAAGCTCAAAGTCCGCCTGCAGCATTCGTGGTTTCGGCTCCTGCTCGAGTCGTGTCTTTTCGCGCCGCTGGACATAGTCGATGTCCAACGCGGACGGCGCTTCCATCCACGCATCTCTTTTCAATCGTGCTGGCTCTTCTTGCGTGATTTCCGCCGTCGTTGCGGGCTCATCCTCCCGACCCTCTTTTTCCCGGTGTCTACGCTTATGGTGGTCCCTATCCTCGCCATGGTCGGAAGACTGCCGCGAGCGTTTATGCCGGTGGCCATCGTCCCTGTGCGATTCATTGTTCCTGTCCGATCCTCTTTCTCGGGAGCGCGAATGGTGGCGGTGGGAGCGGTGCCGATGCCGATGCTCCCTGCTGCGGTCTCGATCCCGACGGTGGTCTCTGTCGCGATCACGGTCACGCTCGCGGTCGTGATGCCGGTGGCGATGCTTGTCCCCGTCGCTCTTCTCGCGTCGCCTTTCGCGCTCGCGCTCCTCCGCAAGAGATTTTTCGAAGTCCTCCAGCGTCATTTTTCAATTGTTAAGACATTTGAAGTGAGAAAGCAAGCAATGACGTCGAAAAACGGTCGAGACCTTCTCGCTCACCGCCTTTGGCAATTCCCCCTCATTTTCTGTCGACATTTTATCATCAAGCGTACTCTTTACAAGACTACAGGCTATTGTTCTTGGGCTGTGTTCTTGCTTGCGGAATCTTCTACGAATAATTTCTACGAGAGCGTCCAGATAACGTGGGAGTGACTCACCATGGCGAATTCACCTGTAGCCGTCGTCTGCGTCGGCATGGCAGGTCAGTCAAAGGATCCTACAGAGTATTGGGAGAATACGTGAAACTAACTGTATGAATCAGGCTCAGGAAAGACGACTTTTATGCAGAGAATTAACTCACACCTTCATTCGAAGAAGCAGCCTCCCTACGTCTTGAACCTCGACCCTGCGGTCCACACAGTTCCTTTCGAAAGCAACATCGATATCCGCGATGCCATCAATTACAAAGAAGTCATGAAACAGTATAACCTTGGGCCTAATGGAGGTATCCTGACATCACTCAATCTGTATGCCACCAAGGTTGATCAGATCATCGCTTTGCTTGAAAAGCGCGCTGCTCCCAATCCTGAGAACCCCGCCGCAAAGCCGATCAAACACTTCCTGGTCGATACTCCCGGGCAAATCGAGGTCTTCGTGTGGAGTGCGTCCGGAAGCATCTTGCTTGAGACACTGGCCTCATCGTTCCCTACCGTGATCGCCTACATCATTGATACGCCCCGCACGAGCTCCACCAGCACCTTCATGAGCAACATGCTCTACGCCTGCAGTATTTTGTACAAGACGAAGCTACCAATGATCTTGGTCTTTAATAAGACAGATGTTCAGGATGCGGAGTTTGCCAAGGAGTGGATGACCGACTTTGATGCGTTCCAGCAGGCGCTGCGGGAAGAAGAGGAGTCGGGTCAATTTGGAGGCGAAGGAGGAGCAGGAGGCATGGGCGGAAGCGGCTACATGGGATCTCTCCTCAACAGTATGAGCCTTATGCTAGAGGAGTTTTATCGACATCTCAACGTCGTGGGTGTGAGCGCGATGACAGGCGAGGGCGTTGACGAGTTTTTCGAGGCGGTCGAGGAGAAGCGCAAGGAATTCGAAAGGGACTACAAACCAGAACTTGAGCGTTTGAAGAAAGAGCGTGAAGAGGCGCAGGCGAAGCAGCGAGAAATTGAGCTTGGGAAGCTGATGAAGGATATGAATCTGTCTAGCTCCAAGGCCAAGGAGGAGCCTGAGACAGTTAGCGAAGCCGAAGAAGAGGAAGACGAACGAGTTGCAGCGATGGGGAGAGCCTATGATCCTGATTCGGACAGTGACGAGGATTATCCACCTCCGGCTGGTGACGACGAAGGACTCAGCCAGCGGTATCAGAGTGCACTGGCAGACTCGAGAAGTGGGCCCTCAAATGAAGACGCGAGCTTCATGCGATATTTACAGCAGAGCAATCTCAACGGGTAGAATCGCCTCCAGCATTCTTGGTGGTACAATGTTTTGGGGTTACGGCGTTGGTTTGCAGTCACACTATATACATTATGTGAAATGAAACATCAATAAACAATACCA
Organism: Aspergillus nidulans FGSC A4; assembly: GCF_000011425.1. Classification (NCBI taxonomy): domain Eukaryota; kingdom Fungi; phylum Ascomycota; class Eurotiomycetes; order Eurotiales; family Aspergillaceae; genus Aspergillus; species Aspergillus nidulans. The sequence continues at coordinate 2,223,953 of NC_066261.1, read as the reverse complement.
ATTTGTTGCACAAAGTTAGATGCGTAATAAATCTATCTTGCAGTCTTTATCCTCACGTGCCTACTACATCATACTAGGTTCAGGGGGAGTTGTGTCGTACTGTACCTAGGTAGCAAGACCGCTAGAGAGTGACATCATACTGACTTTCCTCGCACACTACTCTTATTTATACCAGCTCCCACCAAGCTTTCTCTTCTTTGCAACGATCCCCAAGTTATTCGATCTCAAAATCTCAAATTTACAATTAGCAACTATGGATGTATGCATTTGTCTAATCTTTTACAAAATACTGCTGACTAGAATTAGGTTTTCTACGCATACACCTACTCAACATCGGCCTGGCTGGGGCTGCAAAGCGCCGCCCTGATCTCTGTCCCGCAAGGGATCTCAGCTATGCTGCTTGATGAAACCCGTCCTGCTACTGGTATGCCTTCTCTGCTTCAGTTCCTCTACCTCCCAACTAACACAGGCGACAGAAATTGAAGTCTACTTCGCCCGCTGCCTCGGCTTTAGCCTCCTCGCACTCGCAACACTCACATTCCTGCTCACGGGCAACATACCGCTAACATCAAGCCTCGCGGACCCAATATCAACTGAAGACCCGGAGTCCGAGACCGACCCGAAGGCACCCTACGCAGTGCCAACATTGCTCGTAACATCAGCGTTCCACGCGGCCTCTGCGTTCTACGCATACACGCGCTACGTGCTTAATGCAAAGGGCGTCTTCCTCATTGCGATGGTGGGATATGCAACAGTGGCCGCCGTGGGACTTTGGTGTGTTCTCTTTGCTAGCAGCCATGGGCGGATTAGCAGGAGGACCGGTGCTGATAAGCGCACGGCTGGGTTTCCATTTGGGAATAGGGAGGCGAAGAAGAAGCATGCTAAGGGGATGTAAGTGAAACGGTCCGGACAGAAAACGGAAAACGGAGCACGCCGAGCAACGTGATATGGGCTCTATATGGCGTAACTACTACTCCGTATCTGATATGAGCTATCTGCAGCGACGGAGCGCTCGGAAAGCTAAGCTCCAACTGCAGATTGGTTGTGGGGATTCGAGGCTTGTTCTTGTGGGTCTTGATCGGCAGAGAGATAACCAGGGAAAGGAGTAAACAGAATTATTGAAAAATATTTAAACGACGCTTTTCCCTCTGGTACCGTGAGCTTGGTCGTTGGGTACTGTAGAGCTTGTTTGCGCGTAAGATGCAGGTCAGGTCCTTTCTCGCGTGGTGGCTGCTCACCTTCACCTCGATGCCTTCGGGCTCGGGGGCCTCGACGGATATAGTCCGCCAACACTCCAAGATCACTCCTAAAATGTTCATCGTCTCGATGGTATGTCTACCTCTTACATCGATTTGATTACTCTTTGTTAACCAACGTCCAGTTCACTCCTGAAGCCGAAATCTGGCACGGCATCCCCGAATTTGACCTGCTATCACACAACATCTCTCTCCCCGGCCTTTCCCCCCTCTTCCCCTCAATCCACTGCTCTGCCGACTATGAGGTTTGCCAGCTCATTACAGGCGAAGGCGAGATTAACGCAGCCAGCACGGTATCCGCCCTGCTTTACTCCAACACCTTTAACCTGACATCAACCTACTTCCTCCTCGCCGGCATCGCAGGTATCAACCCGGAAGTTGGTCCCACAGCTTCTGTCACCTTCGCCCGATTTGCTGTGCAAGTAGCGCTACAATATGAGTTTGACGCGCGTGAGATTTATGCCAACATGTCAACCGGCTACCTCCCGCAGGGATCAACCTCCACCACACCGGACCAGTACCCGTCGTCCATCTACGGCACCGAGGTGTTCGAGGTAAACGCCCAGCTGCGAAGCATTGCAGCAGCGTTTGCAAAGAATGCCACGCTCGCGGACTCCGAGTCCGCCAAGGCATACAGGAAGCTGTACAAGTCTGACAGCGGTATCTACGACGCCGCAACGCAGGACCCCCTCGTTCTCGAGTGTGACACTTCCACCAGCGATGTCTACTTCTCCGGCCGGCTGCTGGGTGAGGCATTCTCGAACACCACCAAGACATTTACGAACGGCAAAGGGATTTACTGCACTACGCAGCAGGAAGATAACGCGACCCTGGAGTCTCTGCTCCGCGGTGCGTTGGCGGGCCTAGTCGACTTCAGCCGGATTATCATAATGCGCACGGCGTCCGACTTCGACAGGCCTCATCTGGGCGAGTCGCCGTTCGAGAATCTTTTCACGGCTGATGAGCAGGGCGCGTCGACTCCTGCGTTTGAGAACCTTTACCGAGCTGGTATTAAAGTTATCGAGGGTATTCTGGATAACTGGGAGGGTGGATTTGAAAAGGGCATCAAGGCGAAGAATTATGTTGGTGATATTCTGGGCTCGCTTGGTGGCGAGCCAGATTTCGGGTCTGGAGCTGAGAAGGTCGTTAAGAGGGCGATTCTGGGGGAGAGGAGGGGGAGGTGGTAGGTGTCTACCTAAATTAACCTGCCTACCTAGGTATCATGACCCCGGTGCACCAGAGGGTGTCGGGGCTGTGTCCCAGTCCTCTAAGGTCTGGAAATTTGCCATGCTCATAATAGAGTCCAGAGGATGTATATCTCCTCATGGGACACAAATCATTGCTGTAGAAATCTGTCTGTCTATTGGATAGAGAAGACCCTCTAGGTGCTTAGGATATATGATGTGTATATGTGTATATACAGACGTCTAGCATGATCTAATAGTACACTAGTCTAACGTCGAGCCTTATCAGCGTCACATATCAGCGATGCCATCAAATCTCTTCAGTTACCGATGTGGGTCTAAGTAACAAGTCGTTTATCCAGCTGTCACGCTTAAATGAGTAGAATATGATGCATTGGAGTATGAGGACTGGCGTGCCAGTAGTGGTTTCTAGGGCCCAGCTGGGCTGATGGACGAAAATGGAAGCTTGCTAAACTTCGCAGGGAATCCTCGGGCTCAACTCAAACAAAAGTTATTACTCATAGTCTATAGAACCAGTTGTGCGAAGCAATTCGCAACTATGGCCGGTTGGCCTAATGGTAAGGCGTGGCTCTCCTATTGAACTGCCAGAGTTTGGTAGTGAAGCCAAGATTGCGGGTTCGAGTCCCGTATCGGTCGTTATTCTTTTTGTCTTTGGGGTCACCTTGTTTTATAAGTTCTAGCTATAGCCCGCAAGTTTCTTGCAAATGCGATGCCAAATTTTTTTTTTTTTATTTAGACTCAGGCTGTAGAAGATGCAGTCCCGTAATGGCCTGTCCAGGCCGAAAGACACTCGTTGCCATGCCATGCTACTTGACAGAGACAGAACGCTACAAAGCCCTTCCATTTGACGCAGTCTCCTGATCTTTGAAACAGCACCCAGTACCTGATTGTCTCAATCCATTGCTACCACATCGAAGTACAGCACCCAGATAAAGTCAACAGACACAGACATGCAGCTAGATCCACGGCTCCCCATCCCCAGCCCAGCACAGTCTACATTGTTTTCCCACGAAAGCCTAGCATTTGCACCTTGTCGTCGTGGTGCAGCAACCTTGCCTTCCTGATTTATCATCATCATCGTCGTCCCGCTCAGACGCTGATATTGATACTCCCCGCCGCAAGCCTTTGCGAGGTCCCCTTAGGCCAGCTGGTCGGTAATCTCAACGTTGTAGACTACATTTATGCAGTTAGACGTAAAGTGAGGACAGAGGTAAACAAGGCTGACGCGTAGTGGTTGTAATCGCAAAACCGGAACTGGTCCTAATTATTGGTGAATGAAAGAGAAGTTGAACTGGGGGACTGTTATTGTTAGAGGCAGAGTACAGAAATACACAAACGCTCTCAGTCAAAGTATTGGAATCGAACTGACGGGTGAGGCAAAAAGTCTAGAAGTCGTTGCCAGCCGTAAGCAATACCTAACGAACCGTGCCCCGGCTCTTTAGACCACACTAGCCCGTAACTATCACCATCACGTTAAAGTACCAAACAGATCAGTACAATGATTTTAATCGAACATTGTCTCCCAGTCTGGGTGACCACGCTCTGAAAAAAAAAAGCCTTGTGTTGACTCTCTAATTCACATGCAAACAGGAACACTATATACAACCGTATATATAGTTCGAGTGTAAGGAACCAAAAAAGCATTGGCCCGGTAAGCAATTTTAGCTGCTATTGTATGGGCAGATGCGTTGTTATCCGACCGATACGGGACTCGAACCCGCAATCTTGGCTTAACTACTCTAAGTGGAGACTGAATTTGCATAGAACACAGTCAAAATCACTTAGGAGAGCCACGCCTTACCATTAGGCCAACCGGCCGTCGGTATTACATAATTCAGGCTGTATCTAATATCATAACGTTACCATTCTCTTGACAATTTTATACGATTTTATACCTCTCCGTTCGCTTGGGGCCAAGTTCATTCGCTACCGGCTATAATAAAGCTCAGAACCCTCGTCGTGGTCTGTTCTCACGGACTCCAGGCCCAGCATATGCTCTGCCAAGGTGACCCAGCGGTCATGAGTGAACAGTTACCACTATCGGATCACTTATGTGACAGCCACACTCTCGATATGCTGATCATCTTATGTGACATGACGCCCACACAGTGGTTCACTGGTTGGGAAATAGCTTCATCTAACGCACAGTCTGGAATTCAGGCCTTTATATCGCATGGAGGTATCCGCCTTGAGCTGCATACTCTGCAGTTCCGGCTGGATTAATTGACAATCTCATCTCGAGCTTGTGCAAAATCACAGACCGGACACCGGCACTTTTAAAGACTACTATTACTATTGCTAGCTGCGAAAATACCCAGCACAATTGCCTGAGTTGGCTCAGAGCCCTTGAACATGCTCGTCTGGTTAGACAGCCACCTGAGTCTTCTACAACCAACACAAGTCAGCGCTACAATTGAAAGGCCTAAACGTCGTCACTCCTACGATTCCTGCGACCTCTGCTGCAGTATCCTACGTGGCACCGTGACTTCATCCAAAAGGGAGGCTCTTGGATCCTACTTGAAGAGAATATAGGCTGTGCCATAGGCGGAGCCTCTCCTTACCTGCAATTAATTGCGTGACTATTTGTTTTATCTAAAGCATGCGTTTGCAATTAGGGGTGTCACAAGTACCTAGTTTACACATAACGGGCATGTTACCTGTCCCATGCGTTTTCAGAGCATGACGGTAAATACTAACTACTTCACGCAGGACAATTCTGACTATTCATTCTCGTGGACAAGCCCGCTTTTTTTTTCCCCCTCCCTGGACGCATGTGGTAGTGGAGATCCGATTCTTCTCGGACGGTTGGTAGGCTAGGGGATACAGCTGCAGGGGTAAATGTGCAGAACCACCTAGCTGCCTCATACTCATGAATACTAAGATGGGCTAGGGTGTCGTAGCTGCTTTCGGAATGTTCAGGGTATCAGTTCTTTGCTTCCTAATTCTGCCTTTTGTAAAGGCATACTCTCACGTTGTCGAAAATGTTTTGTAGGGCTATCAGAAGGAATGGAAATGCAGTATCTAACAAGTATGAGGGTCTAACTATGGAAGATTCTGCGAGCCCGCCTCCAGATATCCCATATTAAATGGCCGGACGATAACACTATCTAGTTAAATTGTGGGGGTCTTATGGTTCTGCAGTACCCAGCCCACCCGAGCTCCTGATTTAGGATTATTGGCGTACAGTAATCGCTACCTAGCACGCCAACTTTAACAGCAATCATAAAGACGCCGCAGAAACATGATTGACAGCTAAAACTTTGGTTAATAAGTGGTATTGATAGTCACGTTGATTTAAGGGCTACCTACTTACTGAATTACCAAGCTCCTCTATTCAAGTCACATGGAAGTCGGGCCGATTCAACGGAGCAGGTCTTCTGCAAAACTTACTATAATACCATGTTCCGTCACCGAGCTTGTCTCTATTGACGCCGACATCCAGAACAGCATCATTATCTACTACTGAGGGCAGGCGGGCGATGACTCCTCCTTTTGGAAGACAAGCAATGCGAGAAAGGCATTAGTTGGGTGTCTAGGTAGGGAACTATCATTGCGAAAGCCCTACAGTAGCTGCTTGGCGGGGCTCAGTACCCTAGCTTATAATGCTGATATTATGGACTACCCAGCCTCACGTGAACCTCCAGTACCCTACTCAACGTCTAGAGTACCATGTCAAGGCCCCCTGCCAAGGGAAAGAGGATGCCATATTGATTGGGCGCAGGGTCTCTGCCAATAATGACCTGGTAGTATTAGAGACAAACAGACCACATGAATCATTTCTTCGACATATATATACAGCCCCCTAGCCCTACTCCGCGATTGGACTTCGAGACACACCCGATGCAAGTCACAGTACAATGCGCTCTTGTCATATCCGGCCCTGGGTGCCAATGACTCTGACAGGCTTGTTCCTCCGTAGGCCCTAAGAAAAAATCGCTTATAGCATATACTAACGGGTTACACCTCCAGGAACGCTGGCCCGGGGATGCGTCCTCGAAGACCAGTTCCTAGACAGCTCGGAAGAATTCTATGAAGCCCTAGCTGGATGCACAACAGTTATAGCAGACAAACTCAGTATTGGCGGGGCCAGTGGTCGACTGGTTCTCCCTGATGTGGTCAATATCACAGGCGCCATCCACTCCACGGCACTGGTCCCATTAGCTCTTTCATCGCCGTTGATGACCTCGATAGAGGCCCCACAGCTCGTGCATCTCGGTGGCTTGGACCTTAACAGTATCGGGTCCATAGCCAATCTCTCCTTCCCTAAGCTGCAGCATGTTGCCGGTCAGATCCGTATCGAACGCCTTGAGCAATATGTTAACATTGACTTTCCGGTATTGGAGGATGTCAAGTCAATTTATCTGGACGGAGACTTCGGAAGGCTGGGCTTCCGCCGCCTTCAAAGGGTTGATAATGATTTGATCGTGATAAATTGCGAAGGATGTAAAACCGGCAATCTTAATCCAACGACCCCCGACCCTGTAGCAATTTTGTTTCCAGCCTCGAACCTGTGGGTTTCATCAAGCTAGCCGGAGTAATATCCACGTTCGGTTTCCCTTGTTGATCTGGGGAATACACGAGCTAACCCAGGCAGCATATCACTGCCTCGATTGGTCTCTGCTGGACCGCCAATGACTCCGGATGAGCCATAACCAGATTTGCACACGCGCCCTAATTCCAGTGACTCGGGCACCAGGCTACACATGACTGGAATGTGTAGTTCATACGAGCTGCAATTGCCCATCCACGGAGAGATAAAAAAGTTTGTTTTGCACCCTCTGATCTCCGCTTATACCCTCATCCGCTCGAAGTCTGTCAGTAACTGCTTTGCAATACGCGGAAGGGTCCGTTCATATTGATGCCTTACGCCCGTTACGTGTGTCTTTACCCCTCGTGAGCGCCTCCTCGATTACCCAGAGAGGGAAGATAAAAAGGTCTGGGCATTCCCTATTTCTCCTAGCAATGAAGTCTAATCGACACTTACATGATCTGACTATCCATAGTGTTCATCTCCCTAGTCTTGAACCAAACACAAGACTCACGCTTGAATCGACCTACGAGTGTGGTCAATACACTCCGAGCCCCAGCCCCAGCGCGTCGTACGCGATGACAATAGCTTGAACAAGGATGGAGAAATTGGCCTAGGACTCGGAGTGGCTATGGGGGTGATGCTGTTTGCAGGCTTTGGTCTGCTAGTGCGCCGTCAGTGTGCTATGAAACGGAAGACACCCGCGCCTGTGACCGGGCAGGAAATGTCGACATTGCCAGTAGCAGCTCAGACTCGAGCGGAGAATCACCTGCAGGCGCAGGCTAGGCCGAAGACACCACCGCTGCCGTACTCGCCGAGTGCCCCATAGGTGTGTTGGATACGAGAGTTCGTCTATAGTTGCCGTGATGGCTGCTGTCCACCGTGATGATTATTTATGTGCGCAAGGGAGCTTCGAGCTCACCAAACCTTCCTGACACTGCTGAATTCATAATACGTAATGGGTAAATCTTAACCCCACGTTTCCCTTTTCTTACTTTCTAGAAGCAGGGCTGTTATTTTTTCAGAGAGCGTTTTGAAGTTTAGCAGGGTTGTATTGCGTCAGAGATGCCCAAAAATCGGGGTAGTCGCTTAAGACACAGCAGAGCCCCAATTGAACAAATGATATCGTATAACTATTTTCACGGGCACGCTCCAGGTGCTTTGGCATAGGCTCAGACAGTCTTTGGTGAGTAAGATGGTGTAATCTGGTGTAATCTGCTGCTAGCCGTTTAGCCCCAGCGTTTGCCCGGCCAGCGTAGTATCCTTGTAGAGCTCTTAACCAGTTTATATATGTTGGCGGCCAACCCTGCGTGAGTAGCTATTGTCAGTTAGATTACCGAGAGTGGACTACAAGCGAAGGCTCCCCGGGCTTGGGTCTCATCAGCAATGCTCCAGATCCTACCCAGGGCGCATCACCTTGACTGCCCTAAGTCTACTCTACATGCTAACAAGACTCTTTAAACACCTTTGCACAGCTCTGCGATCCGAGGCTCAGCTCATCCTTCAGCCCAATATCCAGGAAGCCTGCACATGATCAGCAACTGCGCCACTATTATTAATCCTGTACACAACTTTCAGCTACACCGATCTACCCAACATCATCAACATCGCTGAGATTAAGCCCTTCTGCTAAGACAATTTACCAAATAGAGAGGCCTAATATAAAGAGGGACTCAAAGATGTGGATATTCTAAGTGGTTGCTCCAAACCGACTCGGATTTGTCGCTGAGATTTCGAACAATGGGCTCTCTTTTCAAGATCATCTAGGTACCGGAAACGGTGCTTGAGGGTTGAGACTTCAACCTCGTGGACCATTGGACGAGGGATATATCTCAATCTTATTAGAGGCGTATTTCATGTCCCGCACATAGTAAACGACTCCGCGTCTGCCAGTCAGAAAGATGTCATGGCGAAACCTATTCAGTTCCTGTGAGCATTGCATATCTGCTTTGAAGCTTCTCAACATCTCGTCAAGATATTAAGGTATATTGTGTATTAGGCTGGTTGACCCTGAGACTATTACCAGGATTGGTAGGGCTGAGTTTACCACCCTTTGCTGGTATATATCCCAAGCACTCTGTATTCAGGCTTCCGCTTCGTGAGCTCACGTGTAGAGCTGGTACTATACTCATTCTCCAACTAAGGAACACCGGTTCGAGTTTGATTGCTACCATTCTGAAGCTGAGCAGCGCAGCCGATAGTATCACTTAACGGGGTGATAAATACAGATCCATGCCTTCGTTCCTGCATTATATACTTCAGTTCTCAGTTGCTGACAGAATATGTACCATGGGTACTGATAATTATTCTAACAAGGTTGATTGTCATTTCCACGAAATGTCGCCCGATTATTCTAACATATGTCTCTGCTCCACTATCACCAAACATACCAGGAACACATTATTTTGCCCAAGTTAGCATAGAAGCATCTGGTATTAAGAGGTGATTACATCTCATCCCCTAGATTTATCTGCACGTTCTCTCTTTGTCCACGGTACAATGAAGTAAAGAGATCACCCTCTAAAACCACTTAATGTCCCCACTTTCCGCCACGAGAGCTACGACATGTTCGATCGTAGCGCCTCTGAGAAACAAATGGGGACTCTGACTGGTGGTTTGGTTGATTTTATCCTCAACGAGAAGGGTGCAGGTAACTCTAGTTGCGATGCGCCGCCGCCGTCTATTGTCCCCAGCACGAGTGTAAAATGCAGGTATCGGGTTAGTGTTGGGATTAGGGCTTTTGGAATTATTAGCGCGATATTCCTTTGTCTCCGGACGATAATAAAAATTTGCGCAAGGCTACCTATAAAAGGCTAGCAATCATGCAGTGCGGGAGCGCAGTGAGGCAAAGCGGGTTTGTTTAGGGGTGTATACGTATATCCTTGCAGGTACTAGTCCAGTACTGCGTCAACCATATGTTGATCTTCAAAGAAATACTGTAATACCTTCTCTTCTGTGCTTCTCTGGTTCGTAGACTGTGGAAGCACCGCTGGCTACCTAGGGTTGTATGCTGTTATTCTACATAGCAGAAGATGTACCTAGCCAGGCTGTTAAAATCGCTTGATAAGAATCATTCCTATTGAACATTTGCCATATTCCCCGTGTACTGTGAGGTATAGTAAGTAGTAAGGCTATTGGGCGCGGGGAAATGGGTATTGGCCAGGAGTCTTGAGCTGAGGCTGTGCCTCGGCGCAAAAGGCTGGCCGTTTGTCCCCCGTAAAGACTTAATTGCCTATCAAACTGCTGCAGCAGACAAAGCAAAGACAGCCTCACAGTGAGACAGATAGCTGTATGGTAGAAAGCTCTGTTTGATGGCACGGCAAGGCTTTTGTGATCCTGCCTGCCACCAACCCGTCTTCAAACAGAGTATTATTCTTTCACCTTCTGCAGAATAACAAGATACCACTATACGAGTCTTTGGGTATATATTTAAAGCCTCTTTCCCTATTCTTCTTAGGTTCTTCCTGGTTTCAGGCATCATAATCATTCTAATAAACTTCGCGGGTACTTCAGAGGATGGAAGAGCAGTTGAACCAGCCAATTTTCGCCATGGACAAGCTTAATATCGCAGCGGACCCTATTGACCTCCATTTTCCCCAAGAAGAAACATCAAGCCGGAACGACTACAACAGCAGGCTCACAAAAGCCATAATGCATTATCTGCTAAACGAAGCCCAAGTCCCAGAGTTTCAGCGTCTCTATGAGCTGCGGAAAAAGGTTGGACACTACCTTTTCTTCAACTAACAACGCTAGCTAATGCTAAACAGGGTTGGGGAGTCCCCGCCGGCGACAAGTTCTTTGCCAAACAGCGCCGAACCTCAGACAAAGCCCACGCAAAGACAGCGGCACACTTCTACAAAATGATGCAGGATATAGCGACCGACATGAACCGGCTTACTGGAATATTTGACATCAAGCCCTCGGCCTCAGATATAGGCAGCCGCCCGGCCCTTCTTGACCTGTGCATGGCACCAGGTGGATTCCTCGCGACAGCCCTAAAAATCAACCCTACGGCGCAAGCGCTGACATTCACTCTCCCAAAAAGTGAAGGAGGCTACGAGGTTGCTCGCGAGCTGCGCAAGCACCCCAACGTCACAGCCAATTTTCTTGACATCACAATGCTTGCAACGGATATGAGGACACCAGCTGCGGAATTCCCGCCATCACACCCAGACTTTGCAAAATTCCTCCCTGCACACTTCAATGAAAAACAGAGATTTGACCTAGCGCTCTGCGATGGTCAGGTTCTCCGGACACAGGCCCGAGCTGCATATCGCGAAAAGAGGGAAGCCACACGACTAACCCTAACTCAGCTTATCTTGTCACTTGAACACCTCAGACCCGGCGGAACAATGATTGTGTTACTTCATAAGATCGAAGCACCAAACGCAGTGCAGTTGCTATATGAGTTTGAGAAGTTCTCTACTGTGAGAGTCTATAAACATGCGCATTACCATGCAAAGCGGTCGTCGTTTTATATGCTTGCCAGTGATGTTAAAAAAGATAGGAAGGAAGCGAGGGAGGTGCTGGAGAGGTGGAAGAGGGTGTGGAGGGCTGCTACGTTAGACGTAGATGGGGACGATGAGATGTTCCGACAGGTTCTTGAGGAGGGTGCGCCGCGGGTTGAAGACATCCTGGAGAGATTTGGAGAGAGACTGGTGAACCTAGGCAGGGGTTTGTGGGAGATTCAGGCCAGTGCCTTGGAGAATGCGCCGTTTATGAAGAAAAGCAGCAGACGTGAAGATCAACGGCCTTAACTTCCTCTAATTCAATCCAGTGTGTGTATTTAGAGACTAAGTATACTCCCAGTGTACCCCGAACTCTATTCTTGTTGGAACTCGGCCAAAAAGAATGAATTGAAAGCATCAGTGCGTCTTGGGCAGCCTCAGAGAGAGGTAATTCCCATCTTCTATAACTGAAAACAAAGAGTGTGTCTTGTTTTTGCGGGAGCGTCCTCCCCTATATCTCACACAGTGAACTCCGCACTCTTAGGTATGAGCGAAGTGATAGCAGACACCCTGCATTCCCAATCTCTACCTTGACAATCAACCTTATGCAATGCCACCCTCCCTTGTGGATAGATCTTGGTGCCGGCACTCAAGTAGAGAGGGGAGAGGTGGAAGTTTTGAATAACTTTCCTTGAGAGACGCCTGGATACAGTACGGTAAGTTGCTGTTATTCTGCGCTGGGTGCAAGTAGGTATTCAAGAATGAAAAACAAGCTGCGAACGGTGAGACGGGAAGAGGAGTAGAACTAATAATACTCTTCCTGCATTGAACTCAAGAAAGAGCGGAGTATGGACGTTTGATATATACCAAGAATTTTCCTGGTGGCTCTTCATATTCGATCCAGTCTTCTTCGCATAAACTTCCGTTCAATATATCCGGTCATGCCTTTCCTTTCTTGCACTATGATCACAATCTTCATGTCATCCCAAGAACGTGGTACTGGTATACATCACCGCCAAAAGCAAGACCGGAGCGTCAGACGGTACATAAGCAAACATTCAAAACCGGGATACATGCACGCATAACCCATTCAATCGACTACGCGAACTGTGAAACCGAGACTCGTCTTTCGTATTTCCGTTGGTGCTCACTTGGTACGTACTTCAATATCAGTGGAGATATGCTGCAAATCACCGAATGCGTATTACATTTAACTGATTCGTACTCGTCTACGTATCTAGCCGAAGTCGTTTATAAATCGTCTAATTCTCTTGCTTACGTGTGATAATACTGGCGTTTGGAATGCAATTGACCTTGAAAAGCTGGAAACCTTTCAATAATCTCATTGAATTTGTAAGTTGAGGCTAAGCTGTAGATGATCATCATATTTACCAATAAAGAGTCGTCCCTGTCTTCCCCTTCTCCTCATCTTCGCCCTTGGCCGTCTCAGCAAGCTTCGATCTAGCCCGGATCTTCGGGCCCCATTTAAAGAAGGCAAATGGAATAAGCGCGAGGGCTGTCCCCGCGATGGCGAGAATGAGACCTGCATATTGACTCCCCACATTATGGAAGAACTGCGACGCGAAGAGCGGCGATACAGCGCCTAGCGTATTCCTAAGCAGCCCCTGTCCCGCAATAGCAGAGGACGAGTTCTCGCCATAGCAGTCAGAAGTGAAGCTGTAAGTAGACTCAAAGATGTAGAAAATGCCGATTGCGATGGGAGCCAGTGCAATCACAGGGCCGGACCAGTTGAGGTACCCGTACTGCGTGAAGGAGTAGATGAACAGGCCAATAGGAAGCCAGATGGCGCCAAACATTGCGCCGTAAAGACGCGATTCGGGAGTCACAGGACGACCGGAAGCTTCAATGGACTTGTACTTGCGGATCTGGATGAAGTTGGTTGCAAACCCGATCGTTGTGCCGATGCAAAGAGAGATGTAGGGCAAACCGGCAACACCTTCGCTCCAGCCACGCTTCTCTGTGAAAGTGATAGGAATGACGGAGAGAAAGAGAAAAGTCACAAACCACGCAAAGCCGATCCACATGCCGAAGGCGAAGACTGCGGGCTCGGTGATGAGCATGTGTACGGCTTTGACAGAAGAGTTGTGCAGGGCGTGCTTGAGGGTTGGCGCTTCGAGCTCGGATTTCGACTTGTACCGGTTGTCGCCGGTTTGGTTGCGCAAAAGCTTTGCGCGTTTCTGCATGATGGCGCCGCCGCGGGTTTCTTGGAGGCAGAGGGCGACGACGAGGATGAGGGGAATGTTGGCAAGACCCTGAATACCTTCGATCCAGCGCCAGCCGATAGTCTCGTCAATAAATCCGGCGTAGATGGGGGCACCGACGGTGCCGAGAATGGCGACGTAGGAGAAGGTCGCCATGGGGATAGCGCGGTTATCAGGGGTGTACATGTCGCTGAAGGTACCACCGACGAGGATCGTGCCGACAGACCCAAAGAGACCGAGCAAGCCACGGCAGACGATGATGGTTGCAATGTTCTTGCCGAGGGCAAGACCGATGAACATGATGGAGAAGCAGATGAAGGCGCTGACGTAGATGACTCGTCGTCCGACCAGTTCACAGAACGGGGCAAGGAAAAGCGGCGCAAGCGCGCAGACAAAGTTGAATGTGAACAGGCCCAGTTGGCCCAGCTCTGTCGAGACGTCGAGATCAGATGTCATACTGTTGATTCCGGAGCTGTAGGCTGTCGTAGCGAGACCGACGAAGAGCGTCATGAGACAAAGGAGCAGTGAGATGAAGGCTTTCTTGGCCAATGGCCAGTTGAAGGGATTCTCAGGGTCTCCATCGAGGAATGTGAGCACCATAACATCTTCGTTCGTCTTCTCGAGATGGCCCGCTTCAACTGCTGTCGCGGGGAAGTCAAAGTCGACTTCCTCGGGTGTTCCACGACCAGAGGTATGCACGGCCAGTTTTTCTGCTTCGTCGCGATATTTGCCCCCTACGATCCATGATTTTGTCTTCTCATCCTGGGTAGTCTCCTTGCCCTGGTTGATGTCTTTGAGGGCCGACTCAGTTGGTTTCGTCATCTTCCCGGGGTATAATCTGGTATGGGGATAGAATGGGGAGATTTGGGGCATCCATATGGGGTGCCGGGGATCTTATTTATGCAGCCAACGTCTTGTAAGTGGACTACGGATGTACGCACAGCGACCGGCTGCTGCTGAGAGATATTTTCTGACCGTGGCAAGAAACGCGAGGCCTGACGACAGCAAAGTGAAGCTGAACTATGTCACAGTGGAAACTGTATAAGCCTTCCGAGCCTGGAATCGGATAGTGGGCGCTCCGGACTCGGCATGCCGAAGACCCACGGTCCCGCAAGTCTTTTTGATTGGACAGCTTTCACGGAAACTTCGGAGTGTCGTCACTGAGCCGAGCCCTAGTCGGCCGAGCAGGGTCCCGATGCGTCCCTTGATTGGCCAAGATATCATAATCGGTCCGCACGGCAAAACATCGGTAGGAACTGCTCAGGGCTAAGCAGAGGTCGACCCACAGCTACGACCTTGGCCCGCGAGTCAGCCCCTCGTGGATCTATGACGATGGCAAGATACGGGCAATCAGGCATCTTCGCGGATGGTCGTAGAGCATTTTTAATTGTCCCCGGCCACTCCTGTAGATCAGGCCATACGAATGAAGGCACGCTGGCCACTTCATAGCAGTACCTGACAACGAGGTAAGAAGGCTCACTTGACAGCATGAAGGCAAGAAGATTTCGCTCAGATTCGCATTTTACATAAGCTACATATGGAGGAGATGAAAAGTGGATCAGACGATCTCTCGTTTGGTTGCCCTTTCAAGTTCAGGGTTTATCTTGTTAATAATCCAATTACCCAATTTAAAGCCCAAGAGACTGCAAAAATGAGAGACACGCCTCTATGTACATGTCAGCAACTGTAGTAGCACAGTCACTGAAGGACTTGGGGGCGATTTATGTTCTGCGCTAGGTTAGTTTCCTCCAGATGCGATCGACCATCGGCAAGCAAAGGTAGGTCTGAGGAAGAAAAGATCCTTGCCCAAATCTTAACGACTAGATAACACAAGAAACATTGCAGCCTGGAACCAGGTTACCGTACGCCATGACTCCAAAACCCTATTACCGCAATGCCCCAGACTCCGTACAGTACGGTGTAGCCCGGTCAATTCATAGAGTAAAGATCGACAGCCGCCGCCTGGGAACCCGGGGCATGGGGATGGATGGGATCCCCGGATGATCCAACGGTGAGAAATGTTGAGGTCGTGCGGAGAGTACGAAGGTAGTATTGATCCAAGGTACAAAGATGCGTTCACCAGTCGTGCCAACTCGAGGTAATTATCTTGTAAGGATACGCTGGACAAAAGCGAGAACCTCCCATTTTTCTTTCTGCGTCTGGGCAATCTTGTTTCAGAAACAAAAGGACTCCAGCCTCGGCAGTGTCATGTACAGGAAAGGACTGATGCAGTATTGCTGCCTGCAGGTGCCGGAGCGAGTGATCATTGTCTTCCCAAACCAGTGCCGCTCGACGAAGGCGCTAAAAACATCAGCGAACTCAGTCTCGGCCCCATCGCCATGCCGTCCGGGTCACCTACTCTGTTCGGTTGAGCGTCGGATAATAATCCGATACGGCTGTGTTGGCAGAGCCAGAGCGCCGCATAGGCCTTTGGCCGTTCGTCCGGCGGGAATATCGCAGGCCAGGGCAATTTTCACCGTCCAAGACTGTAGCTAACTAGTAGCCATCCAGTCGCCAAGTATACCGTGGTTTTGCAAAGATGATCGGTACCGGCAGAACGTTCTATTCATAAATAGCCGTGAACACTTTATACTGAGCACAAGGTTCGAATTCCAGATATTCTGTAACAGGGCTGAACTAGTGCTTTGCACCCGCGCTGGATTCTCCCTTCTAAGATTTCTGCGCTTGTATAAACCGGCCAGCCTCGATCTAGTGACGCCCTGATATATCATGATCATACCACATTCTCTGAACAAAAGAGGACAAATTAGGTAACGAAACGTGGGGCTTCATAGATGCTGACCTAATGTATCGGTCAGTTCTGCCATCCACTATAGCTACCTTGCCACTTGCTGTTCTCAAATGCGCCTTCAGGAATCTGTTATGTGGTGCGCTGTACCTAAATCTGTGATAAAGTTCTGACAGACTGATTGATTCTGCATACTTCTTGGGGCTTGCTTTGCATTAGCATCACAGGTCTACCAAAAGGTAGAACTGCGAGAGAGGAAATGCACAAAGCGTTTGTCTCCAGATTGTGGGCCTCGCACCATCCAGTACTGGGATTTTCACCATGCGCATAAAGCCCTAAGGCGCTACAATTGCAAGGCGAAAATGCAAAATGACAAGCATGGAAAGTTCTTTTCGAGGTGTTTGTCAGGTTATATTTAGATTAGTTAATGTATGAGCAAGGGGCCCGTCATATTTGTTCTTAGGACGTCTCATGATCAGAACTACATAAGGCCTGTCTATTGGTCTACCTTTCAACCTCAAGTGTGCCGTCAGCTCCATCTGAAGTGTCTCGTTTTGTGCTTCGCCAACTTCCTGTCCACAAGGGCCCAGGCCATGGAAAAAGCACAACAAAAATAGATGGTCTCCAAATATAACATGATAGCAAGTAAGACCAGCATGACCGGAAGGGGAAGCCAGAACAAGTTAAGAGAAATATGGCCCCGAAGAAGAGAATTGTGCCCGTCAGTCCTATATTGCTAGCCGTAACCCGGCCTCGGTAACGACGCGGCAAGTTCCCACATTACTGGTTCCAGCCCCGTGCCCGTAACTTCTGCAGCGCTCTGTTTGCGGATTAAATGAGCCATCAATAGGACGCTATATTGACACAACCCCCTCTGATGTATCGCGGGATGTGTTCGCACGCGTGGACCCAGTCGAGTACCAATGTTGTCCACTTGTGGGAGATTCTCTTCGGCCGGTTAGGCCTTCTAGCGCAGACGTGTGAAACAGTAAATGACACATTCTGAAGGAATCATGATGTGCAAAGAGATTAGCAAAGTAGCCCAGACACAAAACGGTACAACCATAGATCTCAGACATATTCAGCTCATGGGCCACTCAACCTGCGTGGCGCTGGGTCCATGATTGAACCATGATCTGCCTTGAGCCATGCCCAGGAATCAGAATCAGATATTGGCTTGAGGAGGCGACGGAAATCACGCAGAGCTAGAGTAAAGGAGAGCAGAAGCGATTTAGATATAAAGAACATAGTTACTGTATACCAAATTCCAATGAGTTACATGTTGATGCTGGCAGAACCCATAAAAGCACATCACGTTTTCCAACAACGAAGGCTTATTAAAACTAAACAGGCAACACTACCTTCACCCCCATATACTCTCTCTGATGCATCACCTTCCCATCAATTAGTACCTGATGGACTCCAATTCTGTTATGATCTGTATCCGTTGGGTCTGTTGCCGTGGCGATCTGGATCTCGCGCCACTCGCGGTTGCTCGGGACGAGCTGGCCTGCTTCCGTGAGACGCTTGAACTCCTTGTACACACCTTGCTCTTCAATGCAGCCTTCTCGTTGAATGAGCGGGGACTCTACGCGTTCTCACAGTCAGCAAACATATCCGCATTCCGGGCTCGTGGGCTGTAGATACGGAAAGGGACGAAACGTACCATATGCAGGCTGCATCCGCAACTCCCCGACCGAGCTATTGAACAGCACAAGACTCAGGCGCTCCTCATTTAGCTGATCGGCAGGCGGCTTATACACTCGATGCCTGGTCGCTTTGAAGTGTCCACCGGAGACAATCTCCAGCGTGTCGCCGATGTTGATAACTAGAGCACCAGGCTTGTACGGGACATAATACCACTTTTCGTCCCTTCCCCAGATCTGAAGGCAGCTGACCGGTACTGAGAAGAGGAGCGTTGTAAGTCCAAAATCTGTGTGTCCGTGCATACGCAGCCCTTTGGACGCTTCCTGCGTCTCCTTCTGCACAGGCCGAAACAGCGCGTGGCGGAAGTAGCCTTCCCCCGTGGGGGATCCGTGCGACTGCACATTTTCCCAGAGGTAGTCGTCAGGAAGTTCTAGCACGCGTGAGAAGAGGGTCAGCAGTCGGCGGTTTACCGATTGCGTAAGGTAGTTGCAGAACGCGGTGATTTCGTCCATGAAAGGGTGTAAGCACGTCGGGATGCGGCTGGGGTCGTTCCACTCGCGCGTGTAGAAGTTAAACTGTTCGATTCCGTCTGGGGGGCCGCGGTGGCGCTATATCATAAGACGAAGCCCAGTTAAGTGGATGTTCGAGTTATAAAGAGTGGAGACGGGATATAGGATTACCTTGAACCCGTACGGATGCTTATACCCTGACCACCTCCCTGTCTCGGGGTCAAACAGAAGGCGCTCCTTATCTTCTTCGCTCATGTTATTGTAGAGGTACTGCGCGAGCGCAAACTGGCGGTGCAGCTGCTCAAGCGAGACACCGTAATTCTCGAGAAATAGGAATCCGTCGTCGCGGATGGCAATCTTGACCTGTTGAATGAGACGGTTGACCACGACCGGGTCTTCAGAGTCGAGGAGGGACAGATCGATTGACTTTAGGGTAGCAAAGCTCTCAGTCTGCTTGGTAACCGGAGGCGGATTCCATTCTGGCACGAAGGGCTTGCCGGGGAGATTGGGGGAAGGGGGGTTGAAGGGGGCTGCAGGGGTCATTGTGAGAAACTATACTGTTTGACTTTGCTGGACTGGTGCTGACGGTGAGAATAACTGATGGTATACCGAAGTCGTACTACAGCAAGTCAATTGGATATGGTTATATACCTTGAGCGGACTATAGAGGCGCCTTGTACAGTCTCATGATCTATCAGGCGAGCTCCTCAGATCCAGATGCTGGCGGTTTAGGGCTTCCAGCGCTCCGGATGCTGAGCTAACTCGACCTCCAACAATCTGCTGCCCCTGATTGGATTTGGAGTGGATACTTTTGGAGAGCTCCTCTACATAGCCGTTCAGAAGCCTATCTAGCGAGATAGTAGTTAGGGTGGAGGAGGAGCCAGTGAGGAGGGTGGGAGGAGGGTGGGAGGAGCTCCTCCCAGGGCAGCCCCTGCACCCTGGTCATTAGAGCTCCTCCAAAAACTCACCATGGAAATTGCTAGAGGATCGATTTAAAGAGAGGGAAGTATGTACACCGGATCCTTTTCTCTTCATGTCACCATCATAGCCATAACTGAGTTTCATCAAAATGTCACGCCAACTCATCTCCAGCGAGAAATTTCCTCTCAAGCCTCACAACTGTACGCAACTTACAACAGAGTCGCATTCAGTCTCTAGCACTCTCTAATTTTGTTTCAACAGGCCCAGCAACCAAAGTTCCCGGCCTCGTCTTCCTTGCCGGTCAAACCGCCACAGGCGAAATCAAGCAGGCAACTGTACGCCTTATCGTCACTACCCTCTCCAATACCCCAACTGATATGTAGCCAGCGCACCGTTCTCCAAAACATAAAAGAAGTCCTCGAGCTCTCTGGGTCGTCCCTGGAACAGGTGGTGAAATACAACGTTTACCTCGCCGATATGAAGGACTTTGCGGCCATGAACGAGGTCTACATTGAGTTTCTGCCCAAGCCGATGCCGTCAAGATCTTGTCTCCAGGCGCTGCCTCCGGGCGAGGGAACCGTTATTGAGATTGAGTGCATTGCGCAGGTTTAGATACGTATAGACTTTAATTATTAGTCCTTAAATCTAACGGGTACGATTTATTATCGACTTTCGACTTCTAATGTTAGTAGCTGTGGAGAATGGAATGGATACAGAAAGGAATGAATGTGCTGGTTTAAGTAGGATAAATGCGCGATAGGGAAGCCTTCTGTTGGCATTTAATCCGGGCAACTGCAGAGACAGCAAATGAGTATCTTGTTGTGAGACGCTTGTTCTCTGCTCTCATGCAGGTATATACCTACCATTTTGTGACCAAACTTACTCTATAACCAGCTGTAAACTGTCTTGGATATTCTTCTGTCGACATTATATCATCTACCAACACTTAAAGCATACATTGCGAGAGTGAGGAGCTATCATGAACGGGTGACGTTCACGAAGTCCGCTTACAAACTTTTGAAGCGTACTCGTACAGTGATTTTGTGAACAAAACAGTAACCCATATTAAGCAAGTCTATGTAGTCTACGATCTAGCGATATCAAACTCTTTCACATACCAATTCGTGATCGCCTTGGTATCCCCCGTTACCGCGACGGTGTCGAACCTCTCCCTCTCGGCCTTCGCAATAGTCCCATCATTGACCATCCTCCCTGCCCACTTTCCATACTTTCTCGCCGCAGAAATGACCTTCTCTACAGCCTCAACAAACACAGGCTCATCCCCTCTAGCAGGGACATACCCCAACAGACTCATCGCCAGATCATTCGGCCCGATGAACACCATATCCACCCCTTCCACCGCACATATCTCCTCGACATTCTTGACTCCGTCTTTTGTCTCAATCTGGATCATTGTGATAATCGTCTCATTTGCGGATTTCATGTATTCAGGTGTCGTAAGGCCGTGCCCTATCGCCGGGAATGCGGAGCCCTGACCGCGGAGCCCCTGAGGCGGGAACTTTGAAGAAGCCACGATCGCCCTCGCTTCATCCGCGTTGTTGATTTGAGGGACCATGATCCCGTGCGCGCCTGTATCTAGCGCACGTTTTATGATATCATGCGCTGGCCCGCGGATGCGAATTATAGGGGAGACGCCTAGGGCGGAGATTGCGGCGACGGCGTTGTGCATGCTGTCGTCGGAGATGTGGCCGTGTTCGCAATCGATGATTATACCGTCTAGGCCGGTGAGTGAGAGGATCTGGGCAATGCGCACAGATGGCAAAGCCATGAATGTCATAAGGGGGTATTCATTTCGGCGCAATTTGTTAAGCAGGCGCAGACGGGGATTGCGGATTGTGGTGGTCAGAGGAGTGGGATGGGACATTTTGGAGATGGCTTGGTTAGGTAAAGAGAGATTTTGGTAGAGCTAATAATGAACATATGCTTAGGATCCCTATCTCAGTTCTAGCTATCTATATACTTGGTATGGGTGTATGTTTTGCGCAAATGGAGGAGCATGTCGTATCGCCCCGCAGGGCCTCGGGAGGAGCTCCTCCAGCCCTAACTGTCTCTGGTCTAGACTTCATTCCTGCTGTACTAATCATCCACGGATAGTGACTAGTTGGAGTCGGTCAATTGCCGATTATCTTTGTCTCCACACCGTCAATCTGGGGAAGATAGCTGCAGGGACATACTGATAACGACAGGCATATAGTTCAGCCTGCTCCCAGCATGAGTTGCACCATCCCTCAAGACAATCCGCTCTAACTACCGGCCGCCTGCACCTGCTCCTCACCTTGTCCCTTGATCACTATGGAGAAAAACTCCCTCAAAGATGAGGACAAAGACCGAGCCTCCACAGCCGAAGGCCAGGTCCATGTCCTTCCCTCCAGCGACGATGCCCGCATGCCCAGCTCCCTCCGTTCCCTTTCGTCGGACGAGTATGGGGAGCTGAACAAGAAGATCGTGCGCAAGATCGATACCCTTGTCCTCCCCACTATCGGCATGCTGTACATCCTCAACTACATCGACCGGCAGAATCTGGCAGCTGCAAAGCTCCAAGGCATTATGGAGGACCTGTCCATGACCACGCAGCAGTTCGCAACGGCCGTCTCGATCCTCTTTGTTGGCTACCTCCCCTTCCAAATCCCCTCCAACCTCCTGATCACAAAGATCCCACGTCCGGGGATGTACATCTGTGCCGCCGTCGTTGTCTGGGGGAGTATATCCGCTTTGACGGCCGCCGTAAAAACATACGAGCAGCTCCTCGCTGTGCGTGCAACCCTCGGCGCCGCAGAGGCAGTCTTCTTTCCGGGAGCCATCTACTACCTGTCAGCATGGTACACGAAAGCAGAGCTCGGCAAGCGCATTGCAGCATTGTATATCGCGCAGCAGGTAGGCAATGCATTTGGCGGCTTGTTCGCAGCTGCCATCTTACAGCTCGACGGGGCCCACGGGATTGCAGGGTGGCAGTGGCTGTTCATCATCGAGGGATCGGCAACGGTTGGAATTGGCGCCATATGCGCCCTGATCATGCCCGAGTTCCCACACAACAGCCGAATCCTCAGTCCGATTGAGCGGGATCTGGCAGTCTGGCGGATCGAATCCGAGGCCGGTGCGGCGGAGGGGAAAGAGAACGTCTCGCTCCTGACGGGGTTCGTGAACGCGCTTAGGGATGTCAAGCTCCTGCTACTCATACTGGCGAATATGCTCTCTCAGGTGCAGGGGAGTATAGCGAATTATTTCCCTACCCTGGTATCGTCGCTCGACTTTTCCGAGACGCTGTCTTTGCTCCTAACTGCGCCGCCGTATATCCTTGCTGGCGGCGTCTATTACGGAATCATGTACTACTCCGACTCGCGGAATACCGTCTACCCGCTTATTCTGATCTGCGTGGCTATCACCGTGGTAATGTACATCATCCCGATGGCGACATTGAACGTGGGGGCTCGGTACTTTAGCATGATGATACTCCCCTTTGCGTCCGTGGGCCCGCAGCTCCTCCTCTACAAGACGATCAATCTGCATCTTGCTCGACCCGTGAGTAAACGGGCGGCGGCATCTGCACTGGTCAATGCGATTGGAGGCACATCGAATATCTGGGCCTCTTACCTTTACTACGACGAACCGAGATTTATGGCGGCGTTCGGGGCGTTGATTGGGGCAGGTGTCTGCTTGGGCATTACGGTCACTGTTTACCGGTGGATTGTGCGCAGGGAGAATCGGCGCCTGGATTCAGGAGTTGAGGAAGAGATCGAAAAGGTCATCAAGAATGGAGTCACAAGGGAGATGGTTGGCCTGGGGTGGAGGTATGAGATGTATTAGGTAGTCCTTTGCTCGTATACTGTAGGCAATAAGTGGTGATTGCGATGAGGCATAGGCAAGGATGGATATTATTGATTTGTAATAGCTTCAACTGCGAAAGTGAAGCGACGAAACTCCATCATTTTATCGGGATTATAAAGAGCCAAAAGACAAGTACAACATGATTAGACTCATGTATTGATATCCGTAGCTAACCTATCCAAACACCCCATAACTAAGCGTCCAACCTCCCACCTCTTCCGCCGAGCAAAAACGACTCTTGCCCACTCCATTGCGCCTATGACATCCCCATCATGCACCCCAACAACCCTCATCGCCCCCTCGACGCCCCCTCGAACAAGCTGCCACGCAATGAGGAACGCCTTGTATGCATACACCACCACCCAGGGTGCCTCTCCCTCAGCATCAACTGTGTTTTCCAGATAGGTCAAGAACCAGTCAATATGTGGCTTGATAGCCTGAGCCGTTATTTCTTCGCACAGAATCTGCGGCGACGGGGAGAGGTGGATCTGTGTACTGTGTTCCAGGAGCGAGCTTATCGACGTCTGGATTATGCCTGATGTATGAGCCGGCGACCAGATCTGGAGCTCGAGCATGGCCGTCTGCCAGGTAGCGGGGCATAAAGCATCCTGCGCTGGAGGGGCGCTTGATGAGACTGGGGACAGAGACGGATGGGCTGGGCAGATGAACGGGTGCAGCGTCTCAAGCGACGACCGTAGCGCTCCGAAGCGGTCGATACTTAGCATCCCTGTCATCGTCGACCAGCCGGAAATCTCGCGCGCAGAGGAGATGAGAAATTGCGCGATATTGATTGCGCCATAAGGGTCGAATACCGGGAGGCTGAGCAGGGACTCTTGGGAAAGGAACCGTCGAACTGCGTCAACGTACTGGAGCGACTGTGGCCCCGTCTGTCCCCGGATGAGCTGCCCATGCGCCCACTCCTCTGCCGAGGCCGCAACCCACTGCTCCCTCGGACATGGGAGATCGTGCTTGATCTCAAGATGCGAGATGGAGCGCGGCACGGAGAGGAACTGGTACCAGAGAGCGTCAATCTGGTGGAGGGCGAAGAGGGTGCGTTTATGGGACTCTGCAGACACGAATGCGTGCCAGAGGGTGGTGAGCGATGTAGACGTCGACGTTTCGAGAGCTGTTCGTTGCATGAGACCTGAGGTGCGGGCAAGGGAGATACTGGCCGAGTGCATCTGAAGCGTGTGGTGGGATTCCGAGCAGAGGTACATCATCGAGGCTATCTGGAGGAGGAGGTAGGATTGGACGGTTGAGAGAGGGCCTGCGGTGCTGGAACTGGTCAGAAGGGCGCGGGCGCGGTGGAAGCAGCGGGCTGAGAGAAGAGCGCCAGAGTCTGGGGCTTGCGTGTCCGAGTCTGGATCGGAGCCGTACTGGAAGGCGAGAGATAGCATGCTCAGCAACAGATGGAGGGGTGTCTGGTCGGCGTCAAAAGTGGGTTGATGGAGGAAAGGGACAAAGTGCGAGACATGAGCAAAGAAGAGAGCGCAGCCGGTCGAGATCTGTGACGGCGAGGGTCTCCAGCTGCCGTCTTCGAGGCTGGCCGAGGAAGTAAAGCCTGACAAGTGTTGCTCGATGTTCTCTGGTGGCCTGAATATTTGCCCGGTATCCAGCAGCATCTGCAGATCCACCACTTCCTGCCCGATCCTATCGCCTCGCGGCTCCTCCAAGGCCTGCTGTATCAGGTCTGATATGTTCGGCGACCGTCTATCCCCCCAAGGACTTGCACTCCCTCTAGTCTGATTGTTTACTGCCTGCTGGGAACGGCCGTCATGGCTCCCTTCTGGCGAGACGGAATCCCTCCCGTCCCCCTCGCTCCATTGTCTCGTCGACTCCCCCCGCTGAACCCTCTTCTTCGCCCGTCTGGCCTCATGTTCGGGGTGTCTTCTCTTCATATGCCGCTTCCTCAGGTCTGGGCGCGAGAAGGTCGCGGTACAGAAGTCGCAGGACAGCTGGAGTTCGTCGTGGGAGCGGGTATGGAGGAGGGCATGGCGTTTGAGATTCTCGTGGCGGGTGAAGCGACTCTGGCAGATGAGGCATTGAAATGGTTGGTAGAGCTTTCTACTTGCAACGGACATTTTTCTCTGAATATGTTATCTGGGGCAGATGGGGAGTTGCAGGGAGAACTCCTCCCCGCACGGAGAATCTCCGTCGGCTATTGCTTACTCCAATTCCAGCCCAGACGTACTAATTCCAGTTAGTTGATTGATAGCCGGTCTTATCATTATCATGTACATGTTCATTGTCATCGATATCGTATGAATTTGACCCACTGTTATCTCCAGTCTGATCCATTGACCGTTGTCGTCCACAGCTCAGGTCCGGATTAGGGTTATCTTCAGACCCTATAAGAACACCCCCAACCACAACGGTCGTTCTTCAACTTATCAAGCAAAGAACTGATTATGAGGCCGCGGCAAACCTAAATGCTCCCTGAGCGTGTTGCCCGTATAATCTTTCCGGAAGATCCCCCTCCTCTGCAACTCGGGCACCACCTTCTGCGTCACATCATCCAGCCCCTGAGGCAGGAAAGGAAAGACAACCGTGAACCCATCGGCACCCTCCTCCATCAGCCAGGTCTCCATCTCATCTGCAATGCTCGCCGGTGTCCCGACAAAGGCAAGCCCCGAGTACCCGCCCAGCCGCTGCGCCAGCTGCCTCACAGTCAGCTTCTCATCCTCTGCCAGCTTGACAACACCTGCGCGAGATGTCTTGCTCGCATTCGTCTCAGGTAGGTCCACCGGCAATGGACCGTCCTGGTCGAACCCTGACGCATCGGCGCCGAGGGCGATTGACAGCGACGCGATGGCGCTGTCATAATGCACTAGGCTATCCAGCTCGAGCCGTTTCCTCTTTGCCTCCTCAACGCTGTCACCAACCAGGACGAATGCCGCAGGCAGGATCTTGATGTGATCCCTGTTTCGCCCTGCAGCCTCGGCGCGCTCCTTGATATCCCTATACAGCGCCTTTGCACCCTCTAAATCGCGCGGTGAACAAAACACCGCCTCTGCAGTCTCGGCCGCCAGTTGTCGTCCTGGCTCGCTCTGGCCTGCCTGCACGATTACCGGCCACCCCTGGACGGGCCGTGCAATGTTCAGCGGGCCCCGGACTTTCAGGTCGTCGCCTTGATGGTTGAGGACGTGCAGCTTCTCCGGGTCGAAGAAGATCCCACTCTCTTTGTCTCGGATGAAGGCGTCGTCGGCGAAACTGTCCCAGAGGCCGGTGACAACGTCGTAGAATTCCCGTGCCCGCTTATACCGCTCGCTGTGCTCCAGATGCTCGTCTCTACCGAAATTCTTGGCCGACTCGGGGTTCGCCGTCGTGACGATATTCCACGCCGCACGACCGCCACTCAGATGGTCGAGAGACGCGAATCGACGGGCAATATGATACGGCTCATCGTACGTGGTGGATGCAGTGGCTGCGAGACCGATCTTCTCCGTGACCTGTGATAGCGCAGAGAGAAGCGTAAATGGCTCGAAGGAGGTGACGGTATGGCTGCGCTTCAGGGCCTCAACCGGCATATTCAGAACGGCGAGATGATCCGCCATGAAGAAGGCGTCAAATTTCGCAGCCTCGAGCTTTCTTATAAAGGATTTTAGGTGCGCCAAATTGAAGTTTGCGTCCGCGTAGGAGTCTGGGTACCGCCAGGCGCCAGTGTGGAGACTGACGGGGCGCATGAAGGCCGTGAGGTGAAGTTTCTTGTCAGCCATATTCTGGAGTCGGGGAGTTGTACAGTAATCTCCTTTTGCTAGTCTCTAGATGGAAACAGGGTGGGATGAGGGACTACTTATACTACAGTGCAAGGGTATCTTTTGTACAGCTGACAAATTGGCCATGGCGTAATCGGGGCAACGATCGCGACATGAGGGGTGATCATTAATCAGTCAGTATGTCTCCGAAATAAATCCTAGATAAGCATTTATTTTCCTTGTAAGACGGGGTCCATAAGTGGCCGATGGACATTCTTTACTGCGGAAAGTAGCATAGTCATCCTACAGACCCAGACATCCATATAATATTATTATTATATTAAGGGTGTCTGTATACTACCTGGTGTGGCAGCCGAAATTTGTATTACTACGGTCTCTCCGTCGATCTAATACAGCAATGAATTGGAACGGTATATAGTATCTATTCAGGCCTTGCTATTCCTATCAATCCTATCGTCAGCCAAAACCATATGTGTGCAGAGCAACCACACGCAAAATGACTACGGGTTTCTTATTGCGGTAGGTAAGCGGGCTCTTAAACCACACAGCCTAGCCAAATAATAAAATAAGTCCATAGGATGATTAAGGCGGGTAGGTAAGTAGTAGAGAAGTTTACCATAATATGTTTGATAGTACTATGTTTCTTCTGTCAGATGCTGGTGTAGTGTCTTGGTGGTTGATGTCGATGATTACCTACGGCTACTCATGCTTAAGAGACATGCTCCAGGACCCCGTCGAGTGCGCTACAGATTGGCTAACATAGGATCTGGTTTAATTGTCTTTGACTCCAGCTCCTGGAGTATCTCCTTCAACCTGACCCACTCATCTTCGCAGCTGTTGGTGAGTTCTATTATAGTGCACTCATAGAGACTCATCCATAAATTACTCCATGGTCAGGCATGGCCCCAACCCCAGGCACCAGACAAAACGGGCCATGGCAGCTGGCAAGACTTTGTATACATCAAACCTAGAAGCCAATGCTAGCGGGGTATACCAGCTTTGTTCTATATAATCTACCCAGTTTAGGTATGAATAATGTGTTGACTGCTTCAACGGGGGATTGTATTAAGATCCTTGGTGGACTCTAACAATACTCTACTTTACAGACACCAAGAGATATGTACTATCTTCTCAGCATCTAGCTACTGAACTGCTACTTTCCCAGAAGCTATGGCAAAACGTACCCTCCATCAATCAGCACATCGCTCCCCGTCATATAACTACTCGCATCACTTGCAAGATACAAATAAATTCCCTTGATCTCCTTCGTAGATCCCTGCCTGCCCAGCACCGCCATTCGATACGCCTCATTCACCGTCTCTGGACTCGCCCCCATCTTCGTGTCGAAAAAGCCCGGAGAAACAATATTCACGCGCGCAAACTCCCTCCACTCGCGCGCGAGGGACTTGCCAAAGTGCGTGACGAACGCTTTCGTCGCGTTGTAAATCGGCTGGTCCGTGGGGACGTTGACAATGTGTGCGCTCATTGACGAAGTGATAATCAGGTTTCCAGTGCGCTGGCGGGCGAAGACTTCGCCGGCGAACTTGGCGCAGTAGACGATGCCGTCGATATTGACAGAGAGTTGCGCTTTATATTCGGGGAGTGTCTGCGAGAGGATGGGTTTTGAGATGGCCATTCCTTTGCACTTGTTAATTTGTGCCATGTCCAGCGTCGACAGTTCGGAAGGGGAAAGGAGAGGAAGACGAGCTTGATAGGGGTCTCGGGGAACGTACCAGCATTGGCCACGAAGACGTCGATCTTGCCAAAGTCTTTCACAACGGTCGAGATGGTGCTCTGGACCGCATCAGGGTCAGATACTGTACAGTTAGAGCAAAATGTTAGCATCGCTCTCACTCTCACTCTCACAATAGACCCCGGCCAACTACCAGCAATACTCACCATCAACCTTATAAGCAACAGCCCTAACACCATGCTCCTTCGTCAGTCCCTCAGCTTTTGCAATCGCAGCATCGTTTCTGCACATACATCTATCAGCACATTGTTGCCGCTTTGCTACAATCTTCGCATTTTCTGCTGGATCCTAAAGGGTCACGCACGAGTGATACCACAGCGCGACATCGCCGCCAGCCTCGGCCATCGCCTCAGCGACCGCGTACCCAATGCCGTCTGCAGCGCCGGTGACAACGATCGTCTTGCCGGCCATCTTAAACTGCTCGAGAACGTTGGAGGGGGTATCAGGGACGGGGCGCGGGAAGCCGTCGCGCACGACGGCGCAGTTTTCGTGAGTCATGGACATTGTACCGGGTGTCTTGCGGGCGCTATAGGATTGCAGCGGGAATAAAGAACTGCGAATTGATTCTTATGACGGATGAGGGGTATATATCCCAGTTGACGGTTTGGGTTATCTTCCGTCGGGGTGGTATAGGCCGAGTGTGGGGAGGGGCGTCGAGGGGCCGGCGGGGTGTCGTCCGCAGTGGAGCATTACGTAGGCGAGTATATACAACGCAAAGGACAAAAATCGGCAGATTTGCATCATACTGAGAAAGGATCATATGTTCGTACCTGCCCATCTGGGAGTTCAATGTGATCTCTTAGACACAAAATGTATGCTCTTCATTGCAGTCTATGAAAAGGCTCAACTCTAGCACCACAGCAGCACAAAACCCAGGTAAAGCATCCACTAGAAAAAAACTGGACTGCCCAGCCCAAACGATGCTCTAAAACCAAATAATAAAGAATAAAGAAATGAACAAGGAACTGCTAGAAAACAATTCCACCCCCGTCAACCACAATATCCGCCCCGTTAATATACCCCCCAGCCCGACTAGCAAGCAAAACCACCACCCCTGACAATTCATGAGGGACCCCCATCCGCCCAAATGGATTTCTCTCCGCCCAGATCTTCCTATGCCCCTGCAGCCCTTCTCCCTCATTAAGGATCGTATCCATGTACCCGGGACTTATACTGTTCGTTCGGATCCCGTACCGTGCCCACTCCGCCGCCAGCGAGTTCTTCAACATCAGCAGCCCTGTCTTGGACACGTTATACGCGACCTGCGGCTGTGGGTAGTTGACTCTGTGCGCCGAGATGGACGCAATGAACGTGATTGAACCCCCTGTCCCCTGCGCAACCATGTGCTTCGCGGCTGCCTGTGCGCAGATAAAGGCACCGGTTGTGTTAACGTCGAGGACCTGGCGGAATTGCGAGGGGGCCATGGTGAGCGCGTCGGCACAGCCGACTATGCCGGCGAAGCAGCAAAGGATGTCGATGGAGCCTAGAACACTTGATGCCTCGGCAAAGGCGGCATCAACGGCGTTTTCATCGGTGATGTCGACTTTTGCAGTTATGATTTTTGCAGCGGGAAATCGGGCTCGTAGTGAGTTGATTTCAGTCTCTGCCATGGACGGGTTCATGTCAAGGACCATGAGACCCTGGAGCCCGTGCTCGAGGAGCGCAGTACATGCTGTTAGGCCGAGGGTCCCGGCACCACCGGTGACCACGGCATTGCCAGTGATGGCGAAGCGAGATGCCGCGTCCTCTGGGGCGGGTGTGGGGGCGGTTAATGAGGCTGCATTGCTATTGCCGAGGGTCATAGAGGGGACGACACGGCTGGTGAGAGCGGAGCGGTCGGCGAGCGCGTTGGTGGCCATATCGCTTGCACACTGGTAGCTCTGAATGATGTTTGCTAAAAGAAGGGAAACGTGAGGGAAAGTTTGACCATTCTACAAGATCCAGCGGGCGTTTAGCAGCGGGTGTTTATACGCTCCAGAGCTTCTGCAGCTTCCCCGCATCTGCTGTCATAACTCGGAGCTCGGATTCCGGGGGAGTGGGCTTAATGGTCGGCGTCTCGCGCTCCGGGCCTGCAAACATGTGGCAGAAATGTATGTTTCTGTTCAACACACCGAGTGCTCGCAATCTCGGAGCTGGATGTAGTCTCGTCGGTGGACAGTCGGCCGAGCCTTTGGGCTGACATACCAATGTCAAACAGCTCAGACGGAGGATGTTTGAGTTATTTGCAGGTTCAAGAACGTAACCTCTGATTATTAGTCCATTAAAAGGACAGATGATACTAAATAGCCGAGCCGTTCAGATAAGAAGGCACAGTCGGCCCCGATCTTCCAGGAACAGATTCAGACAAATCAACCTCATCTGTTCCAGGAAATCCATTCAGCCCCTCAAATAGGTCGTTCTCCCATGACGTATCCTCGAAGAACATCTGCAGTGTGGGGTCAACAGTCAATGATGCCACCGATGCATCCGTAATCCCAGTCTCAAGCGGATCACCCTGATAGACGGCGTCTGCGTGAGCTCGCAGCCGCTGTGGCTGTCCTCCCAGCTCGGCCTGAGCAAGCTCTCTCGGCGAGTGGTCCCTAATCCGATCCAAGACAGCAAGACACCTAAATGCAGCTCTGTTCGTCGCACCAAGCGAAGCAAAGCACCTTCTCGCCCGCTCAACAGACGAAAGCCACAACTCACGATTCACAGCCGCCATACCGCGGTCGAGCTGTGGCACGGGCTTCAGGTGATGTATGCTAAGCACAACACTCGCCTGGAACAGAAAGTACGTTGCGTACCAGCTCAGCCCCACATGTACAGCGTCCGCATAATCAAGACAAAATGTCGTGATATCTTGTATGGTCTCGACCGCGGCTAGATGGCACATGTTCCGCGCTTCTTCGCGCTCGGCGCTCATTGATACATTGTCATTGCACAATCGTTGGCTTCCCCACCACAACAGCATGCGTAAGTTCTGCTCCTTCCATCCGACGACAGCTCTCGGTCCGCGAAACCAGGGTGGAATGTCTTGCCCGGTGAAGTATGAAGGTAAACTAAGGCGCCAAGCTTTGAGCTGGTGGTCGATTGAGCGGGGTGCTCTAAAGGAGAAGGACTGACGGTATGGACAAGAGATTATTTCGCTGAAGATGCGGTTGCCAATCGAGACGAGACGGCCGTGCGCGATAATCGCAGAGTAGGTTGTTGGTCGGTCGACTGGTGAGGGCAAGGGGGAATCTAGAGCTGATATCTGCAAAAGTTAGGGCTGTTGTTGGCTAGGTCCGGGCACTTACTGAGTCGTCAATATTTCGAGGGAGGCGGGTCTCAATAAAAGAGTCTGATGCCATCACCGGTCTTCCTGTTGTCAGGCTAAAGCCACTGTCGAAACAGTATACCACCCACCAAACGGCTCTCCGCCGCTCGTTGAACAAGGAATCGTTTGTCTGTCCTGAGGGCGGTTCGCGGTGAAGACCTAATCCGAGAGCCATGCGATACGCGATGCCGATGTAGTTGTATCCAGTGTTTGGTCGGTCTCGCTTCTGGAGGTAATTGCCCTGGAAAGTCAGCACGCAACCTGCAATTGGAAGATCCGGACACACCATGAGTAGAAATGCCTGAACGGCTGCAAGGCTCCCTGACTCCAGCATGCGCATCGACATCCGTGAGCGGGCCGCCATGTAGTAGCTATCCTGACCCAGCTCCATCCCGCCAGTGGACACCCAGTGTCCGATTGCAAGGACGAGGTAGAATATCAAGTGCCAGCTGGAGCGGGAGGGAATCCGCTGGCGGTTGCGGTACTTTTCGCGGAACGTGCTCTCATGCAGGATCGGGTATGAGCGGTTGTACCAAAGGAAGTATGCATCAATCAGGTTGTCCAAAACAGCGGTATTGGCGAAATGTAGCAACAGCGAAGGACTTCCCGTCTGGCTGACCCGTGCGGGCGAGTCGTCCTGCTGTTGATCTAGGGTGACATTCTCTGGGAATAGGTCCGATATCGTCTGCAGGAGCCTTGTCCCGGAGCTATGGCCTGCTCTGCGTTAACTTGCTTCTCAAAATGTAGCCGAAAGTCATACCGAGGTACCCTGATTCGGCACTTGCCGTAGGCAGCGACACCATCCCGTCAGGAGGATTCGACGTAGAAGCTTCATTCCACTCAAATCGTCGCGAGGAGTCCGGACTTTCCGAGTCGGGCTCTGGTTCCAGTGGCTCAACCGGGTGAGGATACTGGTGATGTTCAAACTCGGGTGCGACCGTCCGCAGGGCATCTTCGACGTCTACTTCAGGATTTAATCTGCGGAGTAACGATAGCAGACTTGCACAGCGGGCCTCTGCGGCATCCAGGTTTCTAGGTCCGTCAGGTAGTGGTCAGCCGATACAATGGATAGGTATGTACCGCCTAGTCAGTGGTGTTCGCGACGGACGAGGCCCGAACACGCAGGGCTTATTGGTCTTCGCGCAGTATGCGCATGGACTTGTTCCTGAGCACTGCCATAGTCAGCAACGGTGGGATCATTTTCTGCCGCCAGATACGTACTTTGCTTTTCCGTTTCTAGGCTGCATTAGTTAGCCGCACGTGTTTTAAGTGGGCGCTCTCTTACCCGGCATTCTGCACACTTCGCTCGTCAGCCAGCCGGTGCATTACCAGCAGGAAACTTACAGCTCGCATTTCAAATAGACCAGATCTTCGGCTTACGGACTTTGGCATTTTGACGGTGATGGATTGAATCGACTTGGAGTCCGAGTTGGGGTAAGTGAGCGGGAGGTGGGAGAAGCCGGATGATCTCACGAATGACAGCCAGCCGATCTATTGGTCAGGTAATCTACAGCTCATCCAAGTTGTTTCTACTTCAATCCCCCAGCTAGCAACAGACTCTGCCCCGTCATATATCCCGTGTTCACCAGCATCGTCACCACATTTGCCGTTTCCTCCGGTGTTCCCAATCGACCCAGCGGGATATTCGATGCAATTCCCGGAATAGCCGTGGCCGATGGAACCATGCCAGTATCGCCTATCATAGCGGGCGCGACGTCGTTGACGCTGATATTGTACTCAGCCAAACGCGTAGAGAGGTTCTTCATCATGCCAGTCAGTCCGCCTTTAGACGCAGCGTAATCTAAGCTGATAAGTAAGTGCAAGTATGACCGAGTCAGAAAAACGCACGGCATCCATTGATCCCGCCTCCAGAGGCAGCGATCGAAGACATGAAAACAATACGGCCCCATCGCTGCGCCTTCATATGTTCCACCACTCCTTTGACCAGGACGAACGAAGCCCGAAGATTGATGTTTAACATGTACTCGAACTCCTCGAGGCTGATATCCCATACGTTGGTTATCCTTTTCCCGTACCCGGCATTTGAAATCAAGATATCTGGTCGCTGGCCATGCCGAGCATCGACTTGCTGGAGCATGGCCTCGATCTGATCAGGAGACCCAACATCAACCTGATGGGTGGAAATGCGAAGTTTGTTATCAGCATATCGCGAGTTTAGGTCGGCCACCAGTTCGTTGACAGCTCTGGAGTTGGTGGAATAGGTGAGGGCGAGATGGACCCCGTGCTGGGCGAGCTGGTGAGCGCACGCTGCACCGATACTAGCACTGTTAGTACTCTCAGTGTTTAGTCCAGTACCGGCCTTACCCTCCCGATGCGCCCGTAATGAGAGCCAATCGACCCCGAATGTCGTTCGGTGACATAGCGCAGTGTTGAAGATTCAATCTCGAGCCACTGCTCCTTCTCGTCCATTGCTCGATACGGTCGGCATTTTAATATAGATGGGGAAAGGGGGAAAAAAAAAAAAAAAAAAAAAAAAAAAAAAAAAAAAAAAAAAAAACTTCAGGCCACGCTCTTGTTTGTACGGCGGCTGTTGTAGATGCAGTTCAGCTCCTCAATGGAGGAGCTCCTCTCAGTGGAGCTGCAGCGGCAGCGACTGGAGTGCGGGGAAAAAGCGGCTTTTGCACGGGTGGGCATGACAATTTGAGCTCTTACTTGCTGGACTGTAATCTAGCAGCTCTCCTTTTCCCAATTCAGAATAAAGAACATGCTGCTCACGGAGTAAACATCCGATCGCTCGTTGATGATGCCATTGGCGAGTTGGAGTGTTGGAGATCCATCGGCGAAGTCCGTTTTGATGGGGGAGGCACGTGCTCCGGCCAAGACCGTCAGCTGCTGATTGGACAGACAAGCTTCGATAAGCTTCTCTTCTGCTTGGCCGCATGTAACACTACTACTCTCTCTACTGCAACTCCCTTCTACCACTACAGGCGCACGTGCGACTCGGAGGTTTTCTCCTGTCACTCAGCCATCTCGATCCTCGATACTGACAGTCTCAAGTGAGAGGAGTGGAATGACAAAATGGACCAAATCCTGGATGAAATGGCAGAGATACCTTGCTCTCTCTTTACAGCGACGCTGGGCCTGAAAATTCCATCAGATTCCGCAGGATTGACAGGCCCCAGCAGCCCAATTTGATCCTACCTAGTTGCTCGACCTTCCCTGATCCAGCAGTCGCCTGCCCCGATCTTCTTTTGCTTTTCTGATCCAGCTTCCCCTCTTTTTTCTTTTTCTTTTCTCAACCTATCTTTCCCTTTTTCCCCTTCTGTGGGTTGCGATTTCCCGCGGTATTCTTACTCGGCTGTTCATCGCTATGGTCAAAGACGAGGAAAAGATCGCCGTTGGCGAGGACCCTACCTCGTCTCCAGAAGTCGCACCCCTCGAGAATCTCAACAAAAGTCGCTGGGAGCGCAGCTGGCCGACCATTGCTTGCGGCGCTGGTCTTTTTTCTGATGGCTATCTCAACGGGGTACGAAGACCTAGGGCTCTGCGCTTGCGGTCCAACTAACCGTGGCAGGTAATCGGGTCCGTCAATACGATGCTTAGCATGATCTACGCCGAAGCGTATACTAAATCCTCTGCGAGCAAGAACGTCTCGTCCATCGCGTTCGCCGGTACTGTTGTTGGGATGCTCTTTTTCGGTGTTCTGAGCGACCACTGGTCCAGGAAAGGCTCTCTCTTGGTTTCTACGCTGGTCCTCATCTTGTTCGCGATCCTGTGCACCGCCGCGTACGGTTACAATGGAAGCACTTACGGTCTTTTCGCTGCCCTTGCCGCCTATCGCTTCTTCTTGGGTATTGGTATTGGAGGAGAGTATCCCGCCGGGTCGGTTGCCGCAGCCGAGAGCAGCGGCGAACTGAAAAAGGGCCACCGGAACCGCTGGTTCATCATGTTCACCAATCTGCAAATCGATTTCGGTTTCGTTACTTCGGCTCTGACGCCCATGATCCTGGTCTTGATTTTCACCGAGAACCACCTGCGTGCGGCCTGGCGTATGGCCTTGGGTCTCGGCATCATCCCTCCATTGAGCTTGCTCTATCTCCGACTCAAACTGAACGAGCCCGAGGAATTTAACCGTGAGCGCATGCACAAGTTTCCTGTCTGGCTGATCATCAAGTGAGTCTATCCCACTCTATGTGTCATGGCGCTAATCGCAGGCAGATTCTATTGGAAGCGCCTGGCTGTCGTTTCTCTCATCTGGTTCGTGTATGACTTCTCCGCATACTCCTTCAGCACCTACTCCTCCGCGTGGCTCGCCATCATCCTCGGCGATGAATATCCGCTGTGGAAGAGCTTCGGCTGGAATACGGTGATCAACCTGTTCTATATCCCCGGCTCGGTCGCCGGTGCTTTTGCGAGTGACTGGCTGGGTCCCCGCAAGACCCTTGCAATCGGCGTCGGGCTTCAAGGCGTCATTGGCTTCATCATGTCTGGTTGCTACGAATACCTCAATACGCCCAAGAACGTTGCCGCCTTCGTAGTTGTCTATGGGTACGTCGGTCCCCGAAGCGCACAGGACTGCCCACGCTAACACCTCGTAGAATCTTCCTTGCCCTTGGTGAATTCGGCCCCGGCGACAACATCGGCCTTTGTGCCGCCAAAACAAGTGCTACCTCCATACGCGGTCAGTACTACGGTATCGCTGCTGCCTTCGGTAAAGTCGGCGCCTTTGTCGGCACATACATCTTCCCAATCATCCAAGACAACGCCCCCAACGCGATCAGACGAGGCCAGGACCCCTTCTTTGTGTCTAGCTCCCTGTGTATCTTTAGCGCTGCCCTTGCGATTTTCTGTCTCCCACATATTGGCCAGGACACCATCACCGATGAGGACCGTAAATTCCGGAAGTACCTACAGGAACATGGGTATGATACGTCTACTATGGGGCAGACTCAGACCCCGCAGCCGACTGAGGAAGCGTAGTGGAAGATATAAAATATGTAGTTTACACAGTACAGATGAGCGAGCGAGATTATATACTGAATCTGTTTTGACTTTCTTCATGTTCTCGCAATTGTATCACTCGCGACGGTTAAGCCTAGAAGGCTTGATGTTATCCAGAAACAGGTCAGTCGGGCCTACCGGGCACGCAATATGCTGACCGTCAGGAGTGACAAGCAACCTATGCCCGCCACTTCCAGTTCCCTGATGCGCATTACGAGTACATGCCAACTAAGACGGTCCATAAATAAAGAAACAAGAACATCTCTGATGTCTTGATCCTGCTTCCACCCGTCCAGGCGTCCAGCGTATACAGAGCGGAGCTTAGCAAGCGCAGCTTCAATCTGCAGTTTTACCCTTGTCTTCGCCAGCAGAGGTTCTCGTCGATAGGTCTCTATTGCTAAGGGGTAAATCACGCACACTGCATAGAGGAAATGGAAACAGCTGTGTCCATTGCCAAACCCGATAAATTGCAACCTTCAGACTCCACCCTAACCCTAACCTCCCTCAATAGGCCTCTCCAGTCATAATCATGGTTACGTGCAGATATCAGAGGATCAATCAGCGGAGATACCGTTGTAATCGTCTAAAATATCTACTAAACGTAGAATTCCAGGCTGTGACATGCTCCGGTATTGCCTTGCATCGCTCCCCATCAAGCTACAACATTCCAACCATAATCACTACAGTACATGTCCGCGGGGGGCCCTGCATTATATGTTTGATAAATGATATATATCAGCACACAGACCAGGCAATGGCCCATAAGATTAGATAAAGGTCTTACTGGAGGCTAAATAGCATCTCCCGCAGGTTCCAGAATTATGTGTTGTTTCCTAGGCCAGCAGCATCCGAGGCCATGTTTATATTGGAAGGATTATGCGACTGTCAGTCATGTTCATTTGCGCTTAGTCTAGTCTTGAACTGCATATTGGGCACCCATGGGTGAAGCCCAAAGCCCTATCGAAAAGAAGCCCTAAATGGGTAATTTCTGGACGCCGAGCTTACTGCAGCTGGCGCATCGCACTGATTCTTATATTAGGCTGGAGCTCCAGTAGAAGCTACCAGACATATATTATCTGGCTTATAATCTCATCTTCTGGATGTAGATGGGTCACGTTGGATACCGATTTGGCTGATCCAAGTGATCTGGGGCTCAGCCCTGCCTACTAAGGAGCCTCCTGCCGGACATATTTGTACCGGCTGTGCTCAGCTGCGTCTGGGTATTGTTTCCCCATTGCTTTACCGCTGAAACAGGAGTTGCTCGCAGACCAATATCACAAAAATGGAGTATGTTGTTTTGTATACACATACGCATACGCATACGAATACATATACGCTCCCGCAAACACAACCCTAAATCTCGCTCCAGCTGGAGGCCTTACCTAGATCCGCTGAACCTCTTATGGCGAATCAGATCACCCTTTATCCGCAATTCCCGCTGAAATAGGTTATCGTGCTTGCGGCTGAATGTTAGCCTCCTGTTTGCCAGGTATAAAAGGACACTGAACGCCATGCACGGCTACCTAGGCATTTATTGAGAATTAATATACCACCATAAATCCCAGAATATAACTTTACAACATCCAGCCACATTATTATCTCATCTGATTCTGAGTCATGGCTACAGACTCCTCAACAGCAGGCCTCACCTCCAAACTGGCCCGTTTCTCCTCCCAACATGATGATATCATCCTCCTAACGACCACCATCGAAAGCGAATCCTTCGATACTCTCCGCCCCATCTTCGTAAATCCCCACGCGAGCCCACTTGCCATAGTCCGCCCATCCACCATCGAAGCTGTCAGTGCCACAGTCTCCTTCCTAGCGTCGAACAAGATTCCCTTTACCGTTCGCGTCGGTGGACATGATTTGCACGGCCGGAGTGTAGAGGATGGCGGCGTAGTGCTGGATCTACGACTACTCAACCAAGTCGTCATCGACAAGAGCGGCAGTGAGGCTGTTGGTGGAAAGACAGCAACAGCAAGAATCGGCGGCGGGGTCCTCATCGGCGACCTGCTTTCTGCTCTGGAACCGCACGGCCTCGTCACTCCCGTCGGCACCGTCTCAGGTGTTGGCTATCTAGGCTGGGCTATGCATGGCGGGTACGGGCCATATAGCTCTGGGTTTGGGGTGGGCATTGATCAGATCGTCGCTGCAAAAGTTGTGGATGCCACTGGACGTGTCGTTGACGCGGACGGGAAATTGCTGAAGGCTATTAAAGGAGCTGGAGGTGCATTCGGGGTTGTTGTTGAGGCTGTGGTTCGAGTGTATGAGCTGGACTCGGTATGTCCTGCATTTGAGAACCACCAGCTTGCCACCCGGGGTGGCCATCAAGTGGTGTATGGTGCTAAGTATTGTTTACTAGATTCTCGCCGGCACACTCATCTTCAACTCGCAAGACCTTGCCACTACGATCCGCACTTTCAACAAAGCCTACAAAGCCCTAGCGCTCACCGAGTCCATTCCGTCAGCACTAAACATTTTCTCCTGCATCCTCTCCAGCCCTCAAACGCCGGCACCAATCTTCATCCTGCTGGTAAACTGG
This sequence comes from Aspergillus nidulans FGSC A4, assembly GCF_000011425.1. Lineage (NCBI taxonomy): Eukaryota > Fungi > Ascomycota > Eurotiomycetes > Eurotiales > Aspergillaceae > Aspergillus > Aspergillus nidulans. The sequence continues at coordinate 2,184,351 of NC_066261.1, read as the reverse complement.
ACCTCGCCCAATCTATCCGAAGGAAAGGAATGGATTGAGAAGATAGCCACTCTGATCCCCTCTGCGGCTGCAACACTGGCAGCAAACACAGTTCAAAAAATCAAACCCAAACCCTTTATTGAAGCAGTCTCAAAACTCGTCGCTCCTTCTGTGCAGGGTAGAATGTACTCGGTATCCTTTAGGGAAATTACCGACGAAGTGGCGGGCGTGATTGCGCATTTCACCTCTGCCGAGAGGATGCCGCGGGATGAGGGCGTCCTACTTGAAATTCATGAGCTACGCGCTGTTTCGCCTTCTGCGAATCCGAACACCAGCTCTGTATTTAGTGCACGAGAGCCACATTTTGTCGTCGCGGCCTGCGCAACTGCTGTGCATGAGGAGAATGTCGAGAAGGTCTTGAAATGGGGAGAAGAGCTCCAGGTTGCACTGAAGAGGACGAAGAGAGAGAATATCCTGCCGACGTCGTACATCTCTTTCATATCGAGGGAAGAGATGGAAAGGGATCAAGAGAGGATTTTCGGAGGACATCTGCCCTTCCTGAAAGATTTGAAGAGGAGGCTTGATCCAGAGAACGTGTTTAAAGCTGCAGTTTCTGGTCTATGACTTGATTACTGTATATAAGCTTGGGTTATATGCTGGATACCAAAACTATCAGGTTTCCAGTTAACCTTGGGAGCATAGCGGAGTATATTCTGACGATATAAAAGAGCCAGCTTGAGAGGCCCTCCTTATTTGAGGGCCAATACGAAGATCTGATAACGAACGAGGATTGGCTATCCAGTAGACGAGCATGTACTCCTCTAGCAGACTGGCTATGTAACAGTTAAAAGTAGCCAATTGAGCGATCGAGCCTCGAATAACCCTAATCAAATACAAGAACATAACTATATACAAAGCCATAAACACAAGCCGTTCCGGCCCCCGGCCGCCCCCTTCTCCCCCGGCTCTACCCACGTAGCGCTCCCATTTTTGCGTCTGCATTATACACTCTCCGCATGGACAACCTCTCCTGCCTTCCCACTACCAATTTTCTCGCTGTCATCCTTTTCGGTCATTCCATTGACGCTACTCGGCGCCCCGAACAACCTATCCATCTCCTCGAGCGTCTTCCCCTTGGTCTCCGGGACAAAGAACCAAGCCCAGACCCCCATGGCAATCATGAGCGACGCAAAGAAGAAATAGGTGCCGTAACCCAGACTCGTGATCATATACGGCGTCGTGCGGGAGATTATAAACGACCAGAGCCATTGGTCTGCCGTTGTGATGGCCACGCAGAGCATCCGGATATCGATGGGGAAGATTTCCGAGCAGATCACCCATGTAATTCCCTGCCATGTCGCGCAGTATATCAGCCCGTACAGGTAGACACAGACCATGGCGATGTATCCCCACGCATCTTGCACGGTGTCGCCGCGCGCTGAGGTGCCGGCAGGGTCTCGCTCGAAGACGTACCCGCCGATATACCACATAGGCAAACTGCCAATGAACGCCCCGTATATGAGACCACTACGGCGGCCGACTCTCTCTACAAGCCATACGCTGAAGATCACCATGCCCAGAGTTTTGGCGACACCGTAGAATCCGGTTGCAAACAGTTTTGTGTCGGTGCTGTTGATGCCCAGGGTCTCGAAAATGCGGGGGGAGTAGCTGTACTCTTCAATGAGCCATCTCCTTGAAATTCCCAGCAGGGTGGGGGAAAAGAAGCATAAACGATGAAGAAGAAGAAGATAACATACTAAGTGATGATGTTGACCCCGGTCAAGTTCTGACAGGCCATCAGCAACAGCCCGATTCCGATCCTGTTCCTGGTCCCTCGCTGCCACAACCGCTGCACGTAATACCACGGGTCGTATTTTCTCCCCTCAGGAACAACGTCGTACAGAAACTGCTCACGGATCTGTTGCAGTTCGCCCTGGATGAACGGGTGGTTGGCAGGTAATCTCCGCGCCCAGACAAGACTCTTTTCGGCATCGCCCCAGCGGTCTTTCTTTGCGTACCATCGCGGCGTTTCGGGGCACCAGAAGATGCCTGCTAACAGCAGGCCGCCAGGGAGCAGCTGGAGGCCAAGGGGAATCTGCCACTGCGCCATGCGTGACGAGGAGATGGTGCGATTGATGGCATAGTTGATCCAGAAACCGAGCATGCCGCCCCCCTGGGAGCAAATCTCGAAGATCCCAACGAGCCGGCCGCGGATAGATGCGGGTGACTACACTCGTTAGATTTCCTTTTCTTTTCTCTCTTTTACCGTGAGGGGGACTCCATAACATATGGAGGCGTACCATCTCGGCAATGTATACTGGGACCTGGAGAGACACCGAGCCAATGCCAAACCCTGCGATGGCACGGCCAGCATAGATCAGCCCCAGATGCCCAGACGCGGCGGTCTTGTACGTGTCAGTGATCGGTCAGCCTGGCTAGCACAGGTATCTCTCACCATCAGACTGCCGCCAATGCAAAAGACACAGACGGCCATGACAATCGCATTCCGCCGCCCAAACCGCTCCCCGAGCGGAAAGGTAAGCAGCGAGCCGAAGAAACAGCCCGCCTGAAAGGTGGATACGATGTTTCCCTCCAACGTATCCGTCTCAATGTCGGACGCATGGATGAGGCCAAAGTGACGGCGGAAGGAGTCCAGGGCCATAGTCCCGCCGATGACGCTGGTATCGTAGCCCACTACATCATTACCCATCATTAGCCATCGTCAACAGGTTAACTGGGATATATCATGAAATTAAAATAAGGTAAAAAAGAACAAAATAAAAGAAATATAAGAAAATAGAATAAAAACGAATCAGAATCAATGAGAGAGGAAGAACAAGGCTTGTTAGTGCTTACTGGCAATCGCGCCCATGCTCACGATCGTCGTGATAAGGTGGATCCGCCAATTTCGCACCTCAGGAGGATCATTGCTGTTGTTGGCATGGAGACTGAAGCCCATGTTTGACGGTGGTATAGGGCCAAGGTAGGGCAAAGCAGGGCAATACTGCTGGTGGGGCAGAACAGCCTTGCGGGAGGCTGTGCTTGCTTTTTATCTCCCAACGAGGCATCTTCAAACCTCACTGAGTGGGCCTCGACGTACCCCGCAAACCCCAGATATCGCGGGTCTGGAGTCTGGACAAGGGTCCCGTCCCCGCGTGTTAGACCATTCATTTAAGTTCCTGTGGTATGCATGGGCGGTTCCGGTCCGCGCCTTGGCCCCAGTAACGCTGCTCTTTAAAGATGCGAAGACTGCGCCGAGACCGTGTGCGGGCTTGGCCCGAGGGTCCCGGGACTTAGGGTTGCTGTAGATCTGCAGGACTGGTCAGTGCACCTACACTGGCATCAGTACTATATCAAGGGACCTCTGCCGAAGAGACAATATCGGGAGAGATGCAGGAAAGGATCAATGAGGGAGGCCGCTTCTGCCACACCTTGTAGAATGTCTAGTTCCCAGTTTCGTATCAGTTACTGGGCGTTAGCCACCGGACGGGGACTACTGGGCGTTAGGGCTTCTGTATAGTGTAAAGCGGTACGTCGTCCACGTCTCCGTCCACGTCTATGGCGGGTGGATTCCGTGTCTATGAGTGCGTTAACCAGACCGAGCCGACTACAATCTCGAGGGGATAGGTGTCCTCTTCTAATAGCCCTAGAAGCTAAGCAAAGCTAAACACTAAGGGGCGAGAAAATACCTGACCGACCAGACTGGCACATTTAGAATGAACAGGATATAGATCTATATTGATATAATCAATGTCCAAACCCCAGACAGCCGATTGGCCCTGGACTCTACACTTTCCAGTCTTTACTAGAGCGGTGGGCCGATGTCCATAGCCAACCCGAGCACGCTGTCAGTTTCGCCCTTGAATTATATTCTCGTGTAACTTTATTGTTAATAGTTGGCATATCTTGGAAGAGCTCGGCTTGACCAGGGCTCGGCTTTGTGCTCTGTGCACAGAAATTGGCTTACTGGATGGGATTGAATAGATTGCAGGGTGGAAGGGCAGTTCTAGGGTTGGGAGGGGGTCAGCCTACGGGACGGTGTTCCCTAATCTCAGACGAGGAATGGCTTACATATTGAGACGCGGCGTACAGCAAACTCCTTATGGGAAGGAAGCTCGACGAGCCGTCGCGAATCAAATGTCGGGCATTCCCGCTGGTGAAACTATGAGAACTATTCCTGGGTATGAGGAACGTATCGTCAGCATACCGTTGTCGTGCCTGGTCTGTTCTGACCTATAAATATCCCCTGGAACATGCCGTCTGTTCCTCGACTGGTTAGGAAAAGGAAACGCCTCCCCTGGATCTGGTAAGTAGGGTCTCGGGTCATTGGGGTCTGAGCTAACCGGTCCCAGCCATCAGCTAACATCAGCATAGGTCCTCGTACCCTGGTGAGTCATAGTGTCATCGATATGGCTGGTAATATAGAGTAGAAATCACAAAATATCTGTCTCCAGCTTCCCCGTCTTAGAGCCTACCGCGCTTAAAGTAATGGGCCAAGGGCCATTGCCCATCTCGTTCTAGTGGGTGAGCAACAACTGGAGTCGTGCCGACCTGGGTGAGCAAGGAGCTTGTAAGGTGGGTGAGTGAGCAGCTGTGGCTGGCCAGCTCAAGACATTCGCCCTCACTAGTGACCAGCCCTACGCCGCCAATTACCTGGCTGCTCGAAGCGCCCAGTTATTCAGATGAGCTGCAAATATCTAATCCAGATAGTTCTATAATAATCACTGGTTGCCAAATTAGTTCCAAATTAGTGATATTATTGGCTCTTGAATGATTGACATCGCAATTGGGACCAGTCTGGAGATTCTAGGCGCCAATCTTCATCAAATATCATGCGCTACAGCTGCACCGCTTACGATTGCTAAACTACTAGACTACTGAAACAATCCTTTGCAGGGGATGTTATAAGATGGGGTGCTTTGTAGTAACATTATTGGCTGTCAGCAGCTGGAGTTCTGATTGCCCCCAAGCTAATGCTAGGTGACTGCGCCGCATGTTCCAACTAGCGGAGCCGTAAGATGAGATAGGGGCCTTATGACAGCTCAAATCAAATTATAAAAGAAGCTGAAGAGTTAGCCTTGAGCCTATTCCATCATCTTATAAATGCTTCTTTTTTTTTTCTCGTCTTATCTTTCCTTATTGATCACCCTTTCTTTCAGCGTCAAGGCTCATCTACCCTGATCCCAAGCCATGGCATCGCAAACGACTGAAGACCAGGCTCTGCACCAGTTACAACAGCAGCAGTCCAAGCTACTGGACAAGATTGATGATCTACGCAACATTGGCGTTGGCAGCCTCGTAGAGTTGCCGCAACTTATCGTTTGTGGCAATCAATCTAGTGGGAAAAGCTCTGTGCTTGAAGCCATCTCGCGTGTGCGGTTTCCCGCAAAAAGCAATGTATGCACACGGTTCGCTACTGAGGTGATCTTGCGGCGGAATCCAGTGTCGAGGATCAAGATCTCTATCGAGCCTGGTCCCTCACGCATTAACGAAGAAGAGAGGAAGAGACTTCAAAGCTTTAGGCACGAGCAGTTTTCGACCAAGAACGATCTGCCTGCCCTGATTGAGAAGGCGAAGGAGTGCATGGGCGTTTCAGAGTCCGGCGGGCTGGGCTTTAGCGACGATATCCTAAAGGTCGAGATCTCGGGACCAGATAAACCAGAGCTGACCCTGGTTGACCTACCAGGCCTGTATTATTCAACCAGTCGAGAGCAGGGGCTGGCGGGTATAGGGATCGTCCGCAGCCTGACAGAGAAATATATGCAGAATTCCAGGAGCATCATTCTTGCCGTCATCAGTGCAAAGACCGACTATCATCTACAGGAGGTGTTGAATATCGCCGCGAGATTCGACCCGGGGGGCAAGCGTACGCTGGGAATCATCACTCAACCAGACATTCTTGAGGCGAATTCTGAGGAGGAAGACACATACCTTCAATTCATGAAGAACGAGAAGGTCCGCCTACATCTGGGATGGCACGCACTGCGCAATCGGTCCTTCGAAACCCGGGACGTATCGGACAACGCCCGCGATGAGCAGGAGAAGGAGTTTTTCAGCCAGGGACGCTGGACGTCTCTGCCGCGCGAGGTTCTTGGAGTAGACACCCTGCGGCGTCGGCTTAGTAGCGTTCTGCTGGAGCACATTCGTCACAACCTCCCCGGATTGATCGGGGATATCCAGCAGAAGATTTCTGACCGAGAACAGAGACTTGCAAAGCTCGGGTCTCCGCGGTCCACCATTCAACAGCAACGGGGCTTTCTTCTTCAGATTAGTAGCAGCTTCGAACGGATCGCCGCGCAAGCGCTGAACGGCATGTATGCAGATCCCTTCTTTGGTGGGTTGGGAGATGCAAAAGGGACAAGCGATATTCGACGCCTCCGAGCAGTACTTCGACAACTAAATGAACTCTTTGCTGAAGCGATGTCGATTCGAGGCTGTCGACGCACAATCGTCGACGAATCGACCTCAGGCTCGGCCTCTACGACGGCTTCCATGCCGGGGTCAGAGAACCCGTACATAGACGGCTGGGCAGCAGAGTACATCGACCGCGGCGCACTCGAGGCTGAGGTCAGTAAACAAGCACGTGAAAACCGTGGCATTGAGCTTCCTGGGAGTGCCAACCAGCTCCTTGTAGGGAGCTTGTTCCGTGATCAGTCCCATCCATGGGAGGAGCTGGCTAAAGCCCATCTGCTCAGAGCTTGCGACTCCGTGAGATACTTTGTCTTTCTTGTCCTCCAGTACCTGGCCGATGAGCATACATCCTCCTTGCTCGCCGCATCCGTCATTGAGCCGGAATTGGAGAGGATGAAACAGGCTCTCTTTGACAAGCTCGACGAGCTTACCGCGCATAGAAAGCGCGGCCATCCGTTGCCTGTAGGCACGAGTTTCCTAGCTCAAATGCAGAAGGCGAGAAGCCAACGTTTACTCAGGTCGCTGAAACTGGATCTTCTTCGACCCGGCAAACAGTCTGACACAGAGGATGGAACAATCGCTTACTCAATCAAGACCTTGGAGCAGGCTATCACTGACCTGGAGATGTCCCGTGATGGATTTGCAGCTGCTGAGATTATCGACCAGATGCAGGCATATTATGACGTGAGACACATTTCTTTAATTTCTCATGGTAATCTCCTCTGCTAAATGCTGCCAGACTGCCATCTTGACATTTGTCGACAACGTTGCAATACTCGGCATAGAAAACTGCCTCCTTTACCCTCTCCAGCGCATATTCACTAGTCAGGTCGTCAATGATATGGAAGTTTCCCAAATCCAGAGTCTTGCCGCAGAACCATCCTATGTCACCGAGGAACGCAAGCGTTTGAGCCAAGAGCTGGAGAAGTTGCAAGCTGGTTTGCGCACCCTTAACCTCTTCAAGCCTATGCCAATAGACGGCCTATCCATATTCGGTGTGCTCCCTTTCGGTTTTCCGGGGCCTGATACAACTCCTCAGTGAGTGAACTGACAATAATATGGTAGGAACAAAGGGCGCTACATCCACGTCAGCAAGCGCCAAGAGCACTCCTAGAGTGGCCGAAGCCCCTGTTCAGTGTAAGTATGCATCCCTCACTCTGGGAATTCTAGCTAACTGCGCCGTAAGCGGAGAACGCTTCAAGTCCCAGTAACGCTCCAGTTGCTAATACCCAGCCATCAGTCTCAAAGAGTACATCCAGCGCCACTCCAGCTCCCTCAAGCACTATCTCAAAGCCAGCTGCAGATGCTTGTTCGGCCACAAATCCCAGTTGGGATGTTCGTGCGAGTCAAACAAACTCCTCCGGTTTGACTGCACCCGCCAAAGTTACAACCCAGTCTCCATCTCCTCGTGCTTCTTCGCCGGCCATTGGTGTATCGGCAGATAGTACGAATGCGGCACCTTCGACTCGCAGCACGTCAACTACCTTTGATTCATCTGCAAAGGGGAGAATTGGTGCTGTCTTTGGGTCGTCTGGCCCGGAAATTAGTGCCCCTGCAAAAAGTACTAGCGGTTCTGGTTCTGGACTGTTCAGCCCTTCGGTGGACGCATCTACAAGGGATACGGGCCCTTCTGGCTCTGGACTGTTTGGCGCCGTGTCCGGTGGCCCTGCAAAGAGTGTTAGCGGTTCTGGCTCTGGGCTGTTTGGTTCTAGGGTGGACGCATCTACAAATGATACGGGCCCTTCCGGCTCTGGACTGTTCGGCGCCATGTCCGGTGGCCCTGCAAAGAGTGTTAGCGGTTCTGGCTCTGGGCTGTTTGGTTCTAGGGTGGACGCATCTACAAAGGATAATGGCCCTTCTGGCTCTGGACTGTTTGGCGCCGTGTCCGGTGGCCCTGCAAAGAGTGCTAGCGGTTCTGGCTCTGGGCTGTTTGGTTCTAGGGTGGACGCATCTACAAAGGATACTGGCCATTCTGACTCTGGGTCTAGTATATTTGCAAAGAACACCAATGGTTCTAGCTTTGGGTCGTCTCGCTCTCTCTTCAAAGCCCCTACAGATGGTACTAGCGGTTCTATCTTTGAAAGGTCCGGCTCTCCATTCGGCACTTCTGAAAAGAACACTAGCAACTCTGGCTTTGGTTCGTCTGGGCCTCTATTCGGCACACCAACAAAGAATATGAGCGATTCTCTTGCAGGCTCTGTCGACAACCCGTTCTTTTCTTCCGTCTCACAGGCTAAAGATCGGGTTGATCCTACCACATTCCCAACTACCAAGAACCAGAAATGGTAGTACAGTGCATTCTTATGTTGAATAAAGCAATTTGTTTATATGAAGTTTGACCAAGATCGATTTGACCCTGTATCAGATGTAGATTAATACTGACGGCCGTATCTTACTTGTAGGACGAAATTCGGACAAAAAAACGCTGCCTCGGATCACATAGAGATTTACCAACACATTTGTTGCACCTCCTCATTTAGAAGGTATTCGCCCGAGGTGGGTATCCCTTGATTTATCCCTAATGACCCTTCGGACTCTATATAAATACTAAGCATGGTGATTTATAGGAGCTTCGCCTTAGCGATTATATCCGCTATGGCAAAATCACAGCCCGATAACTCAGCAGCATTAATAAGAAGTAACAAACATCTGTATACCAACATGCAATATTTGTTGACTGACTAGCTGTATTTCGCTAATCCTTCTGGAAATGCGAGTATCGCTACACGTTGGCTTCTGCATCGCGCGTTGAATCCTAGGTAATAATTCTGACTGCTAATATCTATTCAAATGAAGTCTTTTAGGCCCGTGACCACCCTGACTGGCTCATACTTCTGCATGTCAAGCCTGCGAAAAGACGGAAATCAGAGCAGAATGAATTCTGACCTGAGCTATGTCTGACTCGTCTAAGGACCAGGGATACCTGAATCCATAGCTGCCTGTATATCTACTCTTTATCCTTTCTAATTATGGTCCTGAATCGGCACCTTGACACATTATAACTTCCTTGCAAGTCATACAGCTATAATTTCTGCTTAGTTTTGTACTTGCCAGTGGATCTTGCATTGGGCATTGTTCAGCAGAGTCCGGATTTATATAAAAGTATACGATGCTGCGCGGCCTCCAGCGGCTTTGCCACACACAGACTTCACAGCTGGGAGCTTTCTCTTCGGTATACACAGCAATAATAAGGAATAATCCATTCAGCAATACCTCTATCATTATTAGCATCCGCTCCTTCGTTGGCTATGCACATGTGACTGATGTAATGTCGTTCTATCTACGCCGCGTATTCAGAACACAGATAAAGTCGCTTACCCACGGACACCGTAAAAAATGAATACATATATATATATATATACCTCAGATCAAATAACAGGGAAGGAACAGAACCGCATTTTAGAAGACTAAAGCTTTCCAGGAAATGGCAAAGCAGAGGAGAGAACAGGAGGCCTTTCTGATGTCTTAGGGCTAGCTGCAGACCAGTTTTTCAGTTATGCCGATTGATCTTAGGTTGGAGTATCTTGAATGAAACAGTCATAAACACGTGTCAATCCCAGCGCCAACACTTCAAAATAGAGAGGATGGGGTAAGTAGATGTTAGGGGCTAATAGATTACCTAACTCTCTCTACTCACAAGCCACAACGTCCAGATTAGGTTGGAAAGAGGCGCTCGTAGCTTTTGCACTATTAAGTTACCTACTTAGCCTTTTTTTCTTGTCTGAGTGATCCTCAGGATGAGTCCAATATAGCTGGGAGCTACAGGATACTTACTCCGTGCAATCCTAGTATTGGGAGCTAGTTGCTCTGTCAGAACATTAGATTAAGCTGTTTAAAGTATAAATCCGGCTTCATATTTGCAGGGTCCGCTTTTTATACACCGTAAGCTGTGTGACCAGCTTGAAGATGAGGTTGTACTCTCCCAGCCCAGACTGATGCAGTGGCATGCAATACCTATATCAATCACTTAACGTTTTTATTTCTTCGTCACTTTGATCCAGAAATCAACCGGCTTGACAAACCAACGGTTCCTCGCTTCCAAGTCTCCCTCGCCCTGTATGTCAAAATCATAGTCCCTAACCAAAACGGGGATCAGCTTCCCCATCTCCAAAAGAGAGATATTCTTCCCCAGGCAAGTCCTCGACCCTATCCCAAACGGCATGTAATTCTGCTCCATGGTTTTCAGCTGCTCTTCATCTGCTTCGAGCCATCGCTCGGGTCTGAAAATAGATGCGTCTGCGCCGTATATATTAGTGTCGTAGTGTAGGACCCAGCTGTTGATTCCTACGTTCACCTAGTTTTCGAAAGTGGTCAGTGGGGGTGGAAATATGGTTAGAAATTCCCGCGGTACTTACTCCTCCAGGAAAGAATTGGCCAGCGAGGACCTGGCCGCCCTTAGGAACGACTCTGAACAATGGAAATCCCGTCCCCGGATGGACGCGGAGGGCTTCCTTAAGCACAGCCTGGAGATATAGCATCTCCTGCGTGCTCTTGAATGCTGGGATCACTGTACCAATGCCGGCAGACTCGATTTCCTCGCGCAGTTTCGCCAGACAGCCAGGGTTCCGATATAGATGGTACAGAGTCGAGCTCAAGCTGATCGCCGTGGTATCGCTCCCGGCTCCGACATTCGCACCGACAGTGGCTAAGATATCCCAGTCAGATATTCTGTGTGGGTTTTCAGTCTGCGCTTGAACAAGTTTCACGGCCATATACGACGGGAGGTCCTTGTGGGAGCCCTTCATCGCCGCTCTTGTTTCCTGGATATGAAGCAGGCTGAATTCGTTCATGTAGCTGAGCCCTTGCCGTAGATATCCGAGGACGCGGAGGTAGAAGGGGTAGATCCACGGATACAAGCCGAGATATGAGGAAGCCGCCAGCCCGTCTTCGATGGACTTCATGACGCCGCCAACATCGTTTCCAGCATCCAGGAAGCCAAACCGGCTGCCGAACTATCTTGCCAATTAGGGATGGCTCTAGATTATGTATTTAGATGGTTAGGGGAACGGAATTGGGAGCACGGACGGTGATCTCGCCAATAACATCGAATGCATAGCATTGCAGCCAGTGCGCCATGTCGACGGTCTTGCCCTGCACAGAGATCTCATTGAGCCGCTGCTTGAACACAGCAATGCAGTTGTCCACATACGGTTCGTACGCAACCAGCGAGCTCATGGAGTACATGGACGCGACTTTCCTGCGGTTCTCTGCGTGTCGCTGAGACACTTGTTCAGAAAATAGATTCGTCTGGTCGGGATCGGGCGTGACATTCCACGCCTTGTACCACTCTGACTTAATGAACTTGGTGCCATGGCCGTAGACAGGCTTGACGGCGGACGGGTCGGAGATGCTGAAATACTCGGGGGCAATACGAACGACAGGCCCGTTCTGCTGGTGGAGCTTGATATTGGTGCGGTGGAAGTCGCCTCGTCGCATCTGCCATAGATACCATGCATTGGTGAAACGGGCAAGGGCCGGGCCGGGAATGGAGCCATATGGAGATTTAGCCAGGGAACGGACGAGCTGGATAATACAGAGTGCGAGAAAAAAGGAAAGGATTGCTGGAAGAGAAAGAAGTGAAGATAGCATGGTCTTGGTATGGGCAACGATGGGACAATAGGGCTGGGTAGGTGGGCCAGTATCTACTGGATTGTCAAGCGGGAGTGTTCAATATACTCCAACAAATCGTATGAATACCCAAGAGGCCCTGGTGCAGATATCTAACCAGATATTTGTAGACTGGTTGTGTCACGCTGACTTAGGCAGCCCATCTACAGCATCCATTTCTTCCATGGGTCGTCTGATATTTGCCAATCGGGAGTCGCCCTCTGGGATCGATTATCGCCCCCCACTGTAAGCGTCATAGTGGATAAGCTCTAGAGTCCTTGCGCTCGGTCCTACCAGGCCAACGTGGAGATACTACTCTGTATACTCTACGGAGTATATGCCGAGCACCTCTGGTCGCCTTAATCATGATTGTCTCAGTATATTCTATATTTGGAGAGTATCCCCACCCTCATGCAGCACAGCACTTAGTCAGTGGCAATGTTGCTCTCAACTTCCAATCTCAATAACGCAGCTGATTGGGAGGTCGTAGGTTATAGCCTAAACTTGGAGACTCCTCCTAAGGACAATGCGTTTGTAGCGATCCTCTGCTAGAGGCAATACCCGTCAAGAGCAGCATCAACTAAGTCGAAATGGAATCGGCGAACGAATATACGTTAAGCAAGCATTGACTGATCAGGTTCCTGAGTGTATATATATGTAAACAAGTGTAAGAATTCATAAAGACTTAAAAATAAATTTGTCATTGGCTGAGGACGGCTGATGGATTAGCAGGACGGGCAAGGTTCCTTAGGGCACAAGGGGACCCTTACAGCTTGCAGCCAAAACAGCCTTCCTTGGCTTTGGATGGCAGTCCAACTTTGACCAGATATGTCACTATATTGATCAGATGGAACGTTCTACGGTCGATCATATGGGAATCACTTGATAGAAGATCAGAAGAGCACCTGCCTTTGCCACCCATTGCACACCCGTCTCAGCAAGACCACCCCTGCTTATATATACATACATAAAGGATATAAAATTGTAATTCAATTTCCACGTCACTTACAGTTTATTATATTCTTATTCAGTTTGAGGTGGAGTTTGACAAAATAAACCTCGTGGTAATAGTTATTTGTGTACCTAGTCCAGTAATGGACTCTATAGGTTCAGCGACATCTCATACACAAAGCATTGTATGTACACAGAGTCAGAAGGGACGGCTATACCACAGTTATATACATAATCAAAACCCACCTGTCCCCCTAACCCGATGCACAACCCCCACTGCCCCCTTGGCCCAAGCAAACCTCCCCGGATCTAGCCCGATCGACCCCTCGGGTATCTCACCAGTCGCCGGGTCGTGCCAGCAGCCATCATCAGGACTGACTAGACCGTATTTCGCTGTATTCTGGTTCCGGCTAAGCGCATCAAGCCAGGTCCGGCAGACGAGCGCCGAGTCGAGAAGCAGATTGACTTCTTGGCTGTGGTAGTAGGACTGGGTGTCAAGGTTACCGTTTCCTAGCCAGTAGCGTTGTTTTGTCAGACCAAGTCAGGGGTTGGGGAAGAGTTAGGGCTATGCCACCTTGTATAGCGACCGCCTCATCAATGATCATCAGCTTGATGTGGCAGCTTCGTTTCTTGAACTTATTGTGGATAGGGCGCGTCTGATCTTTGGCGACGTAGTTGAAGATCCGCAGCCGGAATCTCTCTTCGTCTGTCTCAAGGGACGTGTATAATCGGTTGGAGATCATCTCGTTGGTTCCATTTTGGAAGGGGAGGAGTTGGCCCGCGTCGTTGTAGCCTAAGCAGAGGTAACACGTGACGATTACGCCGCGGCGGACGGCGTTCAGAAGAGGTTCTAGCAGTGGTTCGGCATTCATGTTGGGTGTTTGAATGAATATTGAGCGTTCAGCGTGGTTGATTGCGGCCAGCCATGCTGCGTTCTGTGGCACAACTGTACTCGTATGGTCCGGGACTGTACTAGTTAGTACGCCAAACACTGGTGGCCGGTATAAGTCTTACATCCGTATGGTTCTCTGTTTAACAGCGCCATTGAGAATGGTTCGTGTTGTGGGGTGAGGATGTAGGGCTCCATCTGGTCTTCTTGATCTTCGTCGGACGCATCACCCGTTGTCGACTTCTGACGGGTGTGGTCTGGATATAAGTTAGCTAGAGAGCATTATGCTTAGATGACGACGTACTGAGTAGACGAGTGACCGGCTGCGTCCGTGTCTCTCCTTTCTTCGGCGTTAGCAATCCGTTTACTCTCCTTGTTTCGGCGGTGATGTCCGCATCGTAATTCTCGTCTTCAGTCGTATGCTGTCGCAGAGAGCCATTTTCCTCAGAATGGCCATTGATGGACACCTGAGCGCTTGGTAATGGAGCATCCGCTGCTGGCGAGTAAAGCATAGGCAACGGCGGCTCCAACGCTTTCCCCCAAGATATCAGCGCCGTATCATATAAGGAATCCACAACCGCCCCTTCAACACGAACCATCATCTCGAGATTGTCATTATCCTGGATATTATTGCTCTGCAGCAACGCAACCCGTCTGTCTACGATCATAAACTTGGCGTGAAAAGTTCCAAAAATGGGCCGATGGTAGTTGATCACTTGCATATCTAGGTGGGGGATCTCATCTGTCGCCGGCAGATTGACCTTGCCAGCAGCATACTTTTTCTCGTCGACAGTGAGATGGTTCTCCCAGACCTATATAGCATCAGCCATCTGTACCGAACATGGTTCAGCATTCCCCAGCGTACCTGCTTAGGATCCCCCCGGTCATACAGAATCTTCACAACAACCTTCTCACCGCGCTCTCCGGCGCGCCTCGATAACTCCTTCAAGGCATTGGTGATTAGCGTCGACGCATCGGAGAAGATCCAATAGTTCGTAGCGAGAAACACCTCCTTCCGCGCGCGAGCAATGCAGTTCGCCATGTGTCGGCAGATATCCGGCAGCGGGGCAACAATCGTCAGCGGAACGACGCCATTGCTCCCCATGAGCGGCGGAGAGACCACCCCTCCAAGCGGATTCCTGCCCAGCGCAGCAAGTGCATCGTGATAGATCTACACACGGTAAGCACACGTACAGCTATTTCTGACAGCGCGCACTGGGTAGTTGGGTCATACCCGAAGAAACAATCTACTGGGTTCAGCGCCTCCCCAGTGCCCGCACTCTTTGGCCTTGTGCAGTTCATCACTATCCACCTGCTTCTCGTGCCCGGCTAACTCTGGGCTCTTTTCGACGTCTTTAAGCTCGTACAGATCCTTGAAGACCTTGTACGGCGCTTTTGTTGGATTGTTGGAGACTTCCGAGCTGACAGTTCGGTCGCTTCGGCACATGCTGTACACAGACTGTGTAATCATTCTCGGGGGCTGCTGCTTGCCTTGGTTACTGAGCCTGAAAGAGCGGTTTAATAAGAATAGAGAGAAGACCGAGAAGACGCAGACTGCTACTTGACAGAGATTTATGAATGGCATTGTTTAGTGTGATGATGGTTAGATTGAGATAGTGTATAGCGTACCTCGTCCCGTTCCCTCTCCGTAAACATGACGATGACATCACCGGGGCTAGGCACCAGAATATCGTTAACTCATTGGTGAACTCTGTGTCTGTTGTGTAGTATGCTTTTGAGTTCCATCGAAAGAAATGTAACTAAGGCTGTATATCAGCGCAGATTTCAGTGAAGCGGTGCTGATTAGCAGCGTAGAGTAGTGCTGCTGTAACATACCGAAGTACCATTTTGAAGTACCGCATTGGCATAATGCGAAGATAACAACAGCTATTTCGTAGTATCCTACCCTTTTAGCAGAAAATCAGACCTATATCAAGGCGTGACGTAGCTTGCCATTTTTGTTCGAGCCGCAATCCACGGCCCATCAGTTCAGCCCTGTTCCATGTGGCTACGATGGAGAAACAGGAGCCTTGGACGAACAAGTTTCGATGTCATTAGCTTTCATCCCACGGCTCCTTGATCCAGCATTCTAGACCCATCAGTCTTGCCGAAATCGCGCAGCCTGAAACCATTGTTAAAGAGCCGGTCGACCTGCTCTAGCGTCTTGCCCTTACATTCGGGTACGCAGAAATAAGTGAAGACAAGCGACAAGAAAGCGACGGCACCGAAGATGAAGCCCACTTTGCTTTCTAGGCCTACTTCGTCTTCGAAAACAAGATATGGGACGGAGAAGTTGACGGCGAAACTGTAGAGCGATGAGTGCCAGCGAATGGAAAAAAAATATCGGTAAGCTCACGTACTTGAAACAGACGTTGATGGCAAATCCAAGGTGAAAGGTATGATCTCTCAGTCGCAGCGAGTTTACTTCGGTCACTACGACATAGGTCAACCAACCCCAACCGCCGGCGAAGCCGACGCCAAAAACAACCATCAAGGAGATGACGCCTTTCATCCGTTGTGTGGTGACCGGCTCATTAACACCGAGGCCGGCCATAGTGATGATGCCAGAAAGCATGATGACGGATGAGAGCATGAGTAGCTTCCTGGGCCGAATCAGCAAGTCGAGCAGATACAAAGTGCCAGGAGTCGACAACATACCGTCTCCCGACCTTGTCTGCTATGCATAAAATACATATCATGACGAAGGACGAGATGCAGCTGCTCATGAGAGTATATAACATGGGATTGAATACCTTCAGCGACCGAACATAGACCCCGCCATACTGCGACGTAAAGGCCTGTCCAGTAGCTTGCTCGAAGAAGTTGACGGCCACCACGATGAAGGTGCGCTTGAGGTTCTTTTCCCGAAACAGTTCAGCGAAATTGCCCTGCTCAACCTCATTTTCCAGGGCAAACTCCAGCTCTCTAAATTCCTTGTCGACTTGGTCCGCTTTGAAAGCCCCCTCGCAAAGCCTCTGCAGGCTCGCCTTCGCTTCCTCCACTCTATTCTGCCGAATCAGCCACCTGGGAGACTCGGGAAGGAAGAATATTGAGGCCACGATGATGGTAGGGACTACGTAGAATAGGCCGAGAGGGATGCGCCATGCGCGGTTATCAGGAAGCCCACTGGTACCATAGCAGACAGCATTGATGACCACGCCTTCCAATGTGAGACTAAGCTGGTGCGTCCCGACAACTAGACCCGTACTTCGGCTGGAACTGTTCGTCCTTGTTTTGGCGGATCGGTTGCGAAGTCATGCAGTATCTATGCTAATCTCCGCTTGGGACACGGGGATCACAGAAAGTCCTATACCTACGTAAACGTAGTTGAGAACCTGGGCAGCCATAATTTGAGCAGGGTTGTCGGTGATAGTGGCGGTTATGAGTGTCTATGACACTCATAGTGAACATCCACCAACGCCGTCCAAGTCGCGCTAATATGAGACTACCCAGGATAACACCTAGATGAAAGAGTGTGTCAGAAAGTCGATGCACTATCTGCAGCAAGGTTCCTGCAACGTACCTGTAGCAAACCCTAAGTAGTTTAGACTGTTGAAGAGGGACAACCAACAGAGTTGAGTGCGTACTCCCTCGTGCTCTCATCTTACTCGCCAAAATGTTTAGTAAATGTATCCATTGCTTGGGCAGTCGCAAAGGCTTGGTTATCGAAGCCATAGTTGAACGTCGATAGGGCAATGACAAAGATTGACAAGGAAAGTGTTCGATTGAAGTAACGGGCTTTGTCAAACAACCAGTCCATGACGGATATATGATTTAGGACGCCAGAGGGTACTCGACTCTAAACTAAGGATCAACCAGGGTTTTGTTGAAAGAAAAGTCGAACAAAACGGAAGCGGTTCAAGAGGTGCACGTGGTGGCCATGAAGTCCTTAAGTACAAGTTGCCGAACTCAAGTAGCATGAGCTCATTCCCCTCCATTGGAAGCGTCAGAAATAATAGTACAGTAAGAACTGGGCCAAAACCTGGGGAAGCTAAAGTTGACGCTCTTTAAAGCTTACAGCGAGATCCGATGCAGGTCGGGGCTTTCTGCTACACAGAGCGGCTCGGTATATAGACCATAGACCGGATATTCCCTGTTGGAGCGGCATCAGTCACATAAATGCCCTTGGAAGGACGAGATATCCTGAGAATACTTCCCGCCAGAACCTGGACTTCATTCACAATTTATTCTCCAAATGGCGTCATTTTCTTTCCCTCCCAAACCTCTCCCGTTGAAGGTCCCGTCCAACAATGGGGGGTCTGGCCCAACTATGTCATATTTATGCAGGATTAACTGAGATACGACGCACTGGGATGTACAACAAACGGCACAGCTGGAATCAAGACACCGAACATAGACGCGTTTCGCTGGCGTGCCACTCTTATTACTAACTGCTTCGCTCAGGCTTCGGTTTGCTCTCAGTCAAGATGTAGTATGTTCACCGGTTGCTACCTGTATGTGAGCAGTCATCGCAGTCTCGAAAACCTCATAACCGTGGGAGCCCAAGATTTTTTTCGCAGCACGAGAGAGAATGGCTATCATGTAGCCTGCCTGGCACCTCGAGGCGATACGTCCGCCCCGACAGTCACAGAGCTGAGTGTGACAGAATATGGTTTTCTGGAAACGCCCGAGTTTATGCCCAAGTTTGCTGGGGCCAGCAACAAGGACATCAATAAGGATGATATCTTGGGGCGATTGTTCTATAAAGGTCTTAGGAACGCCAGCGAGGCCCTGGACTATATGATGCAGTTGTGCTGTCGGCATTGAAGTGGCTCGAATTTCCTCCGAGGGACAAGCCATGGGTTCCTTTCATGCCACTCCTCCTTCCTCATTGTCCGTTTCAGGTAGAGCAGCCGTATGACCGCTCGCAAATTACCAATGTCGTCTCGTAACCGGAGAAAAAGATGGGATATGAGGCTTGTTATATGAAGACAATCAGGGAGAGGTATGGAACGAGCCGTGCCACTGAAGAATGTGGAGGGAGGTTAAGGCCACATACTACGGAATGATCACTCGCCTAGATGACCAATTCGCCGTGTCCTATCGAAGATAGACGACCTGGGGCTATGGAAGGACACTGTCGCCATGTTTCTTCACCGACCATGGCGAGTACTTGGGAGACCACAGTCTATTGAGAAATGGCCCTCCGGGCTGTCAGAGACACTCGTGCGTGAACCTCTTATCATAGGAGGTGCTGGTCTTCCCGAGGGCAAGACAATCAACACTATGGCCGAGATGGTAGACTTGATACCCACAATGCTCGAACCCTCAGGTATCGGTGAACATTTTCCTCATAACGGCAAATCATGGGTTCCAGTGCTTCTCAACGAGTCAGCAAAGCATAAAAAATACGCATTCTCGGAGGGTTGCTTCTTGAAGTCCGAGGATCTGTTGCTCGAAAAGGCACAATATCCGTACGATATCAAGGCAGGCCTTCAACACGAGGTCACTACCCTGATTGGCAAAGCGATCTCTCTAAGGGACGAACGATATGCGTACATCTATCGGCTGTACGAGCCCGTAGAGCTGTACAACCGCGCTGCCGATCCGCATGAGATGCACAACCTTGCCGCGGAGCCTGAATACCAGGATCTGATAAATCATTACGAGAAGGAAGTTCTTCGCTGGCTTTTGAAGGGCAGTGACTTCTTGTCATGGCAGAAGGACAATAGATCCCGCAAGTAAACCTCAAGAGTCCACAGGAACAAATGGAGGAGAGTCTCCGAACGGCTGGCTAGATTCGGCCATGAGTAGTTTCAACAGAGTTCACGACCACGATATCTGGCATAGAGAATCACTGTGGAGGATCAATGCATTATCGGTTGTATCATTCTCTGAGATTGAGTATTGGTATCCTAGCTTGTTTTCACCATAAGTTCGGTTGTCCTCCGTAGCAGATGAGTTTACCTTTGTCGAAATACCCCCACGGAGTACACAATTTCTGCCACCATTCCGGAATCAGCACAGATAGCGTGCTGTTGCCATCGGAAGGATGTCGCACCGCAAAGCCGTCGGCTGGATAAGGGATGGGACGTGCCCTCCGACCCGGGGGGGTTCCAATGGCTCTATCCGCTGCCGACATCCGCCCCTTTTCTCCTACTCAACAGTACCATATCTTTATCTCCTAACCATGTAAATTACGCTGCTGTCTCTGGGGAGGCCTCTGAAATCCAAGGCATTGGCTTCATCCTATCAACGCCTTGCCAGCATGCAATCGGTGTCGCTCTCGGAAGGTCAAATGCGACCGTGGCCGACCTATCTTCGGGGATTGTACGCGGCTAAAACTTCATTGCTCGTATCACAGGAGATCAATCAGTCCTATACCAGAAAACAGGAATTCGGCAAGTTATACCGAGGCTGGCATTAAGCGGAAACGAACTCGGCTGGCGTGCGGAGCCTGTCGGGTTCGCAAAGCGATATTTTCTAGAACAAGTCCCTGTGAAAGGTGCATCTCCAGAGGCATATCCTGCGACCTTGCCACCAACGGCGACGACGGGTTGATGAGCGTATCCACGCCGAGGACGACAATCAGTATTAGCCCTAGCATGATAACGTGGCCGTCGGATAAAGCAACGGCAAGACATTATCTCGATGCTTACTTTGACTTCGCATTCAAAACGCTTTCGGCATTTCTTCACAAGCCAAGTGTCCTAGCTGACTGGAGCAAAGATTTCCTTGATCAGCAATTGCTGAAGTGTATCATGGCATTTGGGCTGTTCGTGAGTGACCACCGACCAGAGGCTTGTGCAACGGCTCGGGCTTTGATGCAGGAAGTGCAGGAAGTGCAGGATTATGTCTTCAAGTGGATAGAGCAGACGATTGCTCACCTGAAAAATTCCGGTCACTTCGCTGCGCTTTCGTTTCATGCCGGCAATTTCTCAGACGCCCGGAGTCTCCTGGCTATTGCTGCTCGCTCGGCTTTCACAATGCGACTGGATTATGAGCATGAAGGATTAGATCCTCTAGTCCAAGAGTCAAGCAGGCGGCTTGTCTGGACAATATACAAAACTAGATCGCCTATACTCCGATGGTATGGAGGACTTGGCTGTCTGCCCTGTAGAAAGAATGCATATCCGTTTACCGTGCGACGAGCGGAGTTTTGAAATGGGGATATCGTCAAAGGCGAGCTTTCTCGATGACGTTGGCTTCGAACCTGAAGCAAATGTCGACGCTCATGCATTTAAACTCAGGCTCCTCGCAATAAGGGACAGAATCTTGAGGCAAGTATTTGCAAATGCACTCGTTGAAGAACCCTGGTTAACCAGTCACAAGTACACCAAAGGCGTCCGGAGGATGGGTAATAGTCCTGCTGAGAGCAGCGCCGCTATGGAGGCTCTTCTGGCCGAGCTCAACACATTTGAACGGACCCTTCCTCCCGAGCTCAAGCTCACTCCGCAACGGCTAGTGGTCATGGGCCACTCTCGCGAGGCCGCTACCTATGCCGGTCTCCATGCGCTTTGGACGATGTGTCATTGTGATCTCTACCGCTTCTGTGTTCCTGGGATCCGGGAGTCACTAGCTCGGACGCCTTCGAATTTCAAAGATTACTGCCAGCAAGCGTGCTTTAGTATGGCTGTTCAACTTTGTGGGCTGTGGTCCGACTTATATCATCTTGAGTCCAGCGAATACTTTGGCGACGAATTCCTTGCAGTATCGATATATCAAGTAACTCAGATCCTGCATCACCTTCCTCACCTCATGTCAGAACACGGTGAAAACAGTGTTGAGTCCCTGAAGAAGAAGCTCAACAAGGCGTTACAGCTTGCCGCACCCCTGAGATGGGTATACGCCAGTGCAATCAACTGCCTTAGGAATACCGAACGTCTGCTCAGCGCACTAGGGCGATTGTCTGGCGCCCGATCTTCTCCAGATGCCAATCCTGGGGAATTCAGATACTGCACGAGAACATTCTCGCCTCAAACACTCGGTATTACCGCACTTGTACAGAGATAAAGAGGCTGCCGATGATGCGGCAGGCTACCAAACAACAATTCAACGGTCCGATCAAAGGGAAACGGCGCTCTCGTATCCTAGCACAAGCTCGAGTGTGTTAGACCGTGACAGGAGCGAAGAGCAAAATACTGAACCTGGCCAATCTGATATGGTCTTTTTTGACCCTTTCAACATGCGATTGAACGGATATTATGATCCCGAGCTCGACTTCTCATCTATTTAGTTGTGGCTGAATTGAATTTGGTCGACTGTCGGGTTGTTTCTCTAGACGTTGTCTTTGTGTTGTTGCTATGGTTGAGAAGGCAGCAGAGCGCATGTGACCTAGGTAATCTAGGCACTATATGCACCCTCAAGTCTTAGTTTTTTCTCCAGTCAATTACCTACGCGGAGGAAGAGACTTCCAGATCGTGTACTTCAATCTTATCCAATCTGGAATTACCACAGGAAATCTGATACACCAGTCAGGTTCAATGACACCAACCAACCACTATCCAACCAGCAAACTGAAGCAGTCTTTCAGGCCTTCTTCGTGGTGGCCTTAGTATACGCCTCCCCATACGCATCATACCACTTCCTCAGAAAGTTCGCACTTGGTCCAGCTCCAATCATCTCCTCTCCCGCCTCCAACTGCGGCGACACCTCATGCATAAACTCTTCGATGCTCAATGAGTTCGGATTGTTCTTCTTCTTATTATCATCCGGATTCTCCCTTTCACGATGCAGGTCCGTCTCCACGCTCGGCGGCGCAATCTCAATCACTTTGATCCGATCCTTTAGCCCCGCCCACTCAATCTGTGTCCTCAGAGTCACCGTCCAAAAATGTAGCCACGCCTTGGTCCCATTATAAACCGGGTTAATCACCGAGAAGGGTATGAAACCTAGCACCGAGGAAACGTTGATAATAGCCGCCGACGGCTTCGTCTTGAAATGCTCGAGTAGCCCGAGGGTTAGATGCATTGGGCCCCGGATATTGATATCGATTTCCTGGTCTGCTTTTTGGAGATACTCCTCGGTTGGGGTCTTGAATACTTCCAACGGCCGTTGCACGCCTGCATTGTTCATAAGGCAATCCAGCTCGGGATGCTCCCTTGTTACGCTCGAGATAAATTGGGGGATTGTATCAGTCCTGCCTGTATCCAGCACATAGTATGCTGCTGCCCCGATTTCGCGTGCTGTCGACTGGAGATTTGATTCTGTCCGGCCAGCGATGATGACTTTGACGCCTTTGGAGATCAAATAGGCTGAGAACGCTTTGCCGATGCCGCCGCCGCCGCCAGTGACAAGGGCGCAGGTGAATGGGAGGTTAGAGGCCGACATTCTGGGTATATATGCTTGGTTGAGAGGAAGTAACTTCGATTTCGAGTCCTACTGCCAAAGCGTCTTCTATTCCAGGCGAAGAAATACTACGCTGGTGCGGATGTCAGGAAGGCATCATGTGAAGAATGTGGTGAAACAAAGATCCGGATGATGTCACGGGTGTATCCTGGACGCGACTCGATGTCTAGGGAGCCGTAATGATTGGCAAAGTTAGTGGCCTGACCTTTCAGCCCCGTGTCACTATATCTATAGGAAGCAATGCTTGACAGGTGCATTATGACATTGTTGGTCGATGCACCGCATAACAGAGCATCGAGGGAATGAAATATGTCTCTCTACTCGAATCAAAAACAATACCAGCAATCCGCTGACGAACATGTATTTTTATGTTCAGTTCAGTCTATCATGTCGAAGATTAGTCTGTGTCTCCCTAAATATGGTTTACTACTATGGTTATCTATGCTCCAGTATAGCTTACACCTACGCCAGTGAAAACTCCGCTATCTCCGAATGCATTCCCCGCACTACAAATTCCCGCGTCAACAGCGCAGACGATGCTACAAGTTCCCAACAGCAGCTATAACTACAATGGCCGCAGTCCTCCAAAGCCAGAAGACCGCCCTAATTACCGGTGCAGCATCGGGCATCGGCTTCGCCGTCGCGAAGCTCTGCCGCAGTCGGAGAATGCACCTTGCCCTGCTCGACATCGACGCCGCCAATCTCCAAAAGGCCAAGGAGGTGCTGGTATCTGAGTCAACTGACTCATCGCTAAAGACAGAAGCATACGTTATTGACGTGGGTGACAAGTCGCAATGGGATAGTATCGCCGCTCAGGTGCAGTCATCTTTCGCGACTCTCGACCTTGTCCTCTTGAATGCGGCGCGGGGCACGAAGCCCAAGGAATTGGATCCGTGGGTTCAGAGCGCAGAGTATTGGAGACAGGTTGGGGCTATTTACAGAGGGTCCTCTGAAGGGATTACTGTTTGCTAATGTGAGCGCCATAGATCTTTGACACGAACGTCTTCGGGCCTGTAAACGGTATCAGCGCGGTCCTCCCAGTTCTTAAGAAGGACCCGTCCTCGGCCAAAGCGATTATCATCACTGGCTCGAAGCAAGGTATTACCAATCCGCCTGGCGCCCACAACCCGGCCTACAATTCCTCGAAAGGCGCAATCAAGATCCTGACCGAACACCTGGCTCACGATCTCCGCTCTGACAGTGCCTCAGCACATATCTCAGCTCACTTGCTTGTTCCTGGATGGACATGGACTGGGTTAATGGGAAATGTCGGTCCGACGGATGAGAAAGAGATCAAGAAGATGAAAGGGTCGTGGGCACCGAGTCAGGTTGCAGAGGAGCTGGAGAGGGGGTTGCAGAGGGGCTCATTCTACATTATCTGCCCAGATGATGATGTTGATCGAGCTTTGGATCAGGCACGGATGCAGTGGGGTTGTGAGGATATTCTGGAGGATCGCCCGGCGCTGTCGAGGTGGGAGGAGGGTTGGAAGGAGAGGGCTGAGCAGGCGATTCGAGACTATGCTGAGAGGAGGAGGAAATAGATTGACGCGTGGTATGATTCTGAGCTGCCTCTTCCCGAATTTAGAAACCGGTGGTTGTATGCTGTCTACTCGGTCAGGTCTTGGATGGATGATTACCCCGGCGTATATAGTAATAGACTGTCGATTAAGTTACATCCGGTTGGAGTAGGCAGCATAAACTACTTATCCTACCTCATCATCCGGCAGGTTGACGAAATATGAGACAAGAACGCAGCCCGTTTAGCCAACCGGCTCGCTACATACTGCCCCTGTATATCTATCAGGTTCCTGCGTTCCCTGCCGACTTTAAGCGTGGGGCCTTACCGAAATTGTTGCAGTGACCGTCTTGGGTCGCCACGAGAGCAACGAATAACGATGGCAAGCTCGGCTAATGCGATGTCAATAATTATGTGCATGTCGCTATTGGTTAAGCGCTATCAGCTCATTACAGTCTACTCAAAGTCATGCCTAGATCAGCTTGTGGAGCTACCACCGAACCTCCTGAACCTCGGAAAAGAGCAGTTGCCAACCCCGCCAAGCAGAGGGGATCAGACGATCTGCACCACCGGTCTCCCTCCTCAACCACTCCAATCAACCTCTCCCCAATCATCTTCACCGTCTCTTTCTCACCAGATCAGATGAGGACAGACCAATCCAGGCACTCTTTGGAACCAGCAACGTTTCGATCAACGAAAATCGAGGATCATCCATCACTCAAGATGGTCTAGCATTCAAGAATCGAGATCCGGCCCCCCGGCTCGCAACACCAGATCTACCTAGTTTCAATGTACAATTCAACACACCCTTCGTCGCTAACCAAGTGAGACCGAGACACTTCATCTAAAATCACTCTATATAAATTCAGCTCCCTTGTCGCTGCAGGACGCCAAGCTTTAAAGCCTCGCCGGAGTTCCCCGTAGTGGCTACAGGGTTACACTTGAGGAGATCGATAATATCACTTGGCTTCAAAGCCCAGGATGGCCAGGACATCCTCGTCAGGCTCCTGGTCCTTGTGATTGGACTTTAACCTCTCATCCTGTATAGCGTTATCAGTCGGCTGCCTCCTGCTTGTGAGAAAGACGGGCGCTATCACGACCCCTGCCGAGCCACACGACCAGTCACCATTTCCTCTGCTGTTTCCTTGACAAGGAACCCGCGTCGACCACCAAGTTTAATTTGGAGATAAGGCTCAGGGTGGATAATGAGGAGAGAGGTGCAATGACCACTTTCCAAATCCTTTACTTGGGAGTATCAGAAGACAATTCCAGACACATGCGATACTTGTGTCGTACCAGAGCCGATATTCAGTCACAAGAAGCTCTTATCACAAGCATGCAATCGATTTGCAATGCCCGTTACTACTCCATGTCGCCAAGTAGCAGTTGGACTGGGATACTTTAGCTTATGGCGCTACCGAAGTGATCGGCGCTCGTTTTCCTGGGGCTGCGACTCAGTAGTGGGAAAAATGCTCCGGTGGCTCCGGCTTGTTCTAGAAAAATCCCGGCAACCCGTCGTCGCTTAGGACCCAAGACCACCCCTGACGACCAAAGCGCAGACAACGGCGCATCGCGCATGAGATGCCAAGCATCTAAAGAGTCACACTAGGGCATGAGAGCGAATCATGAAGCTTTTCCGTCCGTTCAGAGCTCTTTCGCACAACGCTAGCTCCGGCTGCAGATACACCGGTGTACTACCTTCCTGATGGGGATGCAGGGCAAAGACGAGCGGAAAACATAGGGAGCGCTAAAGGCGCATGTGAGGAGAAGCACTGGCACGGTATGCGCCGTGGCATCGTGATAACGATCCAGCTGCTTGTCTATACCTGGTGACCTAACTACCTGTCTCTCTTAGCAGCTCGAGACTAATGGATCCTCCGGCGATCATGGCGCTCGCTGGCGTGCTTTGCATCGGCACTCACCACACTGATAACGATGTCTCCGATGGAGCACAATAATTCAGTCGTCTGAAGGACGCAATGTCACCCTGTGAGTTTTCACGAGTCGACCCTGGTTAATTCGTGATGGACGAGGTCAATGACGCAGAATTGGAGGTGATGAAGTGGGCGCGAAAGGTATAAGAGTGGGGTTTGTCCATCGCTCCTTCCTCGAATTCGATCAGTACCGAAGCATCTCTCTTCATTCTCTGAACAATCTCATCCAGGCCCTGGTCGTCGGAACTCCTTCAGGACTCCTGTCATGCATTCGTTCAAGCGCTCACTCCTCCTTCTCGGAGCCCTCCTTCCTGCCGTCTTTGGAGCTCCCGTCGAGCCTCGCCGAGCAGCTGAAAAGGTTCCCGGAAAGTACATTGTCACATTCAAGTCCGGTCTCAACGTTGACCAGATCGATGCTCACACCTCTTGGGCCTCGAACGTCCACAAGCGCAACCTCGAGCGTCGCGGCCTAGCTGAACGGGACCAGTACTCTGGCATTGAGAAGAATTACAAGATCAACAAGTTCGCGGCTTACTCCGGCTCTTTCGACGATGCCACTATTGAGGAGATCCGGAATAGCGCAGATGTGAGTACCTTGCAGTCTTTGGCCATTAGCATGGTATACAGACGCTGACGGTTATGCAGGTTGCCCACGTCGAAGAGGACCAAATCTGGTACATTGACGCCCTGACCTCCCAGAGCGGCGCTCCCTGGGGTCTTGGAGCCATCTCACACAAGGGCGAAGCGAGCACCACCTACGTCTATGACACCAGTGCGGGAGAGGGCACTTACGCCTATGTCGTGGACACCGGCATCAATGCCGACCACGAGGAATTTGGCGGCCGCGCCAGCCTTGCCTACAACGCTGTTGGTGGCCAGCATGTTGACAGCGTCGGCCACGGCACCCATGTTGCTGGCACTATCGGCGGTGAAACCTACGGTGTTTCCAAGAAGGCGAACCTTCTGTCCGTCAAGGTTTTCCAGGGCGAATCTAGCAGCACTTCTATTATTCTCGACGGTTTCAACTGGGCTGCGAACGATATCGTGAGCAAGGGCCGCACCGGCAAGAGCGCAATCAACATGAGCTTGGGTAAGTATTATCAGCGGTCACCACAGACAATGACCATACTAACAAGTGACGATCCAGGTGGTGGATACTCTTACGCCTTCAACCAAGCTGTTGAGGACGCATACGACGAAGGCGTCCTCTCCGTTGTGGCCGCTGGAAATGACAACGTGAGTCCGTTTTAATGGTCGTGCAAAGTACCAATCTGACAGGCGCAACCCTAGATCGACGCTTCAGACAGCAGCCCCGCCTCTGCGCCAAATGCTCTTACTGTTGCCGCCAGCACCAAATCGAACACCCGGGCATCCTTCTCCAACTACGGTAGCGTTGTTGATATCTTTGCCCCTGGTCAGGATATCCTCTCCGCTTGGATTGGCTCCACTACTGCTACTAACACGATCTCTGGTACCTCCATGGCCACACCCCACGTCGTCGGCTTGTCTCTGTACCTGATCGCTCTCGAGGGACTCTCCTCTGCCAGTGCTGTGGTTTCCCGCATTAAGGAACTCGCTACTCAGGGCGTTCTCTCCAACGTTCAAGGCAGCCCTAACTTGCTTGCCTACAACGGTGCCGACGAATAGATAGCACCAACCTGACAAACCTAAATTATGAGCACGACCATGGTCCACATGGACTAAGGATGAGAAGAGATGGAAGCAGCGGCTAGAATAGGATGATTCATGTGACCTTGTTACGAATGCACATATTTTTATTCTCTCTATATAGGTCCATCTCGTAGATCATCCAAGAAACAACTCAAATAATTCTGGATTTGAAGATCCATCCCTCGACTCTTATCTGTGGCTACTAACAGGTCGAACCCAGTTTGACCGAGACCGGATGACGTTCTGCCTCCGTTGGTGCCCGCGAGGACTGTTGTAGATGGCCCGTGACAACAACTTGAGCAACATCAACCTTCCGTGACGTTCTTCATCCCTGCGTCTCCTCGATGGTCACTGCGTCTACAGCGCTCCCGCAATTGAGTCTCCTATGTTTCATCCGGAGAGTTCTAGCGTCGTTTCGGTCCGTGATACGAGGAGTGAAAAACGAATGTCTAGCCGTATGGGGGCGCACTCCCTCTCCCTGACGCCTGCTTCCCCTCATATATTAGGGAAGCTTCTTCCACATACTCG
The DNA here is from genome assembly GCF_000011425.1 of Aspergillus nidulans FGSC A4. Taxonomy (NCBI): domain Eukaryota; kingdom Fungi; phylum Ascomycota; class Eurotiomycetes; order Eurotiales; family Aspergillaceae; genus Aspergillus; species Aspergillus nidulans. Next base: position 2,155,577 of record NC_066261.1, on the reverse strand, counting down.
CTACCTCACCATCCAATCATCGACCTCCCTGCATGGATTACAGCAAGTATACGCCCGTCCAGTGGACCAGGTCTGCGTATATCCCGTTAAGTTTCATCGACTGGAATGCAGGAACCCAAAAGGGCCCATCCAGAATTCTCACCGGAGACCAATACTGTTGGTTGACGGGTCGGACTTTACACAAAGGCTTCGGGTGTGACATACAAGCAGTCAGTGCATCACATCGCATCCCTTGCATGCATTCATTCATTCGATTATCTCGGTCTCCCTCTCCTCGTTTACCCCCTTGTCTTGCGGAGCGGATGCTAACTCTGCTAGAGTACTTTTAGGCACTATCAAGAACCTACGGAGGCAATGGCTGGCTATCTATGCGCTTACTTTCCTCTCGTTATCCCCAGTCTACTTGCATTCAAGACCCGCCTAATCTAGTATATAAAGTGACGCGAACCGCCTCTTTGAATCAGACTCTGCGGGAGTGATAGCGATGTCTCAACTAGAGTCCGACAAGGATATCCTACAGCAGTCTCTAGCCCAGTACGGGCTCAGAGTCGCTGCTGACGGGTACCATATTCAATGGGCTGTCGGGAATCCGAGGCACCCTCGCAACTGGGTTATTTCCAGAAAGATTCACGATATCTCACTCCTGATCTTTCTCGAGTTCTTCACGTATGTTCTATGTTATCACCTGCTCTGATTCGACAGTGCTGAAATGAGCTAATCTTTCGTCATGCGTGCAGCACGGCTGTCAGTACAGCTGGTGTAGGTCCCTTGCTTCTGTCAAACGCCCGCACTCGGTGAATCTGCTGACACCAACAGTCCACGGCTGCGAATATTGCGACGAAAGAATTTGGGATATCCAACGGGTTGTCTATCTTCATCTTCGTGACAGTGTTCGTTCAATCTGCTGTGTTTCCGGTAGTGCAGAAAGAACTACGTGCTAAGCTGACTTGCAGGTATTTGCTCGGACAAGCTCTTGGGGGCATCATCCTACCGCCGTACTCAGAATGTTTTGGGCGGAAGAAGCTGTATATCATCAGCTCAGCCACCTATAGCATTTGCTGTGTGATCATCGCTGCTGTCCCATCCGTCAAAGGTGTAGTTTTTGGTCGATTGCTCAGCGGGTTTCTCTCCGCTATTCCGAGCACCATAGTTGTTGGTAGCGTCGAGGATATGTTCAATTCGCGAGACCGCGTTTGGATGATATGGATCTGGGCTTTGGTAGCGAATCTCGGCCTAGTCGTTGGGCCCATCATGGGCACCTTTATCACGGCGGAATTACATTGGTACGTGTCTACAAGTGTCCTTACTTTTCTGTCGCCTGTTTCAATTGGTTGAATAGTTCGTTAATTATCTTTTTTAGGACATGGCTTTTCTACGTTGCGGCCATTGTGACCGGAATCCTGACCCTCCTGCTGCTGGGCATCCGTGAATCTCGTCCCGCCCTACTTCTCGAACGGGAAGTGGCTAATCTTCGAGAAATAACCAAGATCGACTACCTTGTGAGCCTTAACCCGGACAGTGCACCCGATCTGCGAACGTTCGCACGTGTCGCACTAGGCCGTCCGATCCGGCTCTTCTTCACTGAGCTCATTGTCTTCACTGTCTCGGTTATGAGCGCCGTAGCAACTGCCCTCGTCTACCTCTTCACTCAATGTCTGCCGCCGATATACAAGAGTCTGGGTTTCTCAGAGAGACAAGCCTGCCTTCCATTTATTGCCATTGGCGCTGGCTTGAGCCTGGGGCTACTTACAAGATACCTCGATATGCACCTCATCGAGCGGCGCCGTAGACATGGCACTATTCTTCTGCCAGAGCATAAGCTCGCGGGGTTCTGGATCGGGTCCGGGGTTCTCGCTGGTGCACTCTGGGTCTTTGCCTGGACAATACCACCGGCGGTCCAGCATTTGCATTGGATAGTGTCCGTGCTGGCACTGGTCCTTATCGGATACGCGCTGAACGAGATTGACTACGTTCTCGGCGGATATCTTGCCGACAGCTACCTCAGCTACGCTGCCAGTGGACTGGCGGCGCTGAGCTTGATCCGGGCTTTACTCTCAGGTATCCTGCCTCTCGTATCAAGTCCGATGTTCACGAATCTTGGAGCCAATGTGGCGGTCTCGCTCTTGGCTGCTGTAGCCACATTATTTTGCCTTGTGCCTCCGTTGTTTTCACGGTTTGGAGAGACCATCCGGGCACGCAGCAAGTTCGCCAAATATAGCTTGGACATGTATCAGGAGCATAGTGTGGATGAGGATGGGTACTAGATTCTGAGGTCATCTGACAGGGAGTCAGATATCAATTGGGATATTCTGTTTTGTTTTTTTTTTTTCATATCTTTGGGTGCAAGAAGCCATCCGTGTTTTGAGTCTCTTGAAGTATTGTTGGGTTTCGTCGTATGTGATTGTCGTACAGGATCAGCAGAGCAGGCGAGCTCAACATACGACCCTTCTTACTCTCTTTTTTTACCCTCTTGATAATGACTTGCAGGACATAGACACTTGAAATATCATTTCTGATTGTATTTAGCGCGGCAAAGTTGGTTTCCTTGAGGAGCAGCTGCAGCGGCATTTTAATGGGGCCTAAATGAGCCGTCCAGAGTCAAACTCCCGCCGCTTCAACCCCGCGTTTCCTCTCCTTAAAAGCAGCGTCCACGGTCCAGAGAACCCCAGCCTGCGACCCAAACTATAGAATTCCGGCGTCCTAAAGAAGGCGAGTTCTTCAAGCTCTTGCAATGGACGATCTGGGCCTGCGATCCCCTGACTCCCTTCGTCCTCTCCAGCCGTTACTTTCTTCCGTCGCGGAAAACGCGTCGAACCTGGCTGCCAGCGTGAAGCACCAACAATATAACGATCACGAAGACCACCAGCACGAGCATAATCTTGAAGTTGCCGTAGAAGCGCGATCTTTACAGCCTCTGCAATCTGCAATTGCGGATTATGACCACTATGAGCTTCATCAGCAAAAGCATCAGCACCAAAACCAGGATCAATCGGAGGAGCGACAGTTTCGGCCTGAAGATGCGTATGGGTCGTTGACGGTTAGTACAGCATACAACCCCATATACATGCGATACCATCATTGAGATTTGTGAAATTGTAAAATTGCGAAATCGCTAACGAAGCCAAACAAGCCCCAGAACCAATCCGCATCCCTGCGCATTCAACGACCCCAAAACACCAGCGAGTCTATCTTCTCCTCCAAAGAGCACGGTTACCTCCGCGATGTCGCGTCAATAGCTAATCCACCTGATTTGGAAGCTTGGAGAGACCGTCTCTTCGACGTAGACGAGATGATTGTGATGAGCGAAGAAGAGTATGCGCTATCTACCTCTCTTTGCACGACCGCATTATGTCTACCTTTGTGTCCACACGAAAATGCATTAACTAACAAGCCACACTTACCAGATTCCGGACCTACTTTCCACATGTTGACAACGTCTACTCCCACCGCTCAACACAACACTACAAGCGCAAGCCTCTCGTTTCGCACTACTGGGACTGCCGCCTAAAGGGCCGACCACCGGGGACGCCCAAATCCGATGACCCCAACAAGAAGAAACGCAAGCGGACGGCGCGGCAGCGGGATCTCTGCGACGTCAAGATTAAGATTACTGAGTACTTCCCTGGCTATGCGGTGGGGCTTGGCACTGGCGCTGGCGCTGGTGTTGGTGGTGCGGAAGGGTTAGGCTCAGCCGAGCAGCAGCAGCAGTTCTCTCTACCCTTTTCTCCTAACGGCGTTGGCGTCGACACGCCGATTACAACTGGCGAGTCACTACCTGGTGTGAATACACTACTTCAGTTTCCGTCTTCCGCCGGTAGTGGTAGTTTCGTCCCTGGGAATCCAGCTGGGAGGGGAGAGCTGCACAACCAAAATGCGAGCCAGAGCCAGAACCAGCCGTTTGGCGTCCTCACGCCAAACCCGCCTCTACCAGAAGGGCACCCAGGAGCAGGTGGGCAGCGGTTTTTCACAATTCAGCGCGTGAATGGGAACGGAGCGAATGGGAAAAACGATGGGGTGAGCGGAGGGCACCGTCATACGCTCGAGGAAAGCGATCGAGTGAAGAAGAACAGCGTGCAGCGATTTCTGCTAAAAGAGGCAAGGGAGAGGAAAAAAGCATTGTCGGTGACTGTGAGTTTGTTCCCTCGTTCTATTCTGTCTGTCTTTACGGGGTATTACCGTTCAAGAGCTCCTGCCTTCTGTATGATTTGTCTGTGACGGGTTACGTCACGCGGCGACAGGGACATGCCACACCTGCCACGCTCTTCCCCGCTTTTCTTCCGAGCTTTTCTTGCGTCGACTTTTTTATTTCTGGACATCACGACACACCAACTGTCATTGACTCTTTCTCATATATATTCTAATAGAGCGTACAAGACCAGGACAATGTCCGCCCCGAAAAGTTACCACACTCAAGCCACCGGCGCAGCGGCTGAGACGGTAGCGAATCACTCCAAAGAATCGGATTTGAAGTTGTACGGGAGTTGCTTCTGGTGAGTCAATCCCGGTTATCCATAGCTTCTCAGAGTACACAATATCAGTATCCTAACTCAGTCTAGCCCTTTCGTGCAGCGTGTCTGGATTGCCCTGGAGCTCAAAGGCCTTCCTTACCAGTATATTGAGGTTGACCCATATAAAAAGCCTCAATCATTGCTCGATGTGAACCCAAGGGGCCTGGTTCCAGCATTGCGGCATGGTGAATGGGGGTCGTATGAGAGCTCTGTGTTGCTCGAATATGTGAGACCTCCCAGCCCTCCCTTGTTCTGGGTCAAGACTAACATGAGCGGCAGCTTGAGGATTTAGAGGTTGGCCCTCCTCTCCTTCCTCCGGGTGATGCGAAGCTGAGAGCGCACTGTCGGCTGTGGACTGACTTTGTGAGTGACACAACCTTCGTATCCTGCTCGACGTTTCTAACAAATGCAGGTCAACCGTCACATTGTCCCTAGCTTCTATCGCGTGCTCCAAGAGCAAGATCAGCAGAAGCAGATTGAACATGCACATGAACTCCATAGCTCATTCAACACGTTAATAGAAGTCGCCGACCCCGAAGGACCGTTCTTTCTTGGACCGGATCTCTCTTTTGTGGATGTCCAAGTTGCGCCCTGGATAATCCGCTTGAACCGCGTTTTGAAACCATACCGTGGTTGGCCGGACCCGGAACCAGGAACTCGATGGAGCGCTTGGGTGAACGCTATCGAGGCCAATGATAGCGTCAAGGCGACGACGAGCTTGCCGGATCTTTATCTTGACAGCTATGAGCGCTATGCCGGTGAGTGTCCTTAGTTTGACTTGCGATCAAGCTGACGCCCAGCAGATAATCGTCCCAATACTTCCCAACTTGCGAATGCGATCAATTCCGGAAGAGGATTGCCATAGCCACGTTTCGTTCTCATAGCAAGTAATTGCGTCAGCTCAGATTAGTGAAGCTGTGGAATTTCACGAAACAGCCGATAGTCGAGATTTGAGCGCACAATGCGTAAAATGTAGCAATACATTACGCGTAGTCTAGGGTGTTTTCGCTCCTCGGTGTGCCCTAAAGCCACCCCTTCCGCTACCATCCGGTCCGCGAGGGTTGCGGATTGGTTGACGGGGGGACTGAAGTTGGTCGGCGTGATTTTTGTCACCACTCTGCCAGTCTTTTCTACCATAGGACGAATTGGGCCTGGATGGAGAAGCCGGGTCGTAGAGTTGCTTCGACTTGCCTGACGCGGCAGACTGATCTCTCCGGTCTCGATTGTTATTGTCCCTCCCGTTTCCTCGAGTTCTACCTTTTCCTCGGCCTTCTTGTCTCGGTGGAGTCGCACTTCGTGGAGAGGATGCCCCAGAAGTCGGCGCGGATGGGGTACCAAACAGCCTTTCGCGCACTTCTTCGTATTTGCGCTGCTTCTCCTCGCGGTTTCTCAGCGCCATTGCCTGGCGTTCTTCTGGGGTAGGCTCCGGCGGCTTTTCCTCATCCGACTCATCGGCATTCAGATCCATTTGCGCAATACCGGCCGCAGCCCCGGCGGCCGACGATTGTCTGGCGACGATCTGAGGATTGCGACTGAGCACGGTGACAGTGGGTTTAAAGTCTTGTTTGAGGGGCACATCCGAAGTGGTTTCGTAGAAGTGGAATGTTTGCGGAGATTCGCTGGTGTAAGAGATACTTGTCAGACTAAACGCAGTATGATATGAAATAGCAAAACATACGCTTCGGCCCACAGTTGGCGGTTGAACTCCAGCTGCTGAGCTCGGCGTTGGGCCTTGGTCACTTTGGACGACACTTTCTTTTCCGGTGGAGGCGGGGTGGGTTCAGCGGCTAGTCTCTGGATCGAAATTCAAGTTAGACGCGCAGTCGTGAGGCAAGAGGGTGAAAGTGCCTTGCAGCAGTGAGGAAGAACGAACGTCGGCTTGCGATTCCCAGTCATCATCCCAGGCGTCACCAGTTGGTTGTTTTGTGCTCATAGCGTCGCGTAAAAAAGATTTGGCAGGGCAGAAAAATCGTCAGACCGAGGTATAAATGAGTGTAATGCACGCAGATAATGGAAAAAGATTCAAAAGGCCAAATAAATATAGACCAAAAATGAGAATTCCAACGCTTATCTGCTCTTCGGCAGTCGATTGTCGTGGTATCAGAGTGTCTTTGAGCTGAGAAGTAGGAGGAAGAATGGGCCGACTGTGGCCGAATTTGCGAAGCCAGGAAGGTTGCTTAGTTAAGATAGGTAGTGGCCATCCTCTTAACATCTCCATATCTCTCTCCAACAGCTCCAACGTCTCCAGTTTTCACGCTCGTCGTTTACATCAGAATACGGACCTTATTTGCTCGTCTCTACGTCTCTGTCTCTGATATTCTGCGCTAAATAGCCTACCATGGCCACAGGTACGTCTCCTAACCCATGATAGCCGACGCTCATCTCCCCGCATTCACCCCTCGCAGCACACCCGCAACAACTTTGTCTCTTGCTCATAACCGCTAGCTAACAAGTGACCCCAGACCCAGATGGAGACTCTCAAATGGCGTCATCCCCTGATTCCACCCATTCCTTCTCTGACATGGACGCCGGCTCGCGCACCCCAACGCAACAAATCCAGACCACAAGTCCGCAATTTGCAGGCGCCTCGGAGCTCTCTCCGCCAGGCTCGCAAACCCAGCCAGCCGGCGGCATAGCAAATATAACGCAAGGTATATCCGGTACCGAGGAAGGAACGGAGGAGTCGCAGCACCCCGGAGCGTCGTGGATGAATAAACGAGCAGAGGAGGAGTATCAGCGCGCGATGGAGTACGTGATTGATCTGGACTGGAATCTTGGTTAGTTACCCTCTCTCTCATGTTCGGGCTTCCTTATCTCAGGGGAAGTGCGCTGCATATGTGGTTCTCTCTCGGCCCATTCAATATGGTGAAATGTTACGTGTTGAGCTTCTGAGGCTAATACTCTTTGTTTAGATGAATTCGGAGACCCGTTCGACGAGCGCGATATGAAGGAGAAGCTGGGTTAGAGTTCAGTGCATGGTTGGCGTTTGGTGTTCTACTCTTTGTCTGGTCTCTTATTTTTAGACGCGGATCGCGTTGTTACGCGATAAATTATGCGATATGACCATGGATGTGGCATTTCTGGAATATTTCAAATGAGGTTATGAACCGTCGCAGCGATCTTTTGCATTTCAATCCTGCTCGTGTTAGATTCGACACTTGAGATTTTGTACTCACTGGGTAGCTCGGACGGCTAGTACCCTGGCGAGGCGCCGTGGCAGTTCTCCGTCTCAACCAAGGATGATGATACAGTTTACCCCAGAGTTCTACTGATACAGATCAATAAGCTCTTTTTCGTCAGCCAATTAGTTCTCACTTTGCATCTTTAATCGGCTCAGTCGGCAGTCCCTGGCCTTCCGTTGGCAGGGCAACCACCCGCCTCACTCGGCCAATAAAACAATATTGACCCTCAAAGTCCAGACTTCTTCACTAACTCCTTGACGCGCCATACTTGCCTTTGCAATTTCAAAGACTCCTACATCTTACTCTATCTTGTTGTTTATCATTTACAGATCGGTATCTCTTATCAAGAACGCATCTTCCAGAATCTTACATTCTTCGCCCTTCCGCCATCCCATCCGGCGAGGAGCATTCCGCGCGTCGACAAGATGACCACGGCCAAATATCACCTCCCACAAATACAATCATGGTGAGTGCGGATATCTTCTATCGGTGCCTGCAACATTCTCGCGCGGGCATGAAGCGCCGAAGAGGGGATGCTGTTAGAGTTAGGGGGCCCAACCCCTTTTCCTTTTCTTCATCGTCGGCGTGCCGCCCAACCCAATTCATCGCATCGCGAGCGTCCGCTTGCAATACTTCAAACATACAAGCCAGGTATCTTCACGAGGCGATTGCTAACACTTCAATGACGTCGCAGTCATACCGATCAAAACCAGATACACTTTACGCCGGTGAAATCCTCTAAAGTCCCCCGCATATGGGACCGCAAACCCTCGACATCATTCCTTACACGGTCCAAGCCGCGGAAAGTGTGGAAACGGTTTCGCTCTTCGTTCAACAGTATGAAAGCCCTACATCAGTTGATCGCACCCAATGCGAGCAGTCTCAAGGAGAGCGAGCTCTTGCTTGAAATCAACAATAGGGGAAATGCAGATTATTGTCGCGGTGTCAAGCGGCAGTGTCTTTCAGTTCAGAGAATCTCCGGCATGGATGATGACGCAGCCCCCAGTGTACGCGGCAGGTCGTTTCTAGAAACAAAATGGGAGTCTGAAAATTCGCGCAAGCGACGTACGTACACACTATAGGGCTTACCGGATAGCGACGGTTGCTGACTGCCGTTTTAGGCAAACTCCCTGCGACAACGAACAGCATGGACGACCACATGATCTCCGATGACCCGCAGGACAAAAAGGACGAGGACATGGCCGAAATCGGGGAATCCCCGGGTGGGACCACGTCAAACGGGGACAGTGCTGTGCAGGAACCTGAGGAAACCGGCGAATCCCCGACGCATACCCCGGGCCCCTGCGCTGTCGGGGCAGCCTATCCCGACATGCTACATGGTGAGCCTGATTGCCTGACAAACAAAGAGTGTGGGGTGAACGTGAACATAAATGCCCGCGATACTATCGTCCAGGACGAAGTCCGCGAGCTTCAACCCACAGTCGCTGCAGACGGTGCAGCTGCTACCGAAAATGCCCTGGATGTAGGGACGGCGGCCGATGAAGAAGAGCTGCAGCCAGATGTAGCTACTGTTACTCCAGGCGGGGAAAGCAAGGATACGATAGCAATCCCAGCAGGAATGTCAGCCGCGCAAGAGTCGAGACTCGTCCGATCGGCACTACGCAGTTCTCTGGATGGAGATGATACAGCACTGCTGAATAACTTTCTATCCAAGGCCAAAGCGAAACGCGAAGCCAAGGCAGCCGCAGAGGCCGAGGTGGCGGCAACAATTATTGCTTCAGATTCCGAGGAGAAGGAGCTGGAGCAGCCTTTGCAATCCCAGAAGGTTCTCGTTGAAATTCCCACCCCCGAGCGCCGTGTGCTAGAAGACCTAGATGCGAACACATCGTCACCCCAGAAGTCACCCTCTAAGCCAGCCGAGAAAAATGAGAACGTGGGCGACAATGACTCTGCCAGTCCAGTTACTCGTCGGAGCACGAGAGTAAGATCGCTCCAGAGAGCAGTCGCGCCGAGTTTACGGACGACCCTCTCGCTCCGTCGCGCCAGGGGAAATGAGTTTGTCTTCCTTCAGCGAACCGAAGCGCAAGAAACGGCTCTGGCAACCCGGCGTAACACCAAGCAGAACAAAGGAGATGCGTTGATGCCAAAATTCAAGCTGCAGGAGTTGGCTCGCCAAACTCCAGAATCGAATTATAGCACCTTCAGCGACGGTCCTAGAAAGAGCAACAAACCAAAGAAATACGTTACGTGGAACGAAGAACGTCTCGTCGAGTATGAGGGCGATGTGTTAGGAAGCGACGACGAACTCGCCGGCGGCAGCCAGAATCTCAAGGCCACGACAGCATCAAAGCCAAACCCCGCCGAGAGAAAAAGGGGGGCAGCCAGTAGTAGCCGCAGTTCTCTGTCGCAGGGGTCTCTCAAGATTGGTGCTAGCGCAAAGCCCGCGGCTCCAGCTGCAGCAACTACTGCACCTCCTACTGCAGCTCGGGGCCGTCGCGTGCGGCGGTTGGGACCACCAAAGCCACTTGAATCCACCGTCATGATTGACTCGAACGACTCGGCGTCATCGCCGCCGTCGCCCAACACCGCTGCAGGCTCAACACCCGTTGCGCAGAGGAAAAAGCTGACGCCCAAATCGCCGAAGACCAGTCTGAGCAGGACCGCTCTGAAAGTTCCTGCCGCCGCTGCCGCTACTAGTAATACTGAGTTGCCCTCACTGCTGAGCGGCGGGCGCTCAGTCAAGACAAATCTTCTCAAAGTCAATGCGGGCTCCACCCCGATGCCGAGGCGTGTTCGCCGAGCTTAACTTTTCAATAGTATCTTCTGCTTTGCCGACAGATTTGTATTGAATGGGGGTTTGTGTCGTATGGTTTACGGAGTATTGCTATTTGATATTACGGTAGGACGGCGTTTAGTGGGAATCAGGAGTCAGATGTGCTTTTGTTCTATGATACCAATAGTTAGTTATCAGCTTGTCGCTCGCTAGTCGAGGTTACTTTGAGCCTATTCAGTATAGCACTCCTTTCCAGGCCTCATATTCCGCTCTCAGCGCTAGCGCTTGATTGAGAGGAAGACCACACTCAACGCTCACGTTCTGCTCTAAGTGACCGATTTCCCTGTTCCCGTCCTGGCTGGTTATACAATAGTACATAAGAATTAAGATCTACAGGGACGGCCGAGAGGACGCCGGTGGTGTGCCCTGCGATCATCCTTGCCTTCGTAGTAGAAGGATCGATATCTGGGCTAAAGTTCCTACAAACCATACACCACTGTATCGTATATCGCAAGATATGACCTGGGAAATCTATCCAAACATGACTGGGCCTCGGATCCCCTGCTAGGACTATGATCAGAGCGAGGATGACGCCATTTACCTGCCGTCTACATGTATCGGTCTGTTTTCCACCGCTAACGAGTGATCGCTTGCCCTTCAGCGCAGTTTCTTTCACTGTATAGGTGAAGTATTTCTCAATCTATTGAATCCCGACGGCGTCAGGAAATAGCAGCCCCGCAGAAGCCACAATATACGGTATAACCGGTGCAAATCTGTGCAGACATTACGGCTGTGGCTTGAATTAGCCCGGCCACCAACAAGTAGCAGCCTCTGAGCTGGACCCTGGCTTGGCTTGGGCCCCTCGCGCTCGTGGCAGCCAAGGCAGGAAATACATGATCTACCTACTGTAGTACGGTGTACGATAGCTTCAAGATAGACGGTGACCAGCAAAAGCCGAACTCCCGAAGCACACAAGTTATCCTGTATTGGGTATACAAGCACGGCCGCATAATGCAGATGCATGATGCTCCGCAGGGCCTTCACGACTCGAGACAATATATACTAGTAGATCTTTCGGCACAGCGTAGCTTGGCTAGATACCTAATTTTGTATGTGTGCTTTGCTCTTCACCAACATTTTCACTAAGAGTCTGACCACCTACTTCCCAATCCCGTCGGCGGCAGACTGGAGACTCGCTTAACCTCGAAGTTGGGTACCTACTCATGCACAATGATATCAGATTGGATCCTCTATCACGGTCTCCTCGCAGTAGTAGGGTGGACTGCAGAAGTGTGGTGTCTGACCTTACTTCTTAGGTAGGCGTGCAGCCCCGTTCCGCCCACACAGCGTACATGCATAAGACATCCGCCCACCCTGCGCCCACAACTAGCAGAATTGAAATGTCGCAACTGGTAACTAATGTGACGTACAGGAGACAGCAGCCGTGAGTTTGTAATTTCTGCGGTTGCAGCCGCAGAAGCCATGGCGATCATCGTGATCGTCGGGTATCTTCCACGGTTGCCGCTGAACTTGGGGATGAAGAAGGGGAAGAGGGAGAAGGCGGGGTGGTGGGAAGTTTGCCTGTGCAGTAGCACTCTATCCTGGAGTGGTTACTGAGTGGCTACTGAAAGGTTATTGAGAATTTACTGAATGGTTACTATAGAGCAAAGTGATCTTGTCAGGGACTTTTGTGCTTGTTCACCCTTGTTGCTGTGACAAAGTACAACGTTCCTGGCAATCAACTGTATAAGTGAATGTCAGATACTGGCATGGAACTTAAATATGTGCATTAATGACAGGGAATACTGCAGTAGTGGTGAAAATACACCTGCTAATACACCTGTACCCTGACCATTTCAGACTGCAAGAGAACCTCCGTTGTGATTTTCTTATTGCTTGAAGAGCTCGCTCAACTTACTCCATACAATCATCCAAGCAGCCTCCTTGACTATTTCAGTTCCTTAAACGCCCGACTCAGGCACCTTTCCCCTTCCACTTCCCCCTCTAGGACTAGGGTCGTTCGACGGAGGTGAGATCCAATAAATATCTCACTACCCCTATCCATCCATTCATCCATCCATCCATACAAACTGATACACGCGGGAGTTGCAGCCTTCCCCACCCCACCAGCCTGATACACGGCCACAACGCCTCAATATCCTTTCAAGCTACTGGACAATTAGGGCTGCAGGATCCACCGTCAGCGTCCAAGGGGGATTAGGGCTTAAACTACATTTGCCCACCGGTGCGCTGGAGACCCGTGTTTTTCCGAGCGGGAGTGGGATTACGTCATTGGTATGCCGGCGCGAGGGTACCTGGAGGACTGTCCTCCGTCTGAACGTAGCATTGGCAACCGACGGTGGCAGTATCCATCCGTATCCATTCCGGTCCGTGATGGAGAAGTACCGGCGACGGTGACGGATGCGATCGGTGGCTGATGGCATGGTGGGATTGGGTGTCGAATTATTGGTATCCAATATGGTTTTGGAGCTGTTCAATTCTACCTCGTGGAAACGTTGGTAAATGAGATACACTCTAATGTAATTTCGTTCTATCCCAAGTTCAAGCTAGAGAAAGCTAGTTCTTCAGTTTCGTTTACATCGTTTCCTGGCTTCGCTCGGCTCACATGCCCTCCTGCTACTTCGGTCTCGGTAGCAAATCCGTAGATATAGCCGAGGGTAAGAAGAGAGGAGAATGGACGAGCTGCGGCTATGACCTGCATAACATGAAGCCGCTACCAAATCCAAACAGAAAAAAAAAAATCCCTACCAGCCACCCAAAACAGAGAATCGTGTAACCATTTAGGCGGAGATGTTCTTGGCGGTCTCCTCGGGCCATACGTCGTAGCCAAAGGTGTCCTTCATGTTGACGAAGCGGAAGTGACGGCCCTTGGCGACAGCGTTGACGGCCTCGTAGTCCTCGTCGGACAGCTCGATGGTCTTGAAGTTGGACTCAATGCGCGCGGGGTTGGAGCTCTTGGGCAGGACGACGTAGCCACGGCGCAGACCCCATGCAATGAGGACCTGAGCGAGGGTGTTGCCGCCCTTCTGGGCAATCTCGTTGAGGGTCTTGTTCTCGCTGACACGCTCACCGGTCGTAGGGACCTGGTTCTGCGAGCCCAGAGGGGAGTAGGCCTCGGGCAGGATGTCGTTCTTCCAGCAGTACTGGATGAGCTCCTCGTTGGGGAGGAAGGGGTGGATTTCGATCTGGTTGACATGAGGCTTGACCTTGGCGTACTTGAGGAGCTTCTCGAGGCCTTCAATGGTCCAGTTGGAGACACCAATGGAGCGGGCCAGCTTGTCTTCGTACAACTTCTCCATCGCCTGCCAAGTAGGCTTGGGGTCCTCGGTCAGGTCCTTCAAAATAACGTACTAAGCAGTCGGTTAGTTGATTTCATTTATGCTTCAAGGCAGACAAGAATTGACAAACCTTTCCATCAGGGCCGATCTTAGGCTTGTCCTGGCTTTCCTTCTCGGCGGCAATGGGCCAGTGGATAAGGAAGAGGTCGACATAGTCGGTCTTGAGCTTCTTCAGGGAGTCCTCGATCGACCAGCGAACGTCCTCGGGACGGTGAAGGTGGTTCCAGACCTTGGTGCAGATGAAGATGTCCTCGCGCTTGACAGAGGGGTTCTCCTTGAGGAAGTCGCGAACGGCATCGCCAACCTCGTCCTCGTTCTGGTAGAACCAGGCGCAGTCCAAGTGCCTGTATCCGACCTCGAGGGCCTTCTTGACGGCGCGGTAGGTCTCACCGGAGGCGCCCTCGCTGGCGAAGGTACCGAAACCGACGGCGGGGATGGTGACGCCGTTGCTGAGCTTGAAGGTCTTTCCGCTAGACATGATGGTGAGTTGGGTGTAGTTGGAATGCGATGCGGCGAAGCAATTGGATACTAGGGATGATGAGGAGAGGAGAGAAGAAGAAGAAGAGATTGAGGTCGTGGTGGACTTGATGAGGTTGAGGACTCAGGAGCGATGACGAAGGAGGAGGGGAGCCGGTGGGGTTGACAGAAGTGGGCAGAGAGGGGTTGGCGTGGTGCAGTTCACTGTTGAGGCCGCACGCGGGGTCTTTACCAATAATGCGTCCGAGACACTGCAAACAGCGCAGACAGCCAGAGTCGGTGGTGAATTTGGTTACATCTCTGCTGATCCCAGCCAGCCTTCTATCTTTTTAATATTCTCGCAGCCGTTGCAGCGGTAAAGCAACAGCAACAACTGGCAACCGCGGCAGCCCCGCCAATGAGCTATACATGAGGCCATCGTAGCTGTAATGGTAATTCAATGACATCACAGCTGGATCGTCATGGTCCACCGATCTGTGGCCGGTCCATGGGTGGAACACTGTGCGCACCAATGAGATACCCCAATTGACTCCGCTGTTTCTTGTCCCATCCAATGGCAGTCGCCGCTCAATCCATGCGGGCCCCGAGAGTATCGTTTCTGGAGTTCGTCGCGAGAAACAACTTCGTATTTTTGAAAAAGATTGTCGAGAAATTTCAGGCTGATATCATTAAGGAGAAGCTGTCCAGCTTCTGAGAGCTACAGTAGGGATAGTATTTCGCTTTGAGACCGCAATCCGCCGTCGTTCTTTGACTTTCTGGGAGCTTGCTGGGGCTGAAATGCGCAGTGGCGGAATTTAGCTCTTATCTGAGAGCTCCAGATAAGACAGGACAAGAAAGAATGCAGCTTGCAGTGTCAGAGTAAAACCAAACGGCCGGGAACTCTGGTAAATTACCTTTTTCTGAGCGCTAAGGACCAGTGGATAAGGCTCCAGCTAATAATGATGATGGCGATAATCCTCAGGAATGAGATGATGATACAAGGCCCTTTGGGTGGAGCCCGCCATGACTATTATTCACACTTGCGCGCAGGGAATAAGGAAAAGACATGCCATCCCGCCACTGCGACTGTCATGGCGGTGATCTATTTATTATCGGACTCCCTCGCTGTACCGTGAATTCTTTTCAAGTATTCTTCTCTTTGTTGGTCTTTCACTTATAATAGGCCCTTTCTCCCCATCTTCTTCCTTTTCTTCTCTACTCTCTCCAAGCGAATCCATCTTGTTTCGCTTCCCATTGACCCTTCCTACGTCACCTTTAGTCCACTCAATTCCTCTCTCTCACCACAATGCCTCGCTTTGAGGACTCTGACTTTGGCGTCGAGGGCTCTCCCTCCGCCCCTCCTGCTCGCGGCTCTACACTCGACACCCGCTCTCCTGGAGACCGTGGCAGTATGGGTGGCCAGCTGCCCATCCCCAACGACGCCAACAACATCGTTGAGGTTCCTGCTACCCGCAGCTCTATCAGCGATGCCGCTTCGTTCATGCACAACCTGAGCCTGGCTCCCTCATCCAGGGACCGCCGCGGCTCTCGCAACTCCTTCGGCACATCCCTCCCTATTCCTCGCTCTCCTCGTGTCTCGCGTCTCTCCTCTGTTGTGCCGGCCGACGTTTCCCGTGACATCCTGGCTTCTCAGATTCAGGATATGTCCAAGGAGAAAGTCGCCGCTGCGAAGAACATGGCTTTTGCTTTTGACATTGATGGTGTGCTGGCTCACGGTAACCACCCGATCGAGGAAGCCAAGCAGGCCCTGAAGATGCTCAATGGCGACAACGAGCTCGGAATCAAGATTCCTTACATTCTCTTAACCAACGGTGGTGGTAAGACCGAGGCGGCTCGTTGCCAGCAGCTTTCTGAGGTCCTCGACTGCCCCATCTCAACCGATCAGTTCATTCAGTCCCACACCCCCATGCAGGCTCTTTCCGACTACTACGAGACCGTCCTCGTCTGCGGTGGTGAGGGCACGAAGATTCGTGAGGTTGCTGAGAACTACGGCTTCAAGAACGTCATCCTCCCCAAGGACATCCAGGCCTGGGACCCTACCGTTTCCCCCTGGGGCCACTTCAGCGAGCAGGACCGCGCTGAGGCCAAGCCCCGCGACTTCTCCAAGATCAAGTTTGACGCCATCCTGGTTTTCGCCGACTCGCGCGACTACCAGACTGACTTCCAGATCATTATGGATCTGCTGCTCTCTGAGGACGGTCGTCTCCTCACGCGCGCTAAGGACCTCACCCAGGGTCGCATCCCCATCTACTTCTCCCAGGGTGACTTGATCATGCCTACAGACCACAAAGGCCCCACCCGTCTTACGCAGGGTCTCTACCGTATCTCCATTGAAGCGCAGTACAAGGCCCTGACCGGCCTCGATCTTGAGCGTGTCGTCTACGGCAAGCCCGAAGAAGCCACCTACAAGTACGCAGATGAGGTTCTGCGATCGTGGATGGAGCAAATCCACAACGAGAACACACTCCCTGAGAACATCTACATGGTCGGCGACAACCCAGCCTCCGACATTTGCGGTGGAAACATGCATGGCTGGAACACCTGCCTTGTCCGCACCGGTGTTTTCCAGGGCGGCGACAACGACGAGACGAACCCCGCCAACTTCGGCGTCTTCCCTAACGTCCTTGAGGCCGTTAAGGCCGCTGTGCGCAAGGAGCTGGGCCAGGAGTTCAAGTTGAAGTGGAACCCCAAGGTCAACCCTGTCCTGCACGGCAACAACGCCTCCGCTATTGAATAGACGGAGAACAATCATACCTTAAAGGATTGGCGAAAAACAATTTGGCGTTTGGTCGACATCTCATGTCTCATCTCATTCTTATGTTAGACGCACAAGCATACAGTGCTTTTTGTTGATGGTTTTTTTGTTTTTCCCAGGTTGGCTACTGATACCATTCGTCCTGATTGAAGTGCGGGCTACACGATCTCCCGGCTAGCAGGCTATCACGATTTTATTCTTCATTTCATTATATTACGTGGCACGATACAGCTTAGAATTTGGACAAAAATTATGTCATTTTCAGTTCTACGGGTAGAGATGTTTTGCTTATTTGTTGGACAATTCAGCAGGGCTGCTAGAACCAAAGATATAGAGCTAGACACCTGAACCACAAACCACACCATCCATTCCCACCGAACAACTTCCTATGTAATAAATTTCCCTTCTGGATCCGGTCATGACGCCATACTGATGCGAATGCCAGCGACCAAGGATCCGCCCGTCCGCATCCATATGTTCTGGGAGAGCCGACACTTCCACCTGGCCCTCTCAACATGGAGCCTAACCCACCTGTACAAAGTTCTAACCCCTCGAGTCCACGCCCGAATATAACCCGATGTCTCATAGGTAACTCGGGTACGTAGCCCGCTTTAGGCATAGGCTTGGCCTTTAGAGTTCGTTCGGAGTCGGCGAGTCCGACTCCTGGCTTTTCATCGGGAATGCATCGTAAAAATTCTGCATAATCTTGCATTGTAATGATTATTGACTCTGAGATTCGCCGAACGTCACCCGGCCGGGATGCGCCGGGGACAAACGGGTAAGGTACGGGTTACTTGAGAGATGCAGATGGATGCCATGCCGATCTTACCGTGAGTCTGTATGTTTGCACAGTCTTGGTATTTGTTCTGTTCATGCAGGTCGCCAGGCTGTGCATGGCTGCGCCAATATTTTGTAGACTCGGAAGCTCGGTTTGGGGTTCTACAACCTTTACAAAATATGCACATCAATTGTCGTTTAAAAGCTATTTCGTCCGTCCTCATTTCCACCTGCCTTTTAAAGTATGATTGGTAATATTCTCATATGAAGGTATAGATTCATGTTTTGATATTTCGGCATCTACCAATCCTCGATGGTCTAACGGTCATGATTTCCGCTTGTCACCTACCAAGGAGCAAGCGCGGGAGACCTGGGTTCGACTCCCAGTCGGGGAGATTCTTTTTGCCTTTCCTTTAGCTTTTTGCTTTTTGTCCTACTTATGGTGGGTCAACGCTTAGCGCCGGCTGTCAGTTCTCTCTCCAACATGAGTCATGATGTGTAGGCGTGGCGGTGCATCGTCAATGTATATCAGTTGGCTAAACTTGATGGCTTCATTAGTCGAAATGAATCATTACGGCAAAAGAGCCGTATGTTCAACGTGAGGCCATGGTTTGCTCTATATGTATACTCCAGTGATTGTCTTAGGATTATTCTATATAAGCGTTGCTTTGCCCGTCCAGTAATGGAACAACAACAATATAAATATAAGACTGAACCTTAACTATACCGATCATGGGATCGAATGGCAACAATGGGCCCGCCTATGCCCCCGAATGGCAGCACGTACGTCGTTCCTATGTCACATCAAGACAGTCTCCATTAACAAACAGATAGTTCATCACTGAACTCGGCGATCCTCTCCTCATGCGCGGAGAAACTGTAGCGGAGCTATACGAAAACTCCAATGAAAATATTCAAAAACTGCTAGCTAAATACGACTTTCCACCAACTGATAAGTCAGTGACAACTGAGGACATCACGCTCAAAAACGGCGTCTGGGTACGCATCTACACGCCACCAGCGGCGGATTTCAATGCCACCATGGCAGACAGCGACAGTGGGAAAGAAGAGAAGATTACAGTATTCATGCACGGGGGCGGCTGGATTATGGGCAGCGTTGACCACGAAGACAGTGCCGTGCGGCAGCTTTGCAGAGCCGTCGGCCATAAGATTGTGAGCGTGGGATACCGACTTGCTCCAAAGCACAAATATCCTGTTGCGTTGGACGACTGTCTGCAAGCGACACTATGGACACTCGAGAATTTCGCCTCTAGTGCACCCTCCGTTTCGCTGATGGGAGGATCCGCTGGTGCGAACCTTGCATTCGGCGTCGCGCTGCGTCTCCTGGACTCCGGACTAGGCGATAAATTCAAGGGTGTGCATGCACTTGTTCCATGCGTCGTACATCCTGAGGCAGTTCCCGAGCCCAAAAGGGAGCAGTTCACAGCGTACGAGGAAAATGCAGAAGCCACGGTTAACACGCTAGCCTGTATGCGGTGTTTTCTGGATAGCTATGGCCCGCCGCCAGATGATATTTACTTCTCTGTTCTGTTGCATCCGCGGATCGGAGATTTGAAGAGGGTTTATATTGTTGAGTGCGGGACGGATACGTTGAGAGACGATGCGAGACTTATGAGGGATGCGCTTATCGAGAAGGGGGTCGATGTGAGGTATGATGCGTACCCGGGGCTTCCGCATTACTTCTGGAGTTATCCAGCGAAGGCTCTGGAAGGGGTGTCTGGGGTATTCCACGCGAATATGTATCGGGCGCTGCAGTGGATACATGAGTAGGAACTGAAGTTGAGGATTCCTGCGTGTGCGGGATTGATGCAAGATAGGTTAGGGGTGAATTAGCATCTGAACCTGCAATGCTTCTTCGTCTCCAGTTTGTATGGACGCAAGTAGTGTGCCTGATGAATATGGATGCGTTGTTCTCGCAAAAAATAAACTCTGACGCTTGTCGGTTATACTCCTCCTTCTTGCGGCCGTGCGCTTTGCCCTGCTCGCTGAGTTCTTTGGCTGCTGCGCCGTCGCCGGACGCGTATGCTTCTTGGGACTGGTAGCATCACTATTTTAGCATTTTGAAGAGGTTTGTGGTTGTTGGTGTTAAGGTAAGGTGGTGGGTTTGCGGTGGACGTACGCGCTGGAAACAGGAGTTGCGCTTCGAGGCTTCTTGTCTTGCGAGGTCGCGAAGACGATCGTTCGGATTCGGCATCGTTGCTTTGGGAGTGGTTGAAGGCTTTCACGAGGGTGGTCGTAAGAATGTGCAGAAGTGGGTGGTGCGATGTGTTGTTTACTTACCCCGAGGACCCATGTAAGAAAGTTCGTGCTCGTGCATGTGTATATAATAGCATTACTGTAAGTATGCCAAAAGCACAGTATATATTCTCCCAACTAGTACGGGGCCGACCCAGATCTCCAGTCTATCTAATAATTAGCACTTAATTACTGCATTCCAGAGCTGAATCCCCTATGCATGGAAGCCTGATGTACATGCCGAACAACAGGTAGAAGACAGCATTACTTGGTCAGTATAGTCTAGTTGCTATAGTAAACACAATGTGTATAAATAAGCATGCTCGCATCCATTGAGCACCTTTTCCCATGAATTGTCTTAAGCACAGGCGGTACAAGCCCTGTATATCAATACATTTCAGATAGTATGAGCGAAAAGGTATTAGCACACCTTTGTTCTGCCCAGTATAACTACGGTTGAGAGCATACTGCGCAATCAGACATGTACATACAAAACAACGAGACCCATAACATAAGCCCAAGAACAGCGTCCATGAGCAGGGTATTGCACGTACTAATGGTGAGGGCCATCTGATATGTGAACCAGTCGACATACCAGCGTGTAAAAATTGCAGCCCTAATTAACACATTCAACCCCAATAAAACGTACCCATATATCAGCTGGCTCATAGAATTCTTTAAGAAAGAACCAAACATCAAGTCCTCGATGGTCTAACGGTCATGATTTCCGCTTGTCACCTAACAGGAACAAGCGCGGGAGACCTGGGTTCGACTCCCAGTCGGGGAGATTTGCTTCTTGCGTGGCTTAAGGGTGGACACGCTATCAAGTCTTTTTTTCCTTGGGAGGGAGGCGTGCCGCCGCGTTAAGTTGGTGGGGTTCGACGGCTCGCCTTTCGGAACCCACTCACCCACTCGGCACAGGTAGTTTGTGGTAGCCCGTACGGCTGTCATGTCTAGTTTCAGCTGCCAGGGTCCATATTCCACTAAGAGCGAGCCTCACACTGCCGGCAGGTGCTTTAGTGCTGCACTCGCCTATGTTTAATAAACAAGAAGTGGGTGGCCTACACCTCGTAGTGCACACGCGTGCGCCGTAATGCCGTCATCAGTTGGCGCAAAGGCGGTACAGAGCTAACTCGGCGGGAATTCTGCTAGTGTTATATTGACCTAAGTATAGACCACGGTCTATTATTGCTACAGAAAGCACAGAAAGCAAGGCTTAGTGATGCTTAACCATCTTCCATGTACAACACCCAATAGCTAAAACCGTCAAACCCCGCTACTCTAATTATCGCGACTGTAAACGTCCTTGGATCTGTGGCAATTCTTTAATGCATCCTACCATGTTCGGCTTTGTATTGTTATAGCAGGCCATCGTTTTTTATCATCAGGAAAGCAATCTCGAGGAGGACTACATAGAAGCCCATAACCTGAGTCGCCCACCACTCCCGCAGCCTACTAGCATCAGCACCATAAATATATTCCACAGGAACCGCAAAAGGTAAGATCATATATCTTATCTGGATATCTGCAAGTTATCCGCCCAATAGATAATATGATTACTCACACAGTCCATCCAGTAGCGGCCATATCTGAATAGCGACGAGATCTTATCAGATAAGATCCTCCCCCTCAGGTAGTCATGTGAGCGGTGTGAGTCACCCCACCAATTATTCTTGCTATCAGCGGCAGAATCGGTGATTCATCTTTTTTTTTCTTCCTCAGCCGTCTCCTTATCAGTCGCGCCTGGACTTCGTTTCTCGGGCTGGTCTTGCTTTAGGATACCGCTCAGACCCCATTGAACCGTATCCATTGATAAACGAATACTCTCGGATTTCCATTGACCGCTGCAGGCCATACAATCCCCGAAGCGAGCCATATCACAACCCCACCATGGCCGACACAATCCCTCACAACACCTTCGACACGATTCTCGTGTTGGACTTCGGGTCCCAATAGTATGTCTGCTTCAAGGCTGATACAGACGAACAAGACTGACACCACGCACAGCACCCACCTCATCACCCGCCGCCTTCGCGAAATCAATGTCTACTCCGAAATGCTCCCGTGCACCCAGAAACTTGCCGACCTAGGCTGGAAGCCCAAGGGTATCATTCTTTCAGGCGGCCCATACTCCGTCTACGAAGAGGGTGCACCCCACGCCGACCCGGCGTTCTTCGAGCTTGGCGTCCCAATCCTGGGTATCTGCTACGGTCTCCAAGAGCTCGCCCACCGCCTGCACGCGGATAACGTCGTTGCCGGAACCGCGAGGGAATACGGCCATGCTGATCTGAAGGCCACCAAGTTTGGCGGTCACGTTGACAAGCTCTTCGAGAATATTGAGGGCGATATGACCGTTTGGATGTCGCACGGTGACAAGCTCCGCAACTTGCCCGAGGGCTTTCACACCATCGGTACTACGCAGAACTCGGAGTACGCGGCCATTGCGCACAAGTCGGATCCTATATATGGCATTCAGTTTCACCCAGAGGTCACACGTGAGTCCCATGAAAGGCTAGAGTGGGGCGGATTCTAATAGTCGATAGACACTCCTCAAGGTGGACAGCTGCTGAAGAACTTCGCTGTGGGCATCTGCGGCGCTGAGCAGAAGTGGACGATGGCGGAATTCATTGGTCAGGAGATTCAGCGCATTCGTTCTCTCGTTGGCCCTGATGGCCAGGTGCTCGGTGCTGTCAGCGGCGGCGTCGACTCGACCGTTGCCGCGAAGCTGATGACAGAGGCCATTGGCGACCGATTCCACGCCGTTCTCGTCGACAACGGCTGCATGCGATTGAACGAGTGCGAGAAGGTCCAGGAGGTTCTCCAGGAGCAGCTTGGAATCAACCTGACGGTCGTTGACGCCGGTGAGCAATTCCTCGCTGGTTTGAAGGGCGTGCACGACCCCGAACAGAAGCGCAAGTTCATCGGCGGCAAGTTCATCGACGTTTTCGAGGATGAGGCGCGCAAGATTGAGGCCAAGAGCAACGGAAAGGTCGAGTGGTTCCTCCAGGGTACCCTCTATCCTGGTACGTCTACTCTGATTCATCACCCAACTCCTTGTTCTTGCTAACAAGTTCCAGACGTGATTGAAAGTATCTCTTTCAAGGGCCCCTCCCAAACTATCAAGACTCACCACAACGTTGGCGGCATTGCCGAGCGCCTCATGCGCGGCCACGGCCTCAAGCTTATTGAGCCCCTCCGTGAACTCTTCAAGGACGAAGTCCGCGAGCTCGGCCGCCAACTCGGCATCTCTCCGGAGCTTGTCGGTCGTCACCCTTTCCCTGGTACGCACTTATCCTAAAGTCCACTCATTATCAACACCATCCACAAAACCAAACTAACAAAAAAATACAGGCCCGGGCATCGCCATCCGTGTCCTTGGCGAAGTTACTCGCGAAAAAGTTGAAATGGCTCGCCAGGCCGACCACATTTTCATCTCCATGATCCGCGAAGCGGGCATCTACGACGAGATCGGCCAGGCTTATGCGGCACTCGATCCCTCCCGCGCCGTCGGCGTCATGGGCGACAAGCGCGTCTACGCGAACATTATCCTGCTCCGTGCAATCTCCACGAAGGACTTCATGACTGCCACCCCGTACCCATTCTCGTACGAGTTCTTGTCCAAGGTGTCGACAAGAATCGTCAATGAGGTTGCGGGCGTTTGCCGCGTTTGCTACGATTACACGAGTAAACCGCCTGGGACTATCGAGATGGAATAGAGAGTTGGTTTACAACATAAGGGGGGTTCGGAAGCGGCAGAAAGGGACTAGCACGCTATTAGATGGACGGACTTGAATAGGATAGAGGGAAAAGTTCAACTACATAGATGAAGGCTATATTTTACTTAGTTTTACGAGATGTTGTTTATGATTTCAGCCAATGCCATGCATATATACATTTTACATTATCTACATCCTGTTGAGAGCGTTGTAGCAAAGAACTGCTTATCAGAAGATCTAGCACCATTCAGCGTCAATCATAAATTTCCCACCCAATCCAGTAAGACAGGGAATGCTCTGAGAAGCCACACCCACCAGACCCTATCTAGCCCTAACTCGTACTCCACCCGCTATACACCGGGGCGGCAAGGCGTCAAAAAAGTCTCCGTCCGCCAAAAGCAATTAATTAGCAGCAGAAAAAGCAAAAAGAAATCTCCCCGACTGGGAGTCGAACCCAGGTCTCCCGCGCTTGCTCCTTGGTAGGTGACAAGCGGAAATCATGACCGTTAGACCATCGAGGAATTGGATGGAAGATTGTTGCTGTATTTGACTATATAAAAAAGCTGCATAATAGCAGCTTGAGCTTGATTTGGGTCTTTTGCGATTTACAAGCTTGAGGGAGCCATAAGAAAGGATAGGAGGCAATGGATCGTTATATAATCTATGAAGAGCAAGTAATTCGGTAGATAGGCTTAGCGGATGCGTCGCTTCTGCAGGTTGTTTTTGTCCTATCGAAATTTGTGGGTAGGGTTCGCGTTCGGCTTGCTTTTGGAATGGCGTTTCTAAAGTAAACCAGATAAGTAGCAAGTAAAGCTTACGATAAGGTAGTGCCGATCAGATCACCCAATTATGTATCTACCTCAAACTGCTTGAGAGCAAGGTCAGTTCCCAATCTAAGAACCAGAGTCCTCCAGCTACTCAAAATCAACTCCACCACTCGATGCCACCTAGAGTTTAGAGAAAGTTGCCATGCAGATGCTTTCCTATCATAATCCATGGTGCTTGGATCTGCTCCTTCCAGGAAGACGTATACGGCAGGCTCTGCGCATGGTCAGCTTGCTGGCAGCATAACGAAATAGCTGTTCGATACCCATTGCCTCAGTTATGAGCCGAACTGCCATTTCCAAAATGTACTCTACGAACAGCGGTTTATCTCTTGCACTGCATGGTGAGATGTTCGTCCTGTCGCGTCTCATTCTTTGAGGTTTTTGTAAGTGATATTGCAAGTAGCATGGGCCGTATTCACTTTCATTTCCTCTAATTTTCGTGAATATATGGATCTCGGGACGAGCAAGATCAAGGCACTCGCTAGCTTCACCATCACATTCACCAAATAGGCAGCATGACTCCGACAAGAGAATTCCGTCAACCAACCTTTCCCAGCTGCAGACTCCCAAGAGAAGCATCAGACTCGTCTTACATAGTGGTAGTGAGAGCCACGACGCAAGACAACGTTAAGTGCTTACATGCCGCCAATAGCAGCGAGATGCAATGAAGTCCATCTGGTCCTATACGTACGCGGAAAACCCCCTCCATCAACTTAGACGATTCGACTTCCATTGAGGTCTGCCTCTCTACCTTGAGGCTATCCATCAGCCGCCACTCGACCTTCCGCCAGTGCTGCTTGGAACGGATTCTGTGGTCGGTGATCAAGGAAGGAATCCAGAACCGTTTCTTTCTGGAGATCGAAAAAAGCCCACGCTATCAATATGATTTACGGTGCACGATGGAATGTGTCAACCGCGTATCCAACAAACTTGTCTGCTGCGGACTGAAGTTCTCTCCAGTTGGTGTAGTTGCGTTAGTTATCACCCGACGCCGCAGCGATTCCAATCGTTCCATTGTTCTCAGATCAAAGGCAGGTGTAAAGTCCTACACATCTCGGCCGGGTGGTTGATGTGCCGCGCATACAGACTTTCGCACAGGTAAATAAAGGTGTATGTCTTCAGTGAGCCTGAGGAAAGGAGCCCGTGAGGCTCAAGGCCCTAAAAGGCGGTATTGAAGCGTCACTTATATATTTGAGATCGTGTGTTTATTGGCAGCAAGAAGCTTATGTGGCTACTGATGATGAACAGAACTCATCTAAGTCTAGAATACCCCAGAAAGGGATGAGGGACGGTGAGTAGAAAAGTGAGCGAGAACAAAGAAAAGTGAGGTGATGGTAAAGGATAGATGCTGATGTCCGTTTGCGAGAGTGGCTAACAATCAACACGTTAGGATGCTTTTGCTTTAGCCAAACGGAATCCTCCCAGCGGTCACAGTTCAGAGCCCAATCTCATTAACGGGTCAGTTCCGTATAGAACCATAGATCCCTGTCTGAGGTTCTACTCTGGTCCCTTCGTATCCCAGCCAAACCGTAAGCGCTAGAGCAGGAAAGGCAAGCAAGCGACGGAGCCCCCTCAAGCCACTTGTAAGATGGGTGACCTTTCAGCGCAGGTCAACAAATCCATCATTCACACTGTATCTTCTATCTTGAACAACGATAGATGAAATGGCACAGAACCCTATAACTCACCACATCCCCTACAACCCCGCCAACGTCCAAATCGTCTCTGAACGCCCCCAGAAGCGCATCGAGATCGTCGAGCCGGACCCCGCCTGGCCCGCTGCTTTTGCCGTCATCGAGGCACGCATCAAAGCTGCTCTACCTCAAGGCAACCTTCTCTATATCCAACACGTCGGGAGCACCAGTGTTCCCAACCTCCCTGCAAAGGCTGTCATTGATGTGGATGTGGTTGTTGTCGATCCTACAGCGGAAGAATCCTACGTCCCCGCTCTCGAAAATGCAGGGTTTCAGTTTCTCCTCCGCGAGCCCAAGTGGCATGAGCACCGGCTGTTTGGATGCGACGAGCCTTATGCCAATATCCATGTTTTTGCGCCTGACAGTCCTGAGCTTGTGAGGCATAGGCTCTTTCGAGATTGGCTAAGGGATCCAACGCATGAAGCCGATAGGGAATTGTACGCCGGCGTGAAACGACAGGCAGCAGTAGAGAGCCGGGAGGCAGGGGAGACGGTCATGCAATATAATGATCGAAAGGAGCCTGTCATTCGAGGGATCTTGAGGAAGGTGTATGAGGCGCATGGATTGCTGGGGGATAACCCCGCGGATATATAAACTGAAACGCATATCAGGCATATCCGTAAACTAAATATGAGCGCCTCTTAAAACCCATTATGGAGAGACGGTCAGAGCCAATAGGCAACTGCGCTATGGAAAATAGTCTACTAGCATTTTTTTCAGTCTCGGTAAGACTCTGCCAGTTGTAGAAAGCTGATGCTGGTCAGACGTGGTATGGAGTTGACAGTCAGAGCTGGCTGTTCGTCTACCTAGGCTTCCCCCTGGAACAAGGCGAAGAAACAGACTATAACCAGGGCCCAGTCGTCGATGGTCAGTTCATAATTGCCAAGACGCCTACCACCCTTTCAGGAAATTGCAGTTGCTCATCGAACAAGGAACTCAGGACTCCGAAGCAATCAGAGGATCGAGTTTGAGTCGACGATTGCTTCTGCTTCGCCTGTGCAGCTTCCGGTAACACGACCGCGGGGATCTGCAGTCTTGGAAATAAACTAATGAGAACTATAGGGAGAAATTCTATCAAGGCTCTGTGGAATCCCCCTTTCTAATCTGGGCGCCGAGATATATTCATAGGGGGTAGTTATGTGAGGAGAATGACTGGAGTCATGGCCACTGCATGTGAGGAGACATGGTGTGCATCAAGATCCGCATTATCCGGCTACCCCATACCAACTTTGCGCCGTGGGAGAATAGTATGGCGTGATGAATGGGGTCACTTCCGACACGGATGGCGTTAAATCGTCTGTTCTGAGATGAGGTGCCACGAGAGACAAAGATTCAATTCAAGCCAATAAGCGGAAAATGTGATAGCGTGTCTGCGCCCAAATTATTGAATATTAGCTGGGCGGAATGGCATGCTCCAAGAGAACGGGAGATGTCCGTGGTTGTCCGGGGACTCAGGCCAATGTGCTGGCGTACTGAGGACACCATGGTACCAACTAGTGGTGAGATACGCGCCAAATTAAGAAGCTGGGGTGATCTTCCTTGGCGCATGAACAGCTAGCTCGTTTACCACTTGGCTATCCATACCCCGACTGTTTTCCACGGAGAAGGACGTATTCACCGTCTCCTGTGACGTCGAATTATTGCTGACGGAGGGACCCCCGGCGCCAATGCCGAGTCGGATGCGAGCGGTCGTCGGTGTTTCTGGAAGATCTAGACCCAGTCAGATAGAAAGCCTGTTCCATGTGCGCTGGAGAAAACGACAGGGACGCTGATCATGCATTCCGGGGAAGGTCAATGAGACGGATCCGATGCTGGAACCTTGCATTGGAGGGAAAGACGGCGGGCGATGACGAGGAGGCAGACCAGCCATTCAGCTCCTCCCCAAGGTCACGGGACCCCCGCTCAGCAAATGGCGGGCGGGAGCGTAGTAACCGTTAGCTAAGGGATTTGCGCCTCTGGTACAGCTGTACTGCCGGTACACGTCTGTATTGACAAAGTCAGCAACGAGGCTTTGGACGTGGATAGCCTGCAATTGATGTGACCGAGAGAGGCCGTTGAGATCATGACTAATGAGACTAGAGGGTCTGATGAGACTAATGAGATTGATGAATACATTCGATATGGGGGCTATTATGGTTAAGGGTTCACAACCATCACTAGAAAGCAGTTGCTGGCAAGACTTGCGGAATCTGGTTCCAGGAGGCCTGTTCCGTTACCGAGCTGTATCGGAGCACCGACGCCAAGCGAGCTGCTCTGGCAGCTTTCAGTCACGGGGCCTGCGGAGGCGGTTTTCCATTATGTCATAGAATGCACGCAGACGATCCAAGCATCAGAGAGTCTTGGAAGACCAGGTCATGCTCCAATCTCTCTGTAGCCAGTTCATGAGTCCAGGTGTCAGCAGAGGATCGGTCTAGCGATGAGGACTATTGAAAATCATCTGACTGAAGAGGAGAGAGCGACGCAGCGAATAATGAAGCCGTTGATGAGGGATCAAATAGAATAATTCCGAAAAAAGCAAAGTCTCGCCCTGCGACCGCAATCGAATCACGGCTGCGAGCAATTGCGCTAGTCTTGATGCTTGGGCTTGTCAATGAACTATACCCAGTACTACGGTGTACAGAAAGTGCCACCATGTAATGCGTTGGACAGTCGGGCAATCGGCATCTATTATAGGAGTAAATTAGGAGTAAATCAGGAGTAAATTAGGAGTAAAGATCTGAATGCGACCAGGTACTCGAGCTCGAACCCGGGCTTTGAGTCAGAATAAACAGTGCCACTCGCTGGAGAATTTTCTTAGTGCTCAGAGCTTTCGCCTCCATCAACCTTGAAAGAACTTTCCGCTGTCAACTTATAAATCAGCAGGAGCCATTTCCACTTATTCCATGGCTCTATAATAAAAGCTATTTCTAACGTCTGTCATCGTTTTCCACTAGGGCATTTCACTTACTTCATAGAAACCTCACCACCACCGGCCTTGTTACACTTCCACCACCGTCTCCTCGCGTCCGCCTTCCGCGCTTCCCTGTTCTTCCCTGGCCAGTCTCTGACATTCTTTGAATTTCTTCTCGGTCACAACCGTCTGTCCCTCTTTGGAGCTCGGATCCCATTGCTTTCAAGGCTCGATCATAGCGCATCCAGAGCATCCACTCGGAAAGAGCTTGTTCCAGCTGGTCCGATTCTGTGACTAACAGCTTTGCTCTTCTCCTCACGCCGCGCTGGCTTGGCCCGTCTAGCCAACCGCAACTGTCAGTCTGCCACAAAAACCACTTCGGTGGGAATCTGGGGAAGAAAAAGCTTTTTCAACCCCTGTGCTGAAGGCTCCATATTATTCATTTTTTCTTTTTTGCGTTGCTGGCACTTGCTCGTGCTTCATTCGCGACTTGCCCTTTTGAGAGTGGGCGGGCTTTCCGCTTATATACAAAGTCGAGCCCACGGCTCCAGAGCTCTCCACCATGTCTGCCGCAACAACCTCTCCGACCATTTCTGCCCACAAGGCCTCTTTTTCAACTGGCCCTCCGAGAAACTCGTCTCCTACCGCTCAATCTCGCAACTCCTCTCGCAACTCGTCCTGCTCATCGCCCAACCGAGACGGATCCAAGGCCAGCAGCCGTCGCGAGTCGTTCGGTTCAATCAAAGAAGACACTGACGGTACGAATTCCCCTCCGCCTTGACCTACTTGGAAGCGCAGCGACAATGTCAGGTGTAGGTCAATTTCCGGTGGCTCGGCAGGAACTCTGACCATGACGTATAGGGATTGCGCAATCGTTCGTTGATACACATCTCGACCGTTTTCACAAGGACCGCTCTAAGCTCGACAGCTTCGAAATGCAGATGCAGCAAGCACCGGAATTCTGCTGCCCCTGCGGAGGGTTCCTAGGGTGGAAATCTATTCGTTTGGGTGGGAAGAGTCTCAGTAGAAGCTACAGCGATCTCCGCGCGCTTGGGAATATGAGCGCTCGCGGCTGGGCTTGGGAGGACACTCCCACTGCTCCTGCCCGGGCACCGGAGACGAAGCAAGAAAAGAGACCAGAGCCGGGATCATCCTTGCTGGAGAGACTACCGTCGGAGATTCTAGGTAAGCAGTAGCGCATAGGCCTTTCACAGTTCGTTCCTGACATGAGTCCTAGACCAAATCATCTCACATCTCGCTTTGGACGTTCCGCCAAACGGCTATACACCGCGAAATGTGGATTTGATTTCGTGTCTCCTCACTTCGAGGACATTGCATGCAGCCACTCTAAGCGTGCTGTATAGGAACATGACCTTCCCGCACTCCATCATCTTTTCCAAGGCTCTCAACCACATGTCCCAGTATCCTGCCCTGGGCACCCTAGTTCGTCGCCTCGACTTCTCTCACTTTACATCTGTGGGTCTCGGCCGTACGAAGCAGATGAATTCGGAGATTCAAAACTTGACACACAAAACACTTCTGCAATTCTTAGAGCTTTTGCCCAACCTCAAGGAATGCTTGCTACAAGAGCATCTCGAAGGAGACATTAGCGTAGAAGTGATTTCTAAGCTGTTCAACGGGCTTCCGAATCTGGCTGCCGTTGACTTCTGTGGTAGCTCCTCATCACACTTCTCGACTGTTTTCCAGCAGGCTTTGAACTCTGAACCTGGTCTTCCTTTGACCCTTCCAAATCTGCGACGAGTGTCGTTCCACGAATGCAGCGGCATCCCGTCTTCTGCCTTTGAAGTTCTCCTCCCACGATTGGTGAATCTGACTCACCTTGATGTTAGCCACACTCAGGTTAGTGAGGATGCGCTGTTTTCAATTCCGGAAACTGCCAGAATTACCCACCTTGGACTTTCACGCTGCATCCGCCTCGGCGGACCGCGGGTGGTGGAGTTTTTGACGACACATCCAGCTGTGCGCGACTCGCTGGTTTACCTCAACGTCATGACTGATGCATCGCGGTACCGACTTCTGGAGGAAGAAGATGTGAAGAAGCTGCTTCCAAAACTTCCAACCACTCTTCGCTCCCTCAACCTTGGAGGTGCAAGAGTCACCTCGGAACACACCGATGCTTTGATTCCTCTGACTAAGCACTTGGAAGAGCTGGGTTTGAGCTCTGCGGATCTGTCGGCACAGGACCTCAACCGCTTCTTTGCACCACCGCCCACTAGTGAAACATCTGAGGTGACATCCTGGGTGCCTTCTTCGCTTTGCTATCTTGATCTTACCAAAGTGCCTCAGCTCTCAGTGGGCATAGTGTTCAATACCAACTCCTGCCTACTGCTCACAAAGCAAAGCTATCCTCTTCAAGTTATCGAGTTCAGTGAAAAGCTGATCACTCCACTGCGTGAGAAGCCTAAGAACACCAAGACCTCCCCCGACTGGACAGTCCGCGAACTGGGCCGTCGCGGATGGTACGTGCGTGATCCCGCCTCGATGCCCGACACACCAATCGACGATGGCTCTCGTTCTTGGAAAATGGGCGCTAGATGGTGGGGAATGAAAAAGATTCCCGTTGCTGTCGGCGACGTCGGGGGTCTCTATGGACATTACATGTTCAAGCGATGAATGAAGCCTGCAATAGCGCTAATTCCGTTCGCAAAGATCGAGATTATACCCTTATTTTTCTTGCATGTCCTATTATTTGTTTGTTCATGTTAGGTTTTGAGTTTGGTTCTGGGCGGGACTGTCTTCTGCATTTCGAGATCTGGAGCATAAAAGTGAGCGTCTCTTTTTCATGACATGATTGAGCGTGTGCTTTGTTTTGGCTGCATAGCGGAAGCAAGATTGTTCCAGGCGTATGGCGTACTTGCACAATTGTTCGTTTTGATGCAGTTTGAGATGATAATGAAATTTGTCAAGTAGTATTTAATCTACCAAGTTGGCAATGACAGGCCTATCAGAGAGAAAAATATATGACATAGACTTATAAGAGGAAGCATTGGAATGAAGCTCCAGTCTTCTGAGCTGCTGCGCGAAAGTCTAGCCCAGTCACGTGAGTCCGGATTTCAACAGCTCCAGTCTCAGACTTCTCGGAGCTTCTTCACCTTCACGATATCTCCTAGGCGCACCACAACTCTCGAAGGCCTTTGACCTTCCTAACCCCTTACGTAGCGCCTCCACTGGGGTTTTTCTCCCTCCCGATGGGTGGATCGCTCTCCGCCGCCCAGGACAGTGGACGCTGTCGAGTTCGACCACGATGGCACCTCCGAGCGGGTCGGCGGCGTACAAGAAGAAAGACGGCACCCTGACGATGTCGGCGGATCGCCAGTCGGTTTCTTGGATTCCGGCAGCGGGTGGTGCTTCAGGAACGATAACAATTTCCGTGGCTCAGATTACCAGTGCGTGAACTTTTCCCTAGCCCTTCACGAGGGCGATTTTGACAGGATACAGATCTACAACAGACCCCCGCGAGTAGTCCGAAAGTTATGTTGAAGATATTTGCCCTACCCTCGAACAATCCCTCTGCAGCTCCGGAACAGTACATTTTCTCATTTACCGCTGGCGCGACGGCCCGTGCAGAAGCGGACGCTATCAAAGATGCCCTCAGCGCCGCCATTCAAGCGGCCAAGACGGCCCAGGCGACTCCGGGTCCGGTTGCAGCAACCGGCGAAGGAGGAGGCATGTCGGCGGCTATGGCGATGGCAAGCGCGGTCTCATCAGCAGGATCAGGGAAGCACTGGTGGGACGATGATAAACGTTTAAAGACCGATGTGGAATTGCAGCAGTCGCTGCTGAAGGCGGATGCGAATCTACAGAGGATGTTTATGGAGTCTTTGCATACAAAACCGGAGACATTGTCGGCGAGCCAGTTCATGTCGCAATTCTGGTCTACGCGGCTCCATCTCTTACGCGCGCATGCTATTGAGCGATCGCAAACCCGAGGCTCTTACAATGTGTTGTCGACGCTAAAGCCACGGACGGAAGATAACGTGACAAAGTTGAATATCAGCAAGGAGCAGATACAACTGATTTTTAATCAGCACCCGCTCGTCAAACGGGTGTATGATGAGAACGTACCGAAGCTGAGTGAATCGCAGTTCTGGTCGCGGTTTTTCCAGAGCAGACTATTTAAGAAACTGCGGGGAGAACGTATATCTGAGGCAGATGCGACGGATGCTATATTGGATAAATATCTCAAAGCCGACGAGTCTGGGAATCTGCCGCGCGACATACACATGCCGCACTTCCTTGACTTAGAAGGAAACGAAGTGAATCACAGTCAACGCCGGGGTAATAGACCAGATATAGACATGCGGCCGTCCGCGGTGGAGAAGGTGCCAATTATTCGCACCCTGAATAGCCTGAGCGAGAAGATAATGGCGAATGTTGCGCCAGCGGATCGAGTGGCTTCGGCGCCAGTAGGTAAAATGGATGACGGGACATATGATGAGCTACAGCTGCGCGATCTACGCGGAGACGAAGAGCAAAGCCGCATTCTACTGAACATACGAGATCAAAGCCGGTTCTTCTCAGCAGCTAAAATCGCAGAAGACGAACGCAATCGGCAATTTGAACAGCAAGATCCAGAACAGATACTGCAAGACCTGCGCACTAGTATTGCGCAAAACTTCCGCGACGATGGATCCGCGCCATTAAGTCAGCTTGTCGATCCTGACGAAGAGGAGGATGCAGAGGATTCGAAGACGAGCTCACGGCATTACCGCCACCTCGCTTCCACGCAAATCCTCAACGTGATCAAGGACAGGCGTACCCAGACACAGGTTGCGTCAAACTCAGACACATATGGACTGACGTCAGCTCTGTACGACCGCCTGACACTTACGCACGCGACCACCACGGAATTTCTGCATCAATTCTGGCAGGCATTTCTATCCGGCAATCCAGACCGTGCGAGCGAAGTAGCGTCACTAGTAGAATCACTCAATCGCGCCATGGAGCGTATCAACGCCGTTGCGACGGACGCAGAGAAAGAGCGTCAAGTTGAGGTGGAAAAGGTGAAGCAGCATGCGCGCGAGGTGTTACAGGCTACAGGGAAAAGGCTGCGTGTCAATCTGGATAGTATACCGGGTGGCGAGCAAGCGGTGAAACGTCTATTAGGGCCGACGATTCGGGCATTGGACACAGCCTTGATGCGGTATAAAGAGGCTTTGGCTGAGGAGATGAAAAATATAGAACCTAGCAATACTTGAGCAATAAATTAGGCATCGAGGACTTACATGCGCAAATGCAAGAATATATTATGAAGTGGACTTTTGTTCTAGTAGTAAGATTGTAGATCTCGGCATGCCGAGGTCCCTGAATACTCTGGAACAACAACCCTCCTGCACTTACACAGTCGCTCTCTCCGCAACGTGTCTCCATTATCATCCTGCTTAAGACAACAACTACTGATATACTAGCAACAACCCAGCTAACCCGGCGCCACCTTGCGCGGTTAGGACATTCCATCCATTCTTTCCAAAATGCAAACTAGCGGTTTCACAAATACTCCTCTCACCAAGGCCCTGCTCATCTACACAATCGCTTCCTCAATCGCGCTCTCCATCTTCGACATCAAACATTTCGCCTCCATTTACATCTCCCCCCATCTCTTTCCCTACGGGCAGTTCTGGCGCTGCCTGGTATGGCAGGCTGCCGGGTTCGCAAACTCTACGGAGGCCCTGTTCGCCGCGCTGCTCGTTTATCATTGCCGGGTTGTTGAGCGGGGGTGGGGTGCTCGGAAGGTTGCTGTACGTTCTCATACTTGTTACCCATCCTTCCTTTGCTGGATAGGATTTGAAAATGGATATGAAATGGGATAGATGATGGCTGACTGGTAGCGATGGAACAGACATTCATAATTTCAACACTCCCCTACACGACGCTCCTCCCTCCACTCCTTCTAACACTCGCCCTGAAACCGCTCTCATTCGGCAAAGTAAATTATCTACCCTCTGGCCCAACAGCGACTATATTCGCCTTGTTGGCGCAGTACCACGCCTCCATACCCTCGACATACCGGTACACGATCTCAACGTCTACGTCTACGTCTACACCCACACCTATTTCGCCGTCTTCCCAGCCACGAAACGCAGCGCACAAATTCTCCCCGCTAACGCTTTCTCTGACCGACAAGTCAACAACATACCTAATCGCCGCGCAGCTCTCATTGTCACAATTCCCATACATGCTTCTTCCGTCCGCAATTGGTTGGATTGTAGGCGTTGCATGGAGAGCAGAGGTGTTGCCTCTAGCGGCGGGGAGTGGGAGTTCCGGGTGGAGGGTTCCAGGCTGGGTCGTTGGGGAGGAAGGAGTAGTGTTTTCTGCTAGAAGTGGCAGAAATGAGGCCCGGTTTGAGGGTTTGAGAAGGAGGTTGGAAAGCGAGGCTGCCGCTGCAAGCGCAGCAGCAAGTGGGAGTGCAGGATCGAGTACGAATGCTGGGCCTTCTGGTTTTGGCACCGGTTCCAGTAGACAGCGGGTTGTGAGGGAGTGAGTATACTTGGACCAGACTGGCTGCGCGAATGTTGTGCTGGTATGCAATCAATGGAGAGATTAGTAGAAAGACTACAGTAGAATTCGACTCCAAGAATCAAGTATTCGTTGGTCTATCATAACCTATATCACGGGACGAGAATTTTGACCAGGTCAAAAGGAAAAACGAGAAAAACATTTGTCTACCGCCCATTCCGATTCCGCCGCATATTGTCCTTACACTCATTACAATACCATTTGACTGTAGACCGTTAGAATATGAACCTAAAGTCTTCTCTATCAAAGAACAACGGGAGAACTCACCATTCCGTCCAGGCGGCTTCGTGAGCCCAACACATGACAGATGGAACCACTCGCGGGGACACGCATCGTTGTCACACGCGACCATCTCGCCGAAGCTAATTTCGTTACAGTAGCAGTACCGCGGCTCGCCTTCCTCGTCCTCATCATCGCCTTCGTGAAGCGACTCTTCCGGATCCGATACTGGTGGCGGTTGCACAATGGATGAATTGTTGCCGATTTTCTTGTGAGAGCGTTTCGGCGCGGGGTCTGAACTCCGCGTTGGTCTCGTGCGCTGCTGGACTGGTTCTGCGGAAGCGAGTACAGGAGTCGAGTTCTTGGAGGACCGGCCTTTAGGTGCACTGGTTGAGACGGGTGCGGGTGTTTCGATGCGTTCGACTGATTCGGCGAGCTTCCTGTCGATATCTTCTCTTTGAGTGTGCATTATTGAGGAATCTAACGGATCGATGGCTTCAGATATATCCCGCTGTAGATCTGAGACAGGGACCAATTCTGTTCTGGACGGCGTCTCTTTTGATTGCGCCTTGTTATCAGTAGTTTTGCCTACAATGGTTAGTGATGCCCAGAAACGTAAAGAGAAAAACGTACCTGAGCTAGGCACACGGTTGGACGCAGAAGACGAGGGTCTTTGCCGAGAATTCGCCTGCGTTGCACCCTGCTGTGTTCGAGAGGATTGCGGTCTAGACGCAGGCCCTGGGCTGGCCGCACTGCGTGAGATATTCGCGGCGGGAGCAGTCCCAATAAGCGGGGAAGCAGGAATGACGGGTGAGTCCGCGCTGGCGACTCCAGTGTTGTTTCTATCGATATTAGCAGATTACCCAGGAATAATCAAAGTATACATACCGTTTCCGGGCGGCGGCGTTGGCATTAGGTGCCCGTGAGCGTTTCTTGGTCGCATCAACAGCATCTTTCGACACTGCTCGTCCAGAGGCTCCTGCACCACTAGCAGACCGTTCCATAGTCGCGCCAGCCTCCGCAGTACCAGGCCGTTCGACCTTGCGGCGTTTCGTCTGGCTCGAACCAGCCGTGCCAGCTTGCCCATGTCCATGATCACCCCCGATAGCACGATTTTTGTTATTCTGTCCCTTTCGAGACCCAACGGCCCGAGCTTCTTCCATATCCGAATCCGCATGCGCCCGACGTTGCCTGCGGGCCAACACGGCCTCCCGTCTCGCCTCACTTCGCGATGCGGCCTCTGCTTCGTGCAAAGCATGCGCAAGATCCTTGTTTGACGCAGCTTCTCGTCGGGGTCGCTCGTTCGTGGCAGTCTTGGGAGCATTCCGATTCGAGTAAGCCCAGTGAGTGAGACTACCAAGGCGAGCCTCTTCACTGATTTCGCCAGCAATGAAAGGGAATATAGAGTCCAAGCGCATAAGTTGGCGGTCAAGCTCATCGTTTGCATTTGATATCACATGGTTTTTCTCATCAGCCGTCATCATAAGATCGGAGAGGGTATGTCGAACACGATCGAAAAGGGCGCGGCGGTTCTTGCTCTCCGAGGATTCGGGGGGACGGGAAGAGTCCTATCGATAACCATATAATTAGTGATTGCATGCTTTTGGTTAACTTTGATGAACTTACAGCAGGTAAGAGATCCTCTCGGACAACTCCTTCGATGATAGGCGCAGGATTAGGCGGGTATGGAGTCGGCTGCGACTCTGATGCAGCCTTCAAAAGCTGCAGTAGATTATCCTCAAGAGCCCAAGCCTTAGCATCGACCTCTTTCAGTAGCGAATTATGCCGTCGAAATTCGCGCGGAAGGGCGGTTATGGCGTCCGTAAAATGGGTCAGGGCTGGATAGAAGCCATGCGGAACAGGTGATGATACAGAATCCACCATTGATGAGTGCCCATAGGCAAAGGAGGAGCGCCCAAGGGTTTTGGATGTGCGCGAGGGGTTTGTCCTCGTTTGGCGCGCGGACTGACGAGCACTGTGACCTTGGGCGCTGACGGCCGACGGAGCGACTGCAGACATTGTCGAAGGGGTACGGGGAGCGAAAGTGTTCCCAGTGAGGATGTGGCAACAAAATAGTCCAAGTATAAGACTAGAGCATACACGGCAAATACATTGACAAAAAACCGCGACTCTAGGCGGACGGGAAGGTTTGAAGCAAAAGCAGAAACGAGGAGATGCGAACTGCGGAGAAAGGCTTGAATAAGGGCTAAGGCATCAACTGATTAGCACCTGAATGTACAGGCCTTACTGAGCCGGGGATAATGACTAAGCACATAAGACTGACGTCACGGCGTCACCATCGACGCGTGCGAAAAGGGCTTCAGAAATTTCGAGTGGTCAGGAAAAAATGGAGATAGAAGCTCGAAAAAACAAGGAAATTTCTTATTATGCCAAACGTGTACTTATTTTACATATACGCGGAAAGACATATTTTAGGTATACAGGCCAGCCCAGGAAATCTATACCAGGGTCAAACCCAATACCAATGTCCAGCGCACCCAGGACAGATGCAAAACAGAAGACAAAGTACATAGGAAAGAAGTCATACAGTGGAAACCAAAATGAAGTAGACGCTGAGCCCGCTCCCTTCAGAAATAGATCACTCGGAAAGAAAAAAAGAAATGCTTGACTTGTGCAAGTCTACTCGCCCTTCAAACGCTCCTGGTGGACGGAGAAAGCCTCCTCGAGCATTTCCTGCTCTTCCTTCACGTGAACGGATTTCAAGCCGGTGGCTACGGAAGCACTTGGCGGGCGACCAGCATACATGACGTGGCGGCGGTTGTGATGCTCGGTCTCGTTAAGCAGAGTCTCAATGCGAGGCTGGACGTAGCTCCATGAACCGGCATTCAGGGGCTCTTCCTGAGCCCACACAATGTTGCGAGCGTTGGGGTAGCTGTCAAGGTTCTCCTTCAACTGAGCCCAAGGGAAGGGATGCAGCTGCTCAACACGGGTGATGGCAGTGTTGCGGATGTTGTTGGCTTCGCGGTGCTTGGTGAGGGCAGCGTACACCTGGCCAGAGCAGAGAATGACACGCTCAATCTTCTCAGGCTCATCGATGGCGGTTCCATGAGCAGGGTCGGGAATGATCCATTGGAAGTGAGAGTCGCCAGTGAACTCCTCAATAGAGGAGCGAGCAAGTGGGTGACGAAGGAGAGACTTAGAGAAGAAGATCACAAGGGCTAGATTTGATTAGCTTAGGTCCATATTGTAAGGGAGGGAACAACATACGCTTGCGGAATTGACGGTGGATCTGGCGACGCAGCAAGTGGAACAGGTTCGCAGGGCTGGTCATGTAAGCAACCTGCATGTTGCAGTCCTGGTGCTGGCGGTCGAGCTTGTCCTGGGAGGGGAAGACACGGGGCTCCTCATTACAGAGCTGGAGGTAACGCTCCATACGACCGGAAGAGTGCTCAGGGCCCTGACCGTCGTAACCATGAGGAAGAGACAGGACCAAACCGGAGCGCTGCAGCCACTTGGATTCTCCAGAGGCAATGAATTGGTCGATGATACACTGAGCGTTGTTGGCAAAGTCACCGAACTGAGCCTCCCACATAACAAGGGCGTTAGGAGAGGTCAAAGAGTAACCATACTCGAAGCCAAGGCTGTAAACAGGTTAGAGAATTGCGAAAGAGAATTTCCAGTGAAACTTACGCTCCGAATTCACTCAGAGACGAGTTAGAAATAACAAAGCTACCCTGGTCCTTGCTGATGTGCTGAAGAGGGGTGTAAGTCGCCTCAGTCTCCTGGTCGTGGAGAACAGCATGACGCTGAGAGAAAGTACCACGCTCAACATCCTGACCGGACACACGGACGTGGTAACCCTCGCTGACGAGGGAACCGAAGGCAAGAGCCTCGGCAGTAGCCCAATCAATATTTTTACCCTCCTCAACGGTCTTCTTGCGGTTGCCCAGAATACGCTTGAGGTTGCGGTGAAGAGTGAAGCCTTCAGGAGCACCACTGATCTTGTCGGCGACATTTTTCAGAATAGGAGGCTCGACAGCGGTGGGAAGATGCGGCAGCACCTCAGTGGCAAGCTCCTTGGGAGTCTTGAAACCGTTCCAGGCGGAGGTCAGCCACTCCTTACCGGTGGGCTGGTAGTCCTTGCTTCGGTCAAAGCTGTCATTGAGCATGCCCCAGACCCACTTCTTGTGCTCGTCAATGTCCTCCTTGGTGAAGGTGCCCTCGGAAATGAGCTTCTCAACGTACATGTCGAGCTGAAGCTTTTTCTCAGCAACGCGCTTGTACATTAGAGGCTGGGTGAAAGAGGGCTGGTCAGTCTCGTTGTGACCCTGCTTACGGTAGCAGACAATATCAATGACAACGTCACGCTTGAACTCGGCGCGCCAGTCAGCAGCGACCTGGCAGACGTAGTTAACAGCCTCAACGTCATCAGCGTTGACGTGGAAGACAGGCGCATCAATCGACTTGGCGATGTCTGAGCAGTAAGGTGTAGAGCGAGCAAAGCGAGGATCGGTGGTGAAACCAATCTGGTTGTTCACGACGATGTGGATAGTTCCTCCAGTGGAGTAGGCGGGCAAGGAGTGGAAGCCCATGGTCTCATAGACAATACCCTGAGCAGCAAACGCAGCATCACCGTGCAGCAAAACACCCATGGCGCTATCGAAGTTCTTCTCATCATTGTTGTAGTGCTGGATAGCGCGGGTCTTACCCAAGACGACGGGGTCCTCGGCTTCGAGATGGGACGGGTTTGCAACAAGAGAGAGCTGCACACGCTTACCAGAGGGGGTGGGGCGTTCGAAGTTCATGCCAAGGTGGTACTTGACATCACCAGAGCCCTCATCGGAAGGCTCGGCAGAACCGGCGAACTCACTGAAGATGGATTCATTGGGCTTTCGAACGACATTGGACAGGACGTTGAGACGACCACGGTGGGGCATACCGATGACGATGTCCTTGATACCATAATCGACACTGCGGTCGATCAAAGCCTTCATACCAGGCACAAGGGTTTCGCAACCCTCCAGACCGAAACGTTTATCGTTAGGGAACTTGGTAGCCAGGAAAGCCTCAAAGCTAGAACTCCAGATGAGACGGTCGAGAATGCGGCGCTTGTCATCGACGGAGTACTTGTAGGGCTCCGGGACCTCGAAACGATCACGAATCCAATCGCAAGGCTTACGGTCGGGGATGTGAATATACTCCACGCCGTACGAGCCACAGTAGATCTTTTCGCAAGCAGCAATGATCTCACGGAGAGACATCTTCTTACGGCCCTCAGTAGCGAAGCGGGGAAGAATACCTGGACCAAGGTCAAACTCCTCATCTAGATCGCGCTCGGTGAAGCCGTAATGGTCCAGCTCGAGCTCCTTGGGCTTGCTGTAACCAAAGGCTTCAGCTTCGCCACGGATACCCAGGGGATCGATCTTAGCCTTGTGGTGACCGCGAGCCTGGTATGCGCGAACAAGTAGTTGGACCTTCAGGTGCTTTGTGACATCAGTGCCTTGGGAAAGACCGAGACCAGCACCGGGCATCTCCTGGTGGACGCCCCCAGTGGGCGTCGGAACGAGGGTAGGAGGGGGCTGGAAGGCCTGGGAGATTGGCATTTTGCCCTCCTCCATGTTACGGAAATACGTCTGCCACGAGATGTGGACGCTTGAAGGGTCTTTCCTCCATGCGACGTACATCTCATCAATATAGTTGGCGGTGTTTCCTGAGAGAAAGGAGTCGCTGGCGGCCTAATAATGAGGGAAGCAATAAGTCAGTCGAATATCAGGAACAATTTTCGAAAAGGACATTCTTACCACGCCAGAATCCTCGGCAGACGAGGCATAGAATCTCTTGCCAACAAGGGCGAGAGGTCGTCGGGTAGCTAGGCCAAATTTTGAGCTCGAGTCGGCACGTCTGACGGTAGAAGCGAGAGACATTGACCGTCTACATGAAGAGCAGGCAGCACCGCGCACGGTCGCCTTCATGGCGGTAGAACGAAACATTGTGAGATTTTTCCGG
The DNA here is from genome assembly GCF_000011425.1 of Aspergillus nidulans FGSC A4. Classification (NCBI taxonomy): domain Eukaryota; kingdom Fungi; phylum Ascomycota; class Eurotiomycetes; order Eurotiales; family Aspergillaceae; genus Aspergillus; species Aspergillus nidulans. The sequence continues at coordinate 2,113,679 of NC_066261.1, read as the reverse complement.
CACTCGAGGAGCTCGCAAACCGGGGAGAGGAGATAGGAACTTCTATGACGTTTGCAGAGTCGCGTAGGATACAACGACTGATGAGGAAGGGAAACGTGTGCAGTATAGAGACTAAAAAAACAATTGAGATCTTGAAGTCATATGTCAATCTAGTGTCAGCTGGAAGCTTTGCATGAGGCATATTTGGCGGACGAATGGAAAGGTGGAAAAACTAACAGGTTCTTGACCAGCTAGAACAGGTCTAGTGTAGAGACGGGACTCATAGAGAGCAAAACACTCCCTAACAGCAACTTTACTGGCGTCAAGCGGATGGAGCGGAGAATGGAGGAGAGGGAGATCGTAAACCAAAGAGAACGAAAGCAGAAGCAAATGAGGGAGATCCAGGTTGTTACAGTAGACAGTTGTGGCGCACACAGGGAGGATGACTCAGCATCCGACCTCCCGAGGTCGTGGAGCTTCAGCGGAAGCACTACGCGGGTCTTTGCGGATACCGCAGGCGGTCTCTTGTATATGTATATCCGGTAGAGTATCGGATATTGTTCACTTGGGTAGGTAGTAGCGGTCATTAAATATAAGTCAAACATTATGCAGCTATATTGCAAATAGTAATGTAGACTGTACAATCCAGAACGTCAACAGATCCCTATCAGCCCAAATCTCAAGTCATTGCGTCATAATACAAAGCGCTAATTGTCAAAATTAAAAGTATGCCGAACAATGTGGATATATATGGCAAGATGTTAATCATTATACGAGGATCAGAGACTAGTTCTGTGAGTCTCCGTCCCCGGTAATAGTCCGTTCGGTGCGTGCTGGGAGAAGGATGCCCATGCACCTTTATCGGATTCTCGAATCGGAGAATCCATCGCGAGCGGTACTCCTAGAAAGTCTGGGGGGACGGTGTGAACGGATGGGCTCACGTCAGACAAAGTAAAACTGCCTCTGTTTGACGCTGGATATTGCTGGGGAGGAGGGCTGCCACTGCTGCTGCGGAGACTGCCATTGCTCCCACCCCAGGCGTCACGTCGAAGCTTCATGAGTGCGCTCAACGACATCTCGTCATCGATGGTATTAAGGTCAACGAGCTGGGCAAGGCCGGGACTTGACACGGATTGGTTGGAATGGGCGACTCCATGAGCAGTGACTGAAATAATTGAATTGCGTGTGCTCCATTCGCTACGCTCCGTGATGGGTGTCAAACTAGGTTCCCGAAACTTCCCACGGCCACTGTGGGAGCGAGAGATGCCTTCAGCGCCTCGAGGCCCAAAATAGCCTCCATTGGTGAGCTCAGAGTTAGCGCCGTATGCCTGCGCGTAAAAACCAAACTCATGTCCGTAGAACCCCTCATCATCATTTTCCAGGGCTTCGGCGTTGGCAGCAGCGATTATCGGATCATCGTAGAGTAAGTCATCATTATCATCGTAGTCAAAATCGTCCAATACCTCTTCAAACCCTACTGCTTCCATTGCTTGGCTAATGCGGCTTTCGTCTGATACAAGCCCTGGTTGTGAGTCCGCAGTGTGAGCACTCTCTTGGGCCATGGACCGTTCGCTGACGCTTGTGGTATGTCCGAGACGGTCATTTGCAGCACACTGGTTTGCTGCGTCTGCCAGAGCGTTATGGAAAGCTTCCAAATTGTGCTCCGACAGTATTCCGCTGTGAGAATTAACAAGCCCAGGATTAGGCATGTTCCCGACAACGCTGCCGTATCTTCTTGGTGCAAATCCTTGGTGATGATCACTAGCTGAGCTTGGGACATGTCCCAGGCCACCATTTGAGCCTGCCTCTATGCCAGATACTTCACTTCGAAGCTGATCTGGAGCTGTAGATTGCTTGCGCTCATACAGGTGGCTTGTCGGGTCATCAAAGATAGACTCGTCGAACTGCTCCCCAGCGTCTTTGGTGTCCAGCTCACCGAATTCCCCGTCATCAAAGTACAAATCATCTTCATCCAGGATCGTTTGCAACGGAACAGAACCCGCAATTCCGGGCTTTTCTTGAGGTTGAACCGAGGCCGTGGGCTGTTTCCGCCCATAAAGATGGCTTGTTGGGTCGTCGAAAATGGACTCATCGAAATGCTCCTCTGTAGCTTTGGTGTCTAGTTCACCAAATTCCCCATCGTCATAGTAGAGATCATCCTCATCCGGAATTGTTTGTAATGGAATATTTGAGAGGTTCTTGGAATCTCGCAGGAAGGTCTTGGAAGAGTCTGTAGAATTATCGACCGCCACAGATGCATCTGGTGAAAGAGGCCCTGTAGAATCAGGGTTGGATTCTTCCTGCTTGGGGGCGGCAGGCTGATTACCTTCAATAGTTGATGTGTTCGGCTGGACAGGGCTAGCGACGACTGGGGACAAATTAGGGGCGAGCCACGACTTATTCAATATATTGCCCGGGCCCGAAAAGTTCTTAAATTCGTCACCTTCATCGGCATCCACATTGACTCCAGGAATCTCTTCCTCCAGGCCATCAATGTCATCGAACATGTCATTATCATAATCATCCTCAAGGTCACTATATTCACCATTCAGGCGCGCTTCGGCTTTGCGCGCGGCTTCCTTTTCTTTATGCTTCTCCTCTAAAAGTTTCTCCTGTGTTGAGGAGCCGACGCCATTCATGTCGAAACTGAACCGGGAAGCGTTGCTTTTGAAATGTTTTGGCAGCCCAGAGGGCTGCTGCGGGAGTTCCATCTCAAAGGTATCAGAGTCTCCTACACTTTTCGTTGTGTCACCACCCGCCAACTTCGCTTCATGACTCGATTCTAGCTGCCCCTCGGAAGGCGGTAGTTCCTCTGGTGGTTTCTCGCTATCCGTGATAGAAGAGGGCAATTTCCTTGCGAACACCGGTAACGTATGCGGGTCGTGATCTCGGTTCGAGGAATCTGTTAGTAGGGATGATTGCAGATAGGCTTTGTTTTCAACCTGGAGAACCCTTTTGTCATCCTCAAAGTGCTCTCTGAATACTGGTGAATGATCACTGTGCCTCTTCAACTGCTCCGGTAGAGGTGAATAGGGGCTCCTCTCGTCAGCAGTATGTTCAGGCTGAGCCGGGGGAGATGCACCCGGTTGACCAGCTTGTTCTGGTCGATGGCCAGGAGCAGCAGATAATTGTCGTCGAGGGCGCGGCGCACTAAAGTCATGGACGATTTTCCCTCGTATGCGCGGGTCATAATCATCTGGAATTGGAATGATGGTTCTGGAGCCTCTATTCACCTCGTCTGCACGCAATCCCACGACCTGGTGCGAGCGTCGTTTGGCCAAAAGTGACAGCGGATTCAGTAGTTGAAGCATAGTTTTACCTGACCCTTTCTGCGGAACAGGTTCCACTGGCTGCGCATCCCGATCATTTTGCCGGCGACTAGTAGGCCCCTCAAACCGATATTCTTTCTGCGATGCCGAGTGCTTATCTCCTGGGGACACGTCCGGGGAAGTTCGAAAGCGGCGATGACCGGTTGGTGCCATGGCGGGCGAGGTCGAACTTGACCGCTTCGACTGGCCGTCTACGGCCGTGGGAGTCAAACGAGCTTTTTCAGAGGCCGGTAAGGGTGAACTAGGCTTAGATTCGTTCTCGTGGGTCCGGTCTGATGTTGCAGGGTGTAGCGATGGTTGTGAATGATTAGTCTGAGCAGTCAGAAATGGCTCTGTATTGCGCTCTTCCGGGCTCGATCGCGGTCGTGTATGGTTGTCTGAGAAAGATGGCGCAACTGCAAGCGTGCCACTTGAGGTTGAAGGCGCCGGGGCATCGACAGTGGGACCAGGGACCGTTGAAGTTCCTCCATCAGATTTCGAAAGGTATTCGTTTGGTGCTCCTTCTGCGGTGAACTTCTCGTCAAAAGTCGCAGTCAAAGAAGTCGAATCAGGAATCAGCGGTAGCAGGGGGGGTGCTTTCGGGGTGGGCTGTGAGGTGGGAGGAACAGGCGAGGCATTCGACGATCGGCGGCGCCAGTACGAGAGCATGGCGAACTGCGCTTCGGGGTTTTCGCTGGCTCGCAGCAGTCTCCGTCTGATTTGATTCGCTCAGGACTCAGCTGGTGCAGTTTCCATTTTGCTATATGCTCGTGTTCAGTCTGCTCGAAGATCTGCGGAGAATTTAATCAAGAATACGTGCGTGGGGCACAATGCCAATGCAGCCAGTCGAAACCACGCGCCGTATCGACGGTGACTAAAATAGGAACCAACTAGGTTATATCTGAAATTCTATAACAAAGGACGTGACCTTCTCACAATATAAGAATGTTTTAAGGAGAAAAGCAAGTTATGATAACTAAGCAATAATGCCGAAAATGCCAAATTCTAAGCGGATGCTCTGAGGCACCAGGAATCTAGGGGACCCTCTATTAAGGAGTAATTCTTAATGACAGCTGAAAACGGCTAACGCTATTTCAATCCCACGATGACACCTCGACCGCTTTAAGCTTCTTAATATTGTGGCATGCAAAAAGAAGTGTGTTGTGAGCAATTGGAATTAAATTTGGAGTAGTTTCCTTTCTCATGTTATACGTAGGCTGTCCTGGTGGACTTAAGAGCGTGGGAATAAATATTGAGCTTCAGCAAGGCCGTCGTCGAATCCCTCAGGAAGTAGTTAAGAAGTTCAGTAGGCGGACCGTCATTACTTGTGTGAACTATAATGTACAGAATTCAGTTATTGCTATTTTACAGTATTCCAGGCCGAACCGTCAATGCATAATGCTTCCAACCAATACACGCTAAGGGAACTCCGAAACACCCATACAGTGTTGTCAACAGGACGTAAAATAAAACGAAAAGGAATGTGACTAAACAATGCTCTGCCTCCAGCGGTCAATGACGGCTCTCTGCCCAGGATCAATCGGCTGCCGCATTGTGGCTTGGCGTAGGTTCGGTGGCGTTGCGTAACTTAGATTTCCGTTGCCCAGGATTGCGTCCGTGTAGAATGTATTAGGGTGAACCATCGGATGGTCATGGGGACCGGTCAAACTTGGTGCCTGATACTGTGAAAAACCTCCTGGAGTCATTGGTGGCCCATTACTGACTGGTAATTGCTGCATGGACATCCGATGATCGAGAGAGCGCTGCTGAATGGCGCCATGAGGACCAGGGGCTTCCTGCATCAGGGACTGTTGACGGGCAGTGGATGGGCGCGGCGCATGGAGAATATCTGCCATACTCCTTCTGTAACGAGGAATTTTGAGACCTGAATTTCGCTTCTCAGCAGCTTCTTTCTTAAGACGAGCTCGTCTCTGTGCTAGGGTTTCATCTTCCTGGGACGGTTCATCCTTAGTATCCTTGTTTTCTTCTTCCTTCAGATGATCGAACTCTGCTAAAATCTCAGTCGTAAAATCCGTATCGGCCTTGGATATATTACGCTCATGGCCCTTTAGCCGTCTAGCACGTTGACCAAGGGTTTCCCCTTCATCTCCACTGTCATCAGCATGATCCGGAGTGAGCGCGGCGGGATTCCCTTGCGAGTACATAGTCATAGGACGTTGGTCAATAGGCGGAGGTAGTGGCTCGCCCCGTAATCGCGCGCGCCGCCTACTAAGCGGCTCGCTCTCTTCCATCTCCCTCTTCTCCATGAGACCCAGGGGCCGTACCTCGTCAGTAGCTTGCGCTTTTTCGGGGAAAAGCATGCCAAGAGGAACGTCTTCATCATCATCTTCAACGTTAGGATGAGCATCAGGAGGTTCCCAAGCGAGGGCAACAGGCTTCTGCCGCCGATGTTCGCTCTGTTTAGCTGCTACCGCCTCAAGCTGAAGAAGAGTTGAATGCATGCCACCAGCATTAGCTGCCGTTCGGCGCCTCTGTTTGAGGTCATGCTTTCTTTGTTCCAGTTCTGCAAGTAACGTAGCTGGCGGCCCGGTATAATGGAACTCTTCATCGTCGGTACCCTCGCTGCCTTCTTCGCTGCTCTCCGAGTTTTCCTCCGAATCACCTTCACTATCAGAACTGGACTCACTGTCACCTACGCGTAAATGGGCTGTACCGAGCGTTTCCGCGGCAGATACCTCCGTGGTAGGGTGTAAGCTGTGCGTCGCGAAAGAACTGGACCGGAGCTCCTGTACCGAGGGTTGATGTCCCAGGTTAAGGGCGCTTTTTGGTCGCAGCTTTTTCCGTTGCCCAGACATGTCTTTTGAGAGCTTCCCATGTTTCGAGCTGCTATACACCTCTGGACCCACTGGACCGGCGAATGGATGGTCTGTAAAAGCAGTGACAGGGGCTGTAGTGGAGGCATCAAGTATACTGTCCAGCGTCGCAACTGCTGAAGTCTGCGCGGGATCTAAATCAAGCGATGCGCTCGGCTGTTCGAAGAAGACACTGGCACGAAGGTGAGGCGGTAATTCTGATGGCGGTCTCGTCCGTCTCCGATCTTCGCTGGTGGTTTGGTTCTGATCCGCCAGCCAGGGCGCGGATTTCCTTTTGTCAGGCGAGACCGCATCCAGGAGCTGCGTGCGGCGCTTTTCTCGCTGCGCTTGGTCAGGTCGCTGGGAAAGCTTCGGCGGCAGATTGATCGTCATAGGAACAGGGGCAGGATAGTACACCATATTCTCGCCCTCCTGCGGCTGTTTGTATGGCTGGGGTCGGCTGGCGAGTGGAGGCCTCGTCAACGACACCCGTCGTGCAGGATCCAGCCCCTTATCCATCGGAACGTAATGGACACCGTCAAAGTCATTGAACAGGACTCTAGCCTGCTGGTATGTGTCACCGGATGCAGCCGACGACGGTCGCTCCATCTCGACCGCTCTCATCTCTGAATTGTATGGGTCGTGTGCGTACTGGTTGAAATCGACGGTGGACAAAGGAACGGCGTCGGGAAGCGGAGGAAGGTAAGCATGAGCGAGAGGTAGAGTCGCTGTAGTCTCGGGATATTCTTCTAGCGCAGGTTGTTCTGAGACTTGAGCCAGGCGAGTCCCCGACTGAATAGAGTCGCGATGAGAGATTGCGTCCTGAGGAACATAGTTAGAAGCAGTGGCCGAGCCCGCGCTTGACCGTCTTTTTTCCATCTTGCGAATCTCGCTCCCAATATCTGCGGAGCTCAAACTTAAGCGTTCAGCAGCATTTTCCAGCCTTTCAACATTATGAACGTAGGCTCCTTGCAAGGATTGAAGCCCAGGGGTCGGATGATTGAGAGGAACAGAGCGTTCGGTGGTTGGTGTTTGTAGAGTCTCCGCGTGGTGATCGGTCGGGGGTAGACTACTGCGACTATTGGAGTCCGGCCCCGTTGGACTTGGGTGATCGGCTACTACCTCGTAGTCGTCTTCCTCTACCATGTCGTAACTGGTCGTTGTCAGCGATCGAACCAAGGAGCCTAGGCTCCGAAAACCGTTGTTTTGGTCCGTTTCTGCACGTTGCAGATGTTTCCCAGCCCCGATATGGTCCGCATCCAAAGGGAGTTGCTCAAACGGAGCATGGGGCTGCGGCGACGGTCCCCTAGAGTCGTCAGAATCCGATGGCAACTCATGCTCGCCCTGCGCGACAGCGTTGTACGCCATCTTTGAACGATGTTGGGCACACAGATGCACAAGCAATGGCCATTCAAAACGGTTCTGATTTGTTGTCGTGTGACCGCGGTCCTGACGGTCTAAGCAAAGTAATCCCTAAATGACGATGGCCAAAGCTCGCTAGGCTCACAGATAAGGCGCCCAACGGTCAACGGAAGTTCAAGGGATCATAAGGGATTATGCAAAGTGAGGGATGAGAAAAGGGTTGAATGATTTTGCGAAACGAAAGACGAAGAAATAAAAAAAAGGAATGGACGCCCGGATGAAGCGAGATAAAACGTCTACAATAAAAGGTCCTTTATTATTATCAATATTGCTCTAAAGGATAATGACGGCCCTCGAAGAAAAAGTCCAGAAACCTGGAAGAGGAGTCGACCCGTGGACCATGGACGACCGTTGCCGGTCAGATCTGGCCAAAGTTCCAGAGTCCTGACTCTTGCGGGAAGCAACGACTGCTAATTTTGGATACCACTGAGGGGCAAAACAAGCCCAATACCGGAATGGGCGCCGAATGCATCCTGGTGTTGTGTCTTGCTTCCCTCTGATTGATCACTGATACGGTTTACTACTCAGGAGCGGCCCAGGAAGGACTCGAGAAATGCATTCGGTCTGCACTGATTACTACTATTTCGTACACTGCATTAATTCGTGGTGAACCTGACAATGGCATCCAGCGACCCCTCGAGTGGAGAATGGGATACGTTTGGGTCTGAGATCCACGCCCAAAAGTTCCAGACACGAACGTGCGACGATCATATTCAGGAGCCTTGACCGTGCGAGACCAACTGCCGAGTTGATGTTTCTTTCTTAGAGTCCAAGAGCTTACTACGACTGCCGCCACGTCGCAACGAATCTGGTGAGCTCGGTTAAATCCTTGATTCGGTGCGGAATCCAGTCGACAGTGAAGACTCCGCCGGAAACAGTCGACGTCATAGTATTTGTACTCCTCAAAACGACCGTTGTGGACCGGATCGCCTCCAGACGTTCAGGCACCGAGACAGACGACTTCCGATCGAGTTTCCACAGTCGGAAATACAATCATATTACCGCAGTCGGTAGTCGGGCGATGATCCCGCGGTCGACCCGACTTGTTTTCAGCTGAATCCTCGCATCGAGAGGCCAGATTATCCTGCTCCGTATCATGAGATACCGCTCTGTACCTACCTGCGGTTAGGATCCTCGTTGATGCCAGATTATGAAGAGTGTCCTCTTATGGGTAGCACGGCATAAATAGGACACTGAATAAACGCTAGTGCCGTTACTCAGTCATCTAACGTGCATCTTCCGCACTGATCCTAGCTTTTGTCTCGGTTCCCACCGACACATATTTGACTAAGCGGCTTCATGTCTCTCGCCGTGATTCCTAAGGCTGAATTGTGATGAACGACATTGGCAGAAGGTGCAGTCGGAACCTAGTAGAATGAATCTGTAATCAATAGAACCGTACCATATCCAGGGTTCAGTCCCATGCGCCGTGCACCCACGTTTTGCTCAGTTGACAGTACATTTGTCTTCTGAACTGTACTTGGTATGCGGGACGGGAACATGCTTACAGTAACGACAGCCCTTTCCTTCCCAGGCCAGAGAGCCAAAGGTGACAGGCCGGGAGTCTGACAGTCACAAATACCGCTTAGATGGCTTTTGATGCAAGTGTCCGCAAGTTGCCGGTTTAGACGTTCGTATTGAATTGGGCGGATATTGTTCGCGTTCACAGGTCTCCTAGCCAGCAGAACCAGTTCTTCGTTGATACCCCCTTTTATAGTTGCTGTATATGCAAGAAAAAGTACTTATCTCATTTCTATGGTTATGTCAACCTGGAAATATGACTGTTAAAGACTAATCTGGTAGTCATGACGCCTTTTTGACTTAGCGGTACATTTTCCCAATAGTTTATTGTCAAGCACTTCAGTTTGGTAATATGCTCCATATTCTTTGAATGCGAGATAAGCATGCAATATGATTGGTGGGTGCTTGCCGATTAAAGCCACGTGATACCGCGTAGCGTGACGCGATCTCTGGTTGCTTCCCTGCGACATGGTCAATCTCGAAATTGAATTGCACCTATTGACATGCTAACAGACCAACATGTCTTATTATGACATCGATTCAATTCTAACAGATGCTCAGGTATGGCTGAGCCTCTATCATCTCTTAAGTTTTCAATAATGAAGGCTGAACCTCGCTTTTTCACAGAAATTGCCATGCACATTTGAACTGGATGTCCCCGGGCTTGGCATTCTAGAAGGCAATCCAGGGGAGAGTGTGAGTTTTTCCTCTTGGGTGGGAAGGAACATTCACGACTGATGCAAATGAGCAGATAAAAGCGGGATCCCGGATTGATCTCCCACTATGGCTGGGCGAAATGCTTTCTATCGGGTAATTGCTCCTCACACCTCAGCTAGTGACTTGACTTGTCGCGACTTGCATGTCTGATTTTCAGGAAGAGCACGACTAGGGACGTCTCGACTAGTTACTCTTGATATACCGTCTGCGCTCTCGGAGCGCGTGATGAATGCGTTAAAGGCGGACCCTCGGACTGTCGACCTGCGCTCGCTAGCGCCGAACTATTATCGGCTGAGTGAAAGAGTCCTGGAGCTTTTTGAAGAGGAAGAGATGGTCGATATTCTGAGCAATGTAACAACCCCCACATTGCAGACATCATTGGATGCGGCTTTGCTAACCCGCACTGATCAGACTTTCAAGAAGCGTGCTGCTGAGATCGCCGACCACGCGCATAACCCCAAGGGCGCTCTTGGAGACGGGGTGGAGTTCTTGCAAGGTCTTGATGAGACTGAGAGACAGTGTAAGTGGCACTCCATTGAAAGCTGGATATCTACTCATAAAATAGTGTTCCGCGTCGCGCATGACGGTGCCAGAGAGACTCGCATCTGGGCTGGAGAAGCCAAAAAGAGATGAGGACCAGGTCTGTTGATGAGTGAGACATGAGGACATGAGGACTGAGCTGTGCTCGTTCCATCTCGAGTGGCGCTTACATCAAAAGCGAAATCTCCTATACCATCGGTGTTGGAGCGGTTTGGTTAACCCTTGGCGAATATCTGACCTAAAACCATATGAATGCCATATTTGGCTATCGCTTGACGAACTTGCTATGATCCCTGATCAGAATATGGACGATAGCTGCCTAAAAAACTCAGACTGTCATTCCAGCTAGCTCTGGCTCCTATCTCAATTTTGAAGCGAGTTGGAGACAACGACAATACGCTCTCACGAAATACGCTATGACAATGATACGGAATGCTGGAGCCGACCCAATCAGGAAGCAATAAAGAATATAAGAGCAAACATTTTCCATTCGCATTGCCGCAATGCCGGGTAGTGACAAACAAAGAAACTGTAAAAAAAAAAAAAAAAAAAAAAAAAAAAAAAAAAAAAAAAAAGTCCTCACCTGTACTGTTTTGACCACGGACGGGTACGGACTGGATAGTCGTATTTGTAGAAATATAAGGCAGAAATGGAGTTTCTCCACACAACTTGCAAAAAGGCTGAAAGCTCTCCCGTATAGTACATGATCGAAAGCTAGAATATTACTTGTTTCTCTATAAACAACGTATGAAACGAACTCCATTGACCCTGGACATGAATTGAAACTTGAAAAGCTGAAATCTCCATACAAGTTCTGGCCTTCATACATTTCGATCAAGCGAGTCTGAACCCTGAGGGCTTCCCGCACTGAACCGTGGGTGCCAGTAGTGCGGGGCTGATCTGAGATACCGGCAGAAAAAAGTCACGGCAAAGGGGCTCTGAACTCCAACCACCGCACTTCACAGTCAACGACGCTGAACGAGGGTACCAAGCTAGAGGAAGATCATTTATAGTGTAGCAGGGGACCTGCTGAGATCGTCTCTATCTGCAGCTCCCGTTGGCAAGGGAGATACTCATGAAACCGTCCAAGAATGCCCACGGTGCGCCTGATTGGGCTGATTCTGGAAGAATCTGACCAATCAAATTGGCAAATAAGGAATCTCCTGTGCGGAACCTACGGACTATGCTTGCCAAATGATGCTCAGCTAAGAAGGCCTAAGACTCTCAGGAGGAGACGGCGGAGAGTACCTGACTTTAGTGGCCTTTAGCCTTCGGCAGCTTGCACGCTTGTTGGTCGACAAAACGCCCCTGGAACGACGGCACTGGCGGTCTTGCGCATCACCTCCCCTCCAAGTTGGTCTGGATCCTTTGCTCAACACTAATGCTGGGCGCTGAAAGTGTGAATGGAGGCTGGAATGTCGCGTTGACCATGACGCAACAGAACTGCAACAGTCTGCATTCATGGCATCCCTCGCATTAGTGACATGGCAACACTGTTTGTAATTGACACTCAGGGACTTTTGGTAAACATCAATGGCTGGGGAGCTCCTCGTGCAGTGTGGGGATTAAGCCTGTGATGTCTTCCCCCTTGGCCGCCCACCAGGATCCATGTTGACTGGTCACGAATCACAATTAATATCGAACTTGCGCTTCTAATCGCATCTTTCCTCCTCTCTTCTCATCTTTCAGGGCGCGCCCGGCCACCCCCTCTCTTTTGAGGCTGGTTTCTCCCTTCAGCAGTCCCTTCAACCATTTCTCCGCCACATAAAAAGCTAGCAGTCAAACAAACGCGCGCCTCATCTTTGAGATCTGGGTTAGCAAATCCCTCGCGTCATAGCTTTTTCATCAACGGGACGATTCATGGTCTTTTGCCCTTGCACGATCCCATCGTCTGGCCTTTCCAATCCCTACCTATGAGGCTTGCAGCTGGTGGATACGTCCTCTCCATCCAGCTGCACTCAATCAGCAACACTGTGCCTTGCAAGTGACACCAAACAGTGTCACAGAATGGAAGGCAATCCACAGCGCCGGAGCTTCAGCTCAGGACACACAACCACCACCACCCCATCTTCCTTACGACACTGCTTATATCCCTTGCCGGCCGCGACGAGCGAGAATGGGAGTCAACCGCACAGTCCTAAGCCAAAAAGTTTGTTTCACCCTGTGAACGTCACCCCTAGCGAAAAAGTAGATTGAGCTAACCTAGTTACCCTACCTGCAGAACAATCTGAAACCCTGAAACCTCCTGCGCTTGCGCGAATCAAGGGCAGAATCAATATGGAGACTCCAATACGGATGGGCAATGGTGCGAACTTATACCTACCCAGTGCGTCACATAGGACTTGCTATTGATCCATCTTTAGACATGTCGTGGTTACAAGATGCGACCCCCATGGTCAAGACCCCGCGAACACCTCAGAGATCAAGATCCCGTACGTGATGCGCCTGCGCTTCTTTCTCAAACAAAGACGAAGAACACAAAGAGGCGGGTGAGCTGATTCTGATTATTTGTACAGACACACCCGATCCCAACTCCTCGTCAATAGTGAACCCGTCTTCCGCCCTACTGCAAGACCTGCTGAAGGAGCAACGTGCGTCACGAGGTGCCCGGACTGGTGGGCTAGAAGAGTTGGAGGAGAGTCCACAGCGTACGCCGGAGTGGTGTCATAGCCAATCCCTCACTAATTCCCAGGATGAACCGGGTTCCGAAAAACAGCAAACCGCAAAGCTGTCATCGAATGGCAGTGTGAGGCGTCCGCCGGAAATGGGAGTCCGGGAAACGGATCAGGTAGGTGTTGTGGTGCCGTACTTCTTGTATGCCTGGCTGACCGAGTATAAGTATATCTCGAAAATCAGCAAACAAAACTTCGACCTCAAGCTGGAGATCTTTCATCGTGTGCAGCAGCTATCAGTATTGGAGAAGAAACTGGAACGGATGCAAGAACTAGAGGATGAACTCGAACGTATGCGTGGCTTGGAGGATGAGGTGCAAGAGCTTAGGGCCGCTGAGGAGGACAACCAAAGACTACGAGAGTCCAACGAGCAGCTGCGTCAGGAAATTGACAAACGGGATCAAGCCGTTACCGAAGCCGTGGAACTTATCTGTCAACTAGAGGCTAGGGTGGAGGAACTTGAGAAGGAGAATCCTCGGTCGTCGACGACCCATCATCCCTACGTTGAATCTGGAGTTGCTACGCCCAGGAATACGTCCACGCCCGATATCCCCGAGAGAACATCCTCAAGGCGCGGTATCAGGCATGCAGAACGTCGCCGAGTCTCATCCGGTTCCCGTAGTCTTCAGCGAGCGCCGTCCTTCCTGCTCGAAGATAGCAAGAGCACGGCGGCGCTTCGAAGTCTTTATGCGGAAACAGATGATACCCCTATCTCTGTACCGACACCAATCACAAAATCCGAGAGCATGAACTCTATGGCTGAGACAGCTGAGCCAGAATCACCAAGACTAAGTGCTCTAAGCGAGTGTAGCGAACTGAATATTGACGATACTTTGGTCTCGGGAAACGGGTTTGACCAGATCGATATTCCGGTACGGCGGCAGGAAACAAGCACTCAGGCCACGAACCTCTCGTCCGTCACCCTACGCATGTCCGATGCTGACACGGTTCGTGTAGACCAGTGGGTTCCCGAAGAGATGGATGATACCTCTAAAGGCGGTACTACCCGGCGAAGGGACGTTTTTAAAGAGTCCCAGGCATCAAGTCCGAGTAGCTCTAGCCGCAAATCTAAGTTGGAAAGCATTTTTGGAAGCGCACGGCTTCCCCCAACACCAGACACAATGACTACAGCCTATCCAGCCTGGGCCAATAGCTCATCCAACAGCACCATCGCCGACAAGAGCCAGTCCGACCTGCGACGATGCCTGACCCGAACACGGTCTGCCGATGAGCTTACAGCGAGGCGAGGCTCAATAACCATGGAACCCAGAGAAAGCATGGACTCGAACGTGAGCAAGGTCACATTCCCACGGGCTAGTCTAGACGACAGGGACGAAGACCCTGCAATCTTCCCACTGAGTAGCATCCAGCAGCCCCGTTACGATCCCTCCGCCAATCATGGGATCTTCGCCGGAGATTTTGATAGGGTCCTCGCCCGAATGAACAAAGACTACTATTGTTCGTCTAGGCCAACCACTCGCGACGAATTAACGAGTCTAGGCTCTTCGCCGCTATCCATGACCGCCGAGGACTGGATCGAGGCAGCCCGCCCTGGCACAGGTCGTGTCCCTGTGTCCTCCCGAGTCGTAGGTGCACATGCGCCCAGCCAGTCTTCATTCCTAGGTCGTCGGCACAGCATCGACTCCGCGGTTCGTGAGCCCACACTACCCATAATCCAAACTATTAACCCGCGCGCTCTTAACGACGGTGACGCACCGCCCCTAACAGCAGGGCCTGAGCCCGAGGCACGCCGTAGAATTAGCCTCATTCCACCTTTCTTCACCCGCTCTGCCAATGCTCGGCGACTCCAACCCTCCCCTATTCCAGACCCTGCCGACAAAGATGACGGCGCCCCATCGCCGGTCATCCGCAAGACGCGGAACCCGCCATCCAGAACCCACCGCCCACTGTCTGGAGTCGGACAAGCAAGCGAATTTTCTGCTTCTTCCGGCCCATCATATGTCGAAGACGGCATGTCCCGTTCCTTTACGGAAGCAAACATCAACTCGCCGTCCCCTTCATCAACCAGACCACCAACCTCCAATGGCGGCAAAGACCATCACAAACGCCGCGGCTCACTTGGCATCTTCGGTTGGATGAAGGGTGCCAGCGCTGGGTTGGGCTCCTCGCTCAAGAAGTCGGATGTATCACCGCAAATCCAAACCTCAACAACCTCCAACAAACCGGAGACTCAGATTACGGCACCCCCAACAGTATCAACAGCACCTGCTTCCGCAAGCATGACTGTCCGCGCCACGTCGCGCCTCGCGACTCACGATAATGTCACTCTTGCTGCAAAAGAACCTCATAGCAAACCCACTGAATCGGCAGCCGAGGAGTTGGCAACCTTTGCAACTCGAACCAGACATCCAACGCGCTCTGACGAGCCCACTGATGAGCATGGGCGGCGTCCACGCTACATGGAGCGACGGTCGAGACGAACTTGATATTTTCAGCACAGACCCTTCACACTCGGTATTCCGTTTTACGTCCATCCAATAGATTCACTATCTATACATAATTTACGACCCACATCTCCTTTGAGCGGGACGGTCCGGGCAAATACCAGCCCACCAACCTAAACTACTTCTTCCTGATCTTATGTGTCACGATACCCAATGAGCACTGCACGAGTACGAATATGAGCACCTACGTTCCGCTTCTGATTTATTATCCATTTGGCTTGACGTCGGATAGTTGCGTTAGGAGCATTCGTCATATGGTGTTGAGGACGCTATATCTATTATGTATTTTAGTATGACCCAAGCATTAACCAAGTCAGAGTAGCAAAGCGACGATGCTGAAATAGGCCATTGGTTCCGTCATAAGTCCTACATACCTCTTTGTGTCTATTATATATGAGTGGAAAAGCATAATACTATCACCTAGCATCCTAAACTAATAAATCGCAGCCATCAACTATTCTCCTCTAAGAATAACGAGGTTGGACTCGTAGCCCTCCATTATCAACTCAAACTCATCCGGGGCTACGCATGATGAGTCAACAGGCCATCTCAAAAATCTTGAAATCTTGAACAGCAGTGAGGTACGGTGAACTCCCGGCGTCGATGCTTTCAAGAGAGATTAGGTGATCAATGGATCCGCCGACGAGGTGGACTTTATGATGTTGACAAGCATGCTAGCAGCTCGGCGGAAGCTCTTTTGCAAGTATCTCGCAAGAGGCGAGGGATAGTGAGCCGAGAAACTGCATGATTGGTGATGATTCTGATGGAAAACAGGAGGAAATGTTATTGCACCCTCAACCGGCCCTGACTTCTATAGACTCAGACAACCACACGCAATCGGTTATCAATCGGTTGTCTCACGGTCGACAAAAGGAGTGCCTTCTTTAAAATAGCAGCAACCTCCCAATGGGTTGGAACCTGGCGCACATGGAATTGCAACAAGACCAGAACGTCGCGCATGGTTAGACCATTGCTCTCTAGCTGATGCTTCTCAGATTTGCTATGATGCAAGAGCTACAGCATCGACTCTACCCAAGCGCATGGGTCATATGAAGAGCGCAGCCTTTTACCTCCGAATATTTCAGGAGACCATCCTAGATGTTATGCTACAACACGTAGCCGAAGCCAATGAGGCGTGCAAATCTCCGATTATACCTCTCTTCAGATATTTTTACAACTTCGTATATCAGGGAGATTGGTGTGACCCACCGAAGCCTATGAACGACACTTACGCCCCTGCGCCATGAGACATAACTCCAAGCAAACGCCGAAGAAGGCAAATCAATACCAACCATTTCCCTCCTCGCCAAGTCTCTTGCCTGTCGGATTCATTGAAATAATTCTCTGTCCTGGAATCGTCTCATCCGTGAACGCCGATTCAAAGATCCCCGATATAGCCCGTTTCCCTAACACCTGGAAAGAATCATACCCCTCCAGCTCGCCATTACAAGCCGCCCACTCCCTGGACAGCCGCGGACTTGAACCGTCCCCCAGATCACACCAGCGCGTCACGACAATTGCGTGTCGGAAGCGCGACTGCGCGCCTGCCTCACGCTGCTCCGTGAGCTTAACCTCAATCAGGTATTCTGAAGGGCAGTCGGGACAGCGGCGCATGGGGCGGCAGTGGCTGCACAGAGTCGTCAAGGCATTGGGATCATGCACCCGACGGTGGGCCATGTCTTTGACCCGATGCTCGAGGCCCTGCAGGCCCTCTGTACGTCGGGAGACAGGGATGTGCGTGAGCGCGCATTTGGCGGCGGACATCAGATCGCCGTCGCGCCAGTGCGCGCAGGCGGAGAAATAGGGCCAGTAATCCTCGCGCGAGTATAAAAGAAGCCGCTGCGAGGACGGCGGGAGGCCTGGGTCGGCAAATGTAGAGGACGTCACCCGCATGAGGAGTCGGCCATTGTGTATCAAGAAGCGGGATTGATGGGACCAGTTGTCGCGGCGCCACCGGCGACTGAGGGCTGTAGTGGGGTCTGCGAGGCCGTAGATGGGCGATTTGAACCGCCATGGGCGAAGGGCAAGCTGGACAAACGTAAAAGGGATTGTGCGACCGTGCGTGATACGGTGGCGCGGCTGAGGACGAAGGTTATTGCGGGCATTGGGGCAGTCGAAGAGCGGGTTGAGGACTTTGGCGGGCTGCAGGGATTCGTGGCCTTCTTGAGTTCGGAGGTGGAAGCGACCGCAGGGGAAGCAAAGGAGATGGTGCGGGTAGTATTTATCCTGTGAGACGAGAAAGTCGGCGCGATTGTCGGTTTGTTCAGGCTGGTTGAGCGAGGCCCAAGGGTACGGGTAGAGGCGGGCGTAGAGGGTCCTGCTAGAGATGGCGAGTCGGGCGCCATCTGCCGGAGAGAGGTGCTCGGCAATCAACATCCAGAGGTCGTCTGGCAGACTGGCGATGAGCGGTTCGCCCGGTGGCCGGTTATCGCGGCCATAGAGACCATCGGCATCGCTGTCGGTCTGAGGCAATTCAAGTCAATACACCGCGAGCCGATACCTCGGGGAACAGGAGCTGGGACTCACGTCGAAGTTTTGTATGCCAATGGCATGAATGACCGAAGTATGATCGAGCGTTTCACCTAACTGGGTATCCTGCTGAGCATGAACGTGGCGGTACTTTTCATTATGAGCTGCAAGAGGCGCGAGCACCGGCAAAGGGGGTACGTGGTCGTTTTCGGTCAGAGTTGTGGTGGTGGAGAGGGTTGTTGAGGCGTTTGTCGAGGCGCTAACCTGCTTGCGCAGAACTTGGCGAGATTTCTTGGGCCGGAGAGCTTTCGAAAGCAAGCCTCGTATGCCCTGCCTGTCTTCAGACATCTTTTGGCATTGGAATGAGTGAAGAGGTTTGGGACGATCTCCAGGATGATAAAAAAAAGGATGAGAAGACGATGACCAGCCTAAAAAGGAAATTGCGGCAATGACGTGGGAGCACTGCTGACGGTCGACACCCCAGCGTCAAGGACGTCAGATCCTTGTAGAATTCTGTATAAGTAGGATATAATGGATATGTCCATCACGACTTTTATTTTTCATCCATTCAAGGTCGAGATGGACGGTTGCCGACTCCGGCGGTTCCGACTATCAGCCAACTACAACCATAAACGGTCGACCCGTGGGTCAATTAACGCGGTACCTTTCAGCTTCTACTACAGGATGACTGCATGGAAGAGAAAAGAGACGTCCAGCTAGATCAAAAGATCAAAGTATACCTCATTGCTGCAAACGAAATCATACATAGGAAAGCAAGTACGTATCATAATTTAGGATTGTCACAACTACAGGTTACATGGGGTTATATCCAACAATTCAATACGACATGCGCTCAACCCTTACGCAAAGCGCTTCTCAACGGCCTTCCAGTTGATGACCTCCCAGATCGCCTTGAAGTATTCGGCCTTGCGGTTCTGGTATTGCAGGCTGCGTACGGGTTAGCGGAGAAGAACAACCGAGGGGACCAAAGACACTTACTAGTAGGCGTGCTCCCAAGCATCAATACCAAGGAGGGGCTTGAACTGTCCAACAACGGGGTCCTGGTTCTGAAATGCGACTTGGATAAGTAACTACGTCTCTGCCACCACGAGAAACCCAGTATCAACTTACCGCGTAGGTCTTGATGGCGATGCTGCCAGTTTGCTTGTCCTGAACCAGCCAGGCCCAGCCGCTTCCCTGGATAGCGGCGAGAGCAGTGTTCATCTGGCCCTGGAAATTCTCGAGGCTACCGAAGCTCTCGTTGATGGCTTTGGAGAGAGCACCAGAAGGAGGCTCACCACCGCCGGCGTTCTTGGGAGCCAAGTTCTCCCAAAAGAGGGTGTGGTTGATGTGACCACCGCCGTGGAAGTTGATCAGAGGCTTGAGGGCAATCTGAGCGGCAATGTTGTTGCTTGCCTGGGCTTCCTGGAGCTGCTCGATGGCGGTGTTGTAGCTGTTGACGTAGGTCTGGTGGTGGTTCTTGTGGTGCAGCTCCATGATCTTGCCGGAGATAGCGGGCTCCAAAGCGCCATAGTCGTCTATTCAGTGAGATTCAAATAAGCTATCTGACCGTATATCAAGGGCTCTGGCAGAGGCACATACAAGCAAGATCGGGCAGCGTAGCCTTGCCGCGGGTAAAGGTCAAGGGCGCAGCCGAGGAAGAGCTGGCGCGCAGGCCAGTGCGGAGGGAAGTGCGGATAAGAGAGGCCATGGTTACAGACTGGGTTATGAATATTACAAGAGGTCACTCAATCGACGAAGACTCTGAAGAGAGAAGAGAGAGAAAAGAGGAAGCGGAGAGGTAGACGTCATTTATCTTAGAGCTCCGTCATGCTCCGTCCATCTCGGAGCGGCGTTTTACCGCCCCGAATTTCTTTGTCCAGACACTGGCCACAGCTATACAACAATCAATCATTTGTTTTTCGCCCATCCACCCCTTATTTCTTGTTCATAGTCCCATCATGGACTCCACGGTACATAAGCGAAAGTATGCCGATGTGAGCTCCGACGACGACGACGAATCCGATTCTCCTCCCCGCACATCTTTCAGACGTGCCGCATCCCGTTCAGAATCTCCTCCGTCAGCAGGTCTAGGTCTGGGTATGGGCTCAGGGATGGGCCGTGGTCGCGGAAGAGGCTTAGGCATGGGTCAAAACTCCCGGAATAACAATGCGACCAAGCAGTCCTCCGGAAATGGCCTCGCGGCCAACTCCTTCGGTGCCCGCATGCTAGCCAAGATGGGTTATGTTCAAGGCCAGGGTCTTGGATCGAGCGGCCAGGGTATCGTGAATCCCATCGAAGCTCAGGCTCGTCCGCAGGGTATTGGTCTTGGGGCGGTCCGCGAGAAGAGCAAGGCAGCGCGAACCGAGGAGAAACGCGCCGCCGCCTTACGAGGCGAATCCGTCGAAGAGAGCTCAGATGAGGAATTTACAAGAAAGAAGAAGAGGCAGCAAAGAAAGGAAGGTGGGCGTGCGGAGGGTGAGGCGCGGCCTGTTGGAAGAAAGAAGCCTCAGTTCCGCACTGCCCGTGAAATCGAGGCGGATATGGCAGGTCTTGAGGTGCCCAACGTGCTCAAGTCCCTGATCGATGCGACTGGCAGGGAACATAAGGTCTTGACCTCCACCGCAGGTCTGATGACGCCGGTCGACTTTGTGAATACTGAACAAAGCGAGGCTTACAAGATTGCACGCCGGGCTCGCCAGGATTTGGAAGCTTTCGCGGATGAATGGAAGGGTTTGACGGAGAGGAAACAATACATCGAACAAGACGAAGCTCAATTAGTGGATCAACTGGATACAAATCAGCGCCAAATCGACCAATTATCGGCATTGGTCGCTGCCTTTGGAGCTCTTGAAGTCATCCCCGAAGAAAACAGTGATAGCCCGCAAGCAAAACTCGACTATGTGACTGACCAGTTGGAGTCGCTTGAAATTCAGTACCGGGCCGAAATTGATGAATATAGGCTCTGGGAAACAGCGGTTGCGGCCATCCACCCTCTATTCCGAGAAGCCATGGAGGACTGGGAGCCGCTCAAAGCCCCGACCTTCTTGGTGGCTAACCTACGGCGTCTCCAACCTATTCTATCTCGTAAAGCCAGCGAAGGGCAACTCGTGCAGCGCTCGTCGACCTCTCCTTACGAAACTATGATCTATACCTTATGGCTACCACGCGTACGCTCCGCTTTGCTCAACGAATGGGACGTTTTCAATCCTTCTCCGGCCACCACGCTCATCGTCTCATGGAAAGAACTCCTGCCCCCCTTCGTCTACGCCAACGTCCTTGACCAGCTAGTGGTCCCTAAGCTAACAAGCGGCCTAAACTCTTGGAAACCAAAACGGTCATCTTCTTCATCCCACTCTCAACAGAACTCTCGCGTCCCCTGGTGGCTTTTCACATGGCTCCAATACCTCGACGAACGACACACAAACCCGAAGCAAGCAACAGGCCTTCTCTCGGACGCAAAGCGCAAATTCCGCAGAGTTCTGGACACATGGGATCTCAGCGCCGGCCCGGTCCCTGGCTTCGATCTCTGGCATGACGCTCTCTCTTCTGAATTCGATACGTGCCTACGCAATCATCTCCTTCCACGCCTCGCCGCCCATCTCCGCGCAGACTTCGACGTCAATCCACAAGACCAAGACCTCACGGCTTTTGAAAACATCCTCAAATGGAAAGACTGGTTCCAACCTAACGTACTCGGCCTTCTCTTCGTTGCCGAGTTCTTTCCAAAATTTCATCAAATCCTATACATTTGGCTCACCAATGACCCTAACTACGAAGAAGTCGCCGAGTGGTTCACCTGGTGGCGATCCCAGTTTCCGACAGGAATCAACGATCTGGAGATCGTAGACGACGAATGGAACAAGGCACTCCGCACAATGGACCTAGCAGCCCAACTAGGTGACCGCGCTGCAGAAGAATTACCACCTCCCTCATCCACACCCACATCCTCAAAACCAACCAAATCCACCCATCCCGCACCTCAATCACCTCAACCATCATCAATAAATTCCGGACGAACTGCCCCACACAAACCGAAAGTCATCGAAGAAGTCGCATTCAAAGATGTCCTCGAAAATTGGTGCGCAGAGGAAGGCCTCATAATGCTCCCATTGCGCGAAGCGCATCCGCAAAACGGCCAGCCTCTGTTCCGAATTACAGCCAGCGCAACGGGCAAAGGCGGTGTTGTGGCTTTCATCCAGGGCGATGTCGTGTGGGTGCAGAATAAGAAGGCGAAGGAAGTTTGGGAGCCAATGGGGTTGGAAGAACAGCTCGTTCAACGTGCGGAAGGGAGATAGATTGCTCAAGCACTGCACGCGCTTATGCCATGCACTTGTTCTTTCTTTTGCGTAATGAAACCAGCATCGACCACGCCTGTTTAGATACCAATTGTTATTGTAATCATGATACCACCTGCGGATATATAACTTCCAAACTGCAAGTTTACGAATTAACGGCATTATTTTCCGTCGCATTCGCTATCCCATAGAAGGCAAGCAACTACCAAGGCTTGATAATCATTCAAAGTACCAAGTCATACCTTTTCGAATTCATTTATGCCCAGTAAGCCATTTGAACTATCTACTCTCTTTTCTCAGAGATGCGAGATGAACAGTTATGGTGATATACCCAATGACGAGCGAGACGTACCAAATAATACAATTAATATAACAAAATCTAATAACATTATAAATTCTCATCTCGTGCAATCGATTGGCCAGACATAAAAGATCAAATTTGCTTGGAAGGTTCCATCCAGGCAATAATTCTCGTCACTGGCGTGTATGAGGGTAAGTATGTCCAATATATAGGATGGCGAATAAATCATTAAACCATTAGAGGTGACTAACAAGTCATATCTATATACATGCAAGTTTAAGTTCATACAACCTCAGAAAATGGAGAATTATGTACTGGTGTGAGGCTCAACCCAGATACACAAAGGCATCGTCGGTCATGCAAGCCCTCCATGTTTTTTTCACCTAGTGGATTTCCTAGCATAACATCATCACGAAGGCATGGCTTTTTTAGGCCCTGTTGGTATACTTCTCATTGAATGCATTGACGGCTAGTTTTCCATTAGCGGGAATTTATAAGAATAAAGGGAGAACAAATCAGAATCTTACCAATGGCGATCTGTTTATACAGCCAGTTTCGTGCACTCTCGTCTTGTACAGGGATGAATGGTCCATTGGCGCCACCTTTGAGCATGATGCTCATGCCGGTGCGCTCTTTGGAGATAGTTTGTATGTCGGTCAGTCGGATATCCCAGTCGGTTTCAAGCTTCTTGCTGCGCACGAGCATGATCCGATCGTATGTCAACATAATAAGCATGTCGCGCCCTGGAAGCTCAAGGTGGGCAATGTAATCCTCGTTGAAGTACTTTCCGTCATCAGCTGTCTTAAGCCAGAACTGGCCGAGGGCCTCCCGCTGAGAGTATGGTCGAACAATGCCGTCCATGCCAACAAAGCGAGTAAGCCGGACGCGGTCGAGACCTTCGGCATCGAACACCGTTGTGGTGTTTTTTACACCTTCAGCAAGATCTAAAAGATAGTCAGTAATATGTTCCCCCTTTAACAATAACAATAAGATAGACCCACTGGAAGCGAGATCAAAGGCGCCGATAGCTGGTTTGGTTGCCAAGCCGAGGAAACCTTTCCCTACGCCCTTGAAGAATCCTTGGATACCTTCTTTCTCCGCGCCATGGAGTGGATGCCGCGCAATGCCCTCGATACCACTGACGATGCTGTTTCCAAAGGCTCTACCTCCAGCCGTGATACCATACAACGCATGCTTCGGCCGGTTGCGGGTCTTTGACATCCGTCGCTGGTCCTGGAATTCCTTGTCAAGTGTTGCAGCTGCCAGACCTTTAGACATGCTACCCGTCAGCTTTGAGATGCTGTCCGAGAAACCAAAAACAGTATTCTTCGCGAAGCTGCCAAAGCCTTTAGCGATACCATAGCCTAGCTCCTGAGGCCGATCCGTCATGACAAGGCCCTGGTATGGTTCATAGAAGATCGCAGCCACGCCAGAGCTGACGTTATTGAACAAGCCAACTGGATTGCCCAAAAAGTCCGCTGAGCCGAGTACAACGTGAATCTGACGAAGAAATTCCTGGGTATAGTGTCTTCGGATGTTGCTGGCGAGGACAGGGAAAGAGACGCGGGCATTCTCTATCATTAGGGCGTTCAGCTTAATAGGCGCATCATTGACATTGCCCATTGACATTGTCATCACATCGACAATAAACATCAAGGGATTGGAAGGCTGCAAAGTATCCTCTACGTTCACTCGTTCAGTGCGCATCAGAGAGATATCGAGCTGCATAGGTTGCAGATGCAGGAGCTCAAAGTATACATCTTGCGCAGCGCCTTCAGTCTGTGGCTCCGGAATGTTCAGTTGTTCTTCACAGAGCTTGTCTTCATGCTTCCCGGCCCAAGCAGCACCGGACGCTTTGGTGAAATCGAGCATAGCAAAGATAAAATCCTCGTCAAGTTCCAGTGTCATCTGCTGAAGCAGCAAAGTAGCATACTTTATGTAAAGGACACCATACGAGTCATCCTTCACGCGTGTGATCATAGTATGGAAAATGGGATGGGCTTCCATTTCCTTACCAGTTTTGGGGACGACACTGGGATACAGCAGCATAGGGAAAATTCCGCCGTAAAGTTGGTTGTCGATCTGAATCCATTTGATGGTGGTGTTCAGAGTCTGGTAAGCCTTCGATTCCTTGAACTTGACCTCGATATCACGGAACGTCATGTAAAGTAACTCCTTCATTTTCTGGTTGATTAAGGAGATACCGATACCACCAAGGTGAAGCTGAGCTTTGAAATTGACATCAGAGTCAAATTCCTTGACTTCGAAGCCAGTATTGATGCTCGTTTGCGAGGTTTGTGATCTTTGCTGCCGATATATACTCTTTGATGCTTTGAAGTTCGATAAAACCAGAGTCTGCGTCGGACCATCAGCAACAATATTGATGTCGATGATCTTCTGCGCTTCTCCAGGCTGACTGGGAGGAATACGCATAGGTATCAAGTTTCCAATCTCGGTCAGCCTAATCCGCCGTTCTTTGCCCTTGCAAGCCAACACGAGAGACTTGTTCTTTGTCGCCGGGAAGTCCCAGGCATATGGCATGATGCTGCGAGGAGGTAGACGGTAGCGGATCGGTCGCCAGGTATTTGTCCGGTCTTCCTCGTCATCTTCCAAGTTCGGGTTCTGCAAAAATTAGTAAATGAGACTGATAGAAAGCAGATGCCGGACAAGATAACATACCGTTTGATAAAACATGAAGTCTACATCGCTCTCGTTGCGCATGGAAAAAGGCCAGTTACGGTGTTCGAGGCTTAGGTGAACGAATAAGGTGGCAGCTTCCATGATGACATCGATCTTTATCAGCCGCTGTCGCTGGTTCTGCCTGGCCAGCTTGACGTATACCGTCCCAACGTCCGCGATATTAAACGGGGACGACCATTGATTGTTCACACCAGGGAAACAGAGGCAGAGCTGCTTTTCGCCGGCCTGGCGTAGGAAGTGTAGAGGTACTAGATCGCCGCCTTTGATGTCTGTAACATTCGAAGAACCCGGCTCTCTGACCAGAATGTCTTCCTCCAGTTTGTTTTTCAAGACGAAACGAGGTGCAATTGTGACAATCTTGGTAAGCTTGTATTTGCCCTCACCCTCTGCGACCGACACTCCCGCATGGTACTCCGATCTGCCATCTCTGTCAGGAAGGACAACCTCAAAAGTGCTTCCAATGGCTTCGAAACTTTGCGGTTTGCTCCATGAAGAATCGCCTATCCTTATTATAGACCGATTCTTCTGGTCCTCTGTCGCATAAGAGTACATGTACGGACGAACCCGCCTTTGCCTGGAGCCAGCTTCGGCCCTCAACCCTTGTCCCGCTGCGGAGCGAGCTGATTGCAAAAAGGCCTTGCTTTGTACCTCCATCGTAAGACCTGTCCTGTTCAGGATGAGATATGGACTGTACACCGACACTCTAAAGGCACCTCCACTGTCAGGTACATTGAAGTAATGTAGCTTCAGTTTCAATGGAAGGCCCCGCTCATCCTTTAAGGATAGGGTATGCTCCCTTCTAAAATCGTGCGCATTTCCGTTGATAATGGAGAAGTCACTTTGTTTAAATACCGTATCCTCAAGGTCAACGCTGAGTAATAGTAGGTGTGCTAATTCAACGACGTGGACCGGGCTAACGCCGCCCTTGCGCAAGAAATTCGTCCAGTCTTTCCTCGTGTTCTTGTCATAGATACGGTACTTGAAGTCGTACGGTAGGAGATTCTGAATTTCAACAGGTGCAAAGATCCGGATGCGCATGTACGGATAGATCTTCGTAAGAGGATCCCTCGCATTGAATGTAGCGTTGGTCTGAAAATAGAATGGAGGAGATTGTTGCGCGCCTTCGCTCAAGCATTTGATGGTACGAGTCGGTCGGCGCATAAGGTCTTTCCAATACAGTTGTTCGTGTGACCAATCGTAACCGAAGCCCTGGTCGGGTCGAATGACGATAGAATGCATGAACGCGGCTCCAACGGGAGCAGGACGAGCATCGCCAGGAAGAATTTTCTCGATCTTCAGGAGATGGCCATCTTGTGGATTGAAAACTCCAAGTTCCACAGGTATTTGAGTGTTGTTCTCAACCAGAAGTGGCGAACGGATTGTGATGTACTTCACATTATCTGGGCCCAGCTTGACCTCGACTAGGAGTCGGTGGAGTACAGTGTCCTTTTTGGGCTTAAGATTGTACAAGAACTCGCCTTCTCGTACAACGGGAATACGAGTCACGCTGTCAAACCCGCTGCCCTCCAGTTTCACGCCAACAAGACCCGCTTGGCCTTCTGGTGCGAGGGTTTCACGCATGGAAGTTGAGTCTTCAAACCGCCAAGGATATTCCTCACCGTCGGCAAGCTTAGCGGCCGGTCCATCCTCTCCTTCAGCAACATCAGCCCAAACATGGAGGTCAAAGCCAGTGTAATTGCGGATCCGATAAGGTGCATCAGCTCCTCTCGGCTTTGAGAGTACGTCCTCATCGGTGTAGAAGAATTGGAAAGACTTGGACGCGAGGTCAATTGTAGCAGATGTAACTGTCAGCTCCATTGTTTTATGTGAGTATACGTCAACCGAGAAGACATCAGGGTTAACTTCCTTGGCCATGTGAATTCCCAGTTGCCAGGGCTCGATAAGGGGTTCCCAGGCTGACTTGGAGAAGTTGTACACGTTGACAAATGTGTCGAAACTGGTATCTGCAGTGAGAGTGGATGACCAATCGCGGGCATCAACGTTGAACTTCTTAACGCTCCAATCCAACAATGGAAGATCGTGCAAATCACCAATGAGGATGACCCTGACCCCGTCAACCTGAGCTTTAAGCTCCTCTCGTTGCAGGACCACGGACCGCTTGTTGACGGGCTTGCGATCAATCGCATTCACTGCACCAATAGAGCGTCGGTGAGATCTTTTCGTGGCCGCTGCTGATGCTTGCTTGCCGACTGATGATTTCCTTCTTGTTCTCGAACCGAATGTGCCCGTGCTCTCTGGTAACGCCTTGGTCTCGCCTGTTTCAGCCGGTAATATTCTCGCGGCCCTCATTTCCGAGGCCTTGTTGACAATCTGTATTGCCATCAAGATGTCTCGAAGTGAGAGGCGCAAAACAAGCGGCTCGACATGGATATCGATAGACGTTAGTGATGCGCCTCTGTCCTGGGAGCGACTGTCCATTGATAACTCAAGTGTGAAGTCATCTAGAATCCGAAGTCTGCTTGTCTCGAACTTGTCCATGCGACAAAGGAACATTCCGATTTTGCTTACGTGCAAAGTCGAAACATTTTGCTTTGAGAAAAGGACTTCCTTAGCCCCGAGGACTATAGCCTCAGTATGAGGAATTGCAGGGTTGGCTATGGTGATGATCTGAGCATCAACAAGGCTCACCCTGAACGACACCGTCATTTGGCTTGGTGCCTGAGGTTCTTCTTCAAGCGAGGGAGAGCGTATGGATCCGTCAGTGCTCTCCGCCATGCTAGATCTGGGTTCATCTTCTTCAGGAGATTCGATATCTTCCTCATCCTCCTGGGGCTCATCCGCAGAAAAGACAGAATTGGCGAATGATTGTAGGGCAGACAAGTAGTCCAGGGCCAGTATAATCCGGGGGCTGTCAATTGTCAACATGGCGATTAGATGTTTTGCAGGGCCGGGTGAGATAGAGACGCTAGCCATGAATTGCTGCTTGACATCATTGTTGATTAGCGACATGATCTTTCTGAATTTGTTCGTTTCCTGCTTTCGACTGTCACGAATAGAAAACGAATGGATTAAAAGTTCAGATTCCAGTGAGCCGTCTATTAGCATGCGCAATTTGACCTGGGTGTCATTGAGCGAGAACTTAGATAGACTGGCATCGTCGAGACTACCAATAGGCGCGTCGTCTTTTCCGAGGATAAGCTCAAGACCGACACTATCTGCCTTGAAAATCATGTCAAGTCGCACCCAGTTCTCCCCTTTACCATTGGGGTCCGTAGTCGCCACATTGTGTTGATTTGTGCTTTGGACCAAACTGGACTCTGTCTCCTTTCCAGAATCGGTGAGGGAAGGGAGAGCTTCCTTGGCCTCTAACTCCTGCTGCTCCGAATCTGTTACGAAGGCATTAGGCGCAGTCCTGGTTATATCTAGAAGGAACTTGAGTTGCTTCTGTGAGACTCGTAGGTTAATAGGTGACATTGTTCCCTCGATTTCCATATCAGGACGTGGATTGCCAGGCTGATGCTCAAGGTAGCATATGCTGAAGTCAAGATTGACTTTTTGGATCATTTCGAGCTCCTCTACAGCACCCCCTGCATAGTGGAATCTGGATGTCAGTCGAATATTGCGGATCCCTGTGGATATCAGATTCACAGCGGGACTGTCAGGTTGCTCTTCGTCAAGAGGCACAAAGGTGTTTTTAGCATAAATCTCACCGAGGTGAGCAGTCACCGTGTCGTAGGGTCGGTCCTCACTCATAGCACCAGGAAATACGAGAATTGGGGTCATAACTACAACATCAAAGCGCATCCTAGAGGCATTCTCCTGTAATTGATTGGCTTGGTTGGCTGCGGCCCGCCGGGCAGCGTTGAAGATGGCTTGCATCTTGCCGAACTTGACGAGGAAGTTGATAATCTTTCGGTAAGGCTCCTCGAGGAAATTGATCTTTATTGATCCCGATCTTAGGAAAACCTCCGAGTCATAGCCTGGGTACTCGGGAGCCTCAGGGTCGAATGTTTCGTATTTGAAGTCGGCAAAATTATCGCCTTCAATTGTTAGGAGCCTTCTGAGGTCCGAACTCTTCTTTGCGCCAGTATTGACATCATCTATCAATGTCAAGCTTCCGATACGAGACTGTATGAGCATGGTCCGGCCAACAAGGAAAATTCCCACATCGGCGGTATGAAGACTGAGTGTAGCAAGTCTGACACCATCATTATTCAGGATTAAAGCAATACTCTTCAAGTCGGCTTTGATGCGGATCTTCCCCTCTTGCTGCGGTTGTTGTTCGGCAGACTCGGTATCCTCAATAGTGAGTGCTGCCTGAGTATCTTGATTCGGTTGCTGTGGGTTTGTAAATGTGAGAAGGATGAAGTCCAACAGTGTTAGGAGCGTTTTTCTCGTGACAACAAGGTTGATGGTTGATACAGAGATATCAAGGTTCATCGCCACTCCCTCATACGTTGAGTGGAATTCTGGAGACTCAGGCTTCACTCGAACAAATCTCAAATAGAACAGGTCCTTGTTCTCATCCGCATCGAAACCCGTGGATGAGATGATCTTTTTAAATTCAGGAACCGGGTTCGCCTCTATGTAGTCATCCACACTGAGAGACTTAAGAATCACTTCGGCTACCATGTCAAAAGGTCGCATATAGAAGTCTAATGCAAAGCCCTCAGCAACAAGCTCAACCAACAGCTGTTCGCGGAAGGGGTCAGTCGAATCGGACCGGAACAAGGAGCCGCGAAGGCGGCCGACAGTGAACTTGAACTCAAAGTCTCGACGGTGAATATCAGGTAGTTTGTCCACACTTTTACTGATCTGGTCACTGTCTTCTATATCCGACTCTTCGTCCACAACAGGAAGCTCTCTTTGGCCGATTGGTTGGAAAGAGGATGACCTAGCTCGAGTGTGAGTTATCGACGTTCCTTCCTTATTTTTGGAAGTATTTGTATCCTGCGCCTCGTCGTCGAACCGCGGAATGGCAATATCGATGAGTTTCATCAGCCCCTTGTATTTCGTGTCCGACATCGACGCGTGAAGCTCAGGGAGATGGCCAGATATCCGCGTTCGAGTTAACTCGGTAAGCTTCGGCACAATGCACATTTCCAGAACGAAGTCGACATTGATGCGGTCAATTATATGTAAGTTCTTTGACTCGACATCCGGCCCGAGCTGGGCTTTGGCGGTCTCAATTCCGGGGCCTATAACAACCTGTGTGGAATCAAGTTTTATTAAGAACCTATCGTAGAGTAGGTGTTCCAGCTCTTTATAATCACCAGTGTCATACTGCCGCTTTTGCTTCGATTGAAGGTCCTTCATGGTCTGCCTGTCCACTAGTTCACTGTTGACGCTGGCATGACCGGCATCGATGATTAGGCACAGTGAGCTTTCGTGGGTGATACTTTCCGGAACAATGATTAGAGGTGCATGAACGTCAAATTGCGCATCGACCTTCTTATGCTCCTGCAAAGCAAACTCCAATCCTGCCCGTGTCTGCTGTCGGATACCTTCCACCGTGGCACCAGCCGAGTCGAGGATGGCGCCAATGGATTCCATGTGTCGCTCAGGTGGCCTGAAGAACCTCGTAATCTCCACGATAAATTTCGGATTGTAAATTACCTCAATACTTTTCAGCTTGACTTTAACAACTGAATCCGCATCACTCTCGAGAGGGTTCTGCTCAAGCTGTAAATGGAACAAACTATCCTCATCTTCCAGGTCATCAACACCCTCCTCGGGGTCAAACTCTCCACTGCTGGATATCTGCGACAGGCGGTGCTTCGGCTCTGGAAGCGAGTCCTTGACTCTGACAATCTGCGGATAGAGACTGCCTTCAGTTGTGCCATCGTAAACTCTCAGGCCCCCAAGGTCAAGATCCAGGAAGAAAGAGTCTGGGCGTTGCAGTGCTTTGGCCCGGAAATTGTCAAACACGAACTTCATGACTTCGTTTGCGTCTCCATGAGGACCGCGTACCAAAGTCAGACTTCCGGCTTTCAGGCCAGCGTTTACTTGGAGCTTGACCCATTCTCTCGGAACATCGACGCTTTCCGTGATAGTTTTCTTCTCGTCCCAATCGATGGCATTGTAGAGTTCCTGCCGCTGTTCCTCAGTCATGGCAGTTTCTTCGGAGTCCTCTTTCTTAGAACCCCATATCCACTCGGACCATGTCTGCTGTCGCGGGGGCTTCTTCACGCCTACGTTCTCCTTCCGCAATTGATTTCTCGCAAGCGAGCGCCAGAATCGGATATCCTCATAGCTCAGCTTTCTTTCCAACCGGTTGAACTCTTCCGTTTCCTCTGCTGATAACATCTCCTCCCTTTTTTTCTTCTTGAAGAGATCAATGTACGCGATCCGATCGTCCCTTCGTTCTTTGATGTAATCCCATGTCCACCGCCTGTTCCTATCATGAATCTTACTCAGTACGGCTTCTCCTGCATACCTAAACCAGGCCCTGGGGTCCTCTTTCGGTCGCGACTTTGGTTGAAGTTTCCTATACTCCTGGTGGCGGATAAAACAGTGGAAGAGGTCGACAAGCATCAATGCATCTCGGTATTGCTCGTCGTCTAAAACAAAACCGATCTCGTCAAACAAAAGTCGCGCATTGACAGCTGGTTGTTCATGATTTCCGGTTTTATCCATCTCTAAGCCAGCACGTCCACTGACGGGTCGCAGGATGAACTGGTTTCCATCTTCATTGTCTATACCAGACCTCAACCTCTCCAGTAGTTCCGCATGGTCAATTCCCTGTGCTTCTGCGCCTACATCAGAGCCCCGACCTGTGCCAAAAAGCTCGGCGTCCGTATTCCAATATACAGAAAGCGCACCCAGAATAGCCATCTTGTGGGTAGTGCCGGACGTTGACTGGATGAAAGTTGGCCTCCATTCCGCGTCCGTGCTCACGGCACTCAGTTCCTTCAACGTAAAGCCGACAGCAAACGGGTGCCCTGGGGAGGCTATCGAGTCTTCGTAACGAAAATGCACATTCTTGATAGAGATCTGAAGGTTATCGATTACTGCAGTGACCAGACTCTGCGTAAAGCTCTGGTTACGGCGCTGCTCTTCCTGGCTCATTCCTTCAGAATTGCGCTCTTTGAGAATCTCTGCGCTCTCGATCTTGTCCATCTTGATGGCATTCGCTCGCTTTTCCTCTTCCTCCGGATCATAGTCGATATCCTCCTTTGGCGCAGCGAGCAGGAATACATCTTCGATGTCGACCTTGACCGGTTTCCCTCGTAGGTTCGACCAGGGTATTGATAGCGTAAGTTCACCAACATGGCCTTCGACGACATTGAGAGGGAGATGCAATTGATCCAGAGCTTCCCGGCGCAGCTCCAGATTTCGTAACTTGACATCCCCAGACCAGATACCGATGTTTAGCTGCTTGGCGTCGAAATTCTTGACGTAGATGCCCAAAAACCGGTTGAGCAGGTTAGCGACCAAGCCTTCCAACATGGTGGCGGGCTGCGGCTGTGACCCAAGCCGGGGTCGTTACTGCAGCGACTTAATCACGAAGGACGGTTATAGAGAAACTCCTATCTGGCTATGTGCATAACAATTGTCAGTACCGTTGGGCGAAGTGCCGCGTAAGGTGTAGACCAGCGAAGAGGGGCTGTTGCGCAACAGTAGACAGTGAAGTTGGAATACCTGGTGCACATGGGCGAGGGCTAATTGCACTCGCAAGATATTAAAGGAAGCATCCACAAGATTCACGCTGGGTAAGCATGCACGCGGTTACGATGCTGTTCCAGCCGCGGGTCGGGCGCTAGAATAGACGAGAAGGTAATGACGTTGCTGTCCAAGACGTAGAAGGAAGGGATAGCTCGGCAGAATGAGAGAGTAAAATGGCGTTCCACATCAACCTAATCCTCTAACAGCGAGTGTATTTCTTTCCAGGATCTTTCAAAGTCCGATGAAGGTGAATTATTCGTTGTGCCTGGCGAAAAGGGGTGCCAGCTAAAGAGTGACGTCGATGCTGCTTCACCCGCTGTCTGTTGTTGCCTGCTTGTTCAGGCTTTAACGTCGAAGTCCCAAGACAGTTAGTCGTCTAGGGCTCAAGACCTGTGCTGATAGCGGAGGAGCTTCCGGCAGCTACCGTAGAGTCCCGGAATTGCGTGCCTGATGGCTCGGGACAGAATCTGCGGGATAGGCGCTTGTGGTTCGCCGGACCAGCCATTACCGCACCTCTACATAATATCACCTCGCCCATTCGCTGCCTCGAGGATTGATTGCTCTCAACGCCAGATAATCTCCGCTCTTTCGAGTCAACTCCCATCAGCTTCAAGGTAAGTACGCCGGTTGCCGCCCTTCCCTGTCAAATGCCGCTACCCCGCGTCAATTGGTGCGGGACATCGTGGGCCGAGCTCTATCCGGGCTTTCCAACGGCGGTTGCTAACGTGAGTTTCCGGTGAAAAAATTAGCTGCTCAAACAACAATGCTTTACCGACAAACCGCTGCGCGCTCTGCTCTCAGGGCCTTCTCGAGCTCCAATGCCTCCGTGGCCCGCTCATCGTTGGTGAACAATGTGTTCAAGGCTCAGTTGACTTCTTCCGCTCGCTCTCCCGCCCGCCCGAGCGTGTCGTCAAGCCTAGCTCTCTCTGCTCAGAAGCCCGTCACCACCGCCCTCGTCCGATACGCCTCTACGGGAACGAAGACCGTTCCTCAGAAGGTGAGGGAGCTATTGCTCTTGGGTCAGGGCCCGCGGTCAATTGCTAATCTGTGTTGTGCTGCAGAGCGATGAGGATATTGATGTCATGGCTGGTATCAAGGGTGATGCTGTACGTATCACCTCCATATGCTTCGTTCCCGGCAGTTCGAAGCGTATAACACTCATTTGCTCAACGCTCAGCCTAGCTAATGAAGATTTGTGCCGTTCCGTAGAAAATCATCAAGGAGACTTTCAGCCTTGAGGGCGTTCCCAAGGACGCTCTTTACCTCGGTATTGCTGGTGTGGTTCCATACCTCGCTACTTCCTTGGAGACTGTGTACCTCTCCTACGAGATTAGCCGTGCTAACGCTACCGGTGATGGTCTGATCTTCTCCGGCCAGAGCGCCGAGATGATGCTGCACATGCTTGAGCACGTCCAGGTCGGATACGGTGCTGTGGTGAGTTCACTTAAGCTCTGCAGTGGTTTTATATGAGATTAAACAGAGGATTAATCAATTGTGGCACAGATCCTCTCCTTCCTCGGAGCTGTCCACTGGGGTCTCGAGTGGGCTGGATACGGCGGTCGCACTGGCTACAGGCGCTACGCTGCCGGTGTCATTGCCCCCGCCGTGGCCTGGCCTACTCTGCTGCTCCCCGTTGAGCACGCCCTTATCACCCAGTTCCTTGCCTTCACCTTCCTCTACTACAACGACGCTCGTGCTTCCATCAAGGGCCTTGCCCCCAAGTGGTACAGCATGTACCGTTTCGTCCTGACCTTCATCGTCGGTGCCAGCATTGTCGCCACTCTCGTGGGCCGCGAGCAGATCTCCGGCATCGTCACCAAGGAGCACAACATCACCGACAAGGTCAATGCGCTCCTCTACCTCCAGAAGAAGGAGAAGGAGGAGGCTGCTGCTGCCGCCAAGGCTGCGCAGGAGGAAGAGTCCGAGTAAATGCATTGTCGTATAGGTGCGTACCCTTCTATGAAGGGGTTTCTGGATATACGGGGATTGCGGCTGGCTATACCAGTGGCAAGGTGTGACAGTATAAAGATGTCTTAGTCCCTTTTTCTTTGTCATACTCGAGTTTTCTGTAGATTACGTGGAATCAACCCAGTGCAACCTGGTGCTTTCTTTTGTTGAATCATCCATGTAAATGTAGTGTTGGGTCCAGCTGATAGCGTTGTTATTGTGCTGTTGTTGTGAAGCTGCAGAAATATATATAAAAGCTTTGGCCTCGCCGAGCTGTGCGCAATTAGAGAATCTTTGTAAGCGCCCTTTCACCACCAATCTCGGTGATAGGCTCACATAAAATTGTATGAATATCTAAACAGCAGACTTCTCCGAGAGCAGCTCGGAGTTACTGCTCTACATACAGTACATCGTCGGATATTTCGGTACGACCTTCAATCTCAACCAAGCGGTATCCAATAATCGCCTTCAGTTCGGTTCAGCGATTGATAAGATCCGATCTGATCATTCTCACATCATCGTCCTCCACAATTCCGAAAGTCAGCTACTACATTTTCCAAATCTATTCTTTCCGACCCCTCGGTAAATCCGAATACTAATATAATATTCTACTTATACTCCGCCAATCCCAGTCAATTCGAGCACAAGCAACGAGATAGACAGCCGGAGTAACGAAGATCACCTAAAAAATATGCAGTCTCTCCTCCGTCGTGGCGCTTCCCTCCTCACGCCCTCTCCCTCCCCCTCACCAGCGCAGTCGAGCCCCTCCACACCGAACCCCGCGCCCCGTGAGATCCGCAGCTCAGAGGATTTCGTCAAAGCGTCGCTCCCCGAGGCACTGTTCAGCAAGACAAACCCGGTGACAGATGGGGAGGAATGCGAGCACGACTGCGCGACTTGTACAATCCGGTACCCGGCGAAGTTTGACGTGGACCAGGAAGATGAGCTGTATGGGCATGTGAATGGGTGGTCAACGCATTTGCTTGTTGCGACAGGAAAGACAGACTGGGTGAGGGATGTTGCGGATGAAGAGGGCAGCGTGATGGAGGCTATTGAACGGGGCGGGGTTCTGCCTGGGAACGGGGTGTGTTTTCCCTTCTATCTGCACGCAAAAATATGCGTTATGTGGGACGTTGTCTGTGTTGGAATTGAGGCTAATAATGATGTTTGGCTGCGCAGAAACTGAAATTATCTGCGAGTAATATGCCTGTTCCGGATGAATACCATCACCATGAAAAGGGCGAGCAACCGACTACAGTGCTTCTTTTGCCGAGCTTCACGATCATCGACCATGTCACACCGAAGCTTGCGCCGGATCTGATCCGGAATTTCGTCGACCGTGCAGTGACAACTACGACGCCGTTGAACGGCGTCGGAGCCAGCACGGAGAATAAAGAGACTGAACCAGCGACGGAGGAGCAGGTTATGACATCTCTCCGGTCACGCTCATGCCCGCATGCAGCGGTGATCTTACTCTGCTCGCAGAAGACCCGAGATGCAAGGTGTGGCCAGTCGGCGCCGCTTCTGCGGCGTGAATTTGAGCGTCATTTACGTCCGCTAGGTCTGCATAGAGATCTGGATGACGAGCGCCCTGGCGGCGTGGGCATCTACTTCATTAGTCACGTTGGAGGCCACAAGTATGCTGCTAACGTGATAGTGTACCGAAGGCGGGACTTTGACTGGTACAAAACCACCAAGACTCAAGTGGCTGAGGCTGAGCCCGTGACAGCAAACGCGCCGGATGAGGGTGCGTCGCAGTGTATCTGGCTGGCGCGGGTGCGGCCGGAAGACTGCGAGAATATCGTCCGGTATACGGTCTTGCAAGGCAAGGTCGTTAAACCGGGGACGCAGCTCCGGGGAGGTTTTGATCGGGAAAGAGGGTTGATCAGCTGGTAGGGACAGCTAAAACTAGATATAGACTGATATACTCCCAGTTCTGGATATGCGTACAATTGCATATATCATTCACTCACTTTCTCATGCCCAATTTTCTGTTACGGTAATCTCTGCTGCCTGCTCCGCCCATCAAACCATCGTACCCTCTATCAATTAGTCGATTAGCAGCAGGTGGTATCTATCTCAGTACCTAGAGTAAGTCAAACCGTACGGTCATTGCAGTCTGTCAGAGCCCGGGGGTCATCTGCCTGCCTCAGCCCAGAATCCAGCGCCAGTGCCGCTCACCATACTCTTCGCACACCAAAAGCTTCTACGCATCCGCCCATATCCATTCATAACCTGCAGGAAAGTCGCCATTTGCCCTTGTACGAATCCATCAGGTCTTTGTCTCTTGGCGGACCTGGATGAATCAAAGGGATATCTCTCCGACCAAGAGTCGATCAGGGCAGCTAACACTGATACCATTGCTAAATCGACGAGTCCTAAAAGACGTTGAGATAGTGAGTATGCAAAGTAGTGGAGTATGGTCTACATTTTTTGCCCATCTGAGAAATGAACGCACCCTCCGCTCAGCGTCAGATCCGACTTTGCTGTTAGCGACAGCACTGGGAAGACGGATAAATATACAAGTATGGTGGCCGTGCA
Organism: Aspergillus nidulans FGSC A4; assembly: GCF_000011425.1. Lineage (NCBI taxonomy): Eukaryota > Fungi > Ascomycota > Eurotiomycetes > Eurotiales > Aspergillaceae > Aspergillus > Aspergillus nidulans. Next base: position 2,076,360 of record NC_066261.1, on the reverse strand, counting down.
GATATTCCTACAAAGTACATATTCCGCGACAAGATAAATGGATATAATGTATTGATGGAACTCCTGATATGTTGTCCGGCAATTACAGTTGATTGACCTAACCCAGTCTCTTCACTTAGCTCGAAGCGCACTTCTTTTGACGGATGCTGATGCTAAGTAATTACCTAGAGACTCTCAGCCTCTACTTCTTTCACTGGCCTTGAAACTTATCGCGCATCAAAACTACACAAATAACGGTTTGACGAAGCCCTTCAATTCCCCATATGTGACACGTCCGAACGAATTCGCGCCTTTCAGAAGTCGAGGACATATATTCCAACAAGCTAGCTAGCACGTCCTGTCGGGCTGCAGATAGAGCTGTCAACGCTGGCTGGATGCCAGTGAATTTCTGAGCTTCTTCGGAGCTGTCATATCTTACGCCCCGAAGATACATATATAACTTTCATACTGGTGTGATTGATGATATGATGGGTTCATGTGGCGTACGGTTCCCAAAGCTTGTGGACATTTCGGACAGGTCGAGGCCGAGCTTGCGAGGTGAAGCAATAGATTGGCGAAACTATTCAAAGGGCTCATGGCGACTGTTCATGTACTATGTATATAGACCTGGACAGACAAATATATTGTATGCACTAGAACGGGTTTTAGCCATGATACTTGTTCAAATCATGGCAAGCAGTCCCCTTTGACTCGTCGAGGAATGATTCGTACAGAGCTCATGTAGCGCCTCTTTGTCTCGACGGCCATAACAACGCAAGCCGGTATAGGAACAAATCGTGTACCCTGCTGAACGCATGGTCGGGTCCCTGCCTGCTCAAGCCGTTGGATCTAAGGTTGAGACATTAGTGAGTCTCCTGCAGCCCGAACCGGCTCACGGTCCAATCTCTCAATGGAGAGAAAACCCTCGCGCACGACTCTAACCACTTATTGTACAGTATTTCTAGCCATAAAAACACCGTAATAAGGGAACGACATGATGGGCGGGGTCGTAGATGAGATCCTCCCAGAGTTTCAGCTCATCTACATGTCGCAGCAGATTAGCTTCAGACTCATCGCTAAGGGCAGAGCATTCGTCGACCTTACCTCACTGAGCAAATCAACTGATCGCATCCCTCAAGGACAAATACGTGCTAGGCCGCAATCACGTTGATGAATCCCCCGCTCTTGCCAACGAGCTGGTGTCGAGATCACATCCAAGTTTGTCAAACTTGCGACTGGACCATGGATGGCTCTGAAAATCACTACGATGCGCGTCCTAGCCGGAACTTAATACGCAGAGCTGTGATGAGCAGTAGACGACCATGAGCCGGTCCTTGCAATCCAACAGGAACGACGATTGGGATTGCTATCAGATGGCATCGGTGGGTGAACGTTTAGAGGCTCTTGGACGGGAAGCCAGTAGTGTTCGTGTCCACGGCTACTCCGCAAGACATATGCCGCCTATTGTCGGAGGGACCTCGGCCCGCACCATTTATCGAGGCCCAGAACAACCACCCTCTATCCTTCTATCTCTCGGGCCATTCCAGTGAGTAATGGTGCAATGAGCCAGAAATACAGAAACCCAAAGAAGAAACCACCCCGAACGTCCTCTAGACCCTGGTCACTATATTACTTTATTAACTTTATAGAGTAGTCGCAATACCGCCTTGTTGCACCTTCCTTCTTCAGTCTCAGCCTTCCAGCCTTCCAGACTGCGAGGCTAGAGACAGGACAAAAGTAGCCGAGTACAAAGTAGCCAATGGCACACTCAGTCTCAGTCTCAATCTCAATCTCAGTCCGTCTCGATCAGTCTCAGTCCGTCTCGATCAGTCTCAGTCCGTCTCGATCAGTCTCAATCCGTCTCGACTCAGTCTCAGTCCAGTCTCAGGTTCAGTTTCACAGACTGAGGTTTCAGCCCCAGCGCCGCGGAGAAGTCGCAACGGGATTAGCGTACACTAATTGTACTGTATGTAAATGCAAACTTACGACGAGCCGCTCATCGTCGTCTTTCCCGAGAAGAGCCTATTTCCCTTTTCGTATGAGGCTGCGGGGGACCAAGAGGTGAAATTGGTGGGTAGCAAAGCCGGTAGGCTCACTAGATGCGCCACAAGCTGTGACGCTACAGAAAGCTGACTATGGATGTGGGGCTGAAACAGGGGGATTAATAATGGCTTTGCAGCAGTGTATTTGGTCTGGCGGTTCTTTACGAAGTACGTACTGGTATTGTCAGATACGATCTGTAGTTACATTGAAGTGCAGGACTCTGAGGTCAATCGGTACTGGTACCAGAATCTCAGGGTCGGTCGAGATGTTGAGGCCGCTCTGGGTTTCAGTAAGTAGTATGTGGGGAGCACAAAGTTGACCGGTGAAGTTCTCAGGCCGTCCCGGCTCATGTCATTCTCAAGATTGCCGACAAGCCAACTCTAAACCGCAGATGACTGGTTAACGTTAACCTTAGCCAGGAAACGATGGGAACAGTGGCTGCGGGAAGCATGGGCCAGGACCCAAGGCTCAAATTCCACCATTCAAAGTTTCTTAGCTTTGCTGGGGTCCATTGGGGGTCCATCTTATGAACCTTCGACTCCCACGCCCTCGACCGAGATTGTCCGGTTGTTTCTATGTATACACATTTATTCTTACCTGAACATACCTGTGATTAGTGGGTCTGGTAGGTATCGACAAGGCTTCGCAAATCGCAACAACAGAATGGGAACAACAGAATGGACTTACGCGGCATTCAGCATATATACTCTGGCTCGCATTACCTTCACTCAGAACAGAAGCAATTCACGAGCTGCCCAATCACATTTGCAGGAAATCAAATCAGCATACCAAGATCAGTGGGGACGTACCGATGGCTAACGGATTTTTATCGGTAGGGATGAAGGCTGATGTCTGGCCGGAGAAGAGTTCCTTGACGAATCGCCAATAGAAGCTCGAACAATAAGAACCATCGCACAGCATCGACGTTCCGCAGTCACTTTGCGTATGAAAAGTATGCTATTGGTCCCTTGGCGGTTACGTATCCCGGGACATCACATTCATATCATATTTTGCCGGATTCCATTCCCAAGAAGGTTCCTGTCCTTGGCTGCCTCGCATGCATCGAATCAGAGTCTGCATTTGCATGCGGCTGCAGAGCGTCAGCGTCTGTTTTCGTGGTCTTTGTTGTCCGCGTCCTCCTTACTGGAAATCGAGTGGACGGAATCCCACCCACGTTTTCGTATACTGAGAGCGTCATGCATAATCGTCTTTCCACAGAGATCATCTCGGGTTCGACCACCCGGTCCTGAACGGACGGAAACCCGATCCGGTGAAAGGTCTGCCTAGAGCCAGAATATCTTGCCCCATCGTACGCAGCGCCTATAGCCGCCGGCCCCATCGCAGAGCCAACTGAAGCAACTAGTCGGTGGGGCCATCACCATGTCAAGCTGGCGCAGGCTGGCGTTAGTAAAGTTAAAGCTTGAGTAGCGGCTATTAGGTCCCCCGGCTCCTCCCCGGTTAGGAGATCCAAAGCGAGATGAAGCTGCTGAGGTTTGAGCTACTCTGTAGCCACCCTCCAGCCTCTCAGTAGTGAGTCTAGGGACCTGCTAGATATAGAAGTAGGAGGACGACAGTGGGGACTATGTATGGACCCGAGACGGGGAAATCCACTGGATGAGCAATGGCTCGAAGGGACTATGGAGACTGGAATATCAACCCGGGCACGTCTACACGGCTGTGGAATATGGACCCGGATGCCAACCCGGGCCTTCAGGTTGGACCTCGTAGTCATCGCCTGCTCAGGAGGTGAAATGTACCGAGGTTGATTCGATCTTTTTGACTCATGATTGCTGGTATCAGTCGTGGAAGTGAACCCCTCATGACGGGAGGATAACAAGCCTCAGCCAGGAACAGCCCCGTAACTCCATATGCCGCAGACTCCGTTCCCACCTCCCGTGAGCTCAGGCGCAAGCTTAATCGACAATTTGGAGCACCGCTTAAGGGACATGTCCAACCTGACATGGGATCCCCGGCATCGCCCGACTTCAGCCGTACTGTTCGGCGAACAGTACTCGTCTGCCACCCCAAATAACCTCAAGATTCTGTACAGCCTTGGACGGAGTTAATCACAATAAAAACAAAATAAAAACAAATCAGATTCCAATAAATGGCGCGCTTACCTGCCCCACCACGCCGCTAAGAACTTGAAGTAAAGGCAGAAAATCTCCGTGCCTTGGTATTGCAGCATATTTACGACTTTAGAGACGTGATCACGCAGTTACCCTGGCCCGTTGCAATATAATCACTTGTCAGATATCTTTTCCGTAGACTGAAACTTACTAGCCTGGAGTGAGAAGGAAGGTCATCTGAGCCAGGTGTGTCAATCGAGACCGAGAGTGATTAATAATCATTGTGGTGTTGGTCTCGAGATTCGACGGTTGGCGATGGCTGGGGAGGGGATCGCTAGCCAGCTGAAACCTCACCCAAGAACGTTTCCTGGAATCATTAAACCTAGTTGTTTGAATGGTTAATGTTTCCCCGGAATCTTCATCCATGTGGAGTGGAGCGCCTGTAGTCGATACTGATAGGCTTGTCAGCTAGCTGCCGGCCCTGAGGCATGTAACCGTAACCAGTAGCCTATCACCAGGAGCAAGCACAACCTACTCCGTATGCACATTCTCCTGCCTTACCAGTTCCAAGGAAAGGGCGCATAGTTGGGAGTGCTCCTACAACTTGGCATACTGATGCCTTACCGGTGCCACATGGAGTAACGAGATGCTTGTCGATCGCAAGCCACACTGGCCACGCTTCGTATCTTGTGAAGGGATAAACTCTGCGGGAATACGTGAGTTAAAGGTGGTATTCCGAAGGGAGCGACATTTCCGATTATCAATCGCTGGAGTACTTTTCCTAACCAGCGGTCGTTATCGGGCACAAGAATAGCGAGGTTGTTTGGTGCAAAGCAGACTCAAAAAGTAAGCTCAAAAAAGTGTCGATCCTGGGCTGACGTCATCCGGAAGATAGCTCCGATTAGTGAGATTTACTGTGAAGCTGAAGGGCCAATTATCGCGTTTCCTAATTAAGCCATCGAAAATGTGAAAGATTAATACGAGGATAAACACGGCTGGGTGCCAACAGCCGCCTAGACTCATGATGATCGACCTCCTGTTGCCATACGCTTGCCATGTTCCTCGAGGCATCATGAGATGCCACGGAGAGGCAAAGTGAGGGGGTGAGATTGATAAGTATAGTGAGACTGGTGGACTTAGAGGAGGCATATATGCTGAATTAGTGATCGACATGTTGGTTGGTCCGTCGTGTATATACACCAGAATTGCAGCTAACGTACGTTTATCCAACGCGTTCTAGCCAATGATATTAACGTCTTCACTGGTTATATTTCACATGGATTTCGTGATACCGGACTCGAATGCTGGCCGAAATAGTAGTGAAAATGAAATAAGAAAAATAAACAATAGACAAGATACCTTGCGACAAACTGACAACTGCAATGATGTATGGTATCAAACATGTGATAGAACGCCTCTCCACTGCCGTTTAGAACAAAAAACAAAAAGGAAGTAAAAAATGAAAAATAAAGCTAGCCAACTTAAACGCGGCGGATAATCAAGAAAGGCGATGTCATAGGGCTCAAATTACAACTGCTGGCTCGGGAAGGACAGGCGTGGATAGAGAGGAAATGTCCGGCAGTTTTGATGCTCGAAGATTCGGAGGAAATTCATGACACATATGGGTTTGTAAGCGCGAGGGCTTTCGGGACGGGTGTTACTTCGTACCAAGGGGCGAATTGGTAAGTTCGATCTGGTCCGTACCCAGAGACCACACTTAGCACCCAGTTCCAAGGAACGCAAAATCTGTTCCCTCTGGTTGATTTAACAGTCGCATAACAGGAGGCTTGTATTCAAGGGTTGAGGCATAGGGCATGGGCGGCTGGCTTTCGATAGTTGGTGCGGTATACACGGGTTGTTGGTACTCCACTGGCATGAATCCCATACGGTGTGGATCAAAGCCCTGGTTCTGCTGCTGCGGGTGTTGTTGTTGTTGTTGTTGCTGCTGGTGCTGTTGCTGATGTTGCTGATGCTGCTGTTGTTGCATCATTTGCATGAATTGCTGCACGTGCTGCACCTCGACGGACGAGGTTACGGGAATATTACTATGGATGATCGGCGGGTGTTCCTGCATCGTCACTGGGCGCATCGGTAAATTTTGTTGAGGGAAGAATTCATGGGTCGGTGTGGGAGCATTGGGGTAGTACGCTTGTTGACTTAAGAGATACTGCTCGTTCGGATGAGAGGTAGTGACAGGTGTAGAGTATGAGTGTTCCGAAACAGTCTCTTCTGACGGCATTCGAGCCATCGATCCTAATGGGTGGGAGCGATGTTGATGCTTTGTGAGAGTAGTTTTACGACAGAAGCTGCAGCGTTGTGAGCTAGAGACTTGGCACCGAGCGTTGAAAACTTCATACCTCTTATCGCATCGGGGCTCCTGGCAAATATAAGGACGCCGTCCTGTATGGATCCTGCGATGGCGAGCAAGACTTGAGGACTAGCGAGCTATCAGCAACGACTCTGGGATGGCCAGAGGAGTGGCGGGGTCTTACATCGGAAAAGGCCTTGCGACAGCCTTCATGGTCGCAGACATGAGGCTTCTCTCCCGTGTGCGTTCGGGAATGTACCGTCAATGCGCTCCGCTGGATGAAGCTCTTATGACAGTCCTTGTAGGTACATTGGTACGGTCGCTCGTTGGTGTGTATACGATAGTGCCTGCCAAGATCTGACTTGCGATTGAACGACTGAAAACAATTAGCGAGTGGCGAAATTACCAAGAGGGAGCGGATTACCTTTCCACAATGAGGCTCATCCCAAGGACAGCTGAAATCGCGGCCGCTGCCAGGAGCCATGGCGGATTAGAGGGCGCGGGAGGACTGGAGATCGGGAAGTTTAGAAATTGTGGGGATGGGCCCAGACAGCGACGAAGAACTCAAGAATATGGCCCGAGGAACGGGACACAAGAACCAGAGTCTAGGATCCGTTGGAAAAAGGGCAGTGAGCCGGATAAGAGAAGCAGAGGCTGATGAGAAAAGAGTTGCGTTCGAGTGGCCAACTCAATGGCCACAGCAGCAGACGCGAGAGAGAAAGGGTCGGACGAGGGTTGAGATGAGACGAGGGAAGAAAGTTGAGGGGAAGAGAAGAGAGCCACAGGAAAAAGGAATCACAGACAGGATCGGAGGTGACAAGGACAAGGTTATCACAGGAAAGTTAAGGCCAGGATGCGGCGGGTTGGACGGTCTGGTCTGGTCTGCAGTCTGGACGGACAGAAACGAGGTCGAGGAATGACGGATCGACGGGAGTCACGGTGCTGTTGGTGCTGACTTTGAGGCTGGAACATAATATATCACTAGCGAGGCGACGGGAGGAATAATAATAATAGAACGCCAGGAAGAATAATAGAGGAGGGGTAATATATATGCCTAGTAAGCTGGTCAAGGTGCGACTTGGTGATACGACAGTCAAGACCGGAGCCGAGGCGAGCAGTTAGTATAAATAGAGGGACCTTGAGAGATCGTGGAAAGACTCGGACTCTGCTCTAGGTAGGAAGAAGCATATGCCGTGTATGTTCAGAACTGCAGAGGAGCTCAGTAGTATAAGTAAGTGGTGTTGAGGGAGTCTGGTCAGTCGGTTGTGAGGTGATCCTCAGGCCAGAACAATAGCCCGCTTCACTGGCTAGCCTTGGCTAACTCCAGAGGACAGAGGTGGAGAAGGGGAAAAAGAAAGAAGAAACGAAGGTAAACACCAAGCGGACTGGTAATTTACCGGACTCGAAATGGTCAGGATTAATATTATTATTATTATTCCTGGCTGAGGACGGAGTAGGGTCGGTTGATGGAGGGAAACTCCTGAGTATGGCGAATCTGAGAGAGGGGGGCGCTCACTCGCACGAAAAGAAACGAGCCATATTATTAGCGGAGAGCGAAAATTAGTGCTTGTACCTAAATGCTAGGCGCAGATGGTCCCATTCAGAGATTCCAGGCTAATAACGCTATCTCTGACTCTCAAACTGACAGCTGGGCCTGGGGGCCAGAGAAAAACTCACGGAGTGGGAAAGCAAGTGGGACGTGCCCGGGGTAGACGGAAAGGCTAAGGGAGAGGCCGAGCTGTACCACTTGGTCACCACCAGTGACTGGCAAAAGCCAGACGAGGAGGGGACACATCCCCCCACCCTCCAGGCTCCTGCAGTGCCTGGCCAAACTTCCAAACTTCAGAGAGGCGACTGAGCCCAATCAGCGACGGTTGAACCCGAGGCTGGCAGAGTCCCTAATCCGGAGACAGTTTAGCCTGGCTCTCTGGGACACCGCAGGGTCGATTGGAAATCCCCAGGCAGCCTCCCGGCCTGGCAGCAAATCAGTTCCAGGACTTTTTTCTGTTTTGTTTTTTTAATAAATTTTTTTGATTTTTGATTTTTATTTATTTTTCCCTTTCTGGAACAGGCAAAATTACCGCCAGATTCTGGCCTCAAGATCTAACTGAGGATGTTACATTCAGAGCCCACCTTTCCTCGTTCCAGATGGAGTCGCGAGACGTAGCAGCTGGAGATTAGAGTTCTATGACAGCCGTCTCCAGTCCCTGTCAGTCCCTTGTTGCAGCGCTCAGTCTGGAGACTCTGGACACTCTGGAGACAGTCTAGAGACGGGTTCTTAAGCCGCGGGTCTGGACAGACGATACGAGATACGATGGGCCAGAGGGCAAACAAAGGAAGCGACTCCACACAATAAGCCTGGAGACAAAGAAAAGAAAGGACGGCTCTGTAAAGAGTCGACAGCCAGAAGTCAGGAATCGAATTTCCCAATCCCCTGGGACGAAAAGGGCCGCCCTGGTAGCAAACAAGTGGCCAGCGCTCGCCGATGCAACGCCGGCCTCCTGGTTCTGGCCTTTCTGGATTGCGCCAAATGGGTTGCCCTTCTGTTCAAGTGAGATACCGAGCATCTCCTAGCGAGTCTATCCTCATTGTTCAGTCCATCTATGGCCGGATCGCCGGCTACGACTGGCTGTCGCCACTGAATCCAGGGTCCTCCGCTACCCGCCGTCACCAGGGCCGTCCGTCTGCCCCTTATAGGCCAGGGACCTAAAGTCTCGAAGGGACAGGGATCTCCAAACCGTGGAGTCTCAGATACAAAGCCTGAAGGCCTCGTTGTATTGATTCAATTCCTGAGCATTTGCCTCAAACGACTGAAACACGGTACATCAACCCGGATTGACTACGGGAACTTGACTGATAGCTGTGCTACCACGCCGAAGCCGTCAGTAGTCGTTACCGGCCATCTATTCTTGGCAGATACGCGCCGGCTTGTTGCCTGATTTTTCTCTAGCAGTTTCAACTGAGGCTGCCGAACACCCTTCCGACGCAGGACTCGAAGCGATAGCTCAAGGGCCGAATCTGGACTCAGTACAGTCCGGTATATCGGGCTCTTCTGCCGCTGCGTCGAAGGCGATTTTGCAAGTGGCTCCGGGTTCAGATGCAAACTTCAATCTCGCCTCCGATCGAGACCGAGATGGAAAGGCCAGACCCAGCCGGCCAGCGCCATGTCAGACAATGAGAGTTTTTCACGTGACCCGCGTTTCGGACCCTGTCCGCTAAGTATCTACATCGTAGAAGGCTTCTTGCCAGTTGCAACGGGGTATACTCGGACAACCGGGACGGCCTTACTGTCGCAAGTCTGATGGCCACCCAACTACACTGAATAAGGCCGTCGTAATAATCTTGAATAAGCTCACTCTGATCACCGGCCACCGTCCCGACCAATCGACCACAGGTACTGCGTATGCGTATCTGCTTCGTATCAACAGTCAACGCACTGCTGGTACATCCTCTTCCGCATTCGTCGAAGGATCAGCGTCAGCTCAGCTCGCAGGATCTCACAAGCCACAAACGTGCCCTCAACGAGTTAGCGCCTTGCAACTCCCTATCACCGGGGAGGTCGCCCGTCGATTTCCGTTGATAAGCAAAAGCTTCACACATCGACTATCGGCGGTCAGCGTTCAATGTGTCCATCACCCACTGAAACAAGTTACTGTTTAGTCAAGTACATAGTCCACTGCGGAGTACTTCATTTTCATATTCCCATCTTTTAGCGACGGAGCGTGTGGGCCGGCGGGTATATCCGCCGGCCATTCAGAGAGTGCTGAGTGCTGACAAGTGCAAGACAGGTTGAAGTTTGCTTGTTCAGGAATAAAGGATGCATCTGAACAGTTAGCCTCGGCGATAAGACGGCTAACTCGGATTCCTGGTCTGATAGATCATGGAGAGCCGCCATAGTCTACGAAACTACCACGCGATAAGAACGATCCTCCTTAGCCACGCGTTCGACCGATCATCATCTCCTCGATCTGATTTGTGGCTGCAGCATGCGAGATTTGGTGCTCAGACGACGTGAAGAAGATCTTTCTCCAGGCTCCGTCTAATTTGAGTCCGTGTGGAGTTCTCCGCATGAAATCATAGAAAAAAGACGATGCGCGAATCGAAGCAGGAGAGCAGAGGACGGTGATCGATCATCGTCACCGTCAAGTCTGCTCTCTTTGGCTTCTGCAAATTAAAGTCTCGTATAATCTGTACGTTCGAAGAATATGTACCGACTCTGGGAACCGGTACAGCGTCCTGATTTGCAACCCCTTGAGAGGCTTAAAAACAGATGATCAGCAGACACCAATGCAAAACAACGAAGCGTGTGGCCCGTTGAAAACAAGGAAATGAAACTCTCTTCCTTCCTCGCAGGTCACTAGACTCGATCTTGGCCAACGTGGGTGCCCCTTAGGCACAAGACGCCAGACTGAAAGTTGACCAACATTATTGCCATATTCAAAGGCCGAAAGGATCCACAGTCGGCCAGGGTCGGTGACTGGATTATAGTTCATATCCAGAATCCTTGGTCTACTGGGGAATTCATCCGCCAAACCGTACCCAACGGTTCCTATCCCTGTGCCATGGTGCAAGAGGGAAGTACTCTTATTTCTCGTTACTATTGAACTCGACAAACCCCGAAGGATCTTGGATTGACTATGGTATAGTCGCTACGCCACCCGTCACAAAGCAGAGACTATCTTGTTCTGTGTCACGCCATTCGTACAGCGATTGGCATATGCGTTTAGGCAATCAAATTGGGACTTCGAGGTGGTCGATTTGCCAATCTCAAATGTGGGAGCAGTGTCGACGTCGTATACTTGGTGCATGAGACGCCACTTGTTCCTGCTTTGGGCAGGAGGATAGAAACCGATCTATGAGGTTTACGGTAAGGATAAAAGGAGGAACTCGTGCAATGATGATCTATAGTTTGCTCCCATATCTCGTTAGTCTAGTATAACGCCACGCCGAGCGAACTCCGTGATTTTGCCACATTATCGCGATATTTCGGAGGGTCGACAGAAGCTTCATTGTTCTCTGAACCTAGTATACTCAGTACTCTTAGACTGAGAATTGAAGGATCAATATGATATTGTGATATTGCTTCAGCTCGAACTGAATTCGCATTGATAATCATGAGTAATCGAACTGGCCTTCCCAATGACCTGGTCATCGGTTTTGTCATTGTCGGCTTCAAGGAAGCATACACTTGGAACTTTAAATTTGCTATATTTTTCGTATTCAGCCCACAGTTCCACTCTTGTAGCACCCACCGTTCCCTTCCAAATCCTTCAGTTTGTATCTACTACTCGTTACTCGATCGAGACAACAGCTCGTCTCATCTCATCTTATTTCGTCATGCCAGCAGAAACATCACGCTTCTGCGTATTTGGCTATTTGGACGACGACAGTTGACGCGTCCTCCTACGATGAAGGCCTAACGTACTGAGATTTTTCGCCCGTTACGGCTAGCCATGACCTGATCCATAGGCTATCGACGTGGACAAGTGGAAGAAGCGCGGCGAGTCGCCTTAAAGCTTCCAAGCTCTATCCTACTAATCATTCCAGGATTCAATATCTCTCAGTGGATATCTGAAAAGACTGCGTCTCCATTCCTCGAATCCCTGGATAAGCAAGATAACATTTTGTCGCCTGAGGCTACATATTTAACGGAATGGACTTTCTTGGGTACCTTTGTCTTTGCAACATACTGATTCAGAGCAGTGCGTTATTATCCTCTTCGTACTATCTGGCGCCCCGCATTCATTCGTAACAGACTAACTCGAGTTCAGTTCATTGTTTGTCTTGGCTTGTGATAAGTTCTTAGACCGTTGACGCCAGCGGCATCCCCGCGGGAAAGCACTCCAACTTGCGTTTTCCGCCAGGAGCTTCGCTCGCCGCGATGTCATTAGTGCTTATCGGAGGGCGGCGCAATCTGGTCTGGTCCGTTCCGGACCTAATCGCATACTTGCTTCCCCGGACCTCCCAAATCATGCCTATCGATGCGAGTGCGGGCAGACCAGTGAATCAACCGCGGCAGATCGTCCCTCCCGGGCACTACCGGGCATAGTCGGAAACTGGAGGGTAAACAAGCCGGAGATGACGCTTCTGTATGCCTAGAATATGGCAGACTTGCGGTACGAAAGAAAATCGTCGCCATAGCCGAGTTCGACCTCTTAATTCGTTCAAATGCTCTCTCTTACTTCGGCCATTCAGATTGAATGGACAAGTGGAGCTTTTCAGTTCAGTCAGAACGCCACTTCATGGCATTGGCGTCAAGAGGCTTGGGGTCCGGAGCCACCCCATCAGCTAGCAAGGGATCCTGGTTGGCACTCGGGAATGAAACCAATCCGTAACCTGAATCATAGAGACAAATGTTGGGACTAGGAAATAGGGGAGAACAAGCCGTGTTTCCGAGTCAAGGAGCTACCTCACCAATGGGGTTTTGTGATAACAGCACTGGGACGCGACGGTTAGCTGCTCCACGGCCCACCCCAACCCCAAATAGCATCCAAATATAGGTCCAGGACCCAACTGTCAATGAATCAAGTTCTAGTCATTGAAAGCCCTGTGCAGCTCAGATGTCGCAATCACCAAGTGATCGAATCCTGACTCGCGTGGTCCCGGCCCCAAGGGTCAATTCTTTGCCTTCATATGCAACATTTGGGAACCTTGAGGCATAGCAAGTATCCTTTCACCACTCTCGCGCGTACCTACTAAAACTCGGCGATTTGGATACCAGGTCCGAATAGCAGTACTGCGCTTCGGAATTCAATTTCGGGATTTCCGACAACTCCAGCAAATATACTCCGTATGGAGAGTCGATCTAATTCGTACTTGCAATCCCGTTCTGTAACTGTTGAGCCTGAACCAAGTCCAGAATCAGGATCACCAAGGTACATCGGCGAAGGATCCTTTATTGAACTACATGTTGCGCTGGTCTTGGTTTCATTCCAGGCTCATATCTTACTTCAGCCGCCCACCGCAACAAATAGACGGCATGTTTCCCTCCCATGTTGACGCACAACTCCATATCAGAGCTTCAGATCAAAAGCATTTGCGTCGAATGCTCATAGGTCATAGCACATGGTTAAGGGTCGGTCCGTTGTGGATCTTCACCCACGCTTCTTCGATTTCTGGCTTCATGGCATGCCGTCAGAGTTCACGGACCACGCGAACCTTTGGAATTACCGACTGACATCGGAATAATATTCCCGCATGTCTTGGTACCAGATCCACCGAAAAAATGTCCATCTGAAAATATGACTATGAGTCTGAGCATACTACGGTTCTTCGGGATCGGTTCTTGATGCGTTCCGTTGAGATACTCAGCCTCTGCCGTCTCAAGTGCTTACCTCGGCATAGCGTATCGGCCTGAGGCGTACTACCCCAGGTTGTAACGTACCCTATTGCCATAACGGAACTTAATAGCGACAACCCACGCTTGATCATAAGCCTCTGCCCGTCTTTCAGCACGAAACTTTGCGGAGAATGCAGTTTTTTCCAGTCGCGTCGCTGGGCTTGCCCTTGCTGTCTTTTTCCGGGGCCACTAAGAGATGCACCATGTCTTGACATGGGTACTGATAATGTTGCCGGTTGCATGGCGCCCATAACCAATAAAGCCCCTGCCTGTCCCCTCCTACATTCAGGAGGCATCAGGATCCTCCTCTATCAATGACGTCCCGCTCCTGGCTGAGCGGCCTCATCGGGTGCTCAACTGTGGGCGGCTAGGTATACCGCATTGAGAGACCAGGTAGTAGCAGAGACTAGTAGTGTCCAGCAATCGCGCAAGCAGACAAAAGAAGAGAACCTGGTGACCCATCACGACAGGGGAACCAAGCCATTAATCTATTATGATTCCGCGAACGTGGAGCTCTGCGGATTCGCTTATCGACATCTTCAGCTAGACTCGGTCGGCAGAGTCCAGACTGCTAGAATACGAGGTTAATCAGCGGCCGTCCCCTCCTGATTGCATCCTTTGACGTGCTTATCCTCGTATATATCTTACCCCAGATATCGTTAATGCGGGGAGGGGCGATCGGCTAGTGCGAGTCGAACCAGCCTCGGCATGTCTGACATCACTGTCACGGTCTCATCAATTAATCTAGGACTAGGTGGTGAGGTGATAGTTGTTCAAGAGTTATCGAGAGAGGAAGTATGCCCGATGGGCTAAACGGCTTTAGCCGTGGCTCTAAGGATCGGATGAGACGGATCTATGGGAACCAATCCACTCTCAGACCGGTCAATACTCGTAACAAGCCAGATTAAACGAAGTCGACCACTTGTGGCGGCGTCCGACGGGTGGCGTCGCTGAGCTGGGTTGACATGTGCCTTCTAAACGATAAACGTACAGAGAGGAGAGTTTGAACCTGTGGTAGGATGCTTACATCATCCACCACTTCAAGATGCACCAATCACCCCGAGAGGTCCCAGTCGGGATAGTTGCTGGATCAAAAGATCTTGATCACAGGGGCACAAGCGCAATTGAGCCACCATGCTTACGGACGGCATCGAAGGGGTCAAGGAGAAAGTCTTTGTGCTCGTGACCGGTGCCAACAGGTACAGTGAAACCCTGCGCTCTGTCTCCTATCTCATGCGGTCCGTTAGTGGTTTATGTTTCTAACTGTTACCCCTTGTGGGTTTTCACCGTTTAGCGGACTAGGATACTCAACGTGTTGCCGTCTTGCAGATGAATTCCTGGCGTCTCATCGGAACGACCATCGTTCATTGACAATCATCTTCACTACCCGGAGCACAAGAAAGGGAAGCGACACCCTTCGCAACCTACAGAATCACCTCCGCACCTCCACCTTCGGTGCTTCGGCCACCGCTCGAGTGACCTTCGTTCCTGAAAATGTCGACCTCTGCAACCTCCTCTCGGTCCGCGCGCTATCCCGTCGCCTGAACAAGACCTTCCCAAAACTCGACGCGATTGTGCTTAATGCCGGGATAGGGGGTTGGTCTGGCCTCAATTGGCCTCTGGCCGTATGGAGCGTTTGCACCGACATTATCCATGCGACGACGTGGCCAAAGTACAAAATTGCGCCTGTAGGTCTCATAACGGACAACCAGACAATTACTGTGACCGACAAGGAGCCCCGCCTGGGAACCGTCTTCTGCGCCAACGTCTTCGGCCACTACATGCTCGCGCATAATGTCATGCCTCTCCTGCACCGATCCGGATCCCCCAACGGACCCGGACGCGTGATATGGCTCTCCAGCACTGAAGCCACGATC
The DNA here is from genome assembly GCF_000011425.1 of Aspergillus nidulans FGSC A4. NCBI lineage: Eukaryota > Fungi > Ascomycota > Eurotiomycetes > Eurotiales > Aspergillaceae > Aspergillus > Aspergillus nidulans. The sequence continues at coordinate 2,060,745 of NC_066261.1, read as the reverse complement.
AACTTCTTCGATGTTGATGATTTTCAGGCGCTCCGGTCCAAAGCTCCCTACGAGTCATCAAAAGCGCTAACAGACCTCCTATCCCTCACCTCAGACCTTCCCAGTACTGCTCCCTGGGTGAAAAGCTTCTATTCCACCGACTTCGAAACCGATTCCAAGCCCAGCACCGGACCTGAGACCGCCTCGACCATACCCAACGTATACCTCTCTCACCCCGGAATCTGCGCTACGGCGATTATACCCCTTCCTACAATCCTCATCTACGCAATGGTCGCCGCATTTTGGCTAGCCCGCATCCTCGGCTCCCCTTGGCATACCTTATCCACCTACCTAGGCGCTTGCAGCCCTGTCTGGCTTGCTCTCTCCACACAATCAGAACTCGACGCCGCCGAAGCACCGTACCGGAAACACGGCGGCGGCAGGGTGAAATGGGGGTCTTCGGCGTCTCGATTAGGTGTAGCCTCCGTCGTATCTTCGGAGGTTGACGGATGGGGCTATGGGGGTGTTCCTGGGCCGGCTGTTGTGGCGGAGGATAGGGTCAGAAGGCGCAAGCGTGGTGCAGTGGATCTTACGGCTGAGGGGAAGGAGGGATTCGAGGAACTGGGGGCTAGATGTTGGAGGCAGATGGAGGAGCTGAGGATCCTGTGGGATAACTTACTTGATGAGGAGGAGAAGGGGACTGGTGTGACGGCGTAGGTGGCTTGTCCTGGGAGGTGAGATCTCTTACATTTCGGCCTTCGTCCCTAGAATCCTTTTCTCCCTTCCTCTTTATTATACGATGTCGGCGGTTTTATGTACAATACAGCACATCTACGGTACAAAGACAACATATAGCTAATATAATATCATAGATAATAGTAATAATCAAGCACAAAAGCTCGATTCTGCAAGATCTCAATATCTTTATTCCAGTTTTCACTGCTCTTGTCTTCCATATTTACATTCCACGTCCACGTGCATCATTAGAACCAGTAATAGCGTAGCATAGGAGTAGTGCCTCAGTTCCTCAACCCATTATCTTCCGAGCCATACAGACCAAAACAAACAATGAGACGAAACTAAGAAGGGGTGAAATTGAGAGCAAAAAAACAAAATCGAAGGGGCATGAACAGAGCGGGAAAGGAGCAGATTATGTATGTGTATGATATGTATATGAAGAGGTGAACCACGACTTGCAAGATCGACGAATGCAAGGAACTGTGTATGAGGTGTCGGAGTCCAAAGAAGATATCAAGAAATCGATTACTAAAGCTGTAAAACATAAAAATTAAAGTGCTCGATCTCAAACATGCTTTCACCGTCAAGGTGCTCAGTGGATGTGAATAAGGTCCAGATGAGAGGAGAAGACGAGGGAACAAGGCATCAATTGGTAAGTGATATACCCGAAATCGGCGGTGGTAAAGGCGCGAATCGACTCCGGTCCATGCAACTGAGATATTCAGGATAGGCGGGTAGGGAATGGTGGGAGGGAGGTTGTCAGGAGTAGGAATTGGCGTTTACATGATGATTGCAGGAACTGAGAAGTCTTAGTACACAAACGAATGACCGCAATTGTCAAGCATGTTCACTCACCATCAATGTTCTGCTTGATGCTCTTGTGTGGCAGGATCGAGCCGCCGTTGACGTAGACTTCGTCGGCAATCGTCACATCGTCACCAAGAACCGTCACATTTTCCAGACGGGCCCACCGGCCGACGGAGCTGTTCCATCCCACGATGGTTGATTTGATCCAGGCATGGTCCTTGACCTTGCTGTTCTCCATGAGTACGCACCGCTGCAGACGGACACCGTCACCTATCACGACGTTCGGTCCGATGACAACATTAGGGCCGATGCGGCAGTTCTTTCCAATCTTCGCAGTAGGGTCGACCATGACGTTTCCACCATATACATAAGGCTCCGAGTTTGGGGCGAGTAGCTTCGAGTTGCGCTTTGTGAGGGAAGTGAGGTAAAGACAGGTTCCGGTAAGGAAATCCTTGGGCTGACCAACATCCATCCAGAATCCCTCGAGGTCAAATGAGTGAAGCTGGCCGTCCCGCACGATGGCGGGGAAGGTCTCTTGCTCAATGGAGGTGGGGCGCAACTCAATGCGCTTCAGCACGCTCGGATTCAGGATATACATACCGGCGTTGATGCGGTTACCGACGAACTCGACGGGCTTCTCGACGAACCGGTCAATGCGAGAGGGGTGGTTGGGCTTGTGCACAACGACACCATATTTTGATGGCTCATCCACTTTTGTGACGACGATGGTCCCTTCATCGCCGTGGCGCTTGTGAAACTCGGCCAATTGTTGGAAAGGATAGTCACAGATGACATCTGAGTTCAGGACGAAGAATGGAGAGTCGTCTTTAGCGAGAATACTCTCTGCCAGTTTAAGGGGACCAGCGGTGCCGAGGGGTTCGGTCTCAACGGAGAACTCGATCTTTACGTTGTACTGCTCTTCGTACTATTCGCCGCAAAATTTGTAAGCATTTGCAACAATTCCCGCTCTGAAAGAGGGTTGGATACCTTCTTGAGCGCAGAAACCATGACATCTGGGCGGTAGTTGACAGCGAGGACAATATCCGTGACACCGGCAGCAGCTAAGCTCTCAACCTGGTGCAGAATCATAGGACGATTACCAAACTCCACGAGCGGCTTGGGAAGAGTGAGAGTCTATTATGAAAATAATAGTTAGCTTTTTTATTCATGAAATGACTGGTTTGCTGCGTCAAGAACGTCGAGGAGGGGTTGTGCTCACTAGAGGCCGCAGGCGGGTACCGAAACCACCGACAAGAATGAGAGCTAGAAACAAGAGTCAGACAGAAAGTCCAGATAAATCATCATCCTTGAAGAAATGTACCCTTCATGATTGCGCGTGGGCCGATATTAATCCAGGATCTGTATCAACGAGCGACGAAGATGGAGCTGCGATGCGGGCGGGATGTTGAGAGGGGTCCGCAAGAAAGACTGTAAGAAAGGTAGGCGGAAGGCGTTGATAGTATGTATTGCTCTATTGAAGCGATACACCGCTGGTAAAGTCCAGTATAACCCAGGAAGACAAGAACGATCCCAGGGAGGCAGAGAGTATAAAACGCCAGGAGAACACGTTGAGCCTGGTAAGTAAGAGGAAGTCTGCTTGCGGAGCGCCACAGGGGCAGAACGCGCACACATTATTGGTTGGATATATTACCAGTACGATCACTGTTTCCGATCAGGTGGCCTTCGTGGGCCTTTCACCCCCTGATTCCGGCCATCATTATCAACTTCTGGCCTTCTCTGCAGTGGATATTACTCTGTAATGCAACATTGACGGAACGAACAGTCGACAGTTTGGCAGGAATTCACCTTCCAAGTTCTCCATAATCAGTGACTGCAATCTTGTAGTCTTGTCATGTATGTCTCCCCCAGCCGCGTACAACTACAGCCCGTGACCATGTCAACAGGATGTCATGCAACTCTTGGGACAGAGCAAGCATTCGCATATGATTAAGGGGCTCGAGGAATTAAGTATAGGCCGATCAGTGAGAGTCAAAGAAGCCAAACATCAATAAATTGTCTTCCATCTCGTGCAGCATTGCCCCGAGGTGACATCCAACCCTACCATTGACCATCCATCCCGACATATTCCCAGAAATCAAATACTTGCTATGTTGGATAGCACCAACCAAAAGCATGACACTGCTTTTCTAATTATAACGACCCGTCCTGTGAATCAGGAGGCAAAGTCGTCATCCTTGGACCGTTGCTACCACCGCCTGCTGAATCCGGAACAAATCGTCTGATCCACTCGTGTACCTTTCGCACCTTCACCAGCGGCAGATCATCGTCCTTGGCAGGATGGCTAAGAATGTCCCGTATCCTATAGATCCCGCCTGTGTCAGTTGCGTCCACTTGCTGGCGGTGCAGCAGATCGATTTTGGTATATCCCCTCCTTAGGCTCTGCCCATATACTCGGTCCTGGAAACAACTTAGTCCTACGTTGCGTAGAAGAACAATATCCCGCGGGCGAAGTGCCATCAGTGACGCTCGAAGCTCTTCTCCGGCCCCATCGCCGCATCCACGAGTGTTGACCGCATTCTCGTCCGCCGGAGGAAGCCAGAAAGTAACTCCAAATCCCGCTCTAGTCTCGTCCCCTACCACCACTTCAACTAAATCTAATTCTCTCTTCCAGTGTTTCGTTATGACACGACGCGGAGAGCGGATATCAATGATGGCAACGACGAGATTTACCGTCATGGTTTGTGGCACAATAGAGTTAAGATATACTGTATTGGGTATATCTTTAAGATCCGTAATGCCGCCTTGAATATGTGGCCTCGCAGCAGGAATTTCTCTCTCGTCGCTTGTCGCAATGGAGGTATCTGTGCTTACAGTCCACAGACCACTGTCTAATGCAGACTCTCCGGAGAGGGCGCTTGGTGCAGATACCTCCGAAGTTTCATGAACTGTAAAGGAATGGTCGTAGAACTGAGAGAGTTCTGAATCCTCTTGCTCGGATGCGCATTTGCCAACCGAAGTGGCGAGGTCATGGGTAGTAAAGAACCGGGTCTCTCCAGTCATCACCTGGGAGGGCTTGCTTTGAGTAGTCTTTGGGACAATTGGTGCTGACAATAATCTCCATTTGACCGGCGTGCTACCTGAAAACACTCCGAATCTCTCACGGCATCCCTTAGAGTCTTCGAAGGGAGGTAAAGATTCGCTGAGCAAGTCTCGTTCATCCCATCGTAAACTCGAAAACGTGGGAGCACCCATGAGGAAGATAGTCCTTGAAGACATAGTTTGGGCTGTCTTAACGGAGTTCAGCCATGGGTATTGTAATGTGCGTTGTTCCGCTCCTTTCGCTTGTATTATTGACTGAAAAATATATAACTGCTGCGGTTACCAGGTATCAGCTTGCCGGTGAATAGACGAATGATAGCCACGTATATAGATATATATTAATATATCAGGTAAATAGTGAGTATGTCTGGGAGATGGTTTGTGGTGACATTGGTTGGCAACCTGTCAAGTCATACTTTTAAGTACGCTTTTGGGTCGGCAAAGGCCAGATTATGCGGGGATCTGAGACCTTCAAGAGATGTTAGAGACACAATGGCCTAGACTGCCGCCAGCTACTCCGTACGGTGTTACCCCATAAGTTTGGAAAATGGCTAGCGCAGGTCTGCATTCCCAAGGTAGTATAGAGTGACATCTGCGTATAAAGGGAAGAATAATAGTTAACTACCAACACGTGATTAGTCATACGGCAAGGCATTGACGCCACAATAGCCAGACCCGACAATTGGCTTTCGCCGCCGCCTCCTCCGACTTGGAGACAGTCATCGTCAGATCCCTCTTCTAATCCTATCATCTGCGTTCAATCTGGGAGGTGCTTGCGACATCTGAGCAATATTCAGTATTTTTACCTTTCTCCCTAATATTTCTCAACGTCCATTATTTCGAGGGGGTTTCTCTTGTGATCTCGCGGCCAAGCGCCGCTTTCTTACTCCGAATATGGCCTCTCAACTTCCGATCCTCAAGCCGGTAAGTGTTGCTGCATCTGCTTGCTAGAAGTACATATCTGATAACTGGCTTTCTGTTAGAATGTGTCGGCATCCGGATCATGGCCGTCGATGTCAAAATTCTTGAAGTCTCCCCTGCATCGCACCGGACAGTCTTTCGCAACAATAGGCTCCGCAATCCAGGATTCACGACGACGCCTGCACACGGAGGTTAGTCTTCTTTGTCGGACGGATCAAAGCTTAATGATATTCTGGGAAATATTGATACTGATAACATGTCAGACTTTTGCGCGCAAGTCGACGCCTTCTGAGGTTGTCGCCTTTGGAGTTTACAGCGCACCAGTACATCGATTGCCACGATCTCTGCTCAGCAGTAAGCGCAATCCACTCTCGTCCTCATGGACTGCATCTGACAGTGGTGATTTAGAAAGCTCTATATTTACTCCATCGTCCTTCGCCGGCCGTCATTGCCACCCACTGGCTTCCAAAACCTATTCGACATTGGCACCGCCGCTGAATCGCACCCGCAATGTTCTCATTCCAAGTACCCTACAACAGCAACGCTTTATCTTTGGAGGACCGTCCCATAGTTTGCTGGCGCAGAAGGAAAAGACGGCGAACAACAACCCCAGTAGCGCCAACGCCCAAAATGCGTTCTACCAAGCCCTTCTTCGAGCCAACATGCCGGCGATTGTAATCGAACGGTACAGAAGCGGGCACTTCTCGAGTAATGCAGTTTCGGAACAAATCTACCTGAAAGCTCTGGAGCGTGTTGGCGGGGGTGTCTCAGCCCCGGCTGCAAATCTCAATCAAGGTCTGCGCTCTGATCAGATCCAAGCCGTTGGACAAGCTGTTGCAGCTCAGAACCAGGGCGGACAAATCGGGATTTCTTCTAAACAGTCTGGAACCGGTGCGAAAGAGGCCCCTCTGTATGTTGTTGTGGAGGAGTCCCTAGGGAGTGCCGTGTTTCGCTGGGTTAAGTTCATCGTTCTCTTCTGTGCTTTCGCCTACGCGTCGATGATCGTACTCTCAATTGTCCTCGAAACAACTGGCGTTTTGAAGAATATCAAAGGCCCTCACAGCAACGAAGCGCAGCCGGAGCACCAAACTGTCCGCTTTAGTGATGTTCATGGTTGTGATGAAGCAAAGGATGAGCTCCAGGAACTAGTTGAGTTTTTGCTGAACCCGGAACGATTTTCTTCACTCGGTGGCAAACTCCCCAAGGGAGTTTTGCTTGTTGGGCCTCCTGGAACTGGAAAGACTCTGCTAGCCCGTGCCGTTGCAGGCGAAGCCGGTGTCCCTTTCTTCTACATGTCAGGCTCTGAGTTCGATGAAGTGTATGTAGGAGTTGGCGCCAAGCGGGTCCGTGAACTTTTCAACCAAGCCCGAAGCAAATCTCCCGCGATCATTTTCATTGACGAACTTGATGCCATTGGTGCAAAGAGAAATGAACGAGATGCTGCCTACGTGAAACAGACCCTGAATCAGCTCCTAACCGAACTCGACGGATTCTCTCAGTCTACCGGTGTTATCATCCTTGCCGCAACCAATTATCCTGAACTGCTTGACAAGGCCTTGACCCGTCCTGGTCGATTTGATAGAAAGGTCGTTGTTGACCTACCAGACGTTCGGGGACGCATGGACATCCTGAAGCATCATATGAAGAATGTGCAAATCAGCACTGATGTTGATGTAGCAGTGATCGCTCGTGGTACGAGCGGCTTCTCTGGTGCTGACTTGGAAAATCTAGTCAACCAGGCCGCCATTTTCGCCAGCAGGAATAAGCAATCTAAGGTCACTCCGAAAGATTTTGACTATGCCAAGGACAAAATCATCATGGGTGCAGAGGCTCGCAGCAGGATTATCCAGGATAAAGACAAGCTTTTGACCGCCTACCACGAGGCGGGGCATGCTCTGGTTGCCTACTTCTCGCCGTCCTCTATGCCTTTGTACAAAATCACCATCATGCCTCGAGGAATGTCTCTAGGTTCAACGCATTTCTTGCCGGAAATGGACATGGTATCTAAAAACTATGTCCAGTATCTAAGCGACATCGACGTCTCCATGGGCGGTAAGGTGGCTGAGGAGCTGATCTATGGGGAAGACAAGGTTACTAGTGGTATCTCAGCGGTATGTTCACAACGCTTGAATCTTTAAGCTCAGGGCAGTCGCTAATGGATGTAGGACCTCGCGAGTGCGACGCGGACGGCCTTCACGCTCGTCACGCGTTTTGGCTACTCCAAGAAACTTGGAAACGTCGACCTGTACGCCAACTACGATAGCCTATCTTCCGAAACAAAGCAGGAAATCGAAGCTGAAGTTCGGCGGTTGGTCGAGGAAGCTCGCCAGCGTGCCACCAACATTTTGACCGAAAGGAGACATGAACTAGAGTTGCTGACAAAGGCGCTGATTAAGTATGAAACATTGACCAAGGAGGAAATGGAGAAGGTTCTGAGGGGCGAAAGTCTCGACAGACTTGTCGTGCCGGCCGATGCGCCTATGAAACTACCTGAGCCTATAAGTGCGACGAATCTGAGCCCGAACCAAGGCGTGGAAGAATCTGGGAACCGCGCGTCTGCAGAATAGTCTTTTCCTCGTCTATATCTCTTAGATTCACTTTCCCTTGTTGTTTTATATTTGTATTTGTTCGATAGTGACTGAAACGACCCTAGCCTATACATAGCATGTTGGTAGGAGAGAAAGCAGGCATCTCTCAACTACTCTACTGTACAACTAGCGAACATATGAGAAGTTCTGCATACACATTCACCGTAAACTGACCTCTCTCCCGGCACATCCACCTATACTAGAAATGGACGCCAGAAAGGAAGCTAAAAAAGAGCTAGAAAGGAAACCTAAAAGGAAGCCTAAAGCAAGCCTAAAAAGGCTGCCGAGGTGCAGACATCTCAATGCCTGAGGCACAAACACGAGCATCTACCCCGAACTCTGGAATGCGGGTAATTGATAGACTTATTAATAGTCGGGAGAACTCAGTCCGATAATTACACCGCATTGCGCCAAGACGAGCCCAGGAAATTGGATTATCTGGAGGAGAATGGCGAGAGCCGAAGGATTAATCTGGGAGGAAGGACAAAACTTCCATAATTTCTCCGTGAATCAGAGGTCGGGCAGAGACTGGAGGGAGGACATGGGTCTAGATTTGCAGCAGGGGAAATTTAAGACTGTCAGGTGCACAGACGATCAGGACCCAACATCGATAGTTAGCATCTCTTGACGACCAGGTGACCGGGAAAGAGGAACGGGGCCCGGCAGGGGTTCCTGATCGGTTTGACACAGCTGGCCTTCTGGAAATCCCGATTCATGGGCGGATGTGCAGGGAGAGCTATCTAGTCGGCGATAGTCTTCTGCAGGGAAAATTGGACGAACAGTCATGTGAGGCGCCGCCGCGAGGGCCGAGACCTGCAGTTCTCATAAAGCGGAAGGCGTGCCGGGGAGCCAGGGGCCTGGAGGACTGGCTAACCTTCCCAATGTGGGCAGTATAAAGATGACAGGCATTGGGATTCGTAACTGAAGCCAGGGGAAAGATGTTTGGAGGCAGCGCAGAATGGTCGTCTGATCAGAAAAAAAGAGGGAAACGAAGAGCCTGGAACTGAAGCGCAAATAGCAGCAGAGGGATCGCAGTTGGGCTTCCCCACGCCCCCACCTTCTCCGTCATAAATCCTTGAATTCCTGATAACTGTAGAATCCAGATTATTCCATCGTCGCGGTCCGGAGGGCGAGCAGCGGATGTAGTCCCAAGCAGGAACGTTGCTAGAACACTTGGAGTCGATCCCTGACTGTCTGGAGCTGGTCGGTGGACTGTGCCCACTGCCTGCTACTAAAGAGGCCTCTTCCCCCTCCTCTGCCCCTCCTCGAGTCTCTCCAGCCGGTTTCCTCAGCCTTCCTTTCGATGATCTCAGCTGTTGTTTGTCAGTGGTTGCCAGTAAGAAGCAAAGTGCGAACAGTAATCAAGCCTTAATCAGTCCCCTCAACTCCCCTCGACTTCCCACGACTTCCCACGACTTCCCGATTTATTCTCTTCAGCCATTCTTGCTTGCTGCCTGTTGTCATCGATTGACTGCTTGATCCTCGTCGCCACCTTTGCTCCCCGATTCACCCAGGGTGTCGTTGAACCAGGTTGCGGGCTCCCCACAGTCTCCCGGTTCTTCTCTGCCTACGTCACCATCCGCATTGCGTTCATCTTGGCCTCTTCTTTACCTTTCTCGCCCTACTCACCCCTCCTCTCCTCTCCAACGTCTTGTCAAACCCCCTCCTGTCCTTTCCAAACCGTAGCTCAATTTTTGCCAATTCCTCCCTGCTCAACTCTCCGCTCTGTTGTAACTACTGTCGATTCGGGAACGTAATCGTTCTACCTATCGGTTTTTTGTCCCACCTCCACCTCTCCGCTCCTACTTGTTCCCCTCGTCGATTTCACGAGAAATATTACAGCAACCATGCGCAAGAACCCTTTTGACATGTCTGAGCTCGACGCCGAAATCGAGGCCAACGAAGAGCAGCAACACCAAGTCCGCATCCATGCCCGCCAATCAATTGACGGCGAACGGTCGTTGTTGCAGGATGAGGAGCGTCGGCAAGACGACTTGAAGGATCGTTTCATTGGTGCCATTGACCAGGGTACTACGAGTACGCGGTTCATTATTTTCGACTGCGTGGGCAACCCCGTTGCCAAATACCAGGCGGAATACCGCCAACTCCACGAGCATTCAGGGTATGACTCTCATGGTTTCGGCTCGCCTGCCACTTTGTTTGCTAACGTCTCTTTCCCTCGCTTAGATGGCACGAACAAGATCCGTATGAGATGGTAGATTCCGTCTACACGTGTATTGAAGAGGCCATGAAAACATTCCTCGCCCTTGGTCATTCTAAGTCAGATATTGAAGCAATCGGTCTCACTAGCCAACGTGAGACAGTCCTCTGCTGGGATTGGGAAACTGGTGAACCTCTATGTCCCTCGATTGCTTGGCCCGATACCCGAACAAAAGCCCTTGTTCGAGAATTGAAAGCACAAAAAGGCGCCGATGAACTGAAGAACATTTGCGGTCTGCCACTATCCACATATCCTTCGTCTGTCTCATTGGTCTGGCTACTCCGCAACAACGAGGCCGTGAAACAGGCGTACGAGGAAGGACGACTTGCTTTTGGCACTGTCGATTCATGGCTCATCTACAACCTGAACGGTGGTCTAGAGGGTCGCCACCACGTAACGGATGTGACCAATGCCTCTAGAACCATGTTGATGAACCTCGAGACGCTCGATTATGATAAACGACTTCTGGACTTCTTTGGGTTAGACCCCAAGAAGATCCGGCTGCCCAAGATTCTTCCATCCTCTGACCCTGAGGGGTTCGGATATGTACGGTCAGGCCCCTTAGAAGGAGTTCCGATCACTAGCGACCTTGGAGATCAGTCTGCGGCGCTTGTTGGCCACTGTGCGTTTACTCCGGGCATGGCGAAGAATACCTATGGTACTGGATGCTTCCTCCTGTACAACGTTGGCGAGAAACCGGTTATTTCGAAGCATGGCCTGCTCGGTACTGTCGGATTTCAATTAGGAAAGAACCGGAAGCCCGTGTATGCACTTGAAGGAAGTGTGGCCGTCGCTGGTAGTGGTGTTTCATTCCTCATGAACAATATGGGCTTTTTCCGAGACTCACGTAAAGTGAGTGACTTGGCGGCAATGGTTCCAGACAACGGAGGGTGTGTCTTCGTCACAGCCTTCAGTGGTCTCTTTGCGCCATACTGGATTGATGACGCCAAGGGAACAATTTGTTAGTATATTCTCAATTATTTACTGGACTGTAACTGATCAGCTCTAGTTGGAATCACGCAACATACCCAACGTGGTCACATCGCACGTGCGACTATGGAGGCCGCCTGCTTCCAAACCAAAGCGATTCTCGATGCCATGGAGATGGACAGTGGGCACTCCCTCTCTCAGCTCGCCGTCGACGGAGGAATGAGCAACTCGGATATCTGCATGCAGGTGAGTTGCGAACTTAATTTCGTACTATCAGTATAAAATAAGCTAACTTCTTTGCCCCTCAGACCCAAGCAGACATCATTCAAATTCCCGTCGAACGACCGGCCATGCATGAGACGACAGCGCTGGGCGCAGCAATCGCCGCCGGCTTCGCCATCGATATCTGGAAGGAATTTGATGAACTTAAAAACATGAACCGCGCCAACCGAACCTCATTCACCCCCGCAATCTCCCGCGAACAAAGCCAGAAGATGTATAAACAGTGGACGAAAGCCGTCGAAATGTCTCGCGGTTGGGTGGATACCAAGGAGATGGGAGGTGAGGACGACTAGACGATTGTCTCTCCTCTTTCATTCCGTGTTTCTATAATGATACAACCAGTCGAGCCGGTGACCGGACATCTTCCAATAAGCCCGACTGCTTTTACATCGCCTGCGTTGTACATCTCCAAGCTCGTCCTTTCAACAAACGATCCCAAGAGCCGAGTTGAGCCGACATGACACTTCTCCCACTTCTCTGTATATTCGCATGATTCTTACGATTGAGCGTTGTCTATTTCTTCTTTCCTCTTATCTTTTCCTTTTCCACCGTTTACACTTGGTTCGGTTAGAACATGGTTTCTGGGGGATAAGATACTTGCTTTTTGCCTGCCTTGATTGGCAGACCTGACTTCTTCCGGATTGATGGATTTCTTCTCCATCCCTCCGAGACATGAATTATACATTAGATAGGTACATAAGGGATAAATATAAAACTATAATCTGGAACGGGTATCTTGCCGCAAAGTAGCATCATCGCGAGCCACTGCTCGAAGCCTCAAAAAGTCGGCTTCTTGATTTCAATATCTATAGCGCGAAAATTATACTACGAAATGGGTATCTTTATTATACAGCAAAAAACAAGTCTAAAGCTATGCCATAGGGTGGGTTTCCTGAACCCTACCTTCCAATAACATACGGCAAGCCTGAAACGCTTTCCGTCCGCGCATCAGCCAGCCGAATCACGCTCCCGCCACTCAAACTCACACTCGCACTACCGGATGCAGAACCGGACCGGGATGCCGAGCGTAGACTCAATCCCGATCCCGCGTCCGCGCCCGAACCCGAGCCATACGACCGGTCCGGGTGCAGCGAACGCGCCGAATGCGTTGAGGGAGTTCTGGCGCCAGCGCGGGGCCAGTATATTGCATTTTCCGATAAATTGCCGGCTTTGAAGTCAACCAGACTCTGACTCCGACTGCGACTCTGACCTGGAGGTGGTCTTGAAGCGGGCTCGAGGTTCGGATGCCCGTCCGTATGGTTGTACGTATGGTCATTCCCATGAACAGGACGAGAACGAGGGCCAGAGCGAGACTGGCGCTGGCGACGGTGACGCCGACGGGGCGAATCGATATTGATATTCACAGACCCAAGTGTGTCCGTCTCGGTCGTCTCGCCCTCTTCGTCTGACGGCCCAATTACCGACTCAGTTTTCGAGCCAAAGAGGGAGTGTTCAAATACGCTTGTGTTCCGCCTCCAATGCCCCAAGTCACCATCCTCGTTGTAGTCATTCATGTCCAGTAACAGCCGGTGATGCTCCTGGTCAAACCGCATGCCCCTTAAGACATCCGCAAAAACACCCATCAGCTCGCGGAACTCGTCTTCGTATAGCTCCTTTCCGGAGAACCGAGCACGCTCGTATAAGGCCAGAAACTCCAATCCTATCTCTGGCGGGTGTAGGATTGAGAGCGAAATTAGGTGGTTGATGTAGCTGCGCAGGGACATTGTGCCGGGGCGCCGGAGGATAGCGACGATGCGAGTGTCTGGAATGCGGGTCGCTTCGTCACCTTCACCTGTTTGAGTCTGATATTGAGGATGGACTGTGAAGACTGGATCGGGAGGCGCAAGGGAAACGGCTTTCGCTTCGATGAGATGGGGCAGTTCGCGGATGACGGTGCGGTAGCATAGGCTTGGTTCAGGCGTCTGCGCGTCCCCGTCTGACGTTCCCTGATCCGGTGCAGACGCCGATAACGATGACTCCGGCGCTGACCATCCTGGATGTTCGATGACTCCCCACGGCGGGTTCGAGGGGTCGACATCGTAGTCGAATCCCCTAAGTAAACCTTCTTTTTCCTCGTTGTCACCAGCACCGGGGTCCGCAAAAGCTTGTCCGTTCCCATCCACATCTCTTGGCCCATTTGCACCGCTACCCCGACCTAGATTCCTTGGTCTTGCCCCCCTAGCAATAAGTGCGCTCCTCCCTAACCCCTCAACAACAAGCCGGCGCACACTTTTGCTTACATCTTCCTTCTCAACTGGTATCCAGGCTTTAGGGATTCCTCCCAATACGCTACGATTCGTGTAGATGCGCGTCGCGTAGATCAGAACCGCAAGCAAGAATGTCACGACGTACCCGCCTGTTATGATGAAGATATTGGTGAGGCGGTGCGTCACGTAGCATTGATAAATCGCATCAGCGGGTGTCAGGAGGATCAGACACAAAAGGATTATAGAAAGGAGGGTGAAGACAGTGTAATTTAAAAGGCGTGTGATGGTGGTGCCGTTGCGAATGCGAGTCGCTAGATTTGAGTTTGGGAGTGCAGTTGGTCGTGATGGCAGCATTTCAGTTGTTTAGGTTCCTTACATCTCATCTGGGACTGAGAAGGGTGAGTTTCATTGTGCATGTAATGTCAGTCCGTTTATGTGACGCTTCTTGCGTCGTGGACCTGGTTAAGGATGACAGAGATGCGGACGGCTTGTTTGCCGAGGTGGCTACCACGTGACTTATAGTTTATTGCATCGGAGTATAAAATAATGATAATCTCTAGAAATAAAATATCTACCGTCTATAACCTAACACAGTGTAATGGAAACGCACTAATCCTCAATAGCCTGCTCGTCCATTGCTGTAGGTTCATAGTGCTCCCCCCTAGCACGACGGATAACCCGCTCAATACCATCAAGACCCATCTTAAGCACCTCCATTTTCGGGCCGTAACTTAAGCGGACAAAGTGATGGCAAGGACTGTCGAACAGGTCACGTCTTTTCGCCGGGTTCAAGTCGAAGAAGATCCCCGGCACGACAATGACCTTCTCGCTAAGAAGAGCGTTGAAGAAGTTCAGACCGTCAGATATGTTGGCTTCTTTGGGAAGCGGCGGGTCAAGCGAGGTCAGATCGAGCCATATGTAGAAGGTTGCTTGCGGGACGTCTTGGATGCGGAAGCCGATCTCGCGAAGACGCTTGAGGACGAAATCGCGTTTCTCGCGGAAGTGGGTTTGCAAGGCCTTCATTTCCTGATGTACGAGGGAGGGCTCGAGCATGGGGATGGCGGCTTCTTGGAAGGGGACGTTGGCGCCACCGTCGAGGTAAGAGCCTGCGGAGCCGAGGGCGTCGATGAATTCCTTGGGCCCGACAACCCAGGCGATACGCCAGCCCGGTAGGCGGAAACGTTTTGTGAGACCGTCGATAAGGAGAACGTCTATCTTCGTCAGTATTTCTCAGAAACTGTCAAACGGGGCCATCATACCGTCTTTGTTCACGTCAACGACATTCGCGGCACCGCTGATGGTCGTCCCGTCACAGTCGGTCGTGTAGTTGTAACCGCCATAGAACTCGTCAAGAATGAGAGTAGCGCGGTCTCGACAGATGTCCTGAATGTGGGCCAACTCGTCACCGGAGATAAAGTGCCCAGTAGGGTTCCGCGGGTTAGAAGTCAGGATGACCGACGTTCCACGAGCTATTTCCTCCGCGATCTTATCAGGATGGATGTGGTAGTGATCTTCCTGGGCGAGCGGCATCGGGATGGGAGCAATGTTCTTGAACAGACTCAACATTTCCGAGTACGCAGAGTAGTCGGGAATGGGGAAAGAGAGGTATGAGTTGCCCAGAATGGCCGCAATTCGGATCAAACCCGCACGTCCACCGGGGACAATGCACACATTTTCCCAGGTATATTGGCTCTCCTTGCCTTGGCGGTAGTGTTCATTGTACAAGCGGGCTACAGCGGCACGAAGAGGCTTGATACCAGCCGTTGGGCCGTATTCTCGAGCGGCAGAGGTGATGGGAATAGTTTCAGGACGGGGGAAGCTGCCTTCAATCTCGTCGTCAGCTTCAGGAGCACCCTGGCCGAGATTGGCCCAGCCCGAAGGGTCTTCTAAGAAGCCGTGTTCAGAGGCACGTTCGGTACACCAGACGACACCGGTAGAGGCACGGGATGCGTCCAGGCCCGCATGGGGACGGTGACCTTCGTGGGCGGTTCGAAATTGACGATGGGTTTCAGACTGGAGTTCTGACGATGGGTGTTAGTCTGGAAAAAGAATAGAATAGACATTCTGGAATATTATCCGGAAAAGCAAAGAAGCCAAGACACGCACCGTTGTTTGATAGCTCCTTGCCCACCGAGAAGCGTCGGTTGGAGGGGCGCAGGATGCTCACGCGGCGTCCGGAGAAGGACATGATGGTATGAAATACAGAACTCAGAAAGGTGAGCTGAAATTGTCTAAAGAGATGCGAGGTGTGCAATAATAAGTGAGAAAGAACTTGGAGAAGAGAAAGTGGATATTCAGAGAAGCGACAGCTTTTATAGACGAACAGCAAGCACCTTAGTGAAGAACCGAGTCAGGGACAAGGACAGCTCAGGGCATCAGGTCTATTCAATTCTAGTCGCGCATCGACCGCATTGCCCAGTAGTTTTTCCCGTTGGGCGTCCAGCTGGAGCAGAAAATGCCTCATTGCGACCATCTCCTGAGAGACTCCTGAGTCCTGACCACGTCGTTGTGCTATCTAAGCCTTCCCAGATCGTAGCAAGAACCTTGTCAGGATCCTTCCGATCGGCTGGGCCCGTCCGACTCGGAGAGTATCCGAGACTGCCAGGAATGGATGCGAGGTCTTGTCTGGAGTTCAGCTTTACAGACATTATACAGTCTCTCAAGTCTCTCTTTGCGCCAAAACATAACATAATACTGGGTATTTTTAGAAAGCCACGTTTTTGCTTCTTCAAGCTGAGGCCAGCGCCGAATCAGAGACGGCGCTGGCCTCCTGAAAAGTATAAATCAAATTTTCTCTCCACCGCCTGTCCGCCTCAATTGCAACGTCACGGACCTATACGGAGCAAATCATCTGCAGTATCTGAAGTATCTGACTTTCTTTTTCATTATCTTAGCTGAACCTCTTCAAATGCAATAAGCAAGTCTAATCCGTTGTCAAATCAACAAAAGTCACCGCAGTTTCAGCCCGCCGACAACAAGAAGATCCAGCCCTAACAATGCGAGAACACTATACATCGCCTCATCTGGGAAATCTGCGGGAAAACGTGCAGCGTTATACATACATCATGCAATCATAGTCCGTGGACTTGGGAATGCGGCAGACCGCCAAACACGAATAAATGGGAATTAGATGAAACAAGATGAAACAAACATCATCATAGGCATGAATCCCTTGGAAGGAAAATGGTCAAACATCGAAACCAAAAATCCATCAAATGTTCGTAAAAATGGATATGACTTCAGACCTCCAATTATAGTTCTCTTCCGAACGCTGTGAGAGTTGAAGGCGCAGCTTCGGACAGATTCTCCAGCCAATCCAGTTGGGAGTAATGAGCGAGCGAAATGCAAAGTAGGAGGTAACGAAGGCCGTGTCTCTTCCACCGTTTCGGCCCATTGAAACAATTTCGGAAGAGCAATCTCAGCGGAAGCTGAGAAGCTGAGATAGGAGGGGATTAGAGATGGGTGCAAACGGCGTCGTCTAGTTCTCGATCGGTTGGCAGAAAAGTTGGATCTCGCCGACTTGACCTCGTGCAAGCTCCTCACGATGCTGTTCTTTCCATTCCACGAAGGCGAGTTGAACGGCCTCGTCGCTGTCGATTGTCACAAAGTCGCCGTCCTCGTCTTGGTAACGTAAACGGACCGTCTTGCTGCCAATTGAGCGGTTGGTGAATCTGGCGAGTTTGGCGTCAACCCGGTCGGTAAGCGTACGGAATCCGATATTGCTGGAAATAACCAGTGTTACATAGTTCTCGTCAAAGTTGACTTTGGCCTTCAATTGGGTCGGCATGAACGGCTCCTCCTCGGGTTCGTGGCTTAATGGAGAAGTTGGCTGATCTGAAAGAGGCGCGGCCGCTCGCCCGTCGGAGTACTGAGGCTCATGGAAGGCGTGAGAAGTATTCGTTCGAATGGGAAGAGATTGATTAGTCGGGGAGTTATTCTGGCTCCGATTGACGGGCGCCTTCATGTTGGCCATATGAGCAGGAATAGGTGGAACGGGCACATTGTCAACTGTTTGCATTGTGTGAACACCCATGTACCGACGCGATTCAGGATTGTGATGGTGAATGTCCGGGCTGCTCGCGGAGCGCATCCTCTGGGACGCGCTGTTCGATGATTGGTTACTACCTGACATTGGAGGCAGGGACGGGCGTTGAGCACTGCGCCCATTCGGTGGTGCGCCATTAAAATAACCCGAGTTAGAACCGTCCCTAGATGTGGCGCGAGAGAGGGCAGGGGCTGTGTATCGGTTATTGTCGTCGCCCCATGGGGTGACGGGGGTTACCTGGCGATTGTAAGGGTATCCAGCCGATTGTGAGCTCGACCTGGCGGACTCGGTAGGAGAGAAGTAAGAGTTGCCATTTCTCTCTCCTGGCGACATACTTCCACCAGGGAACTGTGTGTGTACTGACAAAGTCGAGTCAGGCATTGCTGGGTAACGGGGTCGGCTAGTGGAAAGTGGAGGACCAGAGCTACCACTTCCACCTGTCGCAGATCGGGTTCGGAGACTTGTACTCGAAGCATTGCGACTCATAGGAAATTCGGAGAAGAAAGCTGCTTCTTTCGTGGACTGCTCTTCAACATCATATTCTTGCTGGTAAGGGTTTGGGATGTTGCTCAAAGATTTCATGTAGGTAAATTCGGAATCGGATGTGCCGGTATTGCGAGCACTGCGTTGCTCCGCTTGTATCTCCCGTTGTGTATTGATGTCCTTGTACCATTTCCGCATTGTATCTTCATTCTGATAGCGGATAATAAAGTTATCCACCACACCAGGGTCCCCTTTCCAGAAGATCTGAATGCGATAAGAGCCTAGCAAATCCTTGTTACCATGAGGTGGTTCGCACTGCTAATGAACTTCGGCTTACCTGGTTTTTGAAGCCAGACGATATCGGTGACGTTCGCCATGTAGATGCGGCCTTTCAGCACGAGCCGGGGCTTGCCCTTGCTGGTATTCGGCTTATCTTTACTACCGCCGACCAATCTTGATTTCTGCTTGTTAGGGTTTATGTCCTTGCAGCAAAGCAGGATTCGTTCAAAGAGATAGATGTGGTACTGTAATCGCGGACATATTAGCAAGCTGTCATCGCAAGGCGGACTGTGGAGTGAAACATTTGCTCACCTCTCTTTCTGAATCTTTATTGTTGTCGTTCTTGATTACCGTGAACGTGCCAAATCGAAGCAGTTCACCGAATGTCTCAATCTTCAGGGCTTTCCAGTCATCAACACGTTCGTCCAGTTCAACGAATGCAGCGGCAAGTTGCTCCTTGTCAATGGCGTCGTTGGCGGCATCTAGGACGGACTGGATAGAGTCGATGGCGCGCGAAATGTCGGCTTGAAGGTCTGGGTCCTCGATCTGCTTACGCAGTTCCTGGTAACGGATAATCAGTATCGAATCAAATACAAGTAGCTACTCAGAGATACTAACAGATAGCATCAGAGGATACTTGGTCAAGCGCTGGAATGGCTTCACGAAGAAACCATTGAGTGTTGCAGGTTGCGCGACCATCTGTTGGAGATCGGGGGAGCGCGGCGCAGCCTGAATTTTGTCCCATTCCTTCTGACAGGTCTTATCACAGCGCATCTGGTTTGCGATAAATGGCTCGTACTGGCGGAAAGCTTCTTCGTGTTGGATGAACAATTCACCCCAATTTTGCTGTTCTTCTGGTCGCGCATAGTGTTGTTCGAGTCTGATGAGAAACCGCTGGGAGAAATCAAGCAGGTTGTTCAAATTCAAGAAGATTTGATGACTGGCATCACCGGTGAGAGCTCCAGTATCCTCCAACTCCTTCTTGAGCGCTTGCAAGTTCTGGAGATGGTGAACATAGTCGCGCTCTGTTTCTAGCAACTCCTTCAAGATGTGTTCCCGCTTGGTGAGCTTCCTTCCTGCTGCTGGCGCGGCCATGGCGGTATCGGACGGTTTCTTCAGCTGGCCTTGAATCTCTAGGATGTCCAGAACCCGATTTACCATCTTTATGACCTTGGTGAATCCGATTGTGTTCTCGCCGTACAAGTCTGTTATGAGAAAGCATTCTTGCTGAGGAAACGCCATTTCTTGGATGGCGGCCTGGAGGAATTTAAAAGTGGCGGCCTTTGGACGCCTGGCCTCGGGAACCTTCGAGGTGTCGATTTCCAGGGGCGCGCCTGGATCGGAAGCGTTGTAGATGGCCAGTAGGGGGTATCCATGTCGGAGGTAATTCCAGAGCGAAGCGACGGGATCGGAGTTCCCCTGTGCTAAATCTTCTTCTTCCATCTCTCGCAGGTACGGCTCGAAACCGGGAACTTCTGCGAGTCGCTTTTTTAGGTTGACGCAGCTTTGATAGATACCCTCATTGCCGCGGCGGTTGATGATGTTGTCCTCGGCGACGGGGCCGCCGGGGTTAAGGCCAGCGGTGTCGGCCATTGCGACGTCCACCGACTGGGCCCTTTAGGAAGAGGGGGCGGAGGGGGAGGAGAGGCGGCTGATCGACTAGCGATAGGGTATGGGAGGTTCAAATCTGCGCAGCAGTCGAAGAAAGGACAGAAAAGGATGGAGTAGTAGCGGCCAGCGGAGGTTGTACGACAGTTGTCGTCAAGTCAAGCATGGATTACTGAAGAACGCCGCCGCGTTGAGCCAGTGGACCGATGCGGGACGGATGGCGCAAGCGAGCAGCTAAGGAAGGGAGTGGAGATAGCGGTGCTCACTGGCGATGGTGGTGGACACTGACACTGAGCAACAATAGTGATTAAGCTCGATGGTACAGAGGAAAGTAGGTTGGAAGAAGGCTATAGTTACCTCGGAACCAAGAAATGCAAATAGAAATCTGGTCACAGCCTTGTTTCACCCTTGCTGGCCAGCTTAAGGCCGGGAGAGAATTATCGAAAGCGATCCCTAAGAGAGAAGGGGAAAGTGTGGGGTTTGGCGCTGCAGTGAGCCTGGAACCCTGAGGGGGTCGGAAATTCAGGACAGAAGATCCGTCTGCTATTGAACAAAGGGGGAAAGAATGTAGATTGGGCAGTAAAGACGCACAGAACATTAAATCATGATAGACAGGGCGATGCGGTTGAGGAGAAGAGACAAGAAGGGGGACGGGCGAGGAGTCGCAGTGATTTGACCCCAAGGGAGCACAGATCGTGAACCTGAAATTCCAGGCATCCGGTGCCAGATCGCATTTCACGTTGGACACCGGAGGGAGGGTACAGTAATAACACAAGGACAGAAACTATACATCTACCTAAGATCTACTTCGTTGACGAGGCAAGAGGGTTGACGGTCTGATTGTCTAACGTCTTTGCATCTTGTATACGTGTTTTCGACGGGGTGTTGATCTATCCCCGCTTACTACGGAGTCTCCTCCACTGCTTATCACCTTCACGGCCAACTCCGTAGCCTCTTCAGTAATACTCCGTACTGAGACAACCTTTTGCAGTCCAGTCTATAACGTAGCGTACAATCTGCATTCTGCGCGGAGCCAAGCTGCGGTTTCAGGCACTAGAGCCCGGGTTAACGGCTGCTAGAGGAAACGCTGGAGGAACCTTAACTTGGGAGTCTCATGCAGGGATGCGCTTCAGAATAACATTGGCGGGGCATGCACTGCAAACACGCCAGCCGAAAAGTTTCAGGCCAGAGACGAAGTCTGTAATAGTGCTGCACATCTGCTTGACCTCCAGCTCGACAGTCTCAAGTATGGAGGAGGGCCTCTATCCCCTATCCTTGTTATCCTTCCACCTGGTAGATATAGTCGGGGACTCGGGGACTATGACAGCACACAAGGCTGCCCACGCTTGAGTCGCTGCCACTCTGCTTCAAAACCTTTCTCGTAAAGTAATTGGATAGTCAGCATTGTGTCACATGGGCGAGATGCCTAAGCATTCAATAGTAGTAGGATAGGTTGATGATTTTGAATCGTGATGATGCTGGAATGCAATGTTTGTTTTGATGGGCTCGCAGCCTGAAACTGAGTGCCAACTTTCAGCATCCGCGCGGGCATCCACCTCGCACTCTTTTCCTCATTACTGCGCGTCTCGTATCCCCCTCCAACCACAACCATTGCCCCTTGAATATCCGAAACGATCGCTTCCTCGGGAACTCGCGTGCTCAGCATTCAGAAACGGACCGGGGGGGCACGACTGCATCACTACCCACCGCCTTAGGCAGAAGCTGGCGCTCAACTGAGGCTCTGAGCGGGAGGGATAGCGAGGGAACCGTGGAGGAACAGAGACGAGGCCGGTTTGATCATCGCATCAATTAAAACCTGATGGAAAGGACTTCCATGGCGAGAGATACTGATGCGTCGGACGCCCCGATCCCTCTTCGTCTCTTCCCTTCCGACCTCACCGCCCGCTCTTTGTCCGCCCCCTTCAAGGTGGATGAAGGCTATGCAGACGATACACGAAGCCAGGCAGATAAGGAGCTCTTGCGGATACCCTCAGACGATGTGATGTCCATTCCTGACTGGGTTCTTGCTCATAGCGAGACTGAAAGAGCCGGTAAGCCGCAGTCACTCCTCTCCGCGCCTGTCGTGTGCTGCCCAGTGGTCGATATGAAGCTCACGATTAGCTACTTTCCTCCTTAGAAATCGCCTATAGTCTGCTACGGACTCTGCGCACCTCTACTATTGCTGGAGTCGTGGAGCGCTTATCGCCGTTATTGCATATGGACCCTGTTCTCAGATTGCCGCCGGAAATCACCGCCGAGATCTTTTCCTACCTCGACCCCCAGACTTTGATAACAGCATCTTTAGCCTCGCGCGCCTGGAGAGATCGCATTTTAGACTCCCGTCTCTGGAAAGAACTTTATATCAGTGAAGGGTGGCGTGTCGACATCGATGCAATCCGCGCATTTGAACAGGAGAATTCAGTGATCCCCTCACCCCAATCACGAAAATCGCGCTCAAGGTACGCGGATACGGATCTAGGAGAGCCCAAACTAAAGAAGCGTGTACCACCTGGCTGGCTTGATTCCCGCACGCACGGATCGGAATATAATGGATCAAGTACGCGTGAACTCGACCAAGACGGGCATGCAAAGCCAGATAGGGAGGGCGACCATTTGATGTCTGATGCGACTGATGATCGGGCCACGCTTTTCTCCCTTGAAGAGCAAGAGGCTAGGTGCAGAGCAGACACTACGCAGGAAATAATTCACCAGAAAGCCACAGAGCAAGCACTTCCAAAATCTTCCAAATCACCTCTCCTCCTTCGAATGCCAAACGGCACGGCGAAGATCAACTGGCCCTACCTATTCCGACAGCGCAGGCGCTTGGAGGAGAATTGGACCAAAGGACGATTCACGAATTTTCAACTTCCGCACCCCGCGCATATGGAGGAAGCTCATCAGGAATGCGTATATGCTATCCAGTTCATCGGGAAATGGCTTGTCAGTGGCAGCCGAGACAAAACTGTCCGAGTTTGGGACCTTAACACAAAAAGGCTCTGGCATCGCCCCTTGATTGGACATACGAAATCTGTTCTGTGCCTTCAGTTTAACCCGAGCCCGTCCGAAGACATTATCATATCTGGGAGTAGCGACAAGAACGTCATTGTCTGGAGGTTTTCGACAGGCGAGAAGATCCATGAGATCGCCCCTGCGCATGATGATTCGGTCCTGAACCTCCGATTTGATCATCGTTATCTCGTGACCTGTTCGAAAGACAAACTTATCAAGATTTGGAATCGGAAGAACCTGTCACCAGCCGACAAGGATTATCCTAGCGTTCATCAGGGCTCGGGCGTTTCATATCCGTCATATATCGTCGACACGAGCGTGATACCTTCTCCTGTACTAGAAGCTGAAATAGCCAAGAACCATATCCGCACTCTGGAGCCGTTTTCCCTCCTAATGACTCTGGTGGGTCACACCGCTGCTGTCAATGCTATTCAGATACACGGTGATGAGATTGTCTCAGCCTCGGGGGACCGATTGATCAAGATCTGGAATATCCGCAATGGTGCTTGCAAGAAGACGTTTGTAGGCCACGAGAAGGGCATAGCGTGTGTTCAATTCGACAACCAGCGTGTCGTCAGTGGGAGCAATGATAACACAATCCGGATCTTTGACCATGCCTCACGCGCAGAGGTTGCCTGTCTACGTGGACACGCCGACTTAGTCAGAACCGTCCAAGCAGGCTTTGGCGACCCGCCTGGCTCAGAAGAAGCTCTAAAGCTGGAAGCTCTAGCAGTTGACCGAGAATTCTGGAATGCCCAGAGATCGGGCGAAGCAGTTGATCTGGGCCCCGCTGCCTTAAGACGGGCCGGCCATATCCAAGACACAACTGGATCCCGCAACCCGCGAGACATCAAGGCACTAGGCGCCTCTATCCCACCAGGAGGAGGAGGGAGTAAATGGGCGAGGATTGTCTCCGGCTCGTATGACGAGTCCATAATTATCTGGAAGAAGGACAGGAAGGGTCAATGGGTTGTGAGCCAGAATTTACGCCAGGCCGAAGCGGCTGCTAATGCCGCGTACGTCGCGCACTCGCATCCATCATCCTCACGTCCTGGTCCTGGCAATGCCTTCGCTCTCGCCCAGCAAGCTGCACTAGTGTCACAGGGCCAGGACCCTTTAACCCATGCACACGCAACACCGTCTACTTTCGCAGCAAATGCCATAGGGACTCAGCAAAGCAGTTCATCCTCAAACCCTCCGTCTTCAGCAGCGGCCCAACAGGCAGAACCACCCCATCGCCCAACACCACCCCCAGGTCCTCCCCTAACCAACCTGCTCGCTGCCGCCAACTACTATACACACCCCCGCGCCCGGATACTCGCCCAAGCCGCAACGCCAACAAGCCGAATCTTCAAGATCCAGTTCGATGCCCGCAAGATCATCTGCGCGAGCCAGGACCCGCGGATCGTGGGGTGGGATTTCGTCGGCGACGATGAAGAGCTTGGTGAGGCTTGTCAGTTTTTCAGGGGGTTATAGCATCCGATTTGCTGGGGTGGTGTTTTGTTTATGCGAATTAATCGGGATAATAGTACTCTTTTACTTCTTGCATCATTGTCTTTTTTCGTCATGCCTGCGATTATGGTGTTCATGTTAGGGTTGCTGTTATTGTCTCATGAAATCCCTTTTCCCCTGGTTGTCATGTTCTTACATCCTCTACATAGATTCGCTGTTGTTTCTGTGGATCCCATGTCTGGGCCTTGTCTGCAAGCCTTGTACATGCTGTTCTATCATCCACTTGTCATATTCTATTCATGCATTGGATATTATGCATTGGATATGGAGTCATAGCGTCTGCTCACTGGGAAAATGGCCCTATCTTGCGTATGAGGGAGACCACATCCTAACTTGAAGTTGACTACTCTGTACTAGGAAGATAAACGCTGTTGATTATTGATTGTCTTCGCCTGATAGCAAATATGTATAGCAATGAAGGGACTAAGAAGCCAAAGTTCTCGCCTAATGTTCTATAAGTACAAAGCCCCCTTTCCAACGATCTCGCTCTAGCCAAACTGCGCCCTTGAGTAAGTGTAGGTAAAGATAAGGCGACACGTATTTCCAAGAGAGCACCCCGTCTTCTCTAAAACAGTGGAAACCTGCAACGCTTATGGACCAGTAGGACCTCCAGTGGCAGTATTTGGCATATTCTGCTGAGACTCGTTAGAATTCTGCCCACGCGCAGTTACATATGTCTCCTGCGTGGTCGTGTTCATCGTCGTGTCCGCATTTGCAGCGTCTGATGGATTGAGCTCTCCTGACTCCTCTGATCCGCGGCAGCAACAGAGTGTGGACTTTGCTCGCTTTTTGACAAGCTTCCAAAGATCCGGTGGCTCAGTCTCGAGATTGTTTGTCTGAGCCGTGCTTGTTCCTCGCGGATCGGTTCTGGCCACAGGTTGTGACTGTGTCGGTGCAAGGTATAATGACTCTGAAAGGTTTGAGAGGCCCTGCCTGATGAATCGCCATGTGGATTCTGGTACTCGAGAAACGCAGGTCTGATAAGACTCGACCCTCTTAGGAGGGGAACCTTGATTTAGTAATGAGGAATTCAGCATACCACCAGGTGGAGCTGAAGATTCGGGAGCTTGTAATCGGGTCATATTCTCCAACCAGCGCAAATTAGCTTCGTCTTCTGTGCTGTAGTCGTCTGACGGAGAAGCATCAGGAGGGGCTGGCCCTTCAGATACCGCGTCGTTTTGTCCTGTGCTTGCTCCGTCGCACTGAGCGAGAGGCAGGTTTCCCTGATGGAATGGGTGGCTATCTGTTCCCTTCAGTATATTCGTACCATGACCACTTTGCCGTTGCGGAAAGCTTCCTAGAATAGCAGTGCCGTCTTCTGCGAAAACTCGAGTACGTGGTTGTCGATCGACCAGGGAAGGTGCGGGAGTGGGAGGAACTCGTTGGAACAGTCTGCGTAGCAACGACTCGCTACGATTTGGAACTGGATGCTGAGCCCCTATTCGAAAGTCATACGTTCTAGCTTCCTCGCTGCCAAAAGTTGGAAGGCCTGGGGGCGTGGGTGCTCGAACGGGTGGTGGATATTCCGGAAGTGTAGGGCTCACAGGTGATTCGATATTTCCCGGCCATTTTGGGGACGACGCTGTGCCCACTGAATGAGGAGCCACGCTAGGGCCATTCGTAGGGTTGGATTCGCTGTTTTCGTGGAAATCCGAGAGATGGTCTGGTAATGACCATCCTTTCACTTCCTCACCCGCTGTTCGCAGTTTATCGGCCACCAGATGAGCACGGGGAGGTCTGCTGATTTCGTCTGTACTGCATACTGGAGGATCAGGCGCCGAGCCTCCAAACTGGCGGCCTTTTGCCCGCGAGACAGAGTGAAAGGTAGCAACACTCGCTGCCATTTTGGTGTCCACGCGCTCAAGTGGGCTACCATCACTTTGGTCCCCGGTTGCCGTCTCGCTGTCGTTGTCGGTGGTTGCCCTTAGTGCATCGTATATCGAGCCTGCAGTGCTCGACTCTAAGATAGTCGAGACTGAACGTGCGCACGGCGAATCATACTTCGGGGGAAACAGTTCGGCAAGGGGGTATCGCTGGTCTTCTTCAGTTGTTTCTGGGTTGCCAGGGGCAGCCATTGAATAAATAAAGATTGTTGATGGGCGCGATGGCGTCCACGGGGTAAAGCAATATTCGTTTGGAAACAAAGTCAGAGGGGGAGCGATCTCGGGTGGTCGGCATTATTCTCTGAAGGCATTTGGTGGTACATGAGACTGTCCATCGCGCCTTCTCCATTGAGCCAAAGTATCAGAATATGAAAATAGAGGAAGTGTACGATTCAACGTCGATAATCAGCCGTAACTGATCGAAATCTATGATACATATTTGTCAAGCGTGATATGTGCAGGCTCGGACAAGTAGAAACCGAGATAAAAAAAAACCCCCCATACTTGAGTGATGAGATGATTAGGTAGAAGAAAAAAATATGAATATATACGGAGAATGGTAGGATATTCACCGTGGACCAGCAATAAAATCAAGGCCCTGCCAGACATCGAGCTTGGTCAATTTGTTCAAAACAAGCCTGGTGCTGACAAGCTGCGTGGTAGCGGCCAACGAAACCTCGACGAAACGTGAAAGCTAGAAGTAGAGAGGAAGAAACAGAAGGAAATTGCAGACATCATGACGCCGTTACAGTCCGGCTGATGTTTGATTTGCCGCTGAGATTCGCTTGCTCCCTTTTGAGATTCCGTAATATGGCCTCGAGTTTCCTGCGTTCTTCTTGCTCAGCCTGTTTTTGCGTTAGCGAGGTCTCATTGAGGTATACTGGAGGGCAGAACGGCTTACCTTGAGTATCTTCATGTTCTCGGCACGGGTATCGCGCATCATTTTCTTGAACTCGTTCTTTAGCACCATTGTGGATGTTGTTTCGTATGGTCCGTCGCGACCCATGGACGAAGCACTGTTATTGGCGCCCATCCAGCTAATCCGTTCTTCATTGAGCTGGGTCTCCAGCTGTTCACATCGATCACGGAGGCTATCAATCATGCTCTCGAACCTCTCGCGTTCTTTCTCGAACTCAATACTTGCCTTGGTCATAGCCTCATAATCGTCTACTGTTTCACGCAGCTCTCTCTCGAGCGTCTCAACGCGGTTATGAACATCGCCACTTCCGGGCTTTCCAGCCTTGAGAGCTGCAAGTTCCTCCGCCATTTCGAAGTTTCGAGCCTTCAGTTCGTCGAGCTCATGGAATAGGGCGGGATCAGCGGCGGCTTCGGCAGCCCGTTGTGCACGTGTTCCGTAGGCACCATCAAGCTCTGCTTTGACCATAGTCAGCTCTGTCTGGGCCCTTACAACATCGCGTTCCAGCTCTGTTAATTCTTTCTGTAAGCGGGTCGAATTCTCTTCTGCGTTGTTGCGCGCTTCTGTTGCCTCTTTTAGTTGAGACTCCAGGCTCTCGCGTACTTCGTTCATTGCACCCTCCAGTTGAGCAATTTTCGCGTCGGCTTGCGCACGCGAGTCGGTTGCTTCTTTAATCCGAATGTCTGCGTCATGGCGGATTTGATGGATCGTCTCCTCCAACTGTGCGACTTGTTGCTCGGCGCTTTCACGAGACTCTGCAGACTCCTGGAGCTGGCCAATGACTCCCTGTAAACGGGCGACTTCGCCCTCAAGACGAACACGGGCTTCGTGATGCTCCTCCTTCTCCTGCTGGATTTCCCTAATGGTATCCCGAAGCCGTACAATCTCAGCCTCAGCACGCTCATCAGCTTCATGGCGTTCAATCTTCTCTTGTTCAATCTTCTGGATGATATCCTGTAGACGTGTAACTTCGGCTACCGCACGCCCATGAGCTTCATGCTGTTCATCCTTCTCTTGCTGAACTTCCTCCACTATAGTCTGAAGGCGTGTGGTTTCGGCTTCTGCACGCTCATGAGCTTCACGATGCTCATCTTTTTCTTGTTGAATCTGATGAATAACAGCTTGGAGGCGGTCTATTTCGGCCTCAGCGCGTCTATGAGCTTCGCAATGTTCATCCTTCTCCTGTTGAATTTCTTGGATTACGCTCTGAAGGCGAGCAATCTCGGCTTCTGCATGTTGTTGAGCTTCATTCTTGGAGTTACCAAGATCTCTGCTGCTATGCGTCTCCCGAGACTCTAACAGCTCACGTCTCACATCTTCAAGCTCCTTCAGTGTCAGGTCGTGATCTTCTTTCGACTGTTGGCCTTCACGTTCAGCAAGTTCGAGCTCTTTACGAAGGTGGGCCAGTTGTTCGATCAAATCAGCAATCTTGGCGTCCCTTTCTGCATCCGACTTGGAGTTAAGCTCCCGCTGCTGCTGGATCTGGGTTGTGAGAATGCTCTTTTGCTCAAGCAATTTCTCAACACGACTTTCTAAGCCATTAATCCCAACACTCAGGAACGTAAGATGCTTCGCAAGATCGCTGTCAGTTGGATCAGGAGCCGTCGGTAGGGTTTGGGCGCGGGGTAACCCGGGATTTTCCATGATGCTAAGTAACTGCGTGCGCATCTCCACTAACTGCTGTTCGCTGACAGGGTCCAGACTCTGGCTGGCCATATCGGCTTTGGGCAGAGAACCGAGTGCACTGATTCCATTCTCGATGTATCTCAGATGAGCATCGATCATTGCTGAGGGTTCGAAAGAGTCGCCGCTGGTAGATGGCTGGGGAATCTGGCTGAACTCGCTGTCCGGATCCAGCTGTAGTAGCATATCTCGCAGTCTGCTGCTCATCGACTCTAGCTTTCTCTCCGTCTCTTGCATGCTGTTATCATGCGCTAGATTATCGGGAGGTGGTGCCCTCGTCTCATAGGTTTCTGGCCCATCCAGCGGGTCCGACGCTTTGTACAGGCTCCGGTCATCGAAATCGTCCACCGTATTGCTGCTGGAGAGGCTCTCGGGTGTATGCGGCATGCCGTTTTTCGAATTCTTCTTCAAACCTTTGTGCGTTAACTGCAGTACCCCGGCAGTATGTTCCAACAACCTCTTCTGTATCTCTTGTACTTTCCGCTCGGAGTACCAGATGTCCATTGATAGTTCTTCGCATTTGCGGTTAATGTGTACAAGTTCCTCGTTCGTCTTATCGGTATTCGGCTCGTTCCGTCCTGACCCATCAACATCGTGTTCCTCCTTATGGTGCAATCGGCTTAGCGACATAGCCGCATCACGAAGTTTCAGTTCCAGGGCCAGTTTCCTTTTAGCGGCATTCATACGGTTAGAGAGTACTCGCAGCTCCTTTTTCAATCCCTCGACCTCCTCGACTGACAAGATCTCGTAATTGACGCTGTCGCCCATGGCAGTTTCGGTCAATAGATACATGGCTACTGGGTCGTTTGCGCTGGGTGGGATAGATCGGCGAGGATGCGACGTCGGGTTTGCCTGGAGAGTAAACGCCTAGAATTAGCTGTTTTCTTAGGTTATTCATGCAGCCTGCGTTCTCACCGAGTTGTACAGCGACTTCTCTGCATTAGCGGGACCTAGAGCATCCCGGTAGCCGTCCAGGAGAACTTTGGTTGGTGGCGGTTGGGGTACGCCGTATGAGGCGTCCGAGAAGTGCCTCGGGTCGCCATATGACGACTGACTGGACCGAAAATCGAAGCCGTTCATCGTGTCCAAAGGACGAGGAGTCGTGAGATCGTTCAGAAAAGGAGCGTTAAAGAGACTCGGTCTAACAGGCACTATACATTATTCTCGAAGGCCTCCGGTTTGACCGCCAGGGGAACGGGGTTGGACTCGTCCAACGAAGATGCACCGGGAGAAGCAGATGTGATATGATTAAGGAGTGAACAGGGTATATAGATAGGAAGAAGGCAAGGCTGGCTGATGGCACAAATTGCTGGAAGAGGCGCAGTCGCACAGTTGAGCTGAGTTGAAGGAACCGAGAGTCCAGAATGGCGCCAGTCACGAGAAGATCTGCAATGCCCCAAGGCGGCTGGCCAAGCCGTTCAGGAACGGAATAAATAGATCAATCGGATTCTCTGCAGTCCCTCATTGATAAATCAAGAGCCGACCGATTATATACTGCTTACTCTGCACTATCTTGGTCTTTTGCCTATGCTAGATGCTATCAGGATAAGCGTCGGCTATATGCATGGCTGGGGGTTGGTGCTCTGTTAGGCTCTCCAGGCTTGAGATAAAGCGCGTGCCCCTGGCAATGATAACATCGAAAATTGTGGAGGCGAGCCCTTACTTGGGGATACAAAGTATTCTTGCACATGTGCAGACCATTAACCTAAACTTGATTGATTTCAAGCTTCTTATTCCCCACAGAAGGTAGAGCCTAAAGTCGCGGAATTTGATGAGAAGGGGCACACAGGAATGCCAATGCGGAGAAGCCCACGAACTGTGACGAACACCTGATCGAACGTGAAACGCAGCCAACCTCAGGCCAGGATAGAAATTGGTCTCAAAGCGAAACAGACCCTAGTCTAGCTTTCCTATCACCGACCGGGGTCCAAATGTGATATATTCTATTGCGGCCCGCGGCTGGGATGTTATGTCCAATCTTTGCTGGATCAACCTCCTTTCGATCTGTAGTGTCACACCCTCACGATGGGCTTTGATGAACATGAGACCACAGTCGAGCTTCCACCATCAGGTCCTGCTTACCGGATCTATAAGCGGAGATTTTGGGGGTTAGCACAGCTTGTCTTGCTGAACATTATTGTTAGTTGGGATGTACGTTGCCCGCCCGCACCGGCCTTTCGCGGAGGGGTTGTATAGACAAGTGACTGACTCTCGCCCGGTAGTGGTTAACCTTTTCTGCCGTCTCAACCACCGCAGCCGAATACTTTGACGTGTCTGAGAGCGCTATTAATTGGCTGAGTACTGGCTACATGTTCGCTTTCTGCGTAGCGAGTCCGTGAGTGTCCTCTTGCTGCTCTTGTCAGTTTTCGTAGATGCGCTAATCACGTGTGCCAATCTAGTATTGTCATAGTCACCCTCAACAAAGGCGGCCCCAAACCGGCCATAATTGTTACCTCGTCTCTTCTCTTGGTGGGTAATTGGATCCGTTTCGCAGGGGCCAAAGCGAATGGAGGCATTTTCGGGGTGACCATGTTCGGCCAGATCCTAATCGGTCTGGCCCAACCGTTCTGCCTCAGTGCTCCAACCAGATATAGCGACCTCTGGTTTTCAGACCGTGGACGAACCAGTGCGACGGCTGTAGCCACATTGGCTAACCCACTTGGTGCTGCGCTGGGCCAATTGATCAACTCGTTCTGGGCGAGCAAGCCGCATGAGGTTCCAGACATGGTCTTATACATTTCGATCATGGTAAGCATATCCCGCATATTTCACATTTAAAACAAAGCAGTATGAGTTGACAGAGTGAGGGCGAAAAAGGCAACAGTCGCATCCATTCCATCATTTTTCATTCCAGCAAAGCCCCCAACACCACCCAGCGCATCGTCTGCCGCAAGCAAAACACCCCTCGTCCCAGCCATCAAGCAGCTCATCCGGACCCCCGAGTTCTGGCTTGTCCTGATACCCTTTGGCATCTACGTCGGTTTCTTCAATAGCGTTTCGTCTCTCCTAAATCAAATCCTTTCTCCTTACAACTTCTCCGAGACAGAAGCCGGCATCGCAGGTGGCATCCTCATTATAGTCGGCCTCATCTCCTCAGCTATACTTTCCCCTCTCACCGACCGCTACAAGCACTACCTCGGCACAATCCGTATCCTGGTTCCCATCGTCGCAGTCGCGTACATCGCGCTCATATTTGCACCATCCAGCCCGGCAGGCATTGGTCCATCGTACGCCATAATGGCCATCTTAGGCGCCTCCTCCTTTGGCCTCCTCCCCGTAGTGCTCGAGTATCTTGTCGAAATTACGTACCCTTTCTCACCTGAGATTGGAAGCACAATTTGCTGGACTGCAGGTCAGTTGCTCGGCGCGGTGTTTATTCTCGTCCAGGATGCGCTCAAGGCGGGAGATGACGCCCACCCGCCACTGAATATGCGCAGTGCGCTTATCTTTTCTGCGGTGATTGCCTGTGTGGCTGTGCCATTCCCGATCTGCATTGGGCTTTTTGGGCGTGATGTTAGAAGGCGCCGGCTTGATTTCGATAGAGGCGTGAACATGGATGAGGTGCAGGCGCATCAAGCAGAGAGCGTCCGTAGCGCTGCTGGGGTTGGAGTGACTAGCGGATGTCCAGCGGTAGAGTCCGGAAAATCGACGTTCGGTCTCAACTTAAAGATACCGTGGGGAAAGAACTAATAACACTTAACCTCAATGTTCGATCTTCTTGCATTTCCCCCTCATTTCGTCAAGTCCTTTGAATATGGTAACGACGTATGCTGTACCTGCCTAGCCTGTTCGAAATGATTGTGTCACTTCTCCACTCAATTTAGTTTAGCCAGTCAAATTCAGACGCCTTCACGAATCGTGCTGCGTTGCATAAATTTCGTTGGTTTAGCGGTATGGGGAATGTATGCCGGCGTCACTGGGCGGACTCCTAAATGAGGGCCGTTCCTAAAGTCTGTATCAAGACCAAAATATCTGAAATTTATGCAGCTCATTTCAAGCTGTCTCAAGCTAAGGACAAGTACCCGAAGACGTAAAGTCTAGAGAAAAGTAGCATTCATCTAAAACACAAGGTGATATGAAAAAGGCGGAGACCAGCTATCTGTACATACACACAATACATTGAAGGACAAGTTCATATCATCCTTTAATCCTCTAAGCGTAAATTCGACAAAGAAGTGATGCAGTATCCCAATTCAGGCGCAGTACACGACTGCTGGCTTTTGTTTTCTTTCGTAGCGTTCCGAATCATGTCGTTGACTTGCTTGGCGGGGTCTCATTGATCCGGCAGTAAACCAAGAATCGGGAATTATTTTAGCATCATCTCCTCTATTTGAGGGCCTTCCAGAGCTTGGGGGCAGCGCACTGGGTGGCACAGTGGGCGAGGTGGAAGACTAAATTTGAGTGTAAGTTAGTGGCGGTTAAAGAAGGGTAGTAGGTAGCCTTAGGTAGAGCTCTGGGAGCTGGTGTACTTACATTCCTCGACGCAGTCTTCCTTGGGACCCTTGTAGTCCGCGTCCTCCTGCTGCGCGGTCACGCGCTCAACGCACTCGTCGTAGTGGTGCTTGTAAGGAGCGCACTGAGGGGAGTTGGCACATTCTAAAGGTACAGCATCAGCAGACTGAAATTTAAAAAATATAGCAGTCGTTTGGGTGCAATAGTTTATAAAAGCCCGGCTTCATGGTGTCACCGAGTCAAGCGGTGACCCGGAACTCAGTAATTCCGCGTGTGAGAGAACAAGCAAGAAGATATCTTATGTGAATACTCACCCTCTTCCAGCTTAGGCTTGACGTCCTCGGGCTCCTCCTCCTCCTCTTCCTCTTCCTCCTCTTCTTCCTCTTCGGCCTCAGCCTCGGGCTCCTCACCCTTCTC
Source organism: Aspergillus nidulans FGSC A4 (assembly GCF_000011425.1). Taxonomy (NCBI): domain Eukaryota; kingdom Fungi; phylum Ascomycota; class Eurotiomycetes; order Eurotiales; family Aspergillaceae; genus Aspergillus; species Aspergillus nidulans. The sequence continues at coordinate 2,026,725 of NC_066261.1, read as the reverse complement.
CTCCTCCTCGGAACTCTCCTCGGGGGTGTCCTCAGCGGCAGAATCCTCGCTCTTCTCGGTGCTCTCCTCGGCGGACGCGTCGTCCTTCACCTCCTCGGGGGCGCTGGACTCCTCAGTGGTCTCGGCAGGAGCCTCAGCGTAGGCCTCGGGGAAGCCTAGGGAGGAGATAACATCGGAAAAAAAATCGGTGAGACCCATCCTGAACCGTCTTGCGGGGGTCAATTGATGAGACTGGAAGGTCTGGCGTGACGGGTGAGTGGGGGATGAGCGAGGTTGATGAGGTTTGGTGGTTTTCACGAAGCTGGTGTCTGTTCTCCCGTCCAGGGAAAATCGGAACACCCCGGCCACCGGCGAACGGCAATTACCACACACGTGATTGGCTGTTGCTTTGCCCGCTTAGAACATCGCAACAACAGTCATCGTTGCACGCTCCTTTAGTACAATTAAATATACTGACTGTATGATTATCATTTCTATCATCTGTACTGTTTGCATTGAAAAATCGCTGGTAAAATCAGACACGTGCTCGTTTTGCCGCTAATGCGCTCAGCAAGGCCACAAGTTTCAAAAGCAAAGTAGAGATTGTTACTCAGATTGGGGCAAGCAGACTGGTCCTCCATTGTTGCGCTGTTGTCTTCTAGTCTCAGCTCGCTCGGCGCAATCTTTCCTCGAGCTCGTTCGCGACGCTCTGCTGCTGTACTTCTTCATAACCGGGGGGCGGCTCCTGAGGCTCGGTATTGGTTTCTGAAGTATTTTGGCGAGATATCGCTCGGTTACTATGGTTGTCCTCAGTGGAGTAGCTCTGGGGACCAGAATAAGCGGGCAGTTCTTCTAGATGAACGCCGGCCATGTTGATATCTCCGGCGCCTCGGCCACTTTCACGGGATATTTCGACGGCTTGTTGGAGTCGTTCTTTAATCCTCTCGAACTGGTTGTGGAAATCAAACGCACCCCCTTCTTTGAAAGTCACTTTCAAATGTACCGCAACCAGCGACGGGGGAATTCCGCCGCCAGGTACCGGTTGAACAACGGCATTCCATACATTGGGTCCGAAAAAGGGTGAAGAAACGTGAGAATCATGCAGATTGAGCAGAGGGGCTGAAAATGATTCTAGTTCATCTACCCGTTGGGCTGGAATATAGATTACCTAGAGGATTGTCAAAAGGCACATTCTAGCCAAAAAAGAAAAAAGAAAAAAAAATTTTTTGAACGGAATGAAAGGAGAATTACCCGCTGGTTTGTGAGAAAGATTTGACCGGAACTGCTTCGTAGTGATAGCTTGTCGTTGCCAGTGTATGAAGGGGGTGGTTGTAAGGCGAAGCCTGTTCGAGGGGGACTGGTGTATAGCAATCGTTCGTTCGGCAGGTGAACAAAGCCTCTGCGCTCATTGAGCATTACCCAACTAGATCATCCGTTAGAATGGTGCTAGCCAAGTCGAGTAGTATAAAATGGCAAGTAGGTGATCGCATCAGCAGCATGATAGTGATAAGAAGCAAGCCAGAGTTATGGCGTCGCCGAATGCGTTCAAAGGACGAACAGTCTGGAGGTTATCGAGTAATGAAGTGGGGCTCATCCACATACTTGATCGACATCTTTGGCAGATGATACCTCAGAGTTGGTACCTGGGCCAGGGAACGAAAGAGACCTTTGGACGTATGGGATATCAGCAGTATGAGAAACGCTAAGCGGGGGACAGAGAACGTTTATTACACTTGGAACGGGCTAATGAAGATGAGATGCGTAACGGTCTGGAACGGGTCGGCTGTTAGGCTGATCTCTAGGATTTTGGCCTTAAACGCTTGGACTTGCTCCTGTTCTTGCACCTGGACATGTCTTCCGTGAGCTATTAGATTATCGAAATCGTGATGATTCCCCACGGTCCTCCAGCCGCCGCTTTAGACTTACGCATACGTAACGGCGGAAGAGCCTGAGGCAAATAAACCATCTACCGGGTGCACGGACAGAGTAAGACAGCTTCGAGCTCAGCACGGTTGATTACGGCTCTCGAGCCCCTAAGAGAGCCTGTCTCATTCAGAGTTGTATCCAGCGACTCCTGAGATTTTCGAGGCACCTTTCTTGCTTTACCCTTAACAAGCCCCGATGCACAAAACAGCTGGGTGCTTCTTCGACATCGACTTATATATCGTTTAGGCCGAATGCAACCTTTACCGGAAGAGGCTTCAGCACCGTAAGCTTTATTTTGATCTTCGGCTCGGAGAGACCTTCCTGTAGTCTGCTCTATTGTTTGCGTCTGTATGGCTGAAACGACACCTTGAGGTCAATCTCAAGATCAATAGATTCAGAACTTTCTGATAAAATTGATAACTTCTTTCATGTTCTCCATGGTTCTAGAGGTAGCTTCTAACCCCTCCCAGACGCATTCCGTTGTCGAAAGTTTGTTCGCCAGTTCCCTGAAAATACAGCATGTCAATACAGTCTAGAAGGAAACAACGTCTAGAATTATCGTGTATGGAGTGCACTGATAACAGTGATTGATCTGGTTGTAGTTTTTTATTAGAAATCGTTCGGAGTCGGACTGTCCTGAATATGTACTACTGTAGATATCTTAGACCAAGACGTATTGGCGTTACCACCACTGTACCCCACCAAGAAAATTACCATCACCTTCCGGCCTGGCTCAATCAATCCCAACAAGCACCGTAACGTCACATGCGCTGCTACCCTCCAGGATCTTTGGGGCCAACCTGTTTCTTCATCCCCCATCTACACGAGCTCTATTTCTCTGGCAATAATCAGACCTCTTCAACTTGTGCTCGCAGCGATTTCGAAGTACAGGGGCAGGATATGCGGCCTCAGCTCTCTTTGTCCTCGCGCGCTTCTTCTGACAATTGGAATTGACTTCAAGTTCCACTGGCAGATAGGGAGCTTCCTGCTGAGCTTTCTGCGTCCCCTGTATACTTCTCTCCGGTTTCTACGAACATCGCGTCGAGCATAGCTTAACTGTACTCTTTGACGTCATGGCGAAGAAGCCGTACATTCCACCCTTAATTGGGTGGTTATACGATCTTGTGCTGTGGACTTTCTCTGTCCTTGTTGATCTCTTCTTCCGGGAGGTCCATCCGCGCGGATCATGGAAGATACCTCGAAGAGGACCGATGATCATTGTGGCAGCCCCTCATGCCAATCAGGTACGGTATACCAAGCTCTTGCTCGCCCGTTTACGTACTTACAAGTATGTGCTTTCTATTCAGTTCGTCGACTCTCTAATTCTTATGCGCGTGCTGCGCACCGAAGCGCATCGCCGAATCTCGTTTCTTATCGCAGAAAAATCATTTCGTCGCAAGTTCATTGGGCTTTTGGCGAGGGGCATAGGGACAGTGCCCGTGGCTAGAGCTATGGACATGCTGAAGCCCGGCCAGGGTACCGTATATCTACCAGATCCTGTCAATCAACCGACTCTATTGCGCGGCGTAGGCACAAACTTTGAAGCGCCAGGTTTCGAGAAAGACGGTACTATCGCGCTGCCAACTATTAACGGGACTTCACATAGTACAAGTATCGCCGAGATTCGTGGTCCGGAGGAGCTTATACTCAAGAAACCATTCACTCATAAGGATGCGCTGTTCCAGTTAACGGGCCGTACCGATATCACAGATGATGGAACTTTCACCGGAGACGTTTCCGACAAAGACCGCGCCGATTTCAAGGGCTCCAAGTTCAAGGCGGCACCCCATGTGGACCAGAGCGCGGTATATGAAGCAGTATTTGGGCGGCTCCTTGGAGGTGGCTGTATCGGCATTTTCCCGGAGGGAGGCAGCCACGATCGCCCGGATCTACTGCCCTTGAAACGTAAGTCCTCGCCATACCCATGAACGCAGGATAATTAACATCGGCCTAGCTGGTGTTGCTCTTATGGCTCTCGGTACATTGGCCGAGAACCCGGACTGCGGCTTGAAAATTGTACCCTGCGGAATGAACTATTTCCACGCTCATAAATTCCGCTCGAGGGCGGTAATCGAATTTGGTACCCCTCTCGAGGTCCCTAAGGAATTAGTGGAGAAGTATAAAAACGGGGACAGAAGGGGTGCTGTTGGTCCGCTATTGGAGATGATATATCAAAGTCTTGTCGCAGTGACAGTAACCAGCCCTGATTACGAGACACTGATGGTCTGTTCACCTCTTTTTAGTCACGGTATGAATCCAGACTGATTTAGAATTTCCAGGTTATCCAAGCTGCACGTCGTCTGTACAACACCAAGGGAAAGAAGCTTCCGCTCCCAATGGTTGTGGAACTCAACCGCCGTCTCGTCAAGGGTTACTCACATTTCAAGGACGATCCGCGGATCGTGGATTTGAAGAAGTCGATTGCAGACTACAACAAGCAACTGCGACTCCTGGGAATTCGTGACCATCAGGTTGAATATGCTAAATTTTCTTTCGTCAAAGTGATTGCGACCTTGATATATCGCCTTGGCAAATTAGCACTTCTCACAATCGGGACCTTACCTGGCCTCCTTCTATTCACTCCGGTGTTTATAACAACAAAGTTGATTTCGAACAAGAAATCAAAGGAAGCGCTTGCTGCTTCAACGGTCAAGCTTCAAGGCCGCGATGTGATGGCAACTTGGAAGCTCCTCGTTGCTCTTGCATTCGCCCCCGCTCTTTACGCGTTCTATACCGCAGCCTTTACCTATTGGGCATATCGTAATCGCATAAATGGATACGTTCCTGATTTCGTGCCGCTGTGGTCATTTATACCGATTGGCATGGTCTTGTTTCCGACTATCACTTTTGCTGCACTGCGTATTGGTGAGATCGGCATGGACATTATCAAGTCCCTGCGTCCGCTACTATTATCACTCAACCCTTCGTCGGCTAACACCTTGGTTAAACTCCGATTGCGACGTGCTGCGCTCGCCAAGCAGGTCACCGACACCATTAACACGCTTGGACCCGAACTGTTCCCAGACTTTGATGCTGCAAGAATTGTGACAGATCCTTTCCGCGAGCTCAACCGGCAATCTGCGAACCCCGAAGGTGAACAGCGACCACCGAGCGTGGAGATCAGGAGAGCAAGCACGGAGAACTTCGATGAGGGTTCGCCTTCTCAAGAGCCACTTCCTCGAAACGAGTCCTTCCATAATCTTGCGAACTTCGGCTTTTTCTCGACGCGACCCTCTAGCCGTAACCGCAGCCGCAGCAACAGCCGCAGCAGTTCGTTTGGAGGGTTGCCGGGCACATCGGGCCAGCAGCTCAAGCCTCTCAGCCAGCTCACAACCAAAGGTGGGTTTGACGAAGTGAGCTCCAAGATTCGGGATGCCATGCGTGAGCGGGGAGTCCAGCGGCGTCGGCGGAGTGAGGATAATAGTAGCTGGGACATGGCTAGCTCCGGACCGGGGACGCCGCACAGTGAAGACAACCGGAAAGATATCTAACAGAATGTTTGTGCTTGATCGGACCCCTGCAGGGTCACCCTGCCTGTAATGACAGCGGCGGAGTTGGGCGTTTTATCCTCTTCCTGTACTTCCTTTTAGTGTTTGTAGTAAGTGATCCCATAGCAAAATGAGACAGTCTTGGGGCAAATTTGTCCCTCATTTGAGTAAATTTTGAAGCTCCAGACTCAGGGTCAGCTTTCCGTGCTCATATGATCACAACATGATCATTTCGTTGAGATTCTGATAGAGGGGAAGAACCTCGGACCGCTGGGTAGCTTGAGACTCGAAGGCTTTACACGTGGGCCAGGCGGACTATTGACCCACAGTCTATTTGCTCTGGAACGACCGACGCAACCATGAATGAGATCAGTTCCATGTCCTCCTTCGAATCATAGACTGGCACATTCCTCCGGCTGTTGAAGCGAATTATCAGCTCAAGCCGTCTGCCGTCCACCGTTTTCGTTTCTTTCCTCTCTTTCAGGTATGTATTCCTGCCTCCCGCGCATTTCTCTATCCGCACCAGATCGACAAAGAGAACAGGAAACACTGTAGCCTGCTTGCCACTGACTGCGCCCAGTCGACCCTCAAATGATTTCCTGCTGACGTTTCCTGGGCACTTATTATTAGTTGTATTATACCGTCGAGTTTAGATCTTCCTTTACCTTCGGCGTGGCATCTGTCAAATTTCGCATCATTCGCCTTTCTTCACATTGCACACGACAGTCGCTTGAACTATTCTATATCACCTCTGGGCGTCCATTCACAGACAAATACCGCGGATATTGATTTTATTATTAGCGCTGTCCTACAAACAACTTTCGTTATGGCTACATCAATGCACCTCTCGAAACTCCGGAATTGGTTCCTTGCATCACCCCCCATAGAATATGCGATATCCAAGCTGCGAGACCTGCTGGTTGGAGCGATCAAACAGGGGCCAGTTCCACAACATATCGCATTCATAATGGATGGGAATCGGAGATTTGCCCGATCTCACGGTATCGAAACCGTGGAGGGCCATAATCTGGGATTTGAGGCGCTGGCACGGGTGAGTCTCATGCCATGTCTAGACACCACCTGTCTATTTCGCAGCCGCTTTACTGTCTTCTTTCAAGTAGCTGTGCAGTAACTAATTCTTTTTGCTGTGTAGATCCTTGAGGTGTGCTACAGGAGCGGAGTACAAGTCGTCACGATCTACGCGTTCAGTATTGAGAATTTCAAACGGTCCAAGTTTGAGGTGGATGCTTTGATGGAGATGGCAAGGGTCAAATTGTCGCAGATGGCCCAACATGGAGAGATCTTGGATCGGTATGGAGCGAAAGTACGGATACTAGGTCGATTGGACTTGCTCCGCCCCGACGTGCTTGCCGCGGTTAACCGCGCAGTCGACATGACGAAGAATAATGGTGACCGTGTTCTGAACATTTGCTTTCCTTATACGTCGCGCGACGAGATCACTGGCGCCATCCGCGAAACGGTAGCCGAGTACAGCAAGCCTATCCGAACGGCTCACTCGTCGTCCACAATTCCGCGCACACCGTTCTCTGAAGACCATATCACACAGAACATTCGGTCCCAAACATTGAATGGGAAGTTGGAAAACTTGAGTAATGAATCCGATTCTGTATCAGAATCATCCACACTTGGTGAAGATGATGCGCAAAAACCAAACGACAAGAACAAGGTCTACCAGTCTGAATCCGCTCTCTCATCTGGCGCCACTCTCCTCTTACCCGACCAGCTTACGAAAGGTCGGACGACGAATTCTTCTGATTCCGAGCCCCCAGTTTTCAAATCGCCAGAAACCATTACACGACAAACCTTGGCAGATCATATGCTCACCCGCGACAACCCTCCCCTCGATCTGCTGATCCGCACGTCAGGGGTGGAACGTCTCAGCGACTTCATGCTGTGGCAATGTCATGAAAACACGGAGATTGCCTTCTTGGATATCCTATGGCCCGAGTTCGACCTATGGCATTTCTTGCCAGTGTTATTGAGGTGGCAGCGGATGGTCTCCAAAGCCAGACAAAACCCAGATGCCGAGGGTAACTTTGACGGCGATTTCCAGGAATCCTCGGACGACAGCAAGGAAGACCTAGTGGTTAGTTCCGGCGCCAAGGCGAAAATCTTATAGTTTGTTTCTTGATAAAGTCATACTTATAGTATAGCAGGGGTATAGGGCCGGAAGACTTGGAGGTACGGCTTTTGTTTCATTCACCGGGGCAGCTTGGTCCCATTAGCACCGTTGATATTCAGATAGAGCTCCTGTTGATCGTGTAAATGACCCACTCAACCACCGCGGCGAGCGCGCGGTTTTCCATAGCAATGACAAATGAGGCTTGTTTTTCTGGACCACTTCATTTTGATAGAGATAACAACAGAACTATAATTATCATTGGGTGCTTCTATTGGCATAAATGCCGGAGCTGTCTCCGATACCGCCCTGAATTAGTTCACGTGATCATCCCTATGGCGGGGATAACTTTTGAATCAGGTCTTCTTGACTCATTTGATTCTTAGTACAATCAATTTCCTCCCTAAAACTCACAATGGCTAAGCAAATTGCTGGTTCTAAGGTCCTTCTTCTTGGCTCAGGCTTCGGTACTATTCAACCCCCCTCAATAGCCCTTCCATCCCTGCGCAGAACCCCGCACCATCCTGACCATGACTGACTAGATTTTGTTATATAGTCACCAAGCCCACTGTTGAGGTTCTCAGCAAGGCCGACGTCGAAGTTACTGTCGGTACGTACTCGATTGCAATTAAGCGCTTAGTTGTCCTATAACTGACCGCTACCCTGAATACAGCATGCAGAACCCTCGAGAGCGCGAAGAAACTCTGCGAAGGATTCAAGAACACCAAGGCCATCTCCCTCGACGTCAACGATGACAAGGCTCTTGATGAAGCCATGAGCAAGGTCGACCTGGCCATTTCCTTGATTCCCTACACCTTCCACGCCCAGGTTATCAAGTCGGCTATCCGCACCAAGAAGCATGTTGTCACCACATCCTACGTTTCTCCGGCCATGATGGAGCTAGACCAGCAGTGCAAGGATGCTGGCATTACTGTCATGAACGAGATCGGTTTGGACCCGGTGGGTGTGGCCCCGATGCTCTGCGAGGATCCTTGGCTTATCTCATGTCCCTTAGGGTATCGATCACCTTTACGCGGTTAAGACTATCTCCGAGGTATGTTTTCGAATCGGGTAGTGCTGCTAGAAAATGCTAATGGCTTCCGATAGGTCCATGCTGAGGGTGGTAAGATCACATCCTTCCTCTCTTACTGCGGTGGTCTTCCCGCTCCCGAGTGCTCAAACAACCCTCTGGGCTACAAGTTCTCCTGGTCCAGCCGTGGAGTCCTCCTTGCCCTCCGTAACGCCGCCAAGTTCTACCAGGACGGTCAAGAAAAAAGCATTGCCGGCCCCGAGCTCATGGCTGCCGCCAAGCCCTACTACATTTACCCCGGCTTTGCTTTCGTCGCCTACCCTAACCGCGACTCTACCCCTTTCCGTGAGCGCTACAACATCCCCGAGGCTCAGACCCTCGTCCGCGGCACTCTCCGCTATCAGGGCTTCCCCGAATTCATCAAGGTCCTTGTGGACATGGGCTTCCTGAGTGACGAGCCTCAGACTTACCTCAGCACCCCGATCGCCTGGAAGGAGGCCACCCAGAAGATCCTTGGCGCGACCTCATCCGATGAGAAAGACCTCGAGTGGGCCATCTCTTCCAAGACCACCTTCCCCAACAATGACGAGCGTGACCGTATCATCTCCGGTCTCCGCTGGATTGGGATTTTCTCCGACGAGAAGATCACCCCCCGCGGCAACCCGCTCGACACCCTCTGCGCCACCCTCGAGCAGAAGATGCAGTATGGCCCCGAGGAGCGGGACCTCGTCATGCTCCAGCACAAGTTCGGCATCGAACATAAGGATGGCTCCAAGGAGGTCCGCACCAGCACGCTCTGCGAGTACGGTGTCCCTGGTGGTTACTCTGCCATGGCCAAGCTTGTTGGCATCCCCTGTGGTGTTGCTGTGAAGCTGGTCCTTGATGGCACTATTAACCAGACTGGTGTTCTTGCTCCCATGACTTGGGACATCTGCGAACCTATCCAGAAGACCCTCAAGGAGGAGTATGGTATTGAAATGATCGAGAAAACTCTGTGAATGCCTTCCTTGCGGAAGTTGTAACGATCTAAAAATGTCCATTTATAAAAAGGATAGAATAGGATTCTACGAGAATGATATATGATTATAGACGTGCTACCGCTCGTATAGCGCTTTTTCTTGTGCGCCACGTGCTTTTGAGATTAACCCCTTGTATGTATATTTCCGTCTCTGCGTAAGAAACTCCTGGCTGCCATCCGACGTATATGGGCCGCATAACTCTTACATAGATGTTTCTTATTTGTCCTTTATACATTATCATGGCAAGCTTTAGGTCTCAGAGGTGTGTAAATTGTTTTCCAACTCAGTTTAGTAGTATATCGGAGGCGTGGTTAGACGTTGGGAAGGTGTCCGCTTCCATCCTTGACGAGCACTATAGTAGTTACAAACAATATGAGAAGATGGTCAAGTTGATCATGTGCTGTTCATTATCCAGTTACTTTACATATCCCGGATCTAATCATGATTCTAATCGTGGGGGTTCTTTCGTTTAATCGTGCAAGACGTGTCCTCGCGCATGCACTCAAGCGCGAGAAAAGGGGACCGTCATAGAGAGTAATAACCCAGCCAGGACGGCACAATAACTAGCATATCAAGCTGAAGCTTCAAAAACCATCAGTAGCGGGAATTCTCGGTACCATAAGAATCTGAATCCGAATCTGAGTCTAATCTATATCACGAACTGGATCAAAACGCCCGGAGGTGATCAGAGAATAGTGCCAAACCTACACCAAGGAAAAGAGTGAGAATAGTAATCAGCAGCTGTCTCCACGTAAACACAAACGAACGGGATCTGGAAGGTGATTGTGAGGAAGCAATTGATTGCGATAAACAGTCAGGGACAACCTACCCGAAAGTCTGCTTGATGCTGCGCACGTAATAGAGTTCCCAATTCTGCTTCGTGACGTCTTCCTGGCCAACAGGGACGCCGGCCCATGATACACGCATTTGGGTGACGCCGTCAACATCGTTCTGGTCGAAGTTGATCTCGAGGGTACTGAAATGCCCTTCAGGCCACTGAGCCAAGCGCCACTTCTGGACCAGCAGTGTTGGAGACTCAAGCTTCACAAATTCTCCGGTGACATTGCCGTCGAAAATTGAATACTTGCCGCCGACCTTAGCACCGTCCCACTGGCGAGGCTGCCCGCGGGTGAAGGCTGCGAGACGCTCGGGTTCTGTGAAAGTCTTGAACAGCTCTTCAGCCGTGGTGCGGAATTCGTCCGAAGCGGTCACCGTAGTGGTGTTGACGGAAACCTTGTTGGTAGTAGTTGTAGTGGCGGGTTTGGAAGCAGGGGCTTCTTGCTTCTTGGTCTGAGGGTACGATACGGCCGGCGTAAAGCCCTTGGACGGATTTTCACCAGGGGCATGCTGGATATCTTTTCCGTGTTCAGCTACCAAGGCAGGAGCGAGCTGGACCAGTTCTTTTCTGATCTGTGGAACAATCTTTGACCGCACAAGATCCTTCACGGGCTGCTTGGAAGGAGAATCCGAGTAGATATCGATGTCAAACTGCACCCGGGTATCTATCAGTGTGTGTCCAGAAGCAGAATAGCTTGGGACATATAGGGGACATACGACATACTCATCTTCCTCCGTGTCATGGGCCACCTCGGGGATGGTGATAGTACCACTCACAGCCTCTTCGTCCTTAGTCTTACCTATGATGGATCTTAGTGATTACTCGGAAAATGAAATTCAATTACAACTAAATGCGTACCTTCATACTCCAACTGCAGCTTGACGTCGAACAAAGTAATGACCTTGCCCTTTCGCTGGCTGACATCTACGTCGCCATCCATTGTCAGTACGTCGGACACCTTAGCGGTGACGCCATCTTCCTCCGCCGAAACGGCACGAAGCTTCTCCTTCAGATAAGTCTTGGCCCAGGCGGAGACATCCTTGTTGACCCAGTGCCAATTGTTAGGATTGTGAAGAACCATGATGTCGGTGTGTTTATTATGTATATTTTAATCGCAAAAGAAACCTCTGCAGCGAAACACCCGACGAAATCAGGATGTGAATTGTCTTATCTTGAACGCTAGATAAGGGTTCTGCTAACGTGCGTCCGAATTAGCATTGGCTTTCTCAAAAATGGAAGAAAAAATGCTGAATCGAGGCATGCAAGTGAATTCAGGATCTGGGTAGCGTTCCCGGATCAGGAAGCTAATCAGCAATGAAGGGTGATACGAATATCCCACTTCCTCTGACTGGTGCCAGCTAATTGTCTCATCATGAAAGTACGCGCGGGGCAGTGTTTGTATGCAGAAGAGATTTCAGGGCAACTTACAGTTCGACAGTAACGTCCAGTTGGAGGACACTGTAGTAGAGGTAGATCAATTAAGCCCACAGACGGTAATAATAGGGAAGGCAGAGAGAATTACCGCCAGAGAAAGGACTGGGAGTTAAATAATGGGCTTTGAGCCGGGAGTTGGTGAAGTTAGACCGAAGATTCAAAAGGAAAGCTCTAGAAGAAAAGCGGTCACGTGGAATTAGTCACTGTCGCTTATCTACATCTGGCTTAGCGGATTGTTTACTTCAAGCCTCTCAGCCTCATCTTCTCTGCAACTAATTCTTCAGAAATACATAGTCAATGCTTGGCTGAAAGAGTATCAATATTCTTCATATATATGAGGCTTCTATCTTCCTGGATTGTTTGTTAATACAACCCATGTAACCGCCTTCAGATAACCGCAAATATCCTCAGAAGCAGGATAATTCCACCTTGCCCACCACAGCCATAAGTAAGTCCTTCGGTATAGACACTCGTAGGGCGGGATCTCTTGGAGCCCCTGAACTATAAGAGAGATATAATAAAAGGCACCGAGTGCAAGCTTTCTTGACGGGAATGGCCACGTAAATGGCTAAAGCCCCAGGTCCGCTATTTAGCGTTGGTAGGCAAGATAGTTATACTATTCTTTGGACGTTCGTGAAGGGGCGCTCGTCATGATGGCGAACAGAGTAATGCGAGTGTAGTCTTTCTGTATGTCGGGGTCTGTATACTGCATGAGGGCTCAAGTGTCTATAGTGCTGAAATAACAAGTCTATTGCTGGCTTTGCCACTGTTCGACGCTTCTTTTCTACTACAGTTCAAGGCCAAAGTGAGCGTTGACTCGGTAGCTGCAGTAATTCATCACTGCAGGAGCCATTGTCACAATCTAGGTCAATAAAACAACAAGACTCGATACAGGTTGGCCGGCAGAGGGTCAAGTCAGGGGCAGACGCAAGAATAGAGAGACATCACTCATGATCGCCGTATCTTCTAATAGAGCGGCATCGCTGATCTTAGAAAACTATACCCCTGTTACTCTCTTAATGTCCCTTTTGCTGCTAAGCAGGGCAATTCTAAATCATGGAGTACTACTTAATGACCTGATGTGGCTCCAGGTGATAACGCCATGTCGTCTCGTCTCCTATTATCGTAGTCTACCCTTCTGACATCTACGGTCTTAGATGCCGTAGTCGGGGTTGGGTTACTTTTAAACTAGACCATGGCGCTTGCAATACGCTGAGAACATGCCACTGCCATGTAGCTGCCATATAGCTGCACATATGTAGAACTTTCTGAAGTAACTTGATACTAACCTCAATCCAAGCCGCTGATTAGAACGTACTAGAGACAGGGCTGTAGGGCTGATTACTAAGCCCTTATAGTGGGACGACTATTTCTAGCTGGCACAGTGCTATCGCCCAGCCGGTGACAGCACCACCTATCCCTGAAACTATAGTGCTCTCTCCAGATTCATTTGAGGTATTCGCTATGGATAGTGGATGAGCCGGTGGATGAGCCAAAGGTGAGCGCTTTACTGCCCATAAGGAAGCAGGATTCCAACGTTAGCAATCCACCCTCCCTTCCTGCGACTGCTACATCGCCTTTTACAGAAGGGTACTTACTGCTCGCTGGCACAGCGCCTTTGCCTACCCATTGTGCCGTATACTCTCTTTCAGGTTTCAGTCGCCATGAAGAATGGGGGAATGGATGGTGAGGGATTTGTTGCCTAGTAACTAAGCAGGACTCAACAGCTGTTTCCGTCAACACTGTCCTCTCCTCCTGTGGTGGCCTTTTTCCTTCGTCCCTTCGCCTCCCTATCTGTCAGTTGCTTCCCTCACCACGTGAGTTGCATCCCCCAGCTTCGATTGATACCTTCCCTCCATCTTCATCAATCAACACGCTGCTGCGATGCCTCCACTGGCCCTGTTGATACTGCCAGCTCGACACATCCAGTCATCGGAGCCGAGCAGGCTTGAAACAAACGGCCTGCCCAGGGGGCTTTGAGTGTAAGTTCCCAGCGAGAACCACACCAGTCAGCTGCTACGCGTCACCTGTGGGTAGGAAAATGACTCGGCCTCGGGCATTTTGTGCCATTTCCCATGTCTGCGCTGTGCAAAGCAGAGCTGGATCTTGTGTCCGAGACCAGGACAGGACGTAGCATGCTATTTATAGTTTAATTGATGCTAAGTACGCAATAGTAAGCGGGTGATTTCTCGATATGACTCAGTAAATGATGAGCTTATCAATCAGCCGGTCAAAGGAGTATAAGATCTAGCCGTAGTCGGTGCACCGTACTAGAAGCCGAGATGCCGGACTTAATCTACTAAGACTAACATGTCGAGACCGTGGCCGTACCATTCATCCTGGAATACGGCTCGATTTTCTCATTGGGTCTTTGAAGGTATGTCCACTAACTGCTCGATCAGCTCACGGTCCCCCAGCGCCTACCTCGTTTCTTCTAACATCTACCATCTACCCTGTTTCTAGACCGTTGGTCACTCTGTAGGACCCATCTCAGCCATACGAGCAGGCAGTATCTCCCGAACGGACAGTCGACCGCTGTCCTGTCCTTGATCTAAGAGTCTCGTTGCAGCATACAAGATCGCAAGATATCGCAATTAGAACCGAAAGTCTTCACTTTCACGCATTCTTGATTGCAAATGGCTTATGCATACTTAGAGTTGAGGTACCTCGTATTGACCGAATGGCAGATGGGGGCTGCTGTCTCTCTTTGCAGTATAGTCGGGCGTCCAAGACCGAGCCAGACTTCAAGCGTTTGCACTGCTCCACTGATACTGCGAGTTTGCGCCAGTCTTACCTGAGCTTAGACAGACTCCCCACGACTCAGTCGCAGAAGACGAGTGGCGCCCCCTCAATGCCGCAATGATTTACACAGTGGTCCATGTATAAGGACGATGGGCAGAACGAAGCTTGGGTTCGAAAATCAGGTATAGACGTTTCCTGATACACTTGTAGCATCTCAATGCAGGAAGGAGAACTACGAGAATTTACGAGATATGAACCCTTGGAATGCTCTGTAACTAGCTCGCTGAGGAGAACGAGGAGTGGGATTATTTCTACATGTTTACGAGACTAGATTGTGGTCTTTATGTGGGATGGACCGTCATCAGCATCTACGGCCTGCTGCAATAGCTCAATTTATTGGCGCTTGCTGCTTTTCCGTTATGGGATAAAATAGTCAAGATAGGTCTCAGGAGTGGCCGTGACTGCGGTTGCTTGCCGCAAGCAGCTGATCTATATGTATAGTACAGCGTAGTCTATTTACTCTACTATCAGCCCCCCTTCCTCCGCCTTCCAACACCACCAAGCGACCGCAATACCCCCCTTGAGCACCACAGCCGTCCACAGCGCCCCCATTAACCCAACTTCACTCTTCGCCCATAGTCCGCCTAGCGAGATCCCCAGCATCAGTCCACCCACGGCCCCGAGCCGCCTCAACTCATCCGCCATCTTCCCGCGCCCCGCTCCCCCCAAGTACGAAAACAGATCACAGTACACACTGGTCAGCACCACGCTCGTCAACCCGCTAAACCCAACAACCCGACTCGTAACTGCCTGACCCGCACTCTGAAACGCAACCAGGGCCAGCGGCACACTATTCCACCAGCCTAGTCTATCTGTCTTAGCATGTGGTTGTGTTTTGAAACTAACAATCCCTGCTGCAACAGCAACACAGCCCATTTGAAGTACGAAACTAAGCATCAAAGCACCCCTTTCCCTTGAACTGCGGAATATCCGCGCCAAGGCCGCGAAAAATAGACTGCCAATGCAGAAACTGGATATCGAAATGAGTGCTTTCAGCCACCGTTGGCTTTTCCCGCTGTCGTCTAGTCCGGACAGTCCCAGACCCAGGTACACGGTGTTGCCGGTTTGCATGCTCACAAAGGAGCCCCAGATAAAAACCGCGGAGCTGTCAAGGAGACCAGTTATCAGGTAGCACACGAGGAGGACGAGGTCTGTGCCGTGGGGGGTGATTTCGGTGGCGAGATGGCGCTTAAGACGTTGAAGATATGAAGATTTTCTAGGGTTGAAACTGCCCCTGGCTTCAGGATTGGGGTTGAGGAGGGGAGACGTTTCTTCTGCAGGGAACATATGCGGCATTGTGTTCTTAAAGTACACGAATATATAGATAATTGCAATGAAGAAAATATTGAAGTTGGTTGAAATGTGGAGACGGGTTATAGTATCTATGACGTAATGTTGTGTAGGGCTGAGGCTGCTCGCTCCTTGCCTGTACGCGAAATCGCTAGTCTACGAGTATTAGTGCTAGAAATAGATGGTAAGTCGACACTGCTCAGGTTGTAGGGGTTTTGGTTCCAAAGTATGTTGCATAGCGCTTGCATAAGCTCGGTCTGTCCTACGGAAGTACGTACTAACAGCTCTAGAGAGCTGTGCCAATCCTTGCTGATCTGGTACCGCCGCGTCAGCCTCAGCTTATTTTCAAGCACTTATCTATTTAGGCCTCCAGGTGCCGGATGTGTGAGCACCTTCAGTAACTGCCTTACAGGTCTTGGGCACATAGTCCTGGTAACTACTGTTCAACCACGAAATATGCATCCTCCTAGCCTCTTCACCATGACCGCCATCTCAGGATCCTTCTTTCCCAGTTCTCGTAACAAGACTAATATCTCAGGCGAGATTATAGTCTGGATATGAATATGGCGCACATGTGCTTACGGCCTCTAAAAACCTATGTAGACAGGAACCTGCTGGGCCACCTTTGAAGAGGACTCAAAAGCGAGAACTCAAAAGGCCTCTGCCAATTTGATAAGATCGCTCGAACTGACCCTTAACCCCCGCGCATTTATAGCCATGATTATGAAAAGGCGAAAATACACTAAATAGAACTTTGCTACGGAGCCTTCGCGCGTAGTCGGCCTTATTTCTTTATGACTACACACAGCGAGTCAGTCATGGAATCTCTGAAACCCAAGATCAAGTGCACTCAAATATGAAAGCTCAGAAGAGAACTTATAGGAGATCATCAATGTCCCTGAACACAGTGGATACCATTAAGATATAGTCCAAAAGGATGTTTTATATGACCGCCAGAATTAGCCGCGGTATGGGCGACATTACAACTATCAACAGCAATCACTATGGCAAGACTATGGACCCAGCGAGTGTTTGTGGTCTGTATACTGAAAACAATCTTTGGCTCATTTCAAGGACCTCACAGTCTACTTTTAGCACGTGTGATCAAAAAGCTGCGCACGCTCGAGCCCTAACTGGAACTGTTTACCTCAAACATCCCCGTGACTTGGGATGCAATCTCCTGTAAATGAGAGAGATATTGCTTTACTCTATCATCACTACAGCACTATAGCGCAGGGATTTAGGCGAGAAATTCACTGCAGATCTCGTAACCGGCTCTCTGCATCGTCTCAATCCGCAATGCGGATCCCCATCCTCTTTGGCTTCGTGTATAACGACCTATGCTTGCGTCCCACCACGGTCCCTGGGGCAAGTATGCCCGATCAATGAGAGTACTTGTTTCTCATGTTTATCGATTCGATATTCAGTCGCCGCAATCCGGCTGGCAGTCTTAGTAATCCTAGATTTAATTCGCGCGCTCCTGAACTGTAATCCCAATACAGATCGCTGTACAGATATACCTCAGTCGGTTCTTTCTTGAGGATAACCCTTAGCTCCACAAGCTTCCTGTTCTGACTAGGTGCCCTAGCAGTACATCGTCCCCCTGACCTCACATTTCCTGTTTGAAGTGAAGCTTGACGGCCTCGCGACGGGCCGTGATGCTCCACTTTTCCAATGCGCGATATCGGACCAAGGGACCTCTAGGTTGAAGAACTGCAAGA